>NC_089688.1:25914583-26587500 GCF_031753505.1 Anomalospiza imberbis
TGTATGTATATAAATATAAATATATATTTATACAGCAAAAGCAGACTCAGGTCTAGCCAAACAAATACTGCTATTTAAAAAGGAGCTTCCTTAATATATCAAAACCATTTCAATACATCTCAACCAAAGATTGCACTTTTATAATAGGGACTATGTTTTTCATCTCTGTGAAATCTGCATTGATCTCAAATTGTCTTTAATGTTAATCTGCAACCTACTTCCTTTGAAGAAAAAAATGAAAGAATTAAACATTTGCCCCATTAGATCAGACAAAGTTTCACATTGGCTTTAACACTAAATTAGTGTTAGGCTAGTTATATTCAGGGTTTTTTTTCTATTCTCTAAGGATTAAGGCTGTGATTTGTTGAATTATACTTGAACTGGACCAGATGTACTATTTATTGAGCTTATATAATCTTGTTAATTTAAGTTTTGGTTTGTAAACAGTTTAAATTTGTTAGTACTTGTTTAATTATGTAGGAACTGTCACCAATATTAACTGATCTGTGTAACTGATTGCAAAGTGTTTCAATTTGTGTTTCTTAAGAAGAAAGATTTTAATAAAGAGAATTATAAAGCATATACATTGGTGGGCAATTGTCCCAGAAACAACATGCTTCTGGCTTCCCAGGGGATCTATTAAAAATCAAAATGAATAAAAGACTGTTTAAGGAGTAAGAATGAAGCAGGGGCATAAAAGATTTGCTTTTAAATATAATTTTTACAAGTTGTGGTTCGTGGTTCTTGCCAGGGAGCTCCCACTGTACAGACTGTGAGTGATTGCCATCAGCTGGTACTGAAGTTGACGTGAGCACATCTCAGCAGTTCACTCTGTAATTATAATTAATTGTTATTACCCACTCCTGTCCCTCTATATATGTCCTTACTTCTCTTTTTCTCTTTATTTCCAAATGAACTGGGCAACCTGTCTGCTCCCACTGGCTTTTTGCTCTCTCCATCCAGGTTGTCTTCTCAGCCTTCTGAAAGCATCACATAAAATATTGCACAGCCAGGAACTTTCTCCATGTCATCTCAATCTAAGTTGAGATGGTTGGGTAAACCTTAAGTTTACCCAATTACTCTGTTTCCCATGTGCTCTCCCTCTGCCTTTCCTGATTTTTCTTCTTTTCAGCAGTGTCCTCCCCAGTGCCACCCCAGCTATACAAGGACCTTTCCCACTCTGGCCTTCTCCCTGGCTCACCACCACTGCCACCAGCCAGAGCTCCTGGGAGGAAACACTCAGCCTCAGCCAGGGTGACATAAAGACATTCTCGTACTAAATATTTAAAGAATGCAGTGAGGACAAAAGCTGAGGGGAGACTTTACCACCAGATCTGATTAATTCATTCAGTGGAAAACTCTGGGAAGAAAACTGAGACACCAATGTCTGGTCCATGTGCAAGGCAGGGTCTGGGGCACTATCAAAGCATGAGCTACACCTCCCACCCCCCTCTCTGGGAGGGAAATGGGTCCTGCCTTCCCCACTGAATGGCTGGGGAAATGGGCAGGAAGGCTGGCAGTCAGTTTTCTGACTCTGCAGCTCATTAAATCAGTGTCTCTTAAGTAACTGTTTTGCAGGTGAGGCACACGTCATATATTTTAAGCACAAATGGTTTCAGTTCTTCTGTTCTGGATGTATTGAAACCTTTGTTTGTGTGATACCATCTCATTGGAGCTGTGAATCTCTTGCTCTAGAAATCAGGCAAATGAAATCATATATCCATACCAAAGGAAAAAAAATCCAAACTGTGGTGTTCAAACACAATGTTTCAAGGCCAGGTTTTGTCACACTTAATATTCTTGGTGGAAAAGGGAACTCAGGTTTGGAAAACTTCACAGGTGAACAAAACATCAGCTTGGCCTTTTGACACAAGGCTGTGACTGACCCCACTTGCACAGCCAACCTGTAAACAGAAGGGCTGTCCAGCCTGCCCCGCAGCGCAGGTCAAGGCTGTCCCAAAACAGGAGCCCTCTGTGGGAAGCTGACCAGGAGGGAGGACAGGGGCATGCAGGGAGCTGGCGATGGTGCTGCTTGCTTTGGGCCAGGCTGATGTGGGGCTTGCCTGGGGGACGGTGCCCTGGCACATCAGCTGGGCTGACGGGCACTGGGTGCAGCAGCCTCCCCCTTTCTGCTTTTTCAGTGCCCTGGGACTCTGCTGTGTTTGTGCAGGTGGCAGCGAGGGCAGCCCAGAGAACAGGTTTGCCTTGGTTTACTTTCCTACATCCAGCTCCACTGGTCTCCAAGATCTGTGTCAATAGGTTGAGCTCTCCTCACGTGCTTCGCTCACTGATGCAATGCTGCAACATGAGGCCATGGGAGCGTGTGGTACGTATTTGTGGAGGGAAAGTTCCCCTGGTTGGGGACAAGAGAGGGACTCAACAAGAGACAGGGATTCTCCCTAAAATATCTTAGTGGAACTAGGTAATGCAGCAATGAAACACAAAATACCTACAAAGATCAGCATTCAGTGCCCTGAAGTTCTGTCAGGGGGTTTAGGTTGGATATTAGGAAAAGGTTCTTCACCCAGGGTGGTTGGGATCTGGAACAGGCTCCCCAGTGAATTGGTCACAGCACCAAAACTGACAAAGTTCAAGAAGCATTTAGACAAATAGCACATGGTGTGAATTTTTGGATTGTCCAGGAGTTGGACTCGATGATGCTTGTGGATCCCTTCCAACTCAGAATACTCTGTGATTCTGTGATTGTCATTGCAGGGCCTGAGCTGGTTTTACTGACCTGGTGTCAGCAGTCCTTCCCAGCCCTCCTGCCATGCCCCACCTCCCCTTTCCTTGCCTTCAGCAGAGTTATGGTGCATTACAGCACTGGCAATCTAGCCCCTATCTTTTTGGAACAATCTTGTACTAACCTGACATACTCATGGCACCATGGGAACCTCACACCCCAGATGCAGAAGTGAAAGAATCAGAGGTAGTTTCCATTTTTTCCTTCCTACCTGTCCCCTTTTACTGCCAACATGAGGGTCAGGAGAGCCCTAGTTGGAGTCACGGGGGCATGGGAGCAGGCAGGGGAGCAGTGGGGCCAACAGGATCCACCTTCCACACTGGTTTTCCAAGGGGTGATCTGCACACAGTTGCATCAGCCTTCTGCAGGATGAGATTTCTAATCAGATACCCAAAGCCAGCAGCTCTCTCAGTTCACATCAGGCCTGTTCTGGTTAAAGGGCTGCCTGTCAGCAGCAGCACTCAGCTAGCTACCTGAACTAGCTTCCTTTAAACTAAAATAGGAGCATACATTAATTTTTAATTAACTGGATCATCTGAATGAGTGGGCACGTCCAAAAGCTTTTTGTGAACTAGAAGGCTGCGTAGGGCATGCTGAATTCAGCCTATTAAATGTTTATATAATTGCCAGGCACAGTCTTGGACACTATTCCTCAAGGTAACACAGTAAAGTATCAGCAGCACAGCCCTGGGTCAGGAGGCAGCTTTCTCAGCCTAATTTCTTCCCTGTGCCTTAGAAACAAAGGCTCTTGATTAAAAGCTGTCCTCCCCTTGTTCCTGAGCCTTGTTTGAGGACACACATATTAGTTCCACCTTTCTTAAACACTGCCTTGGTGTCTGTAGAAAACACAGGAAGCCTGTTTTGTTTGTGGGTTTCTTCTCTGGCTGGGCTGCTTTCACATTGCAGCTGGTTTGTCTTTGGCAGATAGCAACGTGTTCTTGGCTGCACATTTTCACCTTGAGCTCACGGGGTGTAGCCACACCGTGTTTTGCACACCTGTGCTGGAGAACTAGGAAAATTTTGCCTGTTTGTGTCAGTGCTGAGATGTAAAAACCAGTTCCACAGCAGAACTGTTAGTGCATTGTAGAGGTTCTGGCTCCCAAGGCGTGGGCAGCTTGGAGGGGGGGTGTGCATGTGTGTGCGTGAGTAAGGCTTGTGCTGCCTTGCATGGACTTTAGCACTGAGCAGCTGGCAATGGGACACCATTACAATCACAAGTAAAGTTGTTTTGGCGTGCCCAAGCTGAGTTTCTGACCTGCTTATCTACCCTGTTCACTGTCACCTCCCACAGCACTGTCTGTAGGTGGAAGCTGTGGTGACAAGCTTGCCAAGACATGGCTGCACCAAGACTTTCACAGGGACTGGTGTCAGTGTTCCTCACGGTGCCATTGCCACAATCCACAGGGTCCCTGGAAAGAAGGGAGACCTCAAGCAGGTGTGCTCAATAGCAGAGTGAGAAGAAAGAACACTGAGACCAACAGCAAAAGCAGCCCAGGTCTGTCCTGATGCTAACGGGGATCAGCACCACTCCAGCTGATCTACTCCAGTGCCTGATTCCAATTGGGAAAGATTAATTCAGGCAGGCAGGATGGATATGTTAGATATTAGTCTTCCAAGATATCAGCAGGCTGATGTCCCTGTGATTGCATGCTCACAAGCTGTAAGTTACATGCACCTCTGCTTTTCTCTTCCTGCAGAGGCAGGTGCTGATTCACGAGCTGCTGCTGTAGTTCAGCCACCAGCACATCTCTTCCCAAACCCCTTCTGTGGGGTTTGATCTTAAAACCAGCAGTGAGAGTCTGGTTGAATTGAAAACTACTTGAGCATTAAGGTAAGTAGAATTCTGTGTTTAAAACAGCAGCAGATATGAGCAGTGTGAGGGATCACTGGGCTCTGCCAGCCTGGTGAAAGGAGAAAAAAAATGGAAGAAACCACTCAGAAATATTGTTTGGGTATGCTCCTTCCAGGAGCTGCTCCATCTCTCTGCACTTGGGGCATGTTCACACCATAGTGAGGAATGGCATGAGCTCACTTTCATTAATCACTTCTTGTCAGCCAGGCAAAGTGGGAAGTAAATTCTGTTTGCTGAAAGCACCATGCAGGTGGTCTGAGAGAGTGGATGTTGGCTCAGCAGGAGCAGGGAGTTGGGGTGGGTCAGCCGAACTACAGCCACTGTGGTGTCTTGATTGCCTGTGAACGAGCCTGAAGATGCAGACAGGATAAAGCAGAGTGATGCTTATAAGGGTTTTGGAGCTCACATTTGCTTTATTTGGTCCTAGAGGCTTTCAGCAAAGACGACTCACTGAAACAAAGAAGAATCACTTTCCTGAAATGGAAGGAACCAAGTCATGTATTCAACCTCTTTCAATGCCCTTCTGTGATCTTGTGCAGCCTTTGAATTCTTCTTTACCTACAAAAGGTTTACTACAGTGCAAAATGAGTTCCCAGAGCAGAAAGATGCTTTTTTTTCAAGGGGATATGGGTTGTTGAGGCTTCAGGTAATGCTTCCAGGTGAGTTGTCATAAGTTTCTAAAATAATCTTTTCCCACCGCTTTCCTCATGTCAGCGTTTCTAGAGCTCCAGTGCGTTGTGGCTGCTGTTGTTATGTAAGGACTCATGAATGGCTGCAAAGTTCAAAGGCATATTGGCAACCCCAAGTCCCAAAAAACCAGGAGTCAGCCCAAGCCCTGCCCCGTTTCCCAAGACAAAGTTGTTTGCTGACTATTTCTTTTCTTATTTTTTTTTTTTTAATTAGCCCACAAACTTTAGGATCTCTTAATTTACCTCCCAGGTTTTTTTAGCTTTTAGGTTGCACTAGTTTCATGGTTTCAAATCTTTCATCCACAAGACCTTGAGGACTAGGGCCATACTTTGTTTATAAATGAAAGCTAAAATTCCCTTGTTTCAAGGAGCTGGGATTTTAGGATATAATCCCCAAAGCATATCAATTGTGATAAAATCACAGGAGTTTCCAGCAGTGCACCGTCTTCTCTGTTTGGAAGAGGAAGTATTGGATTGCAGTGAGCTGCAGGCATCACTAGCTACTGTCATTTTAGCGAGTCAAATAAAAATAATATTGTGGTTAAACATGAGCTTTGCGGGCCTAACTAAAGAAGGTAACCTCATCTATCTGCAGTGCTTCACAAAAGCGCTGCCTTTGTAATCCTCTGGATTAATGCTCACACTCAAGCACTCTGCCCCAGAAGCCTCTGCATCTCTGGCAGAGTGCATTTAAAAGGATAAAGGCTCTCTGGGATGCAGAGGAGGCTGGTGCCAGCCAGGCATCTCCTGGGACACGTGCTTGTGGCTGCTTCCAAACCAGGAGCATTTCAACCCAAGTAATCCTCCTTTCTTCCCTCCCATTGCTCTTGACTGTTGCTTTAATTTCAGTGTCGTGCCGCCTTTCACGTAGCCCCCCTCAGCCTGAATCAGATCCCTATTGTCTGTGTTGTCAACACAGCTGTTTAAATCCCTTCCCCCAAATTCCCCTGCTTTCCAGAAAGCTCCTGCCTGCAAGGCCCAGGCGCTGTTCTGAGTTTGCAGCTTTCTGTCAGGGCCTGGGCTGAGCTCAGATTCCTGTTTGGACCAGCATGAGGTAAAATCGGAAACAAACTCAGGACAACGCTGCACTTGAGCAAAGCCTGATGCTCCCTGGCTGCCTGCTGGAGGCTGCTGCCGCCTGGGACTGCCAGTGCAGAACGAAGTGAATGATTAGCATTATTAAAAATGCCGTGCAATTATGCAGCACCTTTTCATCTAAATATTTCAAAGCTTCGTAGCACTCACACAAAGTTACTTATTATCCCTGGCGTTTAGCAGAGTCAGGAAACGCAGGAAAGCAGCTGAGTGACTTGCCTTAGGTCATGCAGTAAGTCGGCGTCAGAGGTGGGAACCCAGCCCCGAAGTGCTGACTCTGTGGCTCATCCCCCAGCGAGAAGACACACCCCACCTCCTCCTGCAGAGAGAGTGCCAGGCCAGCTCCTTGGGGTGGCCAGAGATGGGGGAAGCACTCAGCCCACCTGGAGCATAGCACAGCCTGGGCAGTGCCCTGGAAACACCTGGCTGGAGCAGCACCCCCCATTCCCAAGCTCTGCTCCATTCCCCAGGAGCCCTGTGCACACGGCTGAGGGGCTGTCATGGCAGCTCTTGTGCCTGAGGCTGCAGTCCAGCTTGCCTTGGCATGGTGTGGGGTGGGTGAGTGCAGCCACTGTCCTGGAGGGCCTGGAGGGCAGGGTGTGATGCCCCTGGGCTGAGCATGGCCACTGCAGCCCCATCTCCAGCCCAATCCCTCCAGCCCACTGGCCATACGCACATGGGAAGACCACAAGGACCTTCCTCAACAGGGAACAATTCAACCTCCACACCCTGGGAGACACTACTGAGGACCAGAGGTGGCTCTCCCTGTATCAGCACTGCAGCCAGACTGCTGTTCTCCCACTAGCTCTGGCTACAGCACAGGTGCAGCAGCACTGGCTCCCTCCAGACCAGGCGGTCCAGCCTTACCAAGGAGCCTGGACACACATTCAGACGCCTGCCAGGACATCAGGAGGTGTTATGCTCTCTCTGGCCAGCTCAGCAGGCTGGGCTGTGGGAGGCACTGGGTGCCAAACCTTTATGCCTTGCAGCAGCAGAGCTGACAATATCAAGTCCTTGTATGCTGACACTTTTCTGGCTTCAGGCCAGTGCTAGGGTGTCCTGTTTTCTGGGAGGAAAGTCAGAAGGAAGGAGAGGAGAGGTGGAGAAAAAAGCAGACATGAAACTAGGTGAAGAAAAGCATGTAGACATTTAGACCTCAATGGTCAGGAAAACACCTTGGCTGAGTCTCTTGGCCCCAGTGAGGTAAAACACCTTGTTACTGGTTACCACAAAAGGTGACTGGCACAGTTATAAGGTTAAAAAAAATTCTAAAAGACCAACTACTTCTGTTCCACCACTGAACTACTTATTTTTACCCTAGAACTATAATGAAAATCCACTCTGGTCAATTTTTTTCTTGGAGACTTGAGATGCTGCAGGTTTTTTAGTCATAAACAGTACCCTGTTCAAAATATTATATCCCATTTATGAAGGCAGGCGTGACTGATACAGCTTCAGAGTTCCAAGGGGCATATTTAAGTAAGTAACAGGAACTAATCCATATAGTCAGCTTTCCTTAGGAGCCTGGGGATTTACATGTCTAAATTTCATTGCGATGAGACTCCAGGATAGGGGATAAAACTCTAGTTAACTTCACTGGAGATAAAACCCAGGCAAGGGCAAAAGCTTGGAGACAGATGCTGCAGTTGAATGAATTTATACCTCAGAAATGCTACTTAGAATGAACAGTCATTGCAAGAAATCATTTTAAAAAGCAAAAGAACCCATTGAGTATAAAAGCAATGTCTCAAAAGAGAGTCAGAGTTTTGTCTTTTAAAGCACAAAAAACGGGGAAAAGTTTTTCCTCATTGCATATGGCTGAAAAAATCAGGAGGAAGAAGAAATTATAGGGCATAGAGGTTAATATGCATTGGGTATGTGCAAAAGCCGAACTCATACTTTGCTTTAACTTTTGCTGAGGATGTTAATCATGTGGCTGCAGATGTGAGGGATAATAGGATGGGGGTATGGAAATGTTTGTGGCCAGGATAGAAGCAAATCTCAGTGCTGCTTCCTGCGCTGAAGGCAGAGGAACGGGTTAATCCGCATGCCAGAGCTCTGGAAGAACTGGCCCGATGTCTTTAACAGGTCCCTCAGCCAGGGACAGGAGCACAGCAAACCTGTACAGAAGAAGTGAACTGATCTGGGCAAGAAGAGGCATGAAGGTTCCAGCTTAATAGCATAAGGACAGATTCAGAAAAAAATGGTGAAGGAAAGGCTAGCAAAAGAGAGGGAGGTAAATGGCATGAGATGAAATGGTTTTATCAAACCCATTTATCTTTCTTGGGAAAGGCAAGCTGCAAGCCATTTGCTTAGTGAAGGAAATGGGGTGGATCTCACCTCTCTGGACTTACATTGCACATTTCATATGGTGCCACATGGAAAGTTCTTAAGAAGAGGGAGAGGTGATTTTGCACAAGGTATAACCCCCTTAAAGACGTGGAGTAAGAGCAGCAGGGCTGTCAGGCTGGAGGGCAGTTACCAGGGGAGTGTTAAGCGTCACTGCAGATCTGGCAAAGTGCTTTTGTAAATGAGCTTGGCACTAATGTTACTGGAGAACTGGTGAATTTGCTGATGACAGAAAATATGAAGCAACCTCAGGAGAAAGGAGGCTTGAAATATTACACAGAGAAAGGTAGATAGCAGAAAGTGCTGGTCATAGGCACAAATGACCAAAGCCTTTCCGACAAGCTCCCTGGCAGCTCACACTTTGATCACCAAGTAACTGACTTGCCAGCAGTGGAAATAGGAAGTGAGAAATGCAGTCCTGGAAGGCAGCAGGAGAGGTACAGCCCAGGCTGCACTGAAGGCTGGGGTGAGCTTGAGGAGAAGCTGTCTCACTGCATTTTGCAAAACAAATACTGTGAGCATGAGGCTTTCTCTGCATAAATACTCCCAGGAAGGAAAGAGAGAAGAGCTGATGGTGCTAAGGGCCAGTGCTGGTACAGAATAAATGATCAAAAGGAGGCATCAGACATTTTGATTAGAAGATCGTTGCCAACCATTTGACAATGTGGTTCTGGAATGGCCTCCCCACTGCAGTCGTGCATGTAAAATATTGAACTGCTTTGAGGATGGAACTTGGCAAGGTCACGATAAGGATTATATCACATGGTGCCTTTGATAGGAGACCTGATAGCACAGAAGTTCCTGCCAGTCCTAAGCACAAAGGTAAATGTTCTGTAAGCCTCTGTCCATATAAATACAGAGCATGTGATTATATACACACAAAAAGCAGGCACATGATTTATTAATCACAGGACCTCAGCTTGTCAAATAATAATTACAAGGCAATAACACACCTTGTTTTAATAAATGGCTCCCTGAGATTTTCTCCCACAGTAAACCAGTAAAAAGGGACAATTATTCTGAGGTAGAGGGGGCATTTTGTGTTTCTGGTTGTTAGCTTTTAAATGAACTCACCGTCTGGAACTCTTAAATCAAGTTCTCCCATTTTTCTGCACATTTCACAAGTTCAGCCCTTTCCAGTAAAGCGTCTTTTTGGATGCGTGATTGCCCTTTGTTAAGGCAAGAATGAACAGATGACAGCGGCAGCACGGAGGAGACATGCCTGGAACAGTTTAACGGAGCGAAGCCGCTGCTGCCGCTGCCAGGAGGGTGTACTCAGAGCCCTGAACAGGGCAGGCTTCTTGTGCAATGTGAGGGGCAAGTCCTGGGAAGCCACGAGAGAGACAGGAAGGCAGTGGCTCGGGAAAGTGTTTATGCAAAGCCATGGCAGTGCGTGACTCTTCGGTCTCCGTGCTCGGGCGAACCCAGGTCTGCAGCACAGCCCCGTTCCCAGCTCTCCGATGGAGCCGCACGAGGATGTTCAAAAGCAGCTCTAATTGCTGAGCATTTAAAAAAGTGAAGGCGTGTTTTAGTACCCTTTCAACCTGGAGCTGACGCTGCCTGATGAAGAAGAATGGGTTTGCTGTGTTTGCAGTTCATTTCATGAAGGCACCTTAGCCGAAGATGCAAAAATAAAAGTAGTCTGAAGGGAAAGAAAGCAGAAGGCCAAGAGACAGGCAACTGAACAGAGCAGATTGATTTAACAGATATGATACATTTTTGCTGTCTGCATTATGTGTGGAAATTCGTATTCCAAGTGACACAGTAACAGACTCGACTGTAATCAAACAGCACTGCTGAGGTGTCAGGAGCACAGATGCTGCCTATCGAAAATATTTAAAACAGAAAGTAAAACTTTGAAAAATCCGCAGTGGGGAGCGCAAGGGAAACGTTCGGTGGTGTTTCTAATCCAAGGCAACTTCTCTCCGCTTTTCACTGCTCTCTCTGGTGCGGGAGGTCGGAAGCCCTGCGTGAGTCACCCCAGCGACAGCTCGGCCAGCGCTCGGGGAGCAGCGAAGGCCGGCGCAGCCTGGCCTGGCAGCGCGGAGGGAGACACGCGGTGCCTATTGTGACGGGGGAAGGGCTGCCCCACGCGTTTTGGGGAGCTCCAGCCAATGGATTCCTCCCCTGGGTGTTACGGGAGGGCTTGGCCTGCATGTGAGAAAGGGAGGGGAGAGTTTGAAAACAACCCAGCAGGCTCTAAGGGAGGAAGACTGCTAGAAAGTGACCCGCTCGCCTCCGTGCAAGCATTTTGCTCCAGGTGATCGGCGACTGTAGGGGTGGAAGCGCAGGAGGGGCCGGGCGGCTGAGGCGCGGCACAGGTAAGCCGGGATGATGCAGGTGTCGGGCAGCGGGGTCCGGCTGGACACCCCTCACTGCCCGCCTCGAGCTGCCGATCCACCAGAAACGCTCCAATGAGTTCGCCTGGGGCTTTTTTGTGTTGTGGGTTTTTTTTTTTTTTTTTTTTTTTTTTTTTTTTTTTTGGGGGGGGGGGTTGTGTTTTTTTTTTCTTTTTTTTTTGGTTTTTTTTTTTAGTGAGGAGGAATGTTGCTGTTTTATTTTCATGGGGATTTTGGTGGTATGTTTGCTATTTATATGTCTGGGGGAGGGAGGGCAGGAGGGAGCAAGTAGGTCTCTATAGCTTTAGCTAATGTGATCAGCTGTTTTCTGGTTGTTGCAGGCAGCTTTGAGGTTAGAAAGGGAAAAAGGTGGTATCTTTTTTAGTAGGTTGGTTATACAATGGAAAAATACAAATTATCTTTCACGCACATCAGCTCTTTTTCAAGTCATAGTTCTTTAGAAATAAGAAAATATGTGCAAATGAGATTTTCAGTGATTGATAACCCACGTGCTAATAGAGATATTCAGCAGAAGAAAGAAAAAACATACAATTTTCTTGTCTGGAGGTGTGCTGGATGGTTTAGGGGTTTTCCTCTTCTTTTGACCTCTGACCCAGCTTTTAGCCTCTTGGAAGTGATCCAGTCCTAAACTTTAGCAGAAAATCCTTCAGCAATTTTCCATGGTGCTTTAAAAGGTGTGATTGGCATGATGCCATATTTTGTGCCCTCTTCTCTTCTGCGGGTTCTGGTTACTGTTTCAGTCTCTCTGTCACCTCTTTCTTCTTTACTGAAAAATCTCTTTAAAGGCCCACTCTGCCTTGCAAGGAAAGCTGAATTCCACGATCAATGTTAATAGGTAGAATTTATTTTCCAAATCCTGGTGGTGACACTGAAACACATAGTTTGCTTGGTGCGCACGAGTCAGCAGAGGTGCAGAGAGCAAACTAGGAACTATTTATTGATTGATGGGGAAACAACATCTTTTAAAGCTGCCTCTAGGTTGCGTGTGAAAAAATCTTGTGTGAGCACGTTGGACTGTTCTGACTTGAAAAAGTCTGCAATTTGCTGTCTTCGTGAGCTAGAAAGGCTTTCTTTCTGTCATTTAGCTGATGGGGAAAGTATCATGAAAACATGGCAATCGTGCTGCACATTCTTTTAACAGATAGTTGTTGTTTTAGATCTTAAACCTATTTTGGATGATTCACGCAGAGCCAGGCCAGTAAATTTATTCAGAGGCTCTTACACAAAGGAACTTTGGCTCTTATTTCAGTCAGAAGAGTGCCAATCTAGAGTGGAATTATACGGGAAAAATATTTAATAATACTACGAAAGTCAAGTCATAATCTGGTTAACTGAGGAGGTTTCTCTCACTGGCAGCTGGAAAATCCTGCAGTACGCAAATACCAAAGCAGAAGGGATCTGTGTTTGCTCCCCTCATTGCTTGGGCTCTCTGGAGTGACAAATTACGGAGAGAAAACAAAGGGTGAGCTGAGTTTTGAGGAGGGACCTGAATGGAGGCAAAGCACATGACAATTAGGGGAGACTGTCATCTCTAATTAGGTGTGTGCCCTCAGGCAGTTCGTACAGCGTAAACAGGGTAAACGTAAACTAAGACAAGGTGGGAAGTTTGGAAGGCTGTGGACGGACATGCACGGTTTGGCTGTCAATCCTAAAGCTAATCCTAAAACGCGTGTGAAGCGTTTCCGAAGGGGAGCAGGCGGCTGCGGCAGCTCTGCCCTCGGCGGGCCGAGCAGCAGGAGCCCCGTCTGCCCACGGCGGGCAGCTGCGGAGCGGCCCGGCCGCCCTGCCCACAGCCTGCCCCGTGCTGAGGGGAGGCGGCCAAAGGCCCCAGCTGCCCTTGTCAGCAGAGAGAAACGCACACCGGTCAGAGGCAATAGATTCTTTTTTTCTGATGGCTTTGCTTCAGAAAAGGAAGAATAAAATAGACTTTTAATTGAAGAAGTAGGACAGCACGTGGAGGAGGAACCAGGCACAGCTGCCGCGTTTCCGCGGCTGCCCCGGTGCTAGCACCCAGCACCCCCAGGCGGGATGTGGGGAGCCGTTCTCCGACATCCCGGGGGCTGCCGCTTGGACCCTGCCCCCCTCGGCGGAAGGGCCTCGGCGATGCTATCCCGGTGTGGGCGCTCCGGGCCGCGTCCCGCAGGGAAATGGAGAGCCGGGCCAGGTGCGCCCCCGCCCCCCGCCCCAATGGCTCCTTCCCGCCCCCCGCGCCCACCGCGATGGTCTCGCCCTCCCCGCTCTCCCCCGGCCTTCCGTCCGAGCCCAACGCGCGCCGGGCCCCGCCCGCCGATTGGCTGCGGGGCGGGCGGCAGCCAGCCAATGGCGGCGCCGCGGGTGGCCGTGTCGCTGGGGCAGAAAACGCAGGCGGGCAGGGGGCGGGCGCGCGCGCGGGGGGCGGGGCCGGGCGGCGGGCGCGCGCGCGGCCGGCAGCGGGAGCGCGCGCGCGGCGGCGGCTGAGGGGGACTCGGCCCGGCCCGGCCCGGCCCGCGGCCCTGAGGGAGCGGCGGTGCTGCGGGCGCATCCCGGGGGCTGCGGGCGCATCCCGGGGGCTGCGGGCGCTCCCGGGCCGCGGCAGCCACTGCCAGCCCCGTGCCTGTGCGCCAGTCCGGCCCCGGCGGCCTGAGCCCTCGGCCCCGCTCCCAGCGGCCTGCAGCCCTCGGTCGGGCGGCCTGAGCCGTCGGTCCCGCCCGCTCCTCAGCGCCGGCGCTGCGCCGCCGTTGGTCCCGGCCGGCGGCACGGGTTTGGTAGGAGTGCCCAATGTTACCGTGCTTTTGTGTGTGTGGCTGCAGCACAGCAGCTGGTGGTGGGGGGGGGGTTTGCCTGAAGTTAGCGAGAAGGGAAAATAAGTGCATGCTACGTGAAAGTTACACAGGGATTCTTTGCACCTCGGGAGGTCTTGATAACTTTTGGAAGCTTTGTCCTGCTGCGTGTGTTGTTTCTAAAGGGTAATGTGCCTGCTGAGGTAGAATTGCCTGTTTAGATAAAGTGCAGGAAATGGTAGTGGGTACAGAGCACCGAGCATGTTTCATTGGTGGGTTTCAGTGACTTAGAAAAATACCCTTGTCTTATGAACTTTAAAAGTACTGTTCATGTCACTGATTCATCTCAAAAATTTCTATGGCGTTTCTGCCTAAAGTGGCTTCTGTCCATTTTATTCCTGTATTATCTCTTCCAACATGGATTCTGATGTTCTAAAGGCAGTTTTGCAAATTGTGTTCCCTAGTTTTATTGGTAATGCTGTGTGATGCAAGTCTGCAAATCAGAAAGTGACTGGTTTTGAATACAGTGATAAATCCCAGCATCCTGAAGCTCCAGAATCTTCTGGTCTGAGTTAGTGAGAAGGTGCATTGCTAGACTGAGAGTGTATCTCTTATCTCCTGATCAGTATGACAGCAGGACTTGTAAGGCTTGGATATTCCATCAGCCTTGTTGTAAACAAAGTAGGATGCTGAATCTCAGAGTGATACTACATGGAAGTTGGGTTGTTATTTATTATGTTGCCACAGGTGGAGGATTTCAACTAGGGTCCTGTAGGGGAAGAGCACTTCTCCCTTTGAAATTTAGAACTTGGTTACAAATGATGAAAGCTGTGATTATTATTTAACACAGGTTTTGTCCTTTTTTGTCTTTTCCCAAGAGGTGGACAACTGATGGAACATTCCACTAGGAAGGATAAAACTGTTCTTTCAAGGTAGTTTGCACGGATTAGACTGAGACCTGCACAGAAAAATATCTCAACCAGCAGTGACTGGGAACACTTGAGAACTCTTGAATGACTGCTTGAGGTAACTCAAAAATGTTTATTTTAAAAATGTGTGGAGCAGGGAAGACTCTTATTGCACAAGGCTGGGAACTGTTTGGTTTGGCATTAGGAAATGTAAGACCATGACAGCTGAATGCTGTGCCCCAAACCAGAGTTTCTTTATTGCCAACGGTCTGTGATGAATCATTTGCCGTTAATGGGTCTGTGGCAGGCAAGTGGACACGAAAGGGGAAAACCAGGGAAGGGAAAAGGGGAAGGGAATGCAGTTGTTTGGTGTCACAATCTTGCCACTCAGTGGTGAACAGTTTTCAGGGCAGCAAAGGATGAGATGGGGAAAAAAGGGCTCCTGAATTCTTATGGGACAGACACAAATACCAGAAATATTCCCAGGCCTATGAAGGGATTCATAAAAATCTTGCAGGTGAGGTATGAGGGAATTCTGGACTGCTTAATTCTTTTGTGTACATAAAGTACGGATGGATGATGCCATCCTCTTCACAGTGACATGGGGTGGTTTGGAGAAGGACAGCTACTAGGAAGGGGGAGAAAGAGGAGCAGAAAAAGAGGAGTGTTTAAATGAGAAGTTTATCCCTTGTAGATTGAATGGTGTTTGCAAGGAGTGTTTGAAGCATGCAGAAGCACAGATGTGAAAGCTTGATAGCTGTATGTACACATACAGTAAAACAAAGACTATGTCCTTGAGGGGAGGATCAAAAATTAAGTTGTTTTCTAAAGGCTGGGCTGAACTTGATAAATTGGTACCATTTTATCAGCATCATTCACATGAAGAACGTTTCTCTCGTGGATACAGTTGTGACATTGATATTGTACACTCCTAGAGATAATCACTTGGCAGAACAGGACAGTCTAGGTTGATAGAGGTGGCTTTTATCAGCTAAAAAAAGCTGTCTACATGGGGCTTTTAGCCTTAAAATAACGGCTTTTGTCCCATTTATAAGCAACAGAACTGACAGCTGCTAAGGCATCCAGGCTTAGATGTGTTGGAGGGTGGTGCTTCTCTCTTGCTACACCATTTACCTTCCCAGGAGCTTTACAGCTGCTACTAATAGTTAATTATAGCTGAAGCCCCCCCATTTTTATATTTTGTGAGTGAAGCCTTTGCATTTTACTTTGATCTAGTGTCTTTTGTTCTTTAAGCTTTTCTGTTTCTGTTTAGGCCTTGGAGGGAAAGCATTAAGACTTCACATTTCACAGTCAGCTCTGTTAAGCAGCTATGGAAATAGAAAAGGAACGCATTTATATTACCCCAACAGGTAAGTTATATATTCAGTTGCTTTTGTTTTTTTTTTTTTAACTTAAAATTGCTTAGCTGACCAGAAGGGTTCTCTGTAGAAAAAATGCATCACTTGATAATTTTTTTTAACAATACTGATTTAGAAAAAAAAAATCATTAAAAACTTAACAGAATAATTCCTTCAATTGCATATCAAAAATTCTGCTCAGTTATGTTTATTTAACATTTATTAAAATAATAAAGTTAGCATTTCTGTAAGTTGCTGGATAGTAGTTGCACTTGTCTCCTTATCATCTGTGTTCAAGTAATGCTGGTGTGAAGAAAAGAATAAACTTAAAAGTAAAATGTGTAGGTGTGTTTAAATTCTGCTTTTATGCAACAATTTACCTTAAAATTAGGGGAAGCAAATGTTGAAGGGCTTGGCTGGAAGTGGGAAGGGGCTGACATGGGAAAAATTTAGGAAGTACATGTTAGAGACTGTCACGAAATGGACTGTTTTGTCAATTTCACACATTTATTTTATGATGCTTAGTCAGGGTAACATAGATTCATGTTGTTTTCAGTATCTTCCAAAGGTTGTGATGGTCTGCGCTGACTCTTTCATGTCAAAGAGGTTTTAAATGTTTTTTAGAATAACATGTATTTACAGTGGGTAATGCAGTTGAGGTGACAATGTACTCCATATGATTTCTGATATTTAAGCAGAATTAGGTTAATGCAGAAGACACCTTGGTTCTCAACATTTTAGAGTTATATTTGAATAAAAGGTGGAAAGCTGGGTTGGCAGAATTTGGACAGTTAAATTGGTAGAAAGCTTTGTTAATGAAGGTAGCCCATAAAAGCACAGATTTTAACTGAGCTTGCTAGGCTTAATGGTAGGGTAATGAGATAAATTTGGATAACTTCTAAATGTGTAGTAAGCAAAGTATTGCAGTTGATTGAATACTGTTACTGCCTATATATGTATATGTTATATTAAGTGAAGATAAGCTGGAAAGAAGATCTGCACCATTTATAGGCTCTTATTATTTTATTTTATAAGTTTTTGGAAAATAGTATATGTGTTCAATCTGTTTTTTCAAGCCTAGCTAGGTAACTAATAGTGGAGGGCCAGTTGGTTACCATATTATGGAGAAAGAGGCTGCAGCTGGAAGTTGCAGTGTTATATAAAAAGCAGTGTAGTAGTGCAGTGAGAAATATTAATTCTTAAGGGTTGGATGTTTCCTGTGGAGGATTTCCTTTAGTCTTGAACCTGAGATCAGGATTGTGTAAGGAGGTTGGACTGTAGCCTCCCCTTTAATCCTTAGCTGTCAGAGTCAGGACTGACTTGTGTTAATTGTTGGCCATTTTCTTTGGAAACTGACAAAGAAGTAAGTGGTAATTGAAGAGTGAAGTTTCTGGACAGCCAGAACTCGGGTCTAAACTGGCGAAATTAATGGGAGACTGAGCATGAAGAAGAATTTGAGTGCATTTGACTGAGAGGAGCTGGTTGTTGCTGATGGGGTCTCCTGGGGAATGAGAGGAAGGAAACCTGGTAGGCTTTGCTCTTTTTTCCCCTTCTGTTAGCTTTATGTAAATCTCTCATTGTTTTATTAAAATGTTAGACAAACAGAGAAAGTTGCTTGTGAGAAGGCTTTTCCTGGATGTGATGCTTTTCTTTTTTAGCTTGCTGCAAGCATAAAAGGAATGCTTTTGTGGGAGTAATGAGTGGAAAGATGAAGCTTAGCCTGGAATGGCTGCATTATTGCTCAGCTGTAGCGTTCACATCTCTGAAGACCATTATCTAAATGTTATTTCTTTGATCACAAAGGAGGCAGTTCCATCAATGTTTGCTCAGTTGAATATACTCTTTGATATGGGTAAATACTTGGAGATTGGCAATATTTTATTAGTCCACTTTGCTTTAAAAATAATTCTTCATGAACTTGTTTCAAAGTGAAAAAACATAATTCTGAGAAGTATTGCCAAATGCATGTTGCTGATGAGCAGGTATTGGAAGGGTGAATTAATATGTTAGCTAAGTTCAAATGTAAATTTTGAATACTCTTCATGTTCTGGGTTTATGGCAGTGAACT
Source organism: Anomalospiza imberbis (assembly GCF_031753505.1). Taxonomy (NCBI): domain Eukaryota; kingdom Metazoa; phylum Chordata; class Aves; order Passeriformes; family Viduidae; genus Anomalospiza; species Anomalospiza imberbis. The sequence continues at coordinate 25,932,765 of NC_089688.1, forward strand.
CTTCTGTAAAGCAGTTTTAGAAAAGCAGTTTCTTTTGAGTGCCCTTGTCTTGCCCTGCTAGGGCTGGGGCTGTGGGTTGTGTCTTTAGGACTCTGCTCAGTTCTGAAGAAGTGGAGAACTGTGTGACAGAGAGCTGAGGCTGTTCTCTGTCTGTGTGTCTTCTAATTTGCAAGGACTCCCAGGGTACTCACTGGAACGGAAATAGATTCTCAGGTGCTTTTTCTTTTCTTTTCTCTTTTCTTTTCTTTTCTTTTCTTTTCTTTTCTTTTCTTTTCTTTTCTTTTCTTTTCTTTTCTTTTCTTTTCTTTTCTTTTCTTTTCTTTTCTTTTCTTTTCTTTCTTTTCTTTTCTTTTCTTTTTTTTTTTTTTTTTTAATCTTTATTAGTTAAGAAGGGGAAGAATAGCTTGTGAAAGCTTTTGTTTATAATGCTTTAAATAAGACGTTCTGCTGAACCACACAGCAAAAGTAGGGGACAATTTAACTTTGGGAAATAAGACTTTAGACCTAAACATTAAATGTGCGTTAGCTTCCTCAGAGAGTGAAGTTGTTGTGCTTCTTGGTGCTCTGAGATATTTACAGATCCTTAAGTAGTGAGAGAGTTTTTTGTTGGGTACAAAACGAACCTATTATATTTGACTGTGTTGTGTTTAGAAACAGTCTTGACAGAAGCTACAGTGAGGGACAATCCACAGAGAAGAGAGATCCCACTGATTCAAAAGACTGTATATTCTAGGAGTCTTTATTACCAAGCTCTCCTAGCTTTGTAGCAAACAGCGTTTCCCCCCCATAACTTTAAAAACAAAACCTAAAATTAGTAATGTTTTTATATTTTTCTATGCCTAAATTGTTGCTTTTCTTGCTAGTGAGCTGTGTTTGAAATTCCTTGAATTGAATAAAGGGGAATGTTGGTCGATGATTTAGGGAGTTAATTTCACTTTGGTGATGAGTCTTGTAACATTGGTGAGTTCCTACAGAATTTACTGTATTGGCAGTTTCATTTCTTTCTAAATCAAGAGAAGAGTGGGAGGAGTGAGAACGAGGCGCTTGGATCTATGCACTTAGGAGTTCGGATAGTTTTTGTTTAACAAGGGTGGGGTTTTCTGTGGTTTATGTATTTATGTATGGTTTTATTAATTTGCTTTTCAACTCTTGACATCTGCTCTGTTTAGATTGTGGATATTTTGTGCAGCGGAATAAGGAACTCCTTATTACTGCAGTATGTAGACATGCCTTAAAACAATGTTTGCCTTTACACTGTTGAAAACAAGAGTTCTATATGATGTTGTAATCCTTTCTAAATGCAATGTGTTTTGGTAGGCTAACATAATACTGTTTAAAACGATAAGATTTTTTTTCTGTCTTTTTAAGAACTTGAGAATCTAAATGATGCTCCATTTTCTGGTGATGAAGAAAATGGTGGGTCTGAGGAACAAAAAACTGAAATCAATGGAAACTGGATTCCTGCAACTTCAATTACTGAAGCCAAAATAAATGCTAAAGCAAAGAGACGGTTGAGGAAAAATTCCTCTAGAGATTCTGGGCGAGGAGACTCTGTTAGTGAGAATGGAGAGACACTGAAGATTGGAGTTGTACCAACAAGCCCAAAGGGGAAGCTTCTGGACAGGCGATCCCGGTCTGGAAAGGGAAGAGGTCTACCAAAGAAAGGTTGGTGTAGTTTAGTGAAGAGAGTAGAACGAGAAAGATAAAGATTTGTTCAAAGCACAGTACATTTTTTTTCTGCTGGGAATCGTTTTTATAAACCACAGTCTCTGTGCAGGCATTTGGGCCTTTATGTTATTTAGTGGGTGGCAGTAGCAGGTGGCAGCAAATCTAATATGTCTGTGATCAATCAACATCTGTCTTTGAGGGAAGTACATTTCGTTAGCAGGCTTAATACACAAATCTGAACTGTTGGTGGTTCATAGGACTGTTACTAATACACATTTAAGTCATGGTTGTATTTGAAAGTTCAGTTTCAACCTTCAGGAATTCTTGTGCACTCCATACTGTTTCTAGTGTCTTACTGGAAAGTGATGAAAAATGGCTGAGGAAGTGGGAACTTGTCAGACAAACATTCCCTCTTCAGCATATATTGTTAGTCAGTAGATGGGCACAAGCAGTGACAGATCACTTTTAAGTGAAAGAATGTTGTGTTGAAGTCAGAACTGTTTGTAAACTGGTGGTCCTTACTTACTCTCCCATATTTTTGCCAGGTGGAGCAGGTGGTAAAGGAGTTTGGGGAACACCAGGTCAAGTGTATGATGTGGAAGAAGTAGATATTAAGGATCCTAATTATGATGATGACCAGGTATGCAAATAGTTTCTTTGCAGTGTTGGTTTATATTTCCTTTTATCTATTTCAATGGTCTTGTGAGTTAACGTGAATGTCAGCCTGGCTACACTGAAATGTTCATTTTTATGCTCAAGAATAGATTATTGGCTAGTAAAAAGTCAGCTGGTGTAGAAGTCACAGTGTAATACTCACAAATCTTGTCCTCAAGCCCTCTTTCTGTGCCTGAGTAAGCAGTATCCCTTTCCCAGGTGTGTTCTCCACTGCTGGTTCCCATGGATGTGGATGTTGCAGTGCTGCTCCATATTTCACACAGACACTGTGTTAAAATTGCAACTCAAGTTGGGAGTTTAGTGGGGACAGCATCCTTTATAGATTTTTCTCTTCCATGTATTCCCAGCCTACCCAATGTCTTGTCTGCTTGGTATAAACACTCTGAAGTTGATAGCTTGGATGTTTGGTTGACATATATTTATTTAGAATATGTTATGGAAGATTGTATCTTAGAGCCATATTACTGGGGGAAGGGGAGAGAAAGCAAAGCTTTATTGGGCAGAGGGGCTTTCTGTCGTTGAAAGGGAAATGGTGATTAGGAACGCAGATTGCTGAAGTCTCTCAGATCAATACAATTGCAAGACAGACCGTCAGTACACTCTGTATGACATAAGCAGAACAGTGGTGGTGTCCTTTGAGTAGAATCTGTTTGCTGTAGCCAGAGCTGCTTAAAGTATGTTATGTGAGAATATCAAAACCTTCTTCCAGGATCAGTTTTCCCTAAAATTTGATGCTTTCCATAAGCAGAAATAGCCATTAAAAGTGGGGCTGACAAGTGCATAGAACAAAATTTTACGAAGAATGAACATTCTGTGTAACTTTGGTGTGATGAAAGGATAGGTTTTTTGATTTCTGCTATACTTCTTGATTATGAAAAGTTTCTTTCCATTACACATTGGTTGAAGATGTCTTTGTTCAGCTCTGCAGTATTGCTCTGAATGTTGCTTCTGTAGATGCAGAGTAGGGAACTGAGTTAGATCAGATCTGGTGCTGCTGGAAATCTGCAGGACAGGTGATACATGAGGCAATTGCCGTGTGCCTCTTTTTTCCCCTTCAGGGAATGCCTTTGCTCACAAATATTCTGAAAATGCCTTTTCTGTGATTTGTGCATGGCACCAGCTCTCTGGTCACAGAGTCACCACGGAGGAGGGAACAAGGCTGGGTTCCTGCCAGGGACGGGAGTGCCACATGCAGGGGAACGTGCTGTGGCACCGCCAACTCTGCTGGGCTGGGGCAGGAGCTTCTGTCACTCTCCCTTCAGTATGGAGGCACTTGACCTCTGCTCCTGTGGTATCAGTTGAATCCTAGGAGCAGAGTTCAGTGTGTTTACCATTGTTTAACAGTAATTTCAGCCTTTCAGTTGAATTCAGCTAACAGTAAAGTCAAAATATGAAGAAGTATGACAGCCAGCATTGTCTGCACTTTAATAGTAGAGACAGAGTCTAATGTTTTTTGGCAGAATATTGACTACCAAGAACAAAGCATTAAGGATTAAAAAAACCGCTATTTTGATGCCATTAGTGCTACATAAGGTGCAAGAAAAGACAATAAGCATATGTGTTTCTGTTGTCTTTTAAAACAGGAGAACTGTGTCTATGAAACAGTAGTTTTACCTCTTGATGAAAGAGCATTTGAAAAAACTTTAACACCAATCATCCAGGAGTATTTTGAACATGGAGATACTAACGAAGTTTCGGTATGTTATCTGCCTTTTTATTTCTTTGTTTTAGGGGCCAAAGCTGTAGCATGCAGGATAATGCAATTGCCAGCTATGAATGAGTTTATAGAGAAATTGGCAAGAAATGTACTATAGAATACCCAGCAGTTATACAAATTATGTGAGCAGAAGCATATATGTAATTGTATACGTATAAGCACATAAATATTTATTTGAGGTCTGTTTATATATTTAACTAATAAAAATCATGAAATCTCATTGTTCTGTTTTTCAAATCTTATCTAGGAGATGCTGAAGAACTTAAACCTTGGTGAAATGAAATACAGTGTGCCAGTGCTGGCCGTTTCCTTGGCATTAGAGGGGAAGGCTAGTCACAGGGAAATGACATCTAAGCTTATCTCCGACCTTTGTGGGACAGTAGTAAGCAAAACTGATGTGGAAAAATCCTTTGATAGACTGCTCAAAGAACTACCTGAATTGGTGTTGGATTCTCCCAGGGCACCACAGGTATATCTGTAAATCTTTATGCCAGTAGTCAAAAGCTTTTTGTGGCTAAAATAGATCAAATAAAATGAAATAGACTCTGTGTTTTGAAAAATATCTATTGATTTTCTTACTGTCTGTAATCCTCTCCCAATTACCCAGGCTGTGTTTTCACTTTGAAACAGCTCATTTAAATAAAGTCTGAAAACCAAGCACATTATAATTATCTACTTCAAACTTCTTTGAAATTCAGCATTTAATTAAAAATGCTTCTATTTTGTTGCAGTTGGTGGGCCAGTTCATTGCTAGAGCTGTTGGAGATGGGATCCTAAGCAGCACCTACATAGATGGCTACAAAGGCACTGTGGATTGTGTCCAAGCTCGGTAATTTCCTTGCTTTCTCTATAGAGACAGTTTTCTATTCCAAATGTCAAAGATGATGATCAGGAATTTACAGCTTCAGAATAAATCATGCAGTTCTTCAACTTTTTTTTTAATTTGAAATGAAATAAAAAAGAAACACAAAACCAACAAAATCCAAAATGACTCAAGTCAGAGGAGAAATACTGAGTTCTGAGAAATGTATTAATACATTTGAGTTGAGTTAGTCAGGTTTGTTGTCCAGCTTATGTTCGAGAGTGAAAAATGAGCTGAAAGAAGCAGTGGTTATGGAAGGTTTTGTCTTAAAAAAAGCTTTAATGTGATTAATGGGTAAATATAGCATCAGGACAGCTGCTGTAAATATGTTGTGAAATACACAAGGGATTAACTGTTTTGCCTTACAAAGGTTTGAAGCCTGTGCAGTGATTTCCGAGACTTTCTCTGTAATGCTCTATTTGTCAAGAAGTACAATTGTTTTCCATGTCAGTGCGAGAAGTTTGAAGGAGCAATCTCTGACAAAGAGGGATGTTTTAATAATGAGTCATGTTTTATTTTTCTTACCTCCATAAGTGTATGTTTCAGGCTTAGGAGGTGCTGAAGTCCTGTTTCTTCCAGAAGTTGCATTTGCAGTGATTATAGCTCAGCACTTTCAGAAGGAAGAGCAATTCTTAGCTGCCTACCTTGGGGGCTCAAACTGAGAAAATTGTCTGTCACTTATATAAATGTGTCCTGTGATTTGAAAGATTGTAGCCTGCGTTCTGCACATCTGGGATGCTTTGCTGCCTTTGTTATTTCTTGGCCAGTCTTTCCTGCTCATTAAATCTTGGTGAATAGAGTTATTGTTATTGGCTTACCCCCAGCATGAGGACTGGGAGAACTGTTCCTCCTTTACATGGACGGTACATACTGTATCCCAGACTTCTTTTTTTTTTACCTTACTTCCCTTTTTATTCTTTTTTCAATAAACTGGCAGGCATCCCTAGCTTGTGCTATTTTTCCAACTACATATTTACCTTCTAAAGTGTTTTCTTTGGCTTAAATTCTAAAGGTTTCATAATTCTTCAGACCCAAACAGAAAACAGTATTTCTGTAGAAAACTGTTTTTGAGTGTGGCAGCAACTCAGGCCTTTTTTGTTTGAGATCTACCTGCCAAGCTGTATTCTTGGAGAAGACTGGATGCAATCCATTTCTGCATAAGAAAAATATTTAGGTGTTTTCTGTGAGGATGTTTCAGGTTCTGTATTGGTGATTTAATCTGCTGCCATCGCAGCATTGTTACCTGTCCTTGAAATGAGCAGGAGTGTAAGGGTGATGGAAAGACAACGTGGGGAACTTATTTGCTGCTTTTGTGATCTGGATGGTCCCTGTGGAGTTGATAACCCTGACCTCTTCCCAAAGATCTGGTAGCTTTGTCTGAGGAAGACATGGCCGTGGGGGAAGTTGCAGATGCATTTAATGAAGTTCTGCAATCAGGTTTAAAGCACTGACTTTGCCTTTAGAGCTGCGCTGGACCGCGCGACGGTGCTGCTGAGCATGAGCAAGGGAGGCAAGCGCATCGACAGCGTGTGGGGGGCAGGAGGGGGCCAGCAGTCTGTGAAACACCTGGTCAAAGAGGTAACGACAAAACTCCCCGCTCTCCAGCTGGCTGTTGCTCTGGGCTTACTTTTTTTGGGGTAGAGGGAAGAGAGACATCCCATACTAAAATGGCGTCTTACGTCATGAGTGTCGGTTTTATGTTGCTCGGACTTTCTTTTTTTATATAATTGATACAGACGAAGTAGTAGAATTGATGTAGATAATTTAGTTGATTTTGTAGTATTTGTCACTGGTGGGAGCATGCTAATACAACATTCTGTATGTTGCAAGTATATGTTTATTTTTGCTTTAAGCAAAACTTGTAAGCATTCAGCTTTTTAAGACCTCACAGTATAAAGCGATGAAGTAATTAAAAGAGCCAAGATGAAACTGGCTAAACTAGATAAACTATTATTTTTTGGCATTGCTGATCAACAGCACGGTAATACCTGAAGAAAGAGAGAGGAAGAAAGAGGAATGTTTAGAGATCCATGCTATAAAGTAAGCAGGTCTAAAGGAAAAGGTCATGTTACAATTTCTAGTTTGGGAGTCTAACAGATGATAGGAGGAGGCATTCAAGGGAGAGGATAAACTTAATGCCACCCACGTGCTCCTTTTATGGTGACACACAGCTTATAAAACAATGATTTTGGTGCTTCTGTATCAACACTGTGGATAGGTATTTGGCTTACACTGTGTTTCAGGTTACTGATAACGTCTCCCATTTAATTAATGCCTAAATTTAATTACATTTATAAAAGCATTGGCAGCAAGTTTGAGGAACTAACTTGCTGCTGGGTTGCTAGTGGATTATCAAAACGGTTGACAGCTTTTACATTTTGTATCTAATTAGTGTTGGGTTTTTGTTTTAAAATTCAATAGATTGATATGTTGCTGAAAGAGTATTTGCTTTCGGGAGATGTATTGGAAGCAGAACGCTGCCTTCAGGAACTGGAAGTACCCCATTTTCACCATGAACTTGTATATGAAGTAAGGAGAAATCAGAGTCCCTTGAATAATTGTTGGTGTTTTGATGTGGGCATGCAAATAATATAACTGGCATCTGAAGCTTAGGTTGCTTGTTCTGTTATTTGAATAACTAAATTGTTTCATGTAAAGTTGAAGGTTTGTGTGCTCATTTCTGTGTGCATTGTGCAATAAGTAAACTGCTGCTGACTCTGGGAAGATCCCTAAGTAATTTCTGGGGATTAAATAGTTGAATTCAGATTATTATAAGTTCCTGAAAATAAGGTCTTAGTTTATTTTCTGCTGAGGAATGGCAACAAAGAAAATCCTCCCATGCTTTGTTTTGGTGTTTATTTCCTTCTAGTTTCAGATATCTGGGTATTCTAATGGGTGTTACCTGTTTTTGTTAAGTTATAGAGCTTCCTTTTTCAGGGTGGGATTGTTTCACCCAGCACATTTGTAAAAGCTTACATATTTCAGACCCAGCCTATATGGGAGACTGTTGCCATTTGTACTCTTTTATCTGCCAAATTGGGAAATGGTTGTTTACCAATAAAGCTGAACACCCACAATCGACAAAATTTCCTTTTCAGTAAATGCACTTGTTATAGAAAATTCCTTCACAATAGAACTACAGAATCATTTCAGTAGATGGGGGTTGTGCAGTATTGTAGATTTTAAGCTTCTGAGTCCTCCTAAAATCACAGATAAGAAACCCCTGTGGATACAAAATTAAAACTGTGTGGATACAAAATTAATTTCACAAAATTAATTAATTGCCATCTGTACTGCAGCAGCCATATGGATATAGTCATGTAGTGGTGAAACCAGAGAGAGAAAGGCAATGCTTTTGACTATGTCTAGTCCTTTCTAGTTTTTTCATACCTTTTATCTTATCCAAAGAATTTTCATTCATTTTTCAATAATAATAATAATAATAACAATAACAATAATTTATTATAATAATAATAATAAAACTGAAATTGTGAGTGCATATAGCAAATGGGCTTTTTTTTCCAGAAAATTCATAACACATTCACTCCTTTCTGTACCTCATATGGTCACACACCTTGTACCTGAGCCAGTGTTTTCATTTTAGTCAAAACACTTGCATGATTTGTTTTTAGGCCATTGTATTGGTTTTGGAGTCAACTGGAGAAAAGACCTTTAAAATGATACTGGATTTGCTGAAAACTCTGTGGAAGTCTTCTGTCATTACTGTGGACCAAATGAAAAGAGTAAGTATGGCATCTAGAGCAGTTTGTATAAGGTCTTCCAAAATTTCCAGCTGCCTTTATGCAGATAAATGGTTAAAACTAATCATCTAAAATGCTGAAATATTGCTTCATCTTTTAAATTTGTCTTTTTATCTGGTAGTTCTTTGTAACTGAAGTAGTACAATAAAGGCTTACTAATGACAAATGTATAGAGCAGTATACAAAAATACTGTGCAGTATTTTGCACAGTTGGAACCATCAGTGACTTTACATCTCAGGATGAGTATAGGACAGCAACTCTGACCCAAGGCAGAGTGGGGACCACACCAACACTTACATACCAGCTGTGTTGCTGGTGGGAAGTGCTGAAGTCATCTCTGGTCGTCCCCAGTCTCCCCTGCAGCATAAACTCGTGTTGATCATTTGTGGCCACATTCACTTACATTGAAGACTTACTCATTTTCTTCCCATGTTACTACCCTTGCAGTAACAGGCAGGTGAACATACAGATTTCATACTGTCTGGATTTCTGACTTCGAAAGAAGTTAAAAGTTCAGGTTGTGTTTTTATGTAGATAGATATTTGTATAATGCCATGATATGGGCTGATATTATATACCTTATTTCTCTACTGACTTGTAGCTGCAATGCTTTAGGTTTGTAAAACCATTAAAAAAACTGAATCCTCTGGAATGAAGAAGGGTATTTAAAAACATTGTAATAAAATAATAGAATAACCCGATGATTATTTGAATGCTTACACTGCAGGGCTATGAACGGGTTTACTGTGAAATCCCAGACATTAACCTGGATGTGCCACACTCCTATTCAGTGCTGGAGCGCTTCGTAGAGGAATGCTTTCAGGCTGGAATCATCTCCAAACCACTGAGAGACCTCTGCCCTTCAAGGTACTTGTTTCACTGTAGATAGGCAAAGGCACTGCTTTTCATTCCTATCATAGCTTACAGAAAGCAGCATCTTGGTTACTGATTGCAAGTGGAAACTGGGAGGATGGACCAACAGCTGGACTGGTAAAATGTGTATGAAGAAGCTGCACTGATGTGAAACGTGTTGAGGCTGGGATAAGTACTTGAGGAAAGGCAGCACCCCTCAGGGCTCCCCACAGGATAAAGGCTGCCTCTCCTCTGGTTTCCTGATTTGCTTGGTAGAAATCAGTGCAGCACCAAGCTGGAAGATCCTGGTGTCATAATGGTCCGTGTAGGTGACAGTGGAAAACTGTCAGCTGTACTGGGGAAAATTAAAAATAATCCTTATAAATGGTTTAAACTTACCAAACAGCCAAACAGCATGAGTACAGTTCCAAGATGAGACAACCAGTCCTAATATCTATATAAAAAGGAACAGGACACTAATATGGGATAAGCTCTGCACACTCCACTCCTCATACCTGTCCTGGGAGTTGTGTAATGCTTTTGGTTTTGGTTTTTTGTGGGTTTTGTTTCTTAGGGTTTTTCGGTGGTTTTTTTGTGTGTTTTTTTTTTTTTTTTTTTTTGTTTTTTTTTTTTTTTTTGTTATGGCTTGGTTACTCGTAGCATAAATAATGCTGTGTGAACTATACCTAATTATTATGCTGTTACCTCCTTACTGGTCACAAAACAGTTAAGATGTTTCATTTCCTCTGGGGAATACATGTTAATTTTAAAATATTATGTTAATACTATTATTCACAGTTTTGTGCATTTGAAATAGTATTTATTTGACAGGTCTTTTCTATTTTGGGTGTTTTGTTAGACTTCTTAAATGTGATAAATCTGGATCTTGGAATGTTAGCATCCTTATCAGAACAGCCTCCATTTGTGGACTTCACACTTAAAACACTGTGTGTGTTGGTACCAAATGTTTTGCAGGTTTGGGTGTGTGGGAGGATAGAGAGTCATCACTGCATCAAAAGCTTGATTATACTTTGACCACCAGTTATATGTTGAGAGGCATTTTTGGTTTGTGTACTTCAGTTTTAAGTAGAAACCCCCCATTCCTAGGTTTCCAAACCAGCATTTTTAAGCAGCTGAGCTGACATGATCACTGCTAACCCTGCTGAACTCACACTTTATATTTTACTTCCAAGAGCCAAGAGAAGATTCTTCTCAGCGATAAAAAACAAGCAGTGCTACTCTAAATTACTGAAAAGAGACTTTGTACTTTCTTACAGGGGCAGGAAGCGTTTTGTGAGTGAAGGAGATGGAGGTCGTCTGAAGCTGGAAAGCTACTGAATGTGAGACCTGCCTCCTGAAGCCTTACAAGCTGAAAGGGAACACAGCTCGCTGTCGACAAACACAACACGCATGCTCCTCTGGTGTGTGTATGGATGCACATCTAGGACAGACCAAATTTAAGAGTTGCTTAGCACAGTTGGTATTTTTTTAAGAGCACATGTTTTGGGTACAAATTGTTTTCTTTTTTTTTTTTTTTTAATAGTTTTGTAAATTTCAGGAAGAAGTGTTCTTTCTTTGGGCATATAGTAGAACAACTAGCCACTCTGCTGTGGTGGTGCCTTGAAATAAGCTATCTCTGTATGTGCCATGTTTATGACCTAATCATTCCACGTGTGCACCGATGTCTGACTGCCGCTCGCTCTTTCCAGGACAGTGCTGTCATCATAAAATCACTGGTTTATACAAAGCTTTATTATAGAAGGGTCAAGTTAAGCTGCTGTGATCCCATTTCCATTGCTGCTAAAGAAATACTGTGCTTTGGGAGTTAAAAAAAATTAGCAGTTTGTTTTAAAGAGCCCAAGAAAATACAGCTGGGTCACAAGACGAATTCATCTGTTTCAGGGGAGAACACTGGTCGGTTTCAGCCCCCATGTACCAAACTTGTCTTTTTTTCTATGTAACTGGAAAAGTGAAAAGTTCTGGTAAAACATAATAAAAATATTTTTTGTGAAGCTCTTGTTTCCTTTTTATTTATTTTAAACAGAATAAATTAAGCAGTACATCTAATGCTGCCCTTTGGTATTGCAATCAGGAGGAGAGCACAGAATAATTAAGCTCATGGCAAGTGAGTATTTACGAGATCTGTTTTGGAAAACACAACTGACTCGCGTAGGAGCGTCCAGGCTGGCACAGATACTGTGAATGTGTCTTTGCAGCAGAGCTTCGTGAAGCCCTTCCTCAAGAACAAGATGGATCTAAGGATGACTCGCTTACAGGAACTCGCTAGAGCCTCTCTCCTTTGTTTTTCAGTTTCACGTCAAGATTTCAAGTGTTCCAAAATGCTGGGAATAGCCATTCCAGGGCCGGGAACATGCTGTGCTGTAGGAGCCAGGCGCATCAGTGCTCGAGCGGGTCTAGTAAGCCCGGCTTGGAGCAGGGGATTGTGGAACTCGCCTCCTCCCGCTTTCCGAGGGGTTCTGGTTCTGGTCAAAGACGCGTTTAAAACAGCGCCAGGGCAGCGACCAGCGCGACTTCTACACCAACAGCGCCCGACGCGCGGCCTCCCCGCCCGGCCGGCACCACCGCTCGCGTTCAGGCCACGCTTGGCTGCGCAGCCCCGTTCCTAGCGGTACCTCCGATCGCGGCTGCCGCGGAGCACGACCCTCCCCGCGCTACGGCCGGGGCGGCGCGGCCCCCGCGGACGGCGGCGGGGCCGCCTCGGCCGGCTGGGCCGCGTCCAGCGCCGCCCTCTGCAGCTTCTCCAGCTTCTCCAGCGACACCGACTTGAGGGGCAGGATCTTGGGCTTGCACAGCACCAGGGCGGCCGTGTCCTCCACCGACAGCTGTCCTGCAAAGGGAGAAAAGGGCCGTGAGCGAGTGGCGGGCTGGGCGGGCAGGGCCGGGCGGTGTCGCCGCCGGTACCTTGCTTGGGCAGCACCTCCCGGAGCGCTCCCGTTCCCTCCGGCATGGCGGCTCCGGCACGGCAGCGCCCCCGGGCACAACTACAGCTCCCAGCTTGCACTGCGCGGCGCCAGGCCCATGCCCCCCGCTCGTGCCTCCCGGTGCGTGCTGGGAGTGGTAGGCCTAACGGGGCTCCGGCTGCCTCAATGCGCGCTGGGAACTGTAGTCCTTGGCGTGGCGCTGCGCCGGGGCAGCCCCGGGCGCGGCAGGAGCGGCTCCCCCGGGGCTGTCCCGGCCCCGGGATTCCGGGATGCCGCTCCCCGCCTCAGCCGCGCCGGGCTCTGCTCTGGGGTGGAGCCGTCCCACCTGCACGGGCCTGCCCGGCCCGGCGAGCCGCTGCCTGCCCGCCTGCCAGGGCCCGCCGCGGAACTCGGGCTTCGAGGCGCTTTTATGGTTTATTTTCTGCTCCTGTAAATAAAATCCCCAGCAGACACCGTCCAGCAGACGGGCGTGGCCTGGGCGTACGCGTCCCGGTTTTCGTTTCCAGGCAGCGCCTCGAGATTCGCGCAGTGAATCACGCTGCTGTTTGACATGTAAACAGCAGTAAAAGCCGCTGTCTGTCTAAACACTGAGAGCTCAAATGTTGCCGGACCTGATGGGCCAGTGCACCAGGATCCCCCACGGGGTCCGCCGTTTGCAGGATCTTTGCCACCGGGAGCGGCTTCCCTGGGAAACCCCCGCGGGGAGCCGCGTGTGACCGGGAGGGGCGCAGAGGGATTCACCTGTCCTGCGCCTCGGCCATGCCCCAGCAAGCCCCGGCTCCGGGATGTGTTGTAATTTTAGAGCTTGCTAATGAGCTTGCCTGTGTGTCCTGCACACCCTGTGTGCCTGGGGATTGGCAGCTCAGGCTGGTAATCCTACTAACCTGGCTTGGCAGGCAGGGACGCTCCTTTCAGTGTTCCGGGATTGAGATCTGGCTTCTTGCAATGCACAGGGATGGCCGTGGATTGCTAAAATGAGGGGGGAAATGATCTTTGCTAATAGTTGTTTTCCATTCTGCCTCGGTGGTGGCTGTCTGCATGCTTCCGTCCCTCTGCTAGCTCAGGTGGGACCTGTCAACTGTGGGATCCAAGGTTTGTTGGGAGAGTAGTGATAAAACTTTTAACTTCCAGTAAGCAGCACCTCTCTGACAGTTATTTAAAGCCTCTGTCTGCATTGTTCCAGAACTATTTCCTTCTTCCTCTAAGCAACCTAGAGCAGTAGGCTGACAATCCCTCAGGTAGCCCGGTTCCACCTCTCTGGAAGCCTCTCCTGATGCTGGGCTGGGGGCCAGCAGACCCCACAGAGCGTGAGAGCGGCGCTTCTCCTCCCCGCCTTTTGTGGAGCTGGCCAAAGGTAACTCCTGGGCTGCTCCCGGGCAGCACAGAACACGGCCCTTTTTGGCCTTACTCACATATTCCACTTTCAGGTCAGAATATCAGCGTTGGTGGGCTGTAAAATGTGGATGTGCTTGCTGGGGACATCCTTCTCTACCCTTTGAAGTGCTCAGAAGCATTCCCACCGATTTCGGTGAGAAAAGTTCCTTTGTCTGATGTGCTTTTCCATGTGCTAATCAGTATTTTGTGCTGACTGGAAGGGAAAGGACAAGGCACTGCTTTATGATGGATGTTTTTAGACCAGGGCATTTTAAACATTTTAAACATGCAATTTGCAAATCAGTAATTTGTAGTTGTTTGTCAGTTTGTTTGTAAGAACCGATCCAGCATCTTCGATATGGCCATGGCTAAAAATGAACATAAAAGATACCCAGTTATGACTGAAAATTTTGCACTGTGAAAGCAGGAGTTATTCCTGTGGTAACAAATATGGCCTGCCGAGCAACAGAAATGAGCTGAAAGCAAGATGTTGAAATTGTAGGCCAGGTTTTTCCGCCAGTGTCCTTCACAGTGCCAATGGCCCCCTGGAGTCCAGCATTATGTGAACACTTGCATTTGGAGCCCATCTCAGTTGTGCAGGGAATCACTTTCCAAAAGCAGTTTTCCTGCCAACAGGGTTTGTTTGCTTGGTGATAAGAAACAATGGTCAGCTCAGTTTGTTGCTTGAGCATTTTAGTGACTGAGAAGTCTGGCATCCTGTACTAGATCCATTTTCTTAGCTACTCAAATGCCAGCTTGGCAGCCTATCTAGGAAGCTGATAGCACTGGGACAGGCGTGATTGTGGAGGTTGTTTTCAACAGTTTCTAGTAAGTCTGTTTTTAAGACACCTCCTTCCTTTTTTTCCTTTCCTGGAAAAAAAATCATAGTTACCACCTTCATGACTGGGAAGTCTGGATGAGCGAGAGGAGGGAGGCATGGGCATGCAGCTTAATATCCTACTTTTCAAAGTGCCTTAAAAACAGGACTGGGTTTAGTTTTGAGTAAGGCTGGTGTTTATTCGTGGTTATACCCCATTTTTTGACCTTTTTGGCCTCTGGGGTTGACCTGTGCTCAAGCACCCATTCATTTCTCTCACGGGCCATTCCAGTTGCCAGGAATAGCTAGGAAGCTTTTGCCAAAACCCTTCCATCTGGGAAAAGCACCGTGCACTTGCAGTGGGACTGTGCTGAGTCAGTGCATTATCTTGGTGTCATTCCACAGGGCTGAAGAAGTCAGAACAAGACTGTCCTTGTGCCCAGGTCTCAAGTTGTGTCCCCATGGCATGAAGCTTCCCAGAGTCCTGAGGCTCGACCTCAGGATGAAACCCAGTGTTATTTGAGAAAGCCTAAGTGTGGTATCCATGGAGAGGACAACGTGCTCTAGGTTGCACATCCTTATTTTACTGATGCCACAAACAAGTTATTCTTGTGCACTGCAGAGAGCCTCACAGCCACAAAACCAGCAATAATTTTATAAATGATAAGCTTGTTTTCCTCCTCCTGTTCCCAGATACTCTGAGTGCAGCAGACAGCAGAGATGTGCATTGCTGGAATCCAGAGGGTTTCATAATTTGGCAGCCACTTTGCTGAAAGCCCTGCAGATACAAAACAACACTTATTTCAAGTCTTGAGAAACATCTCCTACTAAGTGGAAGAAAAAAAGCATTTAGGTGAAGCAATGTTGCCAGTCCCATTTGTTTATGAGGCTTGGGTTTTGTCTTTAATACATTTTAAATGCTTTTTATTTTCCTTCTGCTTTAAAAGCCTTTCAAGTCCATGTTTTCCATATGACAAGAAAGTCTGGAATCAAGTCCTTACTTTTAAAAGCAAAAATATGGTTCAGAGTCCTGTATAATCATGCAGCTCCAGACATGGAGTGTTTAAAAATAAAGCCACTTTGATGAGAACTACCCATCTTGAAGGTGACTTTCTGTTCTGAGTTTAAGTAAATACTTTGTTGACAATTTAAGAAGCTTTTAACAGCACCTGATCTGTGTTTGCTTTCCACTTGGTTCTCTCGCTTTTTTCTTCTTTTCTAAAATTCTAGAGCTTGTTTCACCTCTCTGTGTGCTGACGAGATCAGAAATGTAGTGTGGCAGCATTTGGTGAACAATGCATCCCGGTGCTTTCAGAAACACACCTGCAGATTTCATGCCATTGTCCTTGAAGCTGCTGAGTGGTGCCATGGGACACAGAGCCCAACTTCAGAGAGAGGAGGAGGAGGAAGGTGGTTTGGTTTAGTGGGTGGGGTGAGGCAAGGAACAGAAAGCCTGGCGTGGCTCCCTGCGGGAATCCCAAATGCCTTCAGAGCCTGAAGCTTGATCGCTTGGTGTTCAACCCAGTCCTTGTTTTTGAAAGGAAGTTGACAGACAAATGATTTTTTTTAGTTGAGCTTTCTGAATATACTTTAAGTTTGTTGTTAGTTTGATGCAGTTTGATACAGATACTCAAGCTGTATGCAAAAGGCAAGGAGACGTGCCTGGAAATGCATTATCCAAGGGACACAGAAACAGCTTTTTGACAGGCTCCTCCTCCTGCTAACACCTGGTAAGTGCAGAGACCTGGCTCCATGTAAATCCCAATCTGGGCTCCTAAGCCAAATGCTCTACACTGGCATTTCTAGGAGGTTACTGCTCCACTTGTGTGGTTTGAATCGCTTAAGTCTTTGGCCTCGTGCCCTGGAGTGCCAGCAGAGGCTTGCTGTAATTGCCCGTAAGTGCACCGTCTGTCAGATTATTGTTTAATTATTCCAGCTTCTCACCGCCACACACTGCTCAGTGTCTCTCTTGCTATCTTTATTTAATTGAGTGGAAGAAATTCGAGACTTGTGCTTCTCTTACATCATTTTGTTTTTACCCATCCTCACTGCATCCTACCATGAAGTCCCACCTTTTTTTTGCAGAAGTCAGTCTTCTATATAGAAAAAAACTGTTGTCAATATCTCAAGCATATGTTAGAAAGAGAATCAATATTTTAACACATGGTAAAGTCAAACCATAAATCTCTCAACACAGTGAAATGATTGTATTATTCTCCCTTGAAACACCGCTCCTCCCCCTGAGAAACAAGAGAGGGAAAGAAAACTCTTGGATAACCAAGCCCTTGTCCTCACAATGCAGGACTGTTCTTAGCCCTTTGCTCTGTGTTGCTCTTTCCTCTTCAAGATCCATCTTTCCCCAGCCCATCCCTGTTCAACTGTTCCAGGGTATTACTGGGATATCAGCTCTTTTCCCAAGATTGGCTTGTGATGACCAGTTCCACTGCCTACCTGCTGCCATTTCAAACATCTCTGTGCTTCCTCCCTCCCTTGCAACCAGACTCTTACTAATGTGTGTTGAAAAATAATCTTTCTGAGCTCTGACGCTCTCCTTGTCTGTATGGACTATAAAAAAACCTGGCAGCACTCTGACTGCTTTTCTTTTCTCATGCTCCCTGTGCCTGTGACAAATATGTGTCGTTTTTCTGGTCTTACACTTGGCTTTCAGCCTCTGAATCCGAACACCCTTCTTGTACAGCCCCCCACACAAAGATCAAGGCTCTGGTGCACTACCACAATAATAATAAATGCTAGGGTTGCTGGCACTCACTCTGCTCTAATTTTCATGGCTCTGGGCAGAAGGAGTTTCACGGTGTCCTTTTGGAAGATCTATCTGCACCTGAATGATTTAATTTTCATGGTTTCATTCAGAAATCCTCAGCTGAAACCTCCCTTTACAGGTGTACTCCCTGTAATGCCTGGCTCCCTGACCAATTTTTGGGGTTGTTCTTTTCACTTCCTGTAACTGAACTTTTTTCATACTGCTTTCTGATTTTACTTTTCATCCGTCTCTTTTCTTCAGGAAGGAGCAATTTATGTAAGAATTTCAGAGTGGAATTGACTTTAGGCTTTATTGCTATTTGTCACCCTTCAGGAAATACATCCCTGGCTCCAGCACTCAATCCCTGCTGGCACTCTGAAGAGGAAGAGAAAATAGCAGAGCTGCAGCTATTAAGAACAGGCAAATATTTTATTCAAACTCAACTGCTTCTTCCTGGGTCACTCTTAAGGAATATTTTTCTGATTGTGAGGATGTGAACGAGGGTTGTGTTTGTATATTTGTCTTCCTGGAGACTCCCCTGTTCAGCTGATCTTCATCTTCTTCCACATTTCAGGCAGCAGAGCTTGCAGCAGTGAGAAGCTGTAATTCCAAGGAAAACTGCTTGTGCCTGTGGCCTAGGTTAACCTGCTGGCAGTGATACGTGCCTGGGCAGGGGCAGCCGTTTCACACAGCTCAGCATGGACGTGCTGCCACTCCCAGCCACTTTTAGGACACAGGTGAGTTGTTTACAGCAATCTCAAAAAAGCCTGTAATAAAGTTGTTCTGCCTTCCTGGAGCCACCACTGCCAGAGACCTTTCCCCTTTCTTGGCTACTGCAGGAGCCTCCTTCCTTCGGCTTCACACCTTTATCAGCTGAAATGATACAGTTAAGAAGGGGTTGTGGTCAGGCTCTGTCTCAGAAGGAGGGGCTTCACTGCCACTCTGTTGTGGCTGCTGAGAACTGGAAGATCAGAGAGGACAGCAGGGAGGTGGAAGCCTCCTCCCTCTTTCATGTGGAATGGAGTCAGGATATGCCCTTGTATGAAGTTCAGCAGAGAAAAACTTGGGCTGCCCTCGCATTCCTACCCACCGTGCCATTCCAGTCAGCCTGGTACTAATCTCCACAGATCTCTGGAGGCATGAAACAACATGCAGGGTAAATGAAATCTGAGCCACACCACACCACACCACAGTACTGGTGCCAGCCACTTTTAGAAGACTGCCATGAGAGCCAAGGGAAACAGGTACAATGGTAGAAGATGCCTTGTACCACCTGCAGGCACAGACCTACAGCACTCGAGCAGCTCGTGAGGCATGTGAAAAGCTGGTGAACCCAGGGCCACTTAGACTTGAATGCACTTTCCTGGGGAGGAAGTGGCTTTTCCCTTGGAAAGCTCAACTCCCCAGGGTCTGCATGAGGTCAATGGAAAAAGTGATTTCTTCAGAATGTGATTCAGAGTGCCTAAGCACTGGGCTTATCTTACTGACTACAGAGGAAGCTCAACCTCTGTAGATTTAAACTCACTTTTGAGAATACTCATCCCCTCTTGCCCCTTAGTTGTGGGAGTTATACTAAACCTGGATGTGGTTAGTCCTTGGAAGGCACACTACCTACTGAAATTCAGGTGCTGCAGACCAAAGCTAAGTGAAGCTTGGCTACCAGAGCACTGGGCGTCCTGTTGGATCCTGTTTTGTCCTTTTAAGTTACCTTGGGATGTCAGAAATGGATTTGCAAGTACCAGAAAAGAAAATTAAATCAAGAAAGGTTGGTTTCTTCATGGTTGTCCTGACTGGAGCTGGAATAATCAGCATATGTTTCAGTTTAACTGAGTTTTCATTCTGGCCTTTCTCCTCTTTCAAAGTACAGGCAACTGAAGCCTTTAATTTGCCCTGTCTTTCACTGCAGAGGAAAGTAAGAGTTTCTGACAGCTGTTACTATCCTGTCTAGAATAGCTACACTAAAAAAATACAGTTTATTGTCTGTTGTGAATGAAAAAGCTCTTGCTTGTTTCTGTTGTTTGTTGTGTTGACTTTGAAAGATAAATTGGTTAAACTGGTTGACTCTCCGTTTGTATAATTGAAGATTAGCTTGCTTGATAGCCTGCTGGATTTGCAGTTTTCCCTTGCACTAAACAAAGTGAAGAACTGCTGGCCTTGGGGCAGTTAGGACACAGCACATTCTGGAAAAAGTTTGTGTTCATACAGGTAAATAAGAAAATAACTTCATGCATAACATTCTGGATGTGCTGCTTTAGTGCTGATATGTCCTGTCTTTCCACCTGGAAGAGCTCTTGTAAGACCTAGGAAGCCTTTTTTAAAAATTGCTAACAGACAAGGATAGGTGGCTAATGAGTTGAAAGTAGAAGCTGGCAGGACCAGAACTAGTTTTTACGTGGTAATTCTAAAATCCTAAATCGTGCTGCTTGTTTTTGAGAACATAGGTATTCTGTCCTTTTATCGTACATTTGCTTTGTAAAAACAATTGGAGAAAAAAAGCAAAAATAACTTGTTGTCATTCAAGTAAGCAGACCTGGCTCTAAATATATAAAAGGAGGTGACAGTGAAAATAGCAACATCTTACTGTACTCTAGTTTTTCAACAGAGAACCACATTTTGAGGTTCCCCTCTTTGCATCCTTCTTTGCATTGCAAAGGCATCTTGCCCCACACAGAAGCTTTTTCTCTGGGGGGTCAGAGTCTGATTTCAATGGAACAGAGCTTGGTGTCAGTGCATTGAGTATCAGCTTCTAGACATTGACAAGGGCTCTGATTCTCCATGTGCATCCTCCAGGCTTGGTTTCTGTGTCCTCCTCTCCCCCCTTCCACCAAGTGGTCCAGTTTTTGTCTACTCATACTAATGGCAGTGGAGCCAAGGTGCCATTCGAAGGCAAGACAGAAAAGAATGACAAAGGCAAACACTATTTCCATTATGAGTATGATGCTCACAAGATTAAGATTTGTTGTGCCATCAGCCTTCAAAACATGCTTCTATCCCCCAGAATAACTAAACCCCTTGCAACCTGGGCCAAGAGACTGAAGCCAAACTTCTGGTAAACTGACAATACAAGGGAAAGGAAAAGGATGTGACAGGAAGGTCTAGATAAATTGAGGTGTAGATGAGAGGAAGGTAAAACCTAGTGTGAAATTTGAGATTTGAGACATGATAGTGGGAGGTTGAGATACAGGAAGAAAGAGAGAACAATTGGGAATTAGAGTTTTATGTTGAGACTCCTTGGCAAGGAACTGGCAGAGAGAAGACACAACAGAACTTCAGCACAAGGAAAGAAGGAAGCAAGTAGAAAGTCAGGGGGATAGGCAGTGACATGAAAAATCAGACAAGAGACTGGACTAGGACCTGGCATGGGGAACCAAAGTTGGAGGCCCTGTTGGAGATTAAGAAAGGAGGGACAGTCTGGGGAAGGAACAGGTGATCCAAGTCTGAGAGTGGAGGTTGGGCACAGGCAGCAGGGAGGGAACGGAGTAGCAGGGGAGAGCTGTGGGAAGCAGCCCCACATGGGCCAGAGCAGGGGCTGTGTGGGTGGAAAGGGGCACCACGGGCTCTGCTTGCTGACTTGCAGAGCTGGAAGTGGAACAGAGCTTCCCCGAGGCTGGTCTTCATGTTGGCTCAGCCAGCAAAGAATTTGCCTCTTGTGCTGTCTGCCCCAGCAGCAGCACAGAAACCACTGGAGCTGAGTGTCCTTGGCCGAGGCAGCAGCAGCTGCCTGCCTGGGGGAGGAGAGCAGGCTTTCGGGTAGTTGGATGACAAAAATTTTACAGTTGGGAGAAGGTAGTGAAAAGGCCACATGACCGAGGGAGAAAGGGTCAATTCATTAGTCTGGCAGCCACTAAATTAAAAAAAGGCAAGTGGGACTATATATCAGAGGTATCTGAATTTGGTCAAAGATGATTCTGAAGTTGCTAGATTGATCTTGTGGTTGGCTTAAGCAAGCTTAACTAATTAATTGCTTTATTTTAGTTCATTGTGTAAGAGCTAGCTCCTAATAAATCACACTGTTTTGTAGAAACATGCTTGAAACAACTGTGTAAATACTAAATAGCCTTAGGAATGGTCTTATGAATCCACTGAATAATCCAAATTCCAACACTCATCCCCCTCTGCTGCTGGTCTGGATGGAGGATAACAGCCACTGCTGCTGTTTCTCTTTCAGTAAAAGGGGTAGAAGTCTGTGCTGGACACACAAGGGTGGGGACACACAGCTGCTGGCCCATGGAGGTGCTGTGGTGCTGTGTGATCCTGCACCAACAGCTGTCCTTTTCAGCAGCACAGGAAACGCTACAGGTGTTACAGGAACATTATGAATGTTGCAAAGCCAAGCCTTTAAAAGTTAGGCAATGTCCAAACGAAATTGCCAGTGAAATCTTAATTCAGAACCATGTAGGTTATGAAATGCTCTTTAATTATATTTCTCCTCCTGCTCGTTTCTGTGTGGATGGCAATAATTCAAGGTCCTTGTACAGTCCTGTGGAGCTTCTGGGGCAACAGTCTCCTGATCGTGAGAGACCCTTCACTAATACTTGTAAGGATTGTGAACTCTTACATTCACCCTCTGCTCGGGGATAGGTCTCTGCCAATGAGATCTGGGGACAAACATTGCTGATGGAGACTGGGAGTAGGTTGGAGCTGAGCTTTCCAGCATCCAGTAGGAGGGTATAAAATTACCTACTCCATTTGGGCAGATTAAAAACAAATCTTTCATGCATGAATTCTGCCTTTGCAAAAATGTCTGTTAGTTCTGATTGTTGGCACAAGTATTGCCGTAGTATCAGTCTAATCTCATATGACACATTTAAGGATTTGCAGCAGAAGGGTGGAGATAGCAGTGTAAATTTCTTGGCTGATTTATCTCTTGTGACAATTGTCCTGCTCTGCTTTATATCAGCTTTTCAGAACAAATCAGGGGTTTTGAGTATAAAGTAACATTTATTTAGATTTCAAATAATATTTTTTTAAGCAAAGTGAGTGGAAACAGAAGTAGACTCTCTAACAGAACCAGAGTAGATGTAGCACACATACATATTTCAATGCTAAGGCAACTGGGCAGTGACTCTTTGCACACAAAGGGCCTGAGAAATGTAAAGGTACACGACAAACATTCAGATCCTCCCTACAACACTACAGTCTTTTAATGCAAATGACTGTGTTCAATTAAGTCGAACAAGAAACATGTTTTTCAGACTCCAAGCTCTCAAGGCAAAGTGTGTATTTCCATGTCTTGTAGAGGATCCTGCACTGTCCACAACGAAGTTTTACTGATTAATAACAGCAAATAAACTCCAGTTAGTGTAAGAAATTGTAGGAAATTTCAACTAGTTTCTGTCTTGTGATCCAACATGCCAAAAATCCAACTCTGCTTTTAATGCTGTCCAGCGTTTATCAGTAAAAGCCCACATAACCACATTGGACTGTCTGGTTTGCCAAAGACCCATACAAAGGCAGAATTTTGGTATTTGATAACTAAGTGTGAATAGCCTTGTTTCACTGAAACCAGCCCAGATGATTGCCAAAAGTTGTAAAAAATCTGATGGAAATAGCAGATACTCAGATCTGACTATCTTATGTGACTCCCAAATTTACTCATGGTTTTGATTCTGCTGAAGTAACTGCTGAACGTGAACCTGTGGGACCAGTCCAGACTAGCATGTACTGAGATCAATTAGTAGACACCTATTAATTTGAACGTATTTTAGAAATTATAAAGTTGAGATGCTACTGTAGTGCAGAATCCATCTAGGTTTGAAAGGGGAACTGATTGCAACCACCTGAGAACTTAGCATTAAAAAGCTAAACCTTTCTCAGCAAAATACTGAAAGATCTGTTACAACAAGTCGTCAAAGAACTTGCTTTTAAAGCCCATCCTAAATGAAAGGGCGACTGATGGCAGGTGCTCTGTCACACTGGAGTGTATTTGTCTACACAGAGGTGTGGTTGTCACCTTCTGGTATCCCTTGCAAAGGCAGCTTGGTTGGGCTTAGGCTGAGATGTCTGCTGCAGGAAGAAGAGTCAGCACATTGGTCCGAGGTTACAGTGGCTGCCAGCTGGGGATGGTCCCGATTTTGTCGAAAAAGGAGGCACGGGAATGTCGCTGTGCCCGTGTCCCTGTCTTTGGCGGTGTCCCAGCAGCTGAAGGCGCCTTGCAGCAAGAGCGGCTGGCTGTGCCCTGAGCGTCCAGCACTGAGGAGAGCTGCTCCACACCAACCCCTGCCTCCAGAATTCCCGATGCTGGCTGCGCTGGGGGCCAACTCGCCATTCAGCTGCGGAACGGCAGGAAAACACTTCCTGTGTGCTGTAACACTTTAGTGAACTGCAGTGGGTCACCGACCGCCGACGGGCTGCCCTCCGCACCCGGGGACATCCCGGCAGCGCTGGCACGACGGCAGCTTTCAGCGGGGTGTGCGGGGCCGGGCACCCACGCGCGGTGACGGGGCCCGCGATGGGCGCGGGGACAGCGCAGGGGAGCCCTGCCCGAGCCCCGCGGGGAGCCGGGCCGGGCTCCGGCCCCGCACGGCCCCGCACGGCCCCGCACGGCCCCGCTCCCGCGGTCGCCACAGGCAACGCGGCGCTTCCGCCGTAACCTGGAAGCGCTCGGCGTCCGCGCTCGGCGGGCCCGCCCCGAGAGCCGCGGGAGGGCCGTGGGCGGGCGGTCCCGTGACGGCTCGGTGCGCACAGACGGTGGCCGGCAGGGCAGGGCCGGGCGCGGAGCGGGTGCCGAGCGCGCCGCGGGAGGATGGCGGAGCCGCACGGTACGGGGCGGGCGGGCCGGGGGGCTCGGCCGGGCGGCGGCTGACAGCGGGCCGCGGCCGCGGGCGGCGGGAGGCCGCGGGCACAAAGGCGGGGAGGGCCGGGGCGCCGGTGGGGAGCCCGTGCCCGCCCCGGCGGGACCGCCCCGCCCGGTCCGCGGGGCCCGGCGCAGGTGGGGCGGGCCGGGCCGGGCCGGGCCGGGGGCGGCCATCGCCCCCGCGGGGCTCGGCCGAGGGGCTGCCGGGCGATGGCAGCGACCGCCACAACAACAACAACAACAATAACAACAAAAAGAAAGGAGGAAGCTCCGTCTTACTGCCTCACCTCTCCTCCTCCCCGCCAGCTCTCGGTGCCGGGAGCTGGCAGCGAGCAATTGAAGAGAGCTGGCGTGTGAGTAGTGGCAGTGGCGCTCAGGGTAATGATTACCGGCGTGCGGGTAATGATTACCGCTGCCTCTGCCCGTGTCACTGCGGTCCCCCACCCTCTCGCATAGGCGTGAGGCTCTTTTCCTGTTTCACGCGATGTATTTATTGTGGCAGCTCTCTGATGGAGCCACAGAGACAGAACCTCGTTTCAAAAGTCGTCGCCTTCCTGTCTAGCCAGGTGATTTTCCCGGTATTTAAAATAGAGAGGTGTGACAGAGAAAAGCGGTGTGACAGCTTCCCGCGTATATTTGTGGCTGTAGAAGGCGTCTTCACCGAGTTGTTCGTGTTTTTCCCTAGGAGAGCTTCAAAAGCTGTAGTAACCTTAGTAAGGTGAACGGCCGCGTTGACTAAAATTGCGACTGGGCGTGAGCTACACCGCAATTCAGCAGAACTGAAGTTTGGTGAAACTGTGTTGCTGCTTCACTTGTCCATCCTATTTAGGAGCAGGTATGGACGTGGAATAAAAAGTCGCAGTGTGTGAGAAAACAGTGGTGAAGTGCTGAAGTAGTACTGGTAATTTTTAAGTTCTGTTTTTGAGACGGGACTGTGGAAGCATTGTGTTCTGCACATGTGCAGACTTTTGTGGCAGAATATTAATGATCAAGGAGTTGTAATTGTGTGTATTGTCATTGCTGCAGTACTTGGTGGGGATTTTCTTGACTATCAGAATAGAAGCTAAGATAGTTTTGGTAATTACCTTCAGGGTCTTAATTTTCTGCTGTTTCTTGTTTGCATGTTTGACTTTGTATATTGTTCTGTTTACCTCCTAAAATGTGTTTTTTTTTTTTTAAATCACTAGTCATTATGATATACTTCTGTTTATAAAATCAAGGGCTTAAAGTAGGTGGTGGTCAAATTAAATCACACTTATTTACAGCCATATTTCAGGCATATGTTGTATCGTGATCTTGATATAAACCTAGTCTGATTTTGGGAAAGATTTACAGTATCTTATGAATTTGTTATTACACTACTGTGCATACATTTTAATTTTAGTAACACCCTTATCATCTTAATTCCCCTTGAATGCTTTTGATTTCACTATTTTGTTTTCTATGTAATTATTCTTTGCTCTGGATGAGTAAAATGGGAGATAATTTTACTAATTTGAAGCCATATTCCTTTAATTTTAGGTTGTTTGTCGGCTATCAGCATTTCTGTACATGTGGCGAGGCAAACCATGTACATTAGGCAAAACTAATTTTATGTGTAACCTTATAATGCACAAAGATGATTCCAGACAAAGCTCTCCTTGTGTCCACAGCCTTCCTTTGAGGAATACTGAGGGATCCTCAAAGAGGATGCTGTCTTCTTCCAGGTCTCTCTATCTGCTCTTTCTAGAAACAATCCTCAGCATTTTTGTTTGTGGTGATGGCAAGGGAGGGTCCACGAACAGTTCTGGTTGTGAGCAGCTGCTGTTCCCAGTGTAGTTCTTCCTTTCCAGCGTGGCATATCGGTAAGGCAGGAGGTGCTGGGAGGGGCGTTCCTTTGTTGAGTTGACACTTAAATCACACTGACGGGTGTATTCTCCTCCAGGAATTTTGTGTGATTGAAGGGATTCCTTCAGACGAGGAATATTTTCTCCAGCTGTCTTCCTGCGCTGTTAGCCTATGCACAGAAATTAATTGCTCGGAAGATCACTGCTGTGCGCGTGCCTTTTAGGAAACCCTTGGATTGATTGTGACTTGGCTGTGGCTTTCTAGAAAAGCGTGTTCCTGCTGGAGGTGTGTGTGGCAGTCCTGGCTTGTCACTGTGCGAGCCGGCAGCTGTGTCCAGCACCCGTGAAATAGGTGGATGTAGGCGCTTGCGAGTGGGCACGGTGCTCATGCATGGTAATTGAATCAGGGCTGTCAAAGCATCTTCTGCGTGTTTGAAAGAAGGATCACATTCTGCGATCCCTTCTTGACAAGGCTGAGGAAGCGCGGTAAATAACAAGGCTCTGTTTTGGGAAGGTTTAGTATGGTAGCAAGGAAATAAAACTGCCTTAAGAGACCTCAGTGGTTCCAAAATACCACTGTGGAGAATTTGGGTGGGTGCTAGGAAGGAGCCATGTCTCTCTAGGAGCAGGTTCTCCTTCGTGTCTGAGGAAAGATGAAAATTTCTGTGCGCGGGAGGGGAAGGCAGCGTTGTCCTTTCCCGTGTCCCACCACAGCCCCTGGGAAGGCTGTCCCTGGTGCCCACCTTGCCCCTGCCCTCCTCGGCGCCTGGGTTTGGGGTATCTGTGCTGTTCCTGGGTGCAGGAAAAGCTGGTGCCATGTCCTCATGTCCAGCCCACCATACCCTCCCGTTCAGCGTGGCCGGTGGCATTTCCCACCCAGAACGCTTCGAGGCTCATTGCTTTTGATTTTGTTTTTCAGTGGATGCTCTTTTAATTGAAGTGAGGCTTGCTTTTCGCTCTGTTGTCGTAATACCTTGTATTTATTTTTACTGCATGCAACTGCATCTCAGAGGACATATTTCTGCCTTTCGCTTTTTGGTGGGTTTGTGTGTGTGTGAGAGGACTGGGGAGGATGCAGTAGTGAAGATTAAAAAGCCAGTTACACCTGATGGTACAGATAAAAAGAACTCTGATTTTTGTGGAAACTGTACTGGCTGACATAGTCTAGTCTGTTTGATACAGTGGTCTTGCTGTGTTACAAAATGGACGGGGATAAAATGTAACAGGTTGTTATAATAAGCAAGGTAATGTTTGCTGTATTAGCCATTGACCTTAATTCACTTGTTTTTTTGCTGCATTGCTTTGCCTTGACTCTGTTGCGAAATACACATCACATACTATTATAAATCTGGGAATTCTCCAACATCAAATTTGATTCAATAAAGGCATTTTCAGTATAGGCAGGTCTCTGGATGAAAATGGAATTTTAATTATTAAGATTTTTTTTCTATCATTAACCTCCAGGTAATGTATCTTTTGTGTAGAAATTATAGACAGTTTATAATTTCTTTAAAAAAAGTGAGTTTGTGCTGTGTGGTGATTTTAGACTGTTTTAAGATTGTCGCGGTTTTAGAGGTACTTTATGTGTATTGCTCTACAAGAGAAATGAGAGAGCCCATCATATAATTGCAGACATGCTGACTGCTGTGAGGATATATTAAGAGGCTGTGAATTGGTGTAGATAAATACTAGGATGCACGGTCAAAGAACTTTTTAAAACAATCTGGCTTGCCTGTATACTTGGTTGTTTTAGTATTGTTTTACCATTAAGGTGTACATGTTGGCAAAAAAAAGGTAAATACTTGAGTCTATTAGTTTGCTTTTTGCTTTCTGTACAAAAGCGTAGTCTGCTCTCAGAGTGGATGTGCATTAGATCCTGGTTTGCGCTCCTGCCTCCCTTTCTGTCTCAACCGGTGCCGGAGAGCATTTTTTTTTTTTTTTTTCTACAGGAAAGTATGTACCCTTTTTCTATTTATTGTTTTTGAGCCAAGTTGAAAGTTTGCTGCTGTGTGTTAGTGGCGGGGGGGTTTGCCGAGAGGAGCAGCCCTGCGGACCGAGCTGTGCTCCAGCCCAGTTGCTGTCTTGTGAGACACGAGGCTGGTGCTCGCGTTAAATTGGTTGTAGCTTGCTATCACCTTTGCTGTGCTAATCATCTGCGTGCTTTTGTGCCCAAGGACGCTTCATACTCTAAGTGTGAACAAGAGGTGCGGTGCGATCCAGCAGGCAGTATTTCCATGGAGCCCTGTTGATCCCGTAGATATTGTATCCGGTTCAGTGGACCTGCCTACCCTGTGGTCGGAGGCTTTTTGTTATGCATGCATCCTAATTGTTCTTTCTGTCGGCATTGTGCGCTGACTGAAGGGGCTGTGCACCAATGCAAATAGACTTTCTAATACCTTCCGCATTTGCATTATAATGGCTGCATAAATATTGCAGCACATCTCAATTCACTCGCTGCTGTGACTGCTAGGCTTTAAAATAGGTTCTTTCTGTAGCACGGATCTTGTTCGTGGTTGGTATTGCTTTGGAGAGGGGTTCTGAAGTGCATCCTTATTAAATAGTGAGGCTTGTTTGTGATGAGGTGCAATTTTAACTTAGCTGTGTTCGAGTCTCCCACTCCTTTCAGCCCACAGGTTGATACATGCACTTGGAGGCAAAAAAATTTCAAGCTTTAGCAGTTTTTCACCAACTATTTCTAAACTCACTATATTTGGGGTTGCAAAACATGTTTGCTTGGGATTTTGTTTTGCATTAATTCCAGAAATCCTATGGAGGTCTGTGAGGATATTTTCTGCATAAAGAATGTGAAACATTGTGCCACTGTTGTTTTGGTGCTGAAACATTTGTTGACTTACTGAAAGTGTCGATACAGGGATGTGACTGAAAGCAGACACTCTTTTTGGAAGCTGGTGGCAGATTGCCATCACCTGTCTGTCAAAAGTTTGCTTTACGTAGTTTTTGAACTGAACAGTGATTAGTATCACATACTTGACTCTTAGTGATTAATAGATGCATAGAGACTTTTTAATATCATCAGAGAATGCCAGCTTTTCTTGTGGCTGTAGACTTGTTATTAATGCAATGTGTCAAATTTTGGGAATGGTAGTACATGAAACTAGTGTTTCTATTTTTTGGCTAATCTGTTTTAATCCTAGGGTTCGCTCTGTTTTATGTGGTTTAGTGTATGAAAACTGCAGCAAGTAGGGTATGCTTAAATTAAGTGTTAGATTTATTTTTTAATATATCTTATGTTAGTAGCTTGTCACTCTTCCACTTTTTTGCACGTATTAAAGCAGTATGAGTTATTCAGGTTAAGGATATGCAGAATGAACTTGTTGTAAGAATTAAAATTACAGAAACTGTTTTCTGAAACACTAAGTGATAGTATTGCAGGAATCCTAAATTTACTTAAGACTTCTATATGATGATGGATGACTCACTTACATATAAAGTACTCTGCATAGTGCTGCAAACAACATATGTATTACTATAGTACAGTACTTTTAACACTTATCCTGTCAAAAAATTGTGTCTATTAGAAGTTTAGAATAACTATATAGTGATGGGCATGAAAATGCAAGGTGAAATAATGTTATGTATGTATGCATAAAAATAATCTTGAAACCCCAATACCTGTGAACACTAAGCTATAGTGTGTCTATACTTCATGTATAAATATATATAGATTTAGTTATCTATTAGATATTACAGATAATATTGGTTTAGTACATCAAAAAATATGACAAAGCCACTTCAGGATTTGCTGTTGTATTTAGATCTGTGTTTTCAGTGTTTCCATCCCAACAGGAATTAGTATTAAATCAGAAATTGCGGAGTTGTTAGATGACAATTTGAATGGTCAGAGCAATCCATTGGTCCGGCATGTTGTCTTGACTGGGAAGAAAAGGAAGTATATTTATTACTTTTATGAAGAAATACCTGACTGGCAGCCAAAACAACCAGGGCCCGATATTTGTTTGTAGCTGAGGTGCAGCAATGATCGTGGGGAGTTAGGTTTCTCTCTTTTGCTTTTCCTTTCTCTTGCCTGTGCCCCAGCCATTTAAATCTTGGCAAATAGGGGATTTTCCTTTCTCTTTGTTGTGAGGCTTCTGTCCTGTGACTGCCAGTAATGGTAGTCTGTGTAATTGTAGCATGTGAACTGTCCAGTCTCCTATATAATAAGATTCCTGACTGTTGTAAATTTTTTTTGATGCTGAAAGTTATAATCTGTTTTGTAATACACAGCATTAATCGTGGTTATTGAGAATTGTCCTGGTAGGAAATACTCATGTTGTGTCAAAATGCTCAGAGCAAAAAACAAAACAATGCTATTCACTGTGTCACAACTTAAAGCTTATATTGCACAGTAGTGAAGGTTGTAGCAAATCTATAGATATTTAACTAAAGCTCTGTGTACAGTGCAACTGCAGGTGCTGAGTAAAGTGCATCGTGCTATGGAAAGTTTCAGACTCTTAGTTTCAGTCTTTTTTTGTTTGTGTTAGACCTAATACAGCATCATTCCATCCTCATTAAAAAAAAAAAAAACAAACACCTTGTAATCTCTCTCAGTGCTTCTCTCCCAACTCAGCATCCCCCCGATCAACCTGCAGCTGTCCAAGGCAAGGAAATATTTGAGTGATCATTATTCTCTTCATTAGATGAGAAGTTGTGTTCCTGAAATTGTGGTGTTAAAGTTTTGTGCTCTAACAAATTATATTCCCCTTTTGTGCTACAACAAGTTATATTCCCCTTCCCCCTCTGCTGCAGAAAAGCAGAACTATGCATTTATTTTAATTCCAAGGGATAACTGCACAGGCAGGAGCCTTTTGCAGATTGCTGCAAATACCAACTCCTGTTCAGAAGTGTGTAGTTACACGGAGTCACTGTGTAGCAGAGAGAAAATGACTTCACTAGCAAACTATATGTCTCCTGGAGGCATCAGGTGGCTTAATATGTAAACAAAGGTCCACTGCAGTCAAAAATAGATCCTTATAAAAAGAAATAGTGCAAAAAAGTCGCCTCCTAAACAAGGAAGTGAAGGGCTAACAGACAATTCATGTGTAGTCCTGCAAAATGCTGATCATAGCAGAATATGAAGGATTTACTATGAAAACCCATTTTGCTGTTGCTTCTGATGTAGCACTTAGGGTCTAAAGCCAAGAATATATAATATGCATAATTTGGAGTGTTTTGCACAAATTTCTTATGGAAGGGATGTATGGGTTAATTGAAGCCTCAGCTCCAGTGATTTTGCTAATATGTTAAATCTGTGACAATTACTTTTCTAATAGTTCTTCAAATCTGATGGCTATTGGTCAGTACTTACAAAACCAAAAATATTACTTATTAAAGAGAATTTTATAATAGTGGTAGTTACATGAGCTTTATTGAATTTAAAATTTTAGATTTTGTGGAAAGGGAAATTCGCATTAGTAAATAGCACAAATGAAAATACCTGGGAGCTTGTTTTAGTGCAGCAGATTTTGTTTTGGTAAGTCTGTCCAGGTTTTTTGAACTCAGAGTGTGCCGATGATCACAGATTTCAGGTAATCATATTTGTTTTTTCACGGTGGGCTGCATATTTGCTTTTTGGAATACTCAAAAAATTCTTTGGCACCTTTCTTTATAGCATATTTTATGTGGCAGGGCTAGCTAGGAGGGAACAAAAGTTTAAATATTATACCTATGAGTTGTAATTCAGAATTTAAATACAAGTTGGATTTTTTTCCCCCCGTGATTTCATCTATAAATTTACTTTCTATGTTTTAGGTCATCATTAGGGACATTTTTACAGTAGTAATTTCTCTTTTCTCTTCCCCATAAGAAGTGTTCAGATAAATGTTTGTAGTTTTTTCTTGCATTTAGGCTGTATCCTGTCTTGTCTTTTAAAACTTATCTCTTTGCAGTGCAGCTCTTTGGAGAAGCCCTAAGTCATACCCAGATATCGAGGTTTCAGTTACATGTTCTCACTGTAGTATCATGTTTTCTTCTTCTAAACCGAGATGCTGTTTATTGAACCAATTAGCTACTGGGTGCAGGCCAGAACTTTCTCCTGAAATCAGAATGAATGAATAAACAAATTCCTCTGGAAGGATTCCTGTTCTCACCGGGCAGTGACAGTTAACGCGTGACAAGGACACGGTTCGTGTCCTGTCACCTCAGTGCCGTGTGCGTCTGGGTCTGTACTTGGTCTGCCAAAATCCGTGGGGTAAACTTCTGAGTACGGATCACAAGGTTACATCACATATTTGATGGTATGTCTGTCTTGGGCTGTTTTTGAAACCATTCCAGCTCTTCTGTAGTCAGCAGATGGGATGCATACGCCTTCATTAACAAGCAGTTAACTCTGCTGGTAGGGCTGAATTTTCATCACGCTCCGGGTCTCTGACTTGGCTCTTTCTGCATTCCAGCTCCCACTGTTTGTTCTGCTGTCTCCAAGAAGAAATCGACAGGAGTGTTACATGCTCCTGCCCTCCTGTGGTAACGAAAACCCAAATGTTTTCCTCAAAATCAGGTTGTGTAAAAATAAAAGAGAGAGGAGGGAGAACAAGGAACTAGTTTTTCTCTTCTGGAGCAGCTGCTCACATCTCAAGATGTGCATTTGCCTTTGGTGAGGTGTTCTGCTTCAGAAGCCCTGGAAAAATCGTAGTTATTTCTGAATTTGTATCAGTATCAGAAAGACCTTGTAGCCTTTTATAGTCTTGAATAAACTTTCTTGCCTTTATATGTGATGTGCACTATCCCTTTTGCATTGGAGACATTAAGGCACGAATTACAGGGGAGATTTTTACCAGCAGCAATGGCAGTGGGATAGTTCTGCCTTCCCTCCTGTGAGCCAGTGGGAGCTGGAGCCCAGTCCTAGGACATGGCTTGGAGACATAAGCTCACCATGGCTGGGAAACAGAGGTGGATCCCAGCCCCAAACTCCTCACTCCTCCCAGCCAAGTGCAAGGTGGAGAAAGGCAAATGGGCACAGAACTGTGGCTGCAGTGAGATCTTGGTTGGCTGGGGGGACCATGGAGAGTAGCGTGTTGCATCTTGACTGTACAGTGTGGTAACAAGTAGTGGCCTGAAAGGATCCTGAAATGGTTGCAATCTGTATGTGACCTCTTATTTCTTAATGATCCTCTGTATTAAGAATACTAAAAGAAAGGTGCTCTCAACTTCAAAGCTCGTGGTTCATCTAAACTGTAGACATACACCCTCAGTCTCTGTAGGCAAATCTTTGTGTTGTTCTCAACCTGTAAAGTCTTGGAATGAGAAATCTCTGTTTGTCACAGCTTTCAGTCCTGTGATTTTCAGTGTCTGCTGAAACTGGTTTGTTTTGTGTTTTCCACTTAAACCTGCTTTATGTTAGCAGGGAGACTTTCACAGTTTGCATGCTGTTGGTTCTTTGGGCCAGCTTGCTGTCTGTCTTTCAGAAGTATTTAATACAAGCTGATAGGTTGTATACCATGGTAATCTGAAAGTATCCTTGAGAGCTGCTTCTCCTGATTTTTGCATTGCTTTGTACTTTTACAACATGATTTTTGCTCCCTTTTCATCTTTGAACTACATAATTAATAGTTGAAATACCTCCTGACAAAAAGAAATGGTCTAGAATATATTTTTTTTTAAATCTTGGCTGTAAACGTCTTATTTTGTGACAAGTTAATGCAAGGCAAAAGGGTGTAAAGAGCATGAAAGCTACTCACTGCTACTGCTTGTCTGTATTCCCTTATCCTGAGCTAATGTGAGGTATCCTGCCTCCATTCATCTTAATGCACACATTCGGGAATGTGTGCATGCCTGAACTTTTTCCAAGTCACTGGTATGCTTCCATCATTGCATTACTCTGTTTGCAAATCTAGAGGTATAAAGTTTTCTAATAAAAGTAGGGGGAGAGAGCATGAAAAGTTTGTATGTGAGAGTCACTTTCAAATTGCTGTTTCTAAATAGAAATTAATAATAATTTGAACTTTCTGATGCACTTTTCCAATGATAGAGCAGTGACTTGTATGTCATGTGAGCAAAAAGTGCTGCTTGGTTTGTATGTGGCTGTAAAAGCTCATGGACTAAATTTCAAGTTTTCTAGGTGCAGAATGTAAAATTGCTGCTGAGACTCCTTAAATCCCTTTCAAGAGTAAGTTTTCTTTCCTGTCTAAGCAACATTCTCAAGTAGTGGAGGGTGAGATCAATAACAGCTCTGGATATATCTTAGTTATCATTTTTATGTGAATTCAGTGTTGTATAGCCTGGTTTATAACTAAATGAGGCTAGGAACTCGGGAACTAATTAACAGGTTTTCTTTTGTGGGGTTCTGCTTTGATGGATCTTCCAGAAGTATTTCAGATGTGTGTATATATTCATCCACTACAAATGTGCTGCTCTTCAGTTACCAAAAGTAAATGGGCAGAACCTGATTAATATAATAGAATTAATTGTGCTGAAAATATTTTCACCAGTTTTTGACCACTTTTCAGGTAGCTACTCCAAAATAAAGTTATTGATGCATTACAGAGATGATTAGTCCAGAATCACAGTATTTAGGATTCATTTGGATTCTCATTTTCCTTGCTGCCAAAACTCTTAATTACCAGCTAGTGAGCCCTGTAAGTTCTCCTGTCAGTCTGATGTTGGAGGCTGGTTGTATGGCCCTTTTTCTGACCTCCTGTGATCATGGGCACTTTTTATCCAAGGCTGCTGCTTGGTTTTGATTATTAGTATCATTATTAATGTGCAACTTTTACCGCTGCCTAGTGCTTGCAGCCAAATTTAAATAAAATATCCCAGTTTGAATAGCAGTGACAAATGAAAGCTTAAACAGGTGATCACAGAGCAGAGTAATTAGCCAGTGCAAGGAAGTGGTTCTTTTATGTCAAGCTTGTCACTTGCCTTAAGGGTCACTTTTCAGTATGAGGTGCTCTGATATGCTGACAGTAGTTGTATTGTTGTTATGCCATTATAATTATATATGCCTACATATATATATATATATATATATATATATATATATATATACATATACACACACGTACATATAAAGGTAGGGGGGAGAATTACTTTGCACTTTGTGAAGTTTACCAAAGTCACTTGTGGATCACTCCCAACTTTGTTTTAGTTCTTCTGGTGACAACTATTGGTACTTGAATTAGGTAATGTGGCTTCTATGCAACCTTGTAATATTTGAAACAGTATCTAGAAATAATAAATAACAAATGGAGAGCTCCTGATGATAATACAGATGAGGAAGAAATTTTAACTGGAACAGATGGTATTTTTTCAGCCTAATTTGGATTTGGTATGTTATCTCCCTTTTTTATTTAATGTTCAGCCTTTTGTATCTCTGTTAGCAATTTCATTTATTGTATATGCAGGCATGACTAATATGTTGGAGCATGCAGGGCAGCATGGCTTGGAAGCAGTCCACAGGCCAGAACTTCCTTGCAGGACAATGATTTGCTTCCTATTTCTAAAGGACAGGTGGAAGGGCTATGTGGGCAATAAATACTTTGACACTGAATTTTTTCTGAGATAGCACTTTGTAGTCTCATCTAGACATAATGGTAGCATGGCTAAAGGATGAAGGGCATAGACAATGTTCTAGCAGATTCCTGCAATTATGGTGTGTTTATAAAGATGAGAAGTGGACCCATAGAAACATCCACTGAAGATACCACATTCTTCTGGTGAGAGATGAAGAGCTCCTGAATCAAAATAATAATTTATTGATAAATGCTAGAAGTAGGAACAAGATGATGCTGTGTAAGATCATGCTGTAATGCAGCCCACAGTGATGAGTCTGAGTGTTGGCAGGGATCATCTGGTCTGGATTTAGTGGTAGTGTTATTTGCTCTGCAAAATAAGCTAAAAGTTGGTTGTGAGAAAAATGAGCAGTGAAACAGTATCATCTGCACAGATCTGACATGAGGAATTTAGGAGTTAGAGGGCAGCACACAGTATGTCAAAAACAGAGGCTGTGGTTAAACCTTTTTCTCTCGGTCCTATTTCCAATTGGTAGTCCTCACAAGCACGGATCAAATTTAGCCTTAGAAAGCAAGAATCATTTAAAATTAAAGTTTCCTTCTTTGGATCATGTCTGAATTTGATCCCCATAGGATGCTGATCTAATATAAAGTAATTTAATATGTATATTTATTTTTTAAAAGTTGTTAATTTATGTTTATAGCATTTAAGTGTGCTTCAATACTAAGCTAGTACTGACAGTTGTCAGACTAGTTATGCTACTCTGTAAGAATTACAGAAGCTTTTGGTTTGGTAGGAATTTTTGCAGTACACACTGATATTCAGCTCTTCAGATTGCAAATTCTCCACCTCCTGTTTAAGAATAATTGTCAGAGAATATACGAAGGAGGGGAGGAAGGAGGAAATGTGGAGGAGAGAAGCTGCCCCTTTTTGCACAGCCTTATGCCCAAGAATCACAGGAGCTGGGGGCTAGTGGGGAGGAGGTTTCCTCAGACATGTGCTGATCCTTTGGCCCCAGATAGGAATAAAATACTGGCTGTAATTGGACTGTTTCTTGCCTTGCAGCAAACGGAGGGATGGAGCAAGGCTTGTGGTGGGATGGGGGCATAGCTCTGGCATGTTGTGCCTGGTTGGGAGGGTGGCACTGGCCGTGCCCGGTTGCAGGGCTCACAGCAGTTCAGGTCCTGCTCCATGCATCCTACTTGGCCAGTTCTGACGTCCTGCCTGTCTGTCTGCTACTGCTCTTTGGTTATTCCTGTACATGGCCAGAGTTCCTTGCAGCCTGATCCCAGTACTTCTGTCTCACTTCAGGTGCATCCTGGTGGTTCTCATCTCTCTTTTACCTGTACTGGTGTTTGATCTCTTTTTCTCATCCTTTATGTTTTCCTTGGAAGTGTCATTCCTGTGATTTTTTTCTTCCTTCTTCACTATTTTGAGAATGGTTGAGTGAGAAAGGAACAAGCAGGTAGCAAGTATTAGTTAAAATTAGTTCATCAGCTTGTTAAACTGACTTTTATTTATGTTTTAAGAGTTTCAGGTGCAATGTTTCTACAGTGTTTCAGTCTCTTATTCTTTGTCTTCAGGAGCTCTGTTCTCACATCCTCAGATATTTTCCTAGTATTCACATACTGTACATATATATAGATAGTACCCTCATTTTGAACATATTGTTCTGGAGCATATTGTCATACTAAAATTTGTTCAGTCCTTCAAGTCAATTTGTGAGGCTGTATATTTTTCCGGAGTGCTTTGAGCATATGTCCAATACTTTTTGGATTACACTTGGTTTGAAAAGGACTCGCTGTCTTTTAATTCGAGTTGTGCAACTCATGTGAATGTCACTTAGATGGTTGAAATACCCCTCTCCTGCTCTGTGCATTAGTGCAAAAATTAAGGCTCCATCACTTTTGTTAGCTGTTAATTGGAGGTTGGGTCACAGTCATCTGCAAGGAGCTGAGAGCATCCTCACCTCTGTGCAGGTCAGAGAGGAGCAGATGCGGGCAATCTCAGTGCAGGGAATGATTGTTCTCAGCTTGCAAAGCTCAGTGCAATCCTCTGGTCCATTTACTCAATGGGACCAGATTCTGCAAGGCACAAATATCTGGAGACCAGCAGGCCTGGTGAGACACTGTTGTACCTGAGCTGCTGTAAGGGTAGCATTTTAAATGTTCACAAACAGGCAATTTCTTGCTGAATTATGTAGACCTTTATGACATCTGTTTTCTCTCTGAAAGAAAGGTCAATAAGGTGCAAAAATGTCACTCAGTATAAATAGGCATATAGTACAATTTTGTTTTTAATTTTTTAGGATAGTGATGTGAACTTTAGTGTAGCTCTAAGGTAGCATACTTATCAGTTTTTTCAGATTTCCATTATCTTTTTAATTTTTGGAAAGTGGGGAGGTAAAATTTATTGTTGCAATATTTATACAATGTTGCTTTATTCAGATTGCATCTAAATTTTTTCCAGGTTAGCATTGCTGCTACTTTCTGTTTCTGCAATACACAAGCCTTTCAGGTGTGCTAAGAGTCTATCACTGATCTGATTTTTGACAAGCAGAAATCATGTTTTTCACAGTTTCTAGGAAAATTGTAATTGAAGACTTTTTTTTTTTTTTTTTTTTTAAGAAAAGAAAAAGATGTCTCATCTGAACAGATTTTGAAGAATCTGCTTGGAAGGGATCATGGTGGTTTTCTTTTTACTTTTTTTTTTCTTTTGAAGGAAAACATCTTGTTCCTGTGAAAGGACCCAATTTATCATGTGTTTTCCAGAATTGTTAGTATGTGTGAAATAATCTTTTAATTGGGCTCAAAGTTATGAGCAGAATAATGTTCAGTGCTGGGGCTGAGGGTGTTTTGTGCATCAGGCTCTGTGACAGTGGGGGTGAGGATGAGGATGAGGAGTGTTCATGGTAGGTCTGGACATTTCATGGTTCTTCACAGGAAGGTGAACAGAGCTTTCTTTCTTGTCCTTGTTCGTTTCACTCTTATCTGCTATCCTGGGAAAGAAATCTCTGGGATCATCTTGGGAATCTGTAAGAATGTGGATGAACTTGCAATACATTCAAATGCTGTCATTTTTGGGTTTTTTGTAATGCTAATGCATTCATTGCTGAGTGGGGAAGAAAAGATGTAAAAAGCTAAATAAAAATACTCCTAAGAAGTTATGAAAATTAAGTTTTCAATATAAAGCAATCAGAATTAGGTAGGTATGAATGAGATGGCTTCCAGTGCTGTAGGTGACCATACTTGTCAGAGTGTTTAATACCTCTCCAATCATTACATACTTTTGCCATCTCCAAGACCCCTTCTCCACGCAGTGTGTAGGAGCAGGAGTTGTGCCTGTTGGCTGATTATTTTCTCAGTATTTTTATGTCTGTGATACTCTCTTACATAGAATTTCCTATCAGCTGCTTCTTGCCCATCACCTGTGCCTGCCAGCCTCCCGCCCTTGTTCTTGCTGCAGCTCCTGCCTGTTTCTCAGCCTGCCCGTGCTCCAGGCAGGAGCTTTATCCTCTGTGTGGCTGCCGTGACCCAGAGGAAGGTGGGGAGGATGGTAGGAGGGTGTCTCAGCTGAAAGGAAAGGCCTGTTTGGCCCCCCTGGGTCTGACTTGCTCTGTGGAATGTCTTCTATCAGAAGCTGTTGGAGTTGAGGAGGTGAAGCCAGCTCAGGCTGTGTGAAATACTCAGAGCTTTGTCGCCACAGGAACTCCTTGTAGTTTTCTTATTAGACTTTGAGTGGCCAGGAGTGAATATATGGTGAAATTCACTGTGGCACAAACATTATAATAGATTTGAAATCCCTAGTCGAAACTAAAAATGCCATAGTTATGAAATTGGTGTTCAGATTACCTTCAACTTGAACAAAGCCATGTGCTTTTACCAGCTGTTAGTCTTGCAAACAGCTCAACAAAGTAAACTCTCTTACCTTTTCCCTCTATTCTTATGTTCCCTCAAGGCCTCTCTCTCCAACCCCAAAACAATCCAAAAAACCCTGAGGGCTGGCAGGCAGATGCTGCCAGAAGTCAGCTTGGAGTGAAGATCAAGGTGTTTGAAGATGCCTTTGCCACAGAGCCCTGGCTGTATGCAGGGCCACCCGAGTCACCTATGGAACGCATCTGTTTGTTTCAATAATGCTTCACTGCTTTATGTCGTTGTGTTTAATTCTGTTTTGCTCGACAGGGGAAAGCAGCTGAAAGCTTTGAAAGAGGCTTGGGAGTAATTTTGGTCTTCATCACCTCTTCAGGGTGTATAATGAGCCTACATTTCCATGGTGCCATTAATTTGTGAAGTTCCCCAAGGTATTTCTGAGTTGCTTTGGCTTCTCCAGCTGTGGCTGAGCAGTGGTGCAGGAACATGGAA
This sequence comes from Anomalospiza imberbis, assembly GCF_031753505.1. Taxonomy (NCBI): domain Eukaryota; kingdom Metazoa; phylum Chordata; class Aves; order Passeriformes; family Viduidae; genus Anomalospiza; species Anomalospiza imberbis. The sequence continues at coordinate 25,972,643 of NC_089688.1, forward strand.
TCCATTGGAATGTGGTAATCTGCTTAACCATGTGCAGTAATGCAGCATAAGAGAGTGAGGACAGGGAGGGAATAATGCAAAAGCCAGTTGAAACTGAGTAGGCAGAATGCAATTGACCTCAGAAAGGTAGCAGTTAAAATGAGACTGCAGCTGGAGTGGGCACACATAATACAGGAAAAATACCATTTCTCTTTGACAGTTTCTAGTTCTTGTATCTGGGTATTTGGATGGCAGAAGTGGTCGGTCACATCATGTTTAGGCAAATGATTGCTGGAGAAAAGAGATGAGAATACTTTAACTTTTATCTAGTTAGCTGAAACACAGCAATTTCTTTGTCCTCATGTTAAACACACACACACACATATATATATGTTAACCTGGCCTGAATCAGTTGCTTTCACCAGTTAAGATGCATTTATCTGAGAGAGTCGGATTACAAAACCAAACAAAATAGCCTCACTGGAATGAACACTGCTTGAGCAGTAATGGGGGAAGATGTGTAGATTTTTTTGATTTTTCATTCAGAATAGTCTACATTTGTTTTAGTTTCCAGTAATATTTAAATATATGATGGAAACTTTTGGGAAAATATACTGTCATAAAGAAACAACTCTAGCTGATCATTGTGCAGTTTTCAAATAAATTTTATTTAATTTAGCTGTAATGAAGCAGAAATGTACACTTAGAGCAAATTTGATGCTGATTGTGGTTGTTATCTTTTCTCTGGAAAGAATGCTGATCTGTTCAAGAGCTAGTTATTTTCTAAGAACTGGTCAGATACAAAATATGTTAATGATTTTAAAGGTGAGGAGATGTGTAATTGGAAACCTGTGGGTAAAGTATTTTTTTTGGACTTGGACAGACACTTCTGTATCTTCCAAACTCACAGCGTTAGTTGAAAAGTAAATGTTACTGCAGATTTCCTTTTCAATGCATTAGTTATATTTAAACTAGATGTTCAATAAAGCAAATATGTTCAGGCTTTTGTCATCTTAACTGAAGATCAAGAACTGCAAATAATTTTAGCTAAAAACAATAAAAAATTGAAGAGAGGCCAGATATTTTTCAGTGCTGAGCTGCAATAGTGTAGTTATTGTGGCTTTGTCTGCTAGAACATAGAAGGTAAAGAGTCATTGCTCCTTTTCATGTACAAAATTGTGTTGTAAGCACCTCTTAAGTTGTTTTTTAATTTTTTTTTAACATAGTGTTCCTCTGCAAAAGGATCCAGTGACATACAATCACTAATTATGGTCAGAAAATTTGAGGGACTGATAATCGGCCAGCACTGACCTTTGTGAAATAGTCATAATTATTACAGAAAACCATGTTGAAGAAGGTGAGCAAACTTACTGGGTCAAATTCAGAGATAAATAAACAGAGAACTGCTGCAATGAACAAGATTTTTGGTAGATAATCCTGTGCTGCTGTTAGGGGCTAGGTTGGGATGCTACCTTAGATAGTGATTGTTTTTGTTTAGCTGTGATGGGGTTTTGTGTGTGCTTTGTCCCAATCTCTCTAGGATCAACATAACTTAATTTGTTGATAATATAGGTAATTAGTAGATAATGTGTAACTCTGCTGTTGCTTTGTGTGTTTACTTTCTCTCTTGGTTGTAATTAATGTTTAGTCTCCTTTTTAGTAAGATTTGTTTTCATAAGTTGTTTTTATTGCTCAGAGGAAATTGTGAATGAATAAAAAATATTTGGTGCTGGTTTGTAGTTTGTATCGTCACCTTTGGAGGGACCAGTGCCATTTTCTGTCAAATTGGTAACAAAACAGTGTGTGGCAGGTTGCTTCCTTTGTTTATAGGAGCTGTTGGGGGATCTGAATAGTTGTGTCTGGGTGCTGTAGTGGTAATAGTGAAAGGTTGTTTTATACTGGAAATTAAGTTTTAGCTACAAGTCGGTGATCTTTATTCAAAGGAAGGTATTGGGTGGATTGGGAGCACTTGCTCTTGCAGAAGGTTGTATGCCACTATAGATAGAGAAGTTGTATGGTCACAGAAATAAGAACTGGGTTTTCCTACACTCATGTATCCATTTAGAATGACCCCTTTAAGAGATATTAGAACCTGCACTAAATCCTGGAAATTTGTTTCATCTAGAAAGTTAGGATTTTCAAATTTCTTGTACTATGCAGGATTACACAGCCTGCTGATACAGCGAGTTGCCATGGAAATGGAGACATGCAGCTCAAAAGGTACGTGCTGGGGTGCCACACATACAGAAAGTACCTTTTTACATATTAAAATAAGCTGCTCCATGGAGTTAGCAGAATTCTTTGCTCTTGGAGTCTATTTCTACCAAAACATGCAATGGTATTTTATTACTTGGCCAAAAAACTAGTGGGTTTTTGTTCCTGCAAAGGAGAAGAAGAGAGAGAGTGCTTCATAAAAATAATGTTGGAGCGCACAGAATGAATCACAGTATGTATATTTTTGTACTTGCTAGGTGAATTCAAAGGCAGGGCACAAAAGACTATTTCTCCCTCCTAGGAACTTAAGGCGTAGGTGACTTTCTGTCTGCATAGGTGACTTTCTGTCTGCAAGTGTGGAGCCTTTTTGTCCCCACTGCTCTGGACTTTGGTATGTGACCTGGCACTTAGTGCAGGGAAGTACTTCAGAGAGCAGCAAAGCTGGTGACCAGTGAGTGAAAATATGGATTCCAAAGCTTCAAAGCCAGCAGTGATGTCCATGTGCCTGCCCATTTGCTCTGGAATGGCACGGTTTTGTCAGAAGGTGGGATGGGATGTCCTGGGAGATCTGCCTGGTTCTGCAAGCACACAATGATCAACCTTCAAAATCTTTAGAAACTCACTTGCTTATTTATAGTTACTCAGGTGTAATTGCACATAGGTTTATAATTAGGTGCCTGTAGTTACAGATGTGCTTGCAGATTTAAGACACCCCAAGTGAGGTGTAAGGAAGCCCTTAGAGATGGTCTAAATGCAGTTGTTGCCCCCTTGCTCGGAGGTTTGCTCAGTCATTGCCTCGACCCCCAGGTTTTGCTGGAGTGCGAGGCTGGGTTCTGCTTGGCTGTTTGGCAGCCGGGGAAGCAGCAAACAGTCAGGCTGCTCTTGGCTGCAGTCCTGTGGCAGATGAAGATGTTCTGAAGGGCTTGGAGGGCTCAGGCTGTGCCTGCAGTGAACAAGCCTCTCCCTCAGCGTGAGAGGGGATTAGGGTGAAAGCTGTGTCACATCCTGGGGTGTTGAAATCAGGCCGAATTGTTAGTCTGTGAACTACCATCTGCTGGCCATCCACTTAGAGGACTGAGATGAATTTAATGGTCAGCCTTCTCTATTGAACAAGCCAGCCAGGGTAGTTGGCACCATGGCAGTATTGCCCTGCTGCCACTGAGCATCCTGTACTCCGGAATAACGGGTTTCTTCCCAAAGAAGAAAAGCTGTCTAGCTGACATATTTCAGGAGCACTGCTTTTGTTGAGATGGATGAGGCGGATTTTGATCTCTGGTGGAGTGATGGCTGGTTGTTCCCTTGCTGTCTCCATACCTCTGAGTGAGGTTTTGTGTTTAGAGGAGCTGTGCAACCACTGGTGACTGATTCAGCAGTTTGCTCCCAGCTGGTCCGTGGTGGCTGCAGTCGCAGAAGCTGAAATGCACTTACGCAGATGAAAACTCTGTAGGTCAGATGTCTGAAGCTAGCAAATTGTAGGAGAGAATGTGCTTTGTTTGCAAGTGACTCGTTGGGTTGAGCTATTTGGGTTTCCAAATGAAAGTAGTGACTATGGTGGTTGAGGTTTTTTTGGGTTGGCTTTTTTTTTTTCTTTTTTTCTTTTTTTTTTTTTTTTTTTGCATATGTGGTATTGAAAATGGAAACGCATTGTAGCCATTTGGGCTAAGTTTTAAATTTCATCCATTGCTTATTGATGTGTTAATCTTTGTAGTGTGCTGGAATATGAAATGCTTTTGATGTATCCCATGCTGCTCTAATTAAAAGGTAAATACTTTTAACAAGGTAGATTTTTTTTTGTGTGTGTTTGTTTGTGAAGAGATGTTGTTGCATTTACCAGATAGCATTTGATCTCTGCTTTGTTGTTAAGAATCACTTAGGACTGACTAATCAGAAATACCTAGGTCAGAATTGCTATCTCAGAACATTTTATTTATTATGTAGTACAATAATTGTCTGCTTACTCCAGAGTGTCAAGTATGAGCTGATTCCTTATTTCTTCGACTTGTTTTGTGTTTGGAATGATCCTCTGCTGTTATTTAGGTTGAAAAGCCCTAGCCATAGTGTAGTTTAAGTTTAGTACAAACACAGAATGAAGAGAAAAATCATTGCTATTGTGATATAGAGTTCTATATGTAGTAAAAAAAAATATTTTCAAATGCAGGCCTGTATGTCTCTTCCTACATTACAGAAGTAAAATTCTGTTACAGCTGAGTGTAATGTGTTACACTTTAGTGAAAATGATGCCTTAGATATTACATGCCTAGAATATCAGAAGTGTTTATGGTTTGAAGTGCCTGGTTTGGCTACTGAAACACAGAAGGGCAAGCAGTAAGGGTTTAGGTGGAGCTGTAAAGTGACCATTTTGTAAGATGATGTGCCACTATGATTTTCCTTTGGCAGAGAAGACCGCTGTTGGTTAGCCTCGTCACTTGAGAGGGAAATGTTTTAGCTGTGGGAGACTCTTTATTTCTTTTAACGATTTCTTCTTCAAGCCATCTCTGTGAACTCACAGGAAACTTTCATATAATTACAAGTCACAAGACACTTGAATGCATCCTCTGGGAAGTGAGGGACTGCTGGGAGTAATTCATGCGGGGAACAGCCTGTTCTGGGCGGTCCCACCGCTTGGCAGTAGCGGGGAGGAGACAGTTAAGGCTTTTACAGCCTTACTTGAATAGCAGTTGGCTGAAATCCTTTATCTCAAGCCTCATATTGTGTTAGATAGTGACCAGGAAACATCGGGATTTATATTGCCAAGTTGCAGTGATTAGTGTAGTGTTATTCCTAGAACTGCAAAATGTTCCTACACTACTGCACTTTTAGTAAAGCATTTATTGCATGAATGTTTTAAGTTGTATTGCTCAGAAATGCTGAAATCTTTTTTCAATTACTTGTACATATTAAAAAAAAAATCATTAAAATTTACAAGGTAAATGTGTTCCTCTTTTCCAGACAGTAAGGAAGGTGATATAGTTTAGGCTGAAGTTGCTTCTGTTTCTGAAGTTTCATCAGTTACAGATAACAGAAAAAACGAAATACATCTGGTTTATGTTCACCAGACATCAGGAGGAGTGGATCAAAACTCTGAAGCTGGCTATTTATAGCTATTTACAAATATTTTACTTTTAAAAAGTAATATTCGGAACAGGAAAGAGATTATTTTCCTTCACTTCTTTAAAAGTTTTTTTTTCCCCCCTCACATACTGTGCCAACCATGGGTCTTATTAAATTTTCCAAGTTCTCCAGGACATAATAGTTAAATGTTTTTATGCCAATTAATATTGACAGGAAGTCAGTTTGAACAGCATTGGAAAATGGAAGTAGTTGGCAGAACTAGCTAATTTCACTTAATTTCCTTTTGCTAAAAATATCTCTAAAAGAAGCTCTCCTTTTGAGATACAATGAATGCTTGTTTGACTGTGGTTTAGAATTGATTGTGACTCTTGTCCTTTAACTGAAAGGGCTTGAAAAATATGCATAACCTTTTGAAACATATTTAACTTCCTCTCTAGTATATGTTGTTATACAACAAAATTTTACATACATGTTTGACTTGATGTATGTGAGTAACTCCATCAGCCTGAGTGATCTGCAGTAGGGATCATGTAGAGCAATTGATGTGAAGTTGAACATTTAATTTCTTTCTAGGTAAAATTAAAATTATTGCTAACCAAGACAGTGAAATGCTTGCAGATGATTTGGAGCACTTGCACTGCTGAGCTGCTTTCAGCAGCACTAATCTCCATCAGTCTTTCCTTTCTGAGGCTCTTTCTAAACCTCCTCCAGCTGCTGTGCACATAAGAAATGAAACAAATCTCTTGGTGGGTCCTAAATTTGATTAAATGAAAGCTCAAGAGAGCAGCAGCCCTTTGAGTATTTTTCACTTCAGTGACTCGAGGAGGAGCAGTAGCCGTTCTGGCATTGCTACACCTCTGTTTTCTGTGTATTATGGACATTCAGAAACTGTGTTAGTTCTGGATTCTTTGTGTTACTGTTTCATAATGAAAACCTTGTCAAGCCTTTCGGGCTCCCACCCTTTAGTCAGCTGTGTTTTTGCGTTGGAAGTCATTGCATGTCCTATTACTGGCATTTTACAAGCGTGTAGATTATACATTGCTGAGAAGAAGTTTTAAATATAATCTAGTGAGGTTAGTAATCTTGGGGAGAGGTCAAATTAATGGATGGTGTAAAAGCCATGTGGAAATCTTAAGGATAGAACCAGTAAAGAACTTCTAGTAAAGAACTGGCTTTTGCTGCTTTAGAAAACTCAACAGTGCAGAAAATTTCCAAGTAAAGAACTGTTTTTGCTTGCTGCTGCTAGCATTCAGCCATGGTTCATTATAACAGAGTTGTCCAGAACACAGGAATTGGAGGCAGTTTTGGGCTTCTTTTTGGTGGGAGGGGTTCTCTTTTTTGATATTACAGTGTCTGTAGCTCACTTGGTGATGCTGCAGCAGTAATGAATCAGGGTGAAGGACTGGAAGGCACCTCCTGAGGCAGGTTCTATTTTGAGCATTGTTACTATACAGATGGATTTACAGCTGGGGTAAAGGGCCTTGTCCTTCTGATCATCTTTAAATAGATTTTATTTACCTTTAAAAATATATGAATGAATATATATATATATATGTATATATCAAAGTGGACAGCTTTGTGTTCTCCATGTACATTTTTGTGTTTGAAGGTAATCATTCACAGCATGACCATAGTTAAAAATGGTTACTTGAGCTTTGCTAAATTGTTTGTATTTATAGTACTTGCTCATGGCTTAAGTATGCAAAATATTATTTAATCGATTTTGATTACAAGCTTTATAACTTGTGCAGAAGTTGGAATGCAGGACAGTAACACGGTTCCTGTGAAGGTTTTAAGAGTATTTAAACAAGGTGCCTGGGAAACACGGGACCTTTCTTCAGCAGTGGATACTTCATATCAAAGCTAAAAGGTGGACTAATATGGAGACGTGAAATTATTGTTGCCATTGATTGTTTATTTTTCTTCCACAAAGACACATTTGAAAACCTTCCCACATTACTCAGAATCATGAAGTTCTTGGGCGTGTTGTGTGTTTTGAATTGAAACATGAAGAAAAGCTATTTTCCATGATGCATGATGATTTTGTAAAAATGTAAATGGGTCTTTATAGATTTGAGACATCTGTTCAGTTATTAGGTTCATTGTAGTCATTGAGGGGGAAAATTCAAGATATGGTAAAGATATATTGTGTCCTACTCAAAGAGAAATTCCTTCCTAATTTTGCTTTTCTTGAAGCATAATATATTATTTCTTCTGGGCTTTGGGCTGACTTTTTGATAGGTGTATTTTAAAAATCCTTGTGCTTGGTTCTTCAAAGCACGTGAATCTGGTGAGAACGTTCTGCTCCACATGAAAAGCAGAGACCTGCTGTTCAGAGCTGGTCAGAAGAGAGATTTCAAGGCGAAGTGTTTGTGTTACTGAGCATATTAGATTTTACTGTAGATTGAACTGAGATTCTTTTGTTCTGAAAGGATAAGCCTGTATGGGTTCTTTGAAGAGGTAGACACTTAAAATTATAGCAGATATTTATTGGCTGATTGGGCATTGAAGGAAGAGAGAATATTCATGTTGAGGACCAGGAGGTTATTGTAAGAACTAGGTAAGACATAAGATGGTGACTCAAATATAGTACTGAAGGCAGTATTATGTTTAAGAATTGTGATTTTTCTTCCCTCACATATACTAATTAATACAGTTCTTGTACCACAGTGGATCTTGTGAGTCATATGTGTAGTATTTTTGGTTTAGCCTTGGGTTTTTCACTGACATTTGAACAGAAGGACAAATCATTAACCGGAGTTAGTGAGCACAGGTAGAATTGATGTAGAAACACTCAATATTTAACTGGAAGTTTTATATTGACACTAACTTTGGCTTCTCTTCTCTATGTTCCAGAAATACTAATACTGAGCGTTTGACCTGATCCCTACAGCTGAATCTCCTGATAGTAGGATTAGGAAAGAGTGCCTTCAGAACCAATATGTAGCAAATGGGTGTCACACCTCTGAAGCTCCTCCCTGGGTTCAACACTTGTGTGTTTTAAGGATCCTTGTTGCCTCAGCATTGAATTGTTCTTGTGGACTTCAGAAACAGATTTCATGCGGTGCTTGCTGAACGTTGAGTCACCATGAGTAGTAATCTAGGAAAAGAAAAGGACTGTAAAGAGAAGGATCCAAAAGTCCAATCGTCAAAAGAAAGGGAGAAGGAGGCAAAGGCCTCCGGAGGATTTGGGAAAGAGAGCAAAGAAAAGGAGCCTAAGACCAAAGGGAAAGATGCCAAAGATGGAAAGAAGGACTCCAGTAGCACGCAGCCTGGGGTAGCTTTTTCAGTGGACAATACGATAAAAAGACCTAATCCCGCCACAGGTACTCGCAAAAAATCCAGCAATGCTGAAGTGATCAAAGAGCTAAATAAATGCCGGGAAGAGAATTCTATGCGCTTGGACTTGTCCAAGAGGTCTATACACTTGCTTCCATCAGCTGTCAAAGAGCTGACGCAGTTAACAGAACTTTATTTATACAGTAACAAACTGCAGTGCCTACCGGCAGAGGTGGGCTGTCTCGTGAACCTGGTGACGCTGGCTCTGAGTGAAAACTCACTCACCAGTTTGCCTGACTCTCTTGATAACTTGAAGAAACTGCGCATGCTTGACCTGCGGCACAACAAACTGCGAGAAATCCCCTCGGTGGTGTACAGGCTATGCTCCCTTGCCACTCTGTACCTACGCTTTAATCGTATAACTACTGTGGAAAAGGATATCAAAAACTTGTCAAAACTCACCATGCTTAGCATACGAGAGAACAAAATCAAGCAACTACCTGCTGAAATTGGTAAGTGATTATACTGACTGAAACTGCGATGCTGTTTTTATGTTCACTGCAGTTCAGTTAATTATACAGAGACTGTCACTTTTCCAACTGCACTTTATTTAAAACTACATAAAATTATGCTCTTGAGCATACTGTTCCACTGTTAGTCAATACCTTGTATATTTTTTTTAAACAACAAAAGCCCTTTTTCTTCATCTATCATCTTAAAATCAGATGTGTATTGTTTTCATCTTTGCTTTGTACTTTCACATATTGTGTCTTGAGAGCCCAGATGGTTTAAAAAAAAAGAGATACAGGGGCATTTTTTATTTTAAGATGTTTTATAAATCATTTATGAACTGTTCCAAGTTATAAACACATTATGGGCATGTTACAGAGGGGTGTGACCACAGTAATACAAGGTAGAATAGATAGCTATTACCATGAGCCAGCCGTTGGGTGCTGTAACAATTAATCTAGGTTAATGATTTGTGCAAGTGTCTGCCTTTTATAAGTCATGAATGTATTAATACATGGACTCTGCAGTGACCAAATGTTGTACACATGGCTGATGATTCTTATGATTTTGTAATGAATAGTATTTGTTTTTCCAAACATTGTTACCAAAGTTCAAAAGATAGTGAACTAGTGTGAAAGTGCATTATTATTTTAAATGATTTATTACACAAAATGTGCTGGACTAGCTGTATATCAGAACTTCTGTGTTGTTCCTAATATATATTGCTTCATGGAAAATGTCTTTATAACACTGTTCTCAAGCAATGTTTGAACAATGTGTGTGCCCTATAAAAGTGTGATTCTGTTCATCAGTAGGTTTTTTTCTATATGTCATCAGTTTTTAAAATGCAAGTATAGTTTAGCCCTTTTAGAGGGTGGGGGAATATAAACTTCACACAATTAAGAAACTGCTTTGACTTTCAAGTGTGAAAAAAAAAGCCTTGTGAAAGCCTTTGTGACACTGTGAGTAATAACTCCCATGAGCTGTTTCCAAAAGCTGCTGTGGGACTTTCCTGTTGTCCAAGCCAGTGTGTGAGTGTGTTGCTACTGAAGTGGCCCCTATGGTCACCAGTTTTGCAAAGCTTGGGAAATGCTCTTGTTTGTATACCTGATAGATCTTTCTCAAGTCGGCACTGTTTGCTCTTTATCTGACATGTTGATACGATAAATACATAAGATAATGTGTTCTTGATGGTGGGAACTCCTGGACATGCCTGAAACTGCTAATCCAGTTACCAGCAATGCCCAGTACAGCGAGTTTTGTCCCTGGTAACAGGAGTGAAGGAATGCAGTGGTGATGCCAGCTGTTGGTCTGAGCCTTTGGCTCCCTGTGGCAGCTGCTGGGGATGGATTCTGCTGGAGCCACAGGAACACTTCTTCCTAGGCAGAAATGAAAGGGTTGATGTGGTATGTTTTCTGATCCACATGATTTTTGAATTGTCATGAGCACCTGAGCAATCCTTTGAATTTCCCTTGGGAGATTGAAGGAATTACAATTTTCGACTGTTTTGACACTTCAGTTTAAGTTCAACAGCCTCATTGGAATTTTTTACTGATCAACAAATGGTACTGGAAACCATGGGGCTGATGTTTACAGAAAACCCAGCATACTGTGTGTTTCTACATTCATTGAAGAAATTGTGGCCAATTTAGCTGGTTGAGCTGTTATACAATTGTCAGTATTTTACCTGGTTCTGATTGTGGCTCAGTTATTAGTTAATCTGCAAAGAGCCATCTTCTGAGGTTCAGCTGGGGATAGTGCTGCATAAATTTAAAGTAATACTAGTAGTTTGTGAAGATAAAACTTCTGTGAGGTGTTGGATCCTAGTGTTTGGTGTTGTGCTTCAGAAACTTCTCATGTGTATTTGATACTGCAGACATTGCTGCTGCTGAAACCTCTTTATTTCTTTTGTTTATTGAATATGGTTTACATGGAAGTATGTAATGTCTGTATGTGTTTGTTCACAGTAATCTTGAAAGATCATGTGTAACCGCTTTATGGGAAAACTAGTAGGTACTTGTGTCATGAACATGTGACTTGTTTCTTTCTTTTGTATTTTTTAGTTGTCTTGATATGTGTACAGGCAGTGTTCTCAGTTCTCTATAAAACCCTAGCTTGAGAACATTAACTGCTTTACTTCTGTCTTTGTATCCAGCAGTTAGTCCTGCCTTTATTTGAATTGTGATAATGCTCATGTGCCTTTTTACGGGTCAGCACCTCATTGTGGAAGGCCTTTTAGAAGTACAAATGCAAGACAACTGTTGCCCTTATGAAGACTTTCAAAGGGAAATCATCAAGTCCAAGCATCCTTTCTTATTCAAAGTAAATTTCTCTGACTAGGTTGCCTGAAATTGAATCAGGTGAAAAATAAAATTAATTGGTGTTTAAGTAACACAAATAATTTAAACTGCCCAGACACATAGTACAAGCATTTGAAAATCTTTTTCATCAGACTAAAACCAGATAAGGCAGTTTAACTTCTGTAATTGATTTCTACTCACTTTCATGTTACTTTTCTTGATTAAATACTTGAATTGAAAACAGCTGAAAAATGAAACTACTGAGAACTGTATTTCTGACTTTCCAGTGGAATTTGTTTCTTTAAACACTATTTCTCTACATTTCACTTATGCACTTCAAAAAAACCCTTCCCTAGAAAGTCTCAATGCTTTTAATCCCTTGTATGTTTTATAATACAGTATATTAATATTATAAACTAGCAAGCACTCGTATTATCAGCTTGTAAATAACACAGAAATTTTTGTTGCTGCAGAATGGAAAGTAAAATGAAGCCATTATCTTTTACAAAGCAATATCATGAGGAGCATTTCAAATTCTTTTTAAAAATGCCCCATTGTTCTAAGGCCTAAGGCTCACAATGGCATGCTAGTGTGCTTGTTCATATTTTTAAAAATTCAAAGCTTATGTAACGTGCTGACTTGTCCAGAGAGGAAGAGTCTTGCAGCAGTTAACTACAATGTGTTCATGTTGCTGATCTGGTGCACACTGTGCAAAGAATCCTGGGTTTTCTTTACTTTGTCTTTTGAAAGTAGATGTGCTACAAAAAGGTTGGTCTGGACAAAAAGAAAATTAAAGATCCAGACTTCAGTTTGAAAAATGCTGCTATTGTTTCCTCAGAGAGGGATGGCATTAAGACTTACCCTGGTGCTACAGACTTGTGATGGCTTTCACTGTTACTAAACAAAAATTTGCAGGTTTGTGTAAGAATAAGTCGCTTTCCAACTTTTGGACCTTGTTACTTTAAAATAAAGGGTCACCTGATTTATAAGCAATCATCCCGTTGCTTTTCTAGGAATCTTTATTCTCCAGCCTTATTAAATGAAGTTTATTTTCCTTCTACTCTTACTGAAATAAATTGAATGCGGGATGTTTAAGTGCTCTGAGAATTGAGACGTTTCTTCCAACACCCAGCATGTCTTTGAGTAGTTGATTTTTGTGCCAGTGATGTTCCATTGTTCTGAGATGCAGCACTTTCTCTCTGTTGCCTACCTTTGTTCTTAGGTGGTCCTGGAAACTGCTTTACAGCTGACCTGTTTAAGGTGTTTGTTGTTTTGAGGAAAACCTGGAAGAGGTGAACCTGCCAGCTCTGAGCTGCTGTGAATAAGCTAAAGTTTGGTTCTATGTTGGACTTTAAACTGTCTTTAGTAGCTAAACAACACAAACTTTAATTAGGTGGCTACACCTGAGGAAAAGTTGCTTTGCATTTTAAAACGAGCATTTTAGTGAGAAAGAAGAAGTGTTATTATCTATAGTTACTAAACAGATGTGTGTGTTTCTGGTATTTCTGGTCTTTCCCCCCCCCACCCCCCGCCCCAGAATTAAGCACCTCTCATTCCATGGCATCCAGTTGCTTTATTATAGGTAGATACATACTAAATAATTTCTGCTTGTATTTATCAGATTTCTCTTAACACTTTTCTTGCAATGTCTGTATTGCTTCTACATTTTAATGCAATTTGAAATTATTTCAGTCGACAAGAGTAGTAAGCTGAGGTCTTGTCATGCATCATTGTATTTTCAAACATAAACATACTTGTTTGAATAAGATGTAAAAATACTTAAATACTCTGTTTTGGTTTTTTTTTTTTTTTTTTGTGGGTTTTTTTTTTTTCCCCAATGTTTAGCCAAAAGCTCTGGAGGTGAATTAGTGGGAGTTTTCATGAAATGGATGCACTGATGTATAACAGCTTCATGATACTGGAAGTGGCAGGATCCACTCCCCTCCTGGCAGCTTCCCAGATGCGACGTTTGTCGTCTGTTACTGTAGGTAGTTGAAATCGGTGTAGTTTCAGACCAGCCTGGAACTGGTGCGGGAGAGCATGAAGTGGAGCAGGGAGAGCAGGATGGCGCTTGGCCCGCCCTGAGCCTGGGATCAGCAGGGCTGGCTGCAGCCCTCTCCGGTAGGATTGCTCTTGTGTATGAGCTCTCAAGTGCACTGCAGGTGCTCTGAGGAAGGGTGGATTGCTGTCTGCGGAGAACTGTTGAAAATGCAGCAAATTTCATTTTCAGAATATTTTTATCCCTTTCCTGGTACTTTCCATGTCTTGTACCACAGAACCTGGTGTAGCTTATTGGAATCCTGGCAGCATGCGCTCAGCTGCACCGTACTGAAACAATGTTTTTATGTATAGTGGTGAGAATCCATTGATGAGAGTTTCTTGATGGCACAGCTACTCTGTTACTCTTTCTTACAAATTGCATCCTACCTAACAGTGGTGATAAAATGTTTCAGAGTGCGTCTTGCCCTGGTTCTGACTCTAGCCCTAAGCAAGCATGTGCATAGAAACAGAAAAAGTTTATATTTGAGGCTTAACCTGACTCCTTGCCCACATACAGCTATTTTTGCGTCAGGGATTTCCTGAGTGTGATGCAGCTTGTTTCTTTAGTAATTCTCAGTACACTCTTCTTCCAAAGGCTTGGCCATTTTTTTCCTTTAAACTCCTATAAATGCCTTTCTTTAGTAAGGTCTGTAAGTTTGCCTTGAATGTTGTTCCTGACCATAAAGGTCACTGTTACGCAGATGTTGAATATATATATATATATCCATATATACACACACACACAAGCACACCAAGTGCGAGGCAGAACTTACCTGTTCACCTGGCTGTTCAATCTCTGGTGGCATCCATGAGATAAAACCTTAACAGAACGGTTTCCATGTGAAAACTTTCCCAAAAGACAGTCTGGAGGGATAATTGTGGGGATGAGTTAACAAGGTGGACACCAGCTTCATCTCCTTATCTGGTAAATTGTCCATTCCACTGAGATCAAAAAGTGGAAGATTAGAATGGAAGAATGTGAATGCTTTGGTGAGTCAGGCAGTCAGCATGAGAAGGATGAAAACCAGAGGAATTGTTTTGGGACGAGGCCAAGCAAATGTTTCAGTTTGCAGGCTGTTACTTAAGCAAGCCTTTTGCATTTCTTATATTTGGAGTTTTATTGCATTCCTCCATGTTGTGTTGAAGGAATTGTTTTGCACAATCAAGTTGATAATATTTTCTTTGCAAAGACAAGGTTGCATCTTATACCAGTTTTGAATATTTTTATCGTGTTAGCATGCACAACTCAAATAGAAATAATATTGTCAACTTGGTTGAAATTACATTTACGTAGTTTCTGCAAGTTTCTCGAGACTCCAAATATTGTGTTTTCTGTCTGTGAATGCAACTCCTTTTCTGGGGAGAATCTGGTCAGGGCTGTTCTGCAAGGGAAATATTTTTAGAATGTAATTCAGGGAATCTGCCTACACCAGACTAGGAATGTCTTTGAGACTCTCTTCTCTTCTTCTCTTCCCCCATCTACCCAATATTTAGATAATTTGTGGTTTCTTCACTGCTTTGAAACTCTTTTTCATAACACTTGCACCTGTTTTGTTTTCAGTAGTATAGACAGTGGACCAGATGTGTGCAGCCACATTAGTTCAAGTCTACTCACTCCATGCCGAATGTGGTGCCTCCTTATTAAATGACTTGTTAGTTGCAAAGCTTTTCAGTGATACTCTGAATTTCATTTCCCTTTTTTTTTTGTTTTTTAAGCAGAGCTGATAATATAGAGAAATATTTGTTTACATTATTTGTATCTAAGAACACCTTCTTGTGCTTCAGCAATTTGAAGGAAAAAGAAAATTGTATTTCTGGGCTTAATTGGTATGGTAATGTCTGCAAATGGTAGTTGAGAATTCTTTAATATATTTTTATTTTAATGTGATCAAAGCATGAAGTTGTGAACAGGAGTGGAATAAATATAGGCATTGATGCATGTTGGTTGGTCTCTAGAAGTCAGAGATAATGACTGCTTATTTGATCCATTTCTGGTGGTTTTCTTGAGCTGCAGGAAAAGTGTGGAACTCCTTTTGACCAGCTTCAGCTTTAGTATCTGGGTTCTGATTCTTGTGAAAGCTCTTGTGGGGATGCAGTTTTGTCTTGTCAGCTAGTCAAATTCCTCCTGATTACATTTTCTTCAGACTGGCTTTAGGATAATGATAAAGTAGTCCTGCCTTTTTGATCTGCTTGCAGAGCTTACTGGGATGATGCCACAAGTGTAATTCCTGTAGATGCTGATAGCTTGTTAGAAGTCCAGGGTTTTAAAATTTAATTTTTTTTTTCAAATCAATCCTGCAATTATTTTAACTGTTTGTTATTTTAATAAGTACTGAACAGAGGGAAAAAGTCACTTTCCTCAGCCTGCCCTTGCTAATGTCCCCTGGAAGGTGGTTAGCCTTTATTATTTGAGAGCTTGCTCCACATTGAAAATGGATGGGGTCCAGATGTTACCCCAGGTTCAGCATCACCAGGACCCCCATGTCCTTCCCTGCAGAGCTGTTTCTCACCTCCTGGCACAAGGTTGTAGCTCTTTACAGGGTTATTCCCTGCTAGGTGCAAGACTTTGCCTTTGTCTTGGCACTCAAATGAGTTTCTGCTGTCCACCTCTAATCCTGCTTTGAGCCCTTGCTGAGACTTTTCTCTGTATTTTGCATGTTTGTGATTTTGTTTGAACATGTTTTTAATTTTATTTGTATTTGTTGCTTTCAGTTATAAGCAATAAATAATAAGTCTTTGCTGTTGTGTCTTGTTGAAGCTTGTTTTAGAACAGATTTTGAGTCTTTTCAGCTGAGGTTCTGTGGTTTTGAGTGGTTCCCACAACTAGATCCTGGTGTGCATTCTGCATATTGAGAATAATATTACTGTACTTATTTCTTACTTATATGAGTGTTTTAACTTTGGTAGTCAGTAAGTTACTCATGACCGTATTAAAATTGTATTCCTTCTCCTTGGTAACTCTTCTGTGTAAGTTAGAGTTGTGCAGTAATAATTCAGAATAGCTCTGACTGCTTACCTCTTCTTTTGGCAGTTGGTAATGCAGAACAAAGAGCTCAGGCTGTCAGTCACAGTGATGTACTTGGATTTCACAGAGAGGCAAAAGATTCCAAAACTCTAAAATTGTACTTAATTTTTTTTTCTAAAATCAGGAAACCAGTCCCAAAGACTTTTTATAGACTGAAAATTCTTTTTTATTTTTATTTTTTCATTTGGCAGCAGAGAACCAAGAGAAAGATGAATAACTATGAAAGTTGTGGGAACTGTTTATAACTTGTTCCCAGCATTGCTGATTTTGGATAATTAATACTTACAAATTAGCTTACGACCAGTGTTCTGACACACCAGCCTGAAGTCCCACTAATATTTGCATTCTCCTCTTCCTTCTACTTTCCATAAGAGTCTTGATCCTCTTGCTGTGTCATCTGGTCTAGGATTTATCATGTTGTGAAGGATTTCATAATATTCAATCTGCTTAAGCATGGGCAGGCATGTCATTAATCCAGTGGAAAACAGGCTACATTACAAATTGTGTTTGCCGTCCAAGAGTGGTGTCCACTGCCTGAATTAGTGATTGGAGACACTGAAGCCTCTTTGCTATTGACCTATATACTCTCTCCAGCTGTTAATTTCTGTGTACTTTGGTGTTTTTTGATGAAGCAGTGTTTTGTGTTTCATATGGCCAAAAAGTTTTTTCCAGAGTTTTGTAAGTCAGGGCATGTAACCTGGCCCTCTTGTCATAACAGGCTTTCAAAGCTGGCCATGAAATGGGACTATAATTCTGCCTCATTATGCTAAAAATATTAGTCATTTCATTGTCCTGGTTTTCTTAAAGCAGGTATATGTAGCATTGTCATATACAGCATTTATTCTTTGTGTGTAAGAACAAGTGAGGTGATTGCTCACTGCACCTTTTTAGGGATTGTTGAGGTGAATACTTAGCTGTATTTTAACAAGTTCTTTTTTAAATGGAAGGTGGTTGGAGTCTTCACAAACTATCTTCTCTGAAAAATGCATCTGAATTGTGTGATTTTTTAGGGCCTTTAAAGTACAAATTTTAAAAAACTGCATGCTACGCTGTAACTGACTGTTTTGTGAAGATTATTTATAGAGAAAATGTTTTATATTTTTCACATGAGCATTGCTCCTACTTTAAAATCTTTTATTGTCAAGCCAACTAGTACATGCAATTCCTGTCTGCTTTCTCGGCCGACTTTGAGCTTTAATTGCTTTTTTTTTTCTTTGCAATCACAGTGCAATATAGTAAAAAAAAAAAAAGGCAATAAACTTCTCCCCTTCAAAAAAACTAACTCTGAATCCTAACATCCTCCTAGTTTATTTTTTAATTGTTGTGAGGATGCTTATCCCTTCAATGCAGTTGCAAGTAGTCTATAGAGAATCCTTTATTCACTACTGTGAGCTTAGAGCTTGTCTGTTTTGGACATTACTTGTGGCAAAAAGAGTTAGTTCATTTAACCTGTGGTTAGTATTTCCCTAAAGCAGTGCTTGCCTTATTGTAGTGATTTTGGGAGTTTGAACAGTATTTTAGTGAAGCGATGCAGGAGGTGTCTGCATGACGAAGAGGAATGGGTTTTTCTTCAGGAAACTGCTTTCTGGTTAAGGCTGATTTTGATCTGCTGCACATTTCTAGCTGCAGTTTTTATTTCTGTTAAAACAAGATAAAAACGTGTTTCAGCAAATTTTAGGTAGTAAACAAAAAAATTGCAAATGTTGATTCTTTTACTATGCATGAGATCATGAGCTCCTTACTCATTAGATGTTTTCCTTTTTGTACCTGAACAAACTTTCCTTTAGGAAAAAGATTGTTGCTTTTTTTTGATTTTGACATATGCTTCTTACCCTGGCAAAGCAAAAATGACAGATTTCAGTTGTATCTTGGTGAAACTTTTTTTACTTTTTTTTCCCCCCGAGAAGCATTTCCTCAGTACAGCTGCCACTGTTCAGACAGTAAGAAGGACACTTTGACTCAGTGAAACATCAGCTCCTGGGAAGAGCATTATGCAGAGGGCTCCAGTTCGGCCTCTTTGCATTTGCAGATGTTTTCTGTCGTGGCGGTGCTCATGCCGTGTGTTTGTGCGCTGGAACTCCTGACAGAGCTGCTCTTGTGCGCAGTGCCGTGCACAGCGTGGCCATTCACAGGGCGCTCACTCAGCCGGCCAAGGAGCTGCCCCCGGAGTGTGGCTGCTGCCCGGTGGCCCCGCTCGCCGTGCCCAGAGCCCTCCTCATGCCACGGTGGGATGTGTTCAGTGCTGCTGGCCACATGAACTGTGCTGTTGCTGGACTCAGAGCTCAGAACAGAGAGCTCCTCACCCAGGAAAACAGAGCGTAAAGAGAAGGCAGGGCCGGTGGTGCTGGTTGGCCACAAACCAATGACCAGCATTGGTTTGTAAGGGACTGGACCCTTCTATTTCCTTATTCCTCTGTTTTCCTACACTTACCCTTCTAAGCTACATAGATTCCTCCCTTTCCTGTTCCCTAAAGATTCCCTAGCTACTCCAACCATCCCTGGTTGCTCTTTTACCTCACAGAAGGTGTTCAAGCCCCGCATGCAGTGACAGCCCTCAGTCTGCGAGGTGCTCTGAAGATCCTTTCCATTTACACACTGTCTCGGGTCTCACACACACTTGGACGTGCAGTATTTTAGTATTTTAGTGTTTTAGCTCTCAGGCCACAGCTGAGAGATCTCTGTATGCCTTTGCATGTGAAGATGTAAAAAACCATTTAGCTCAGTTGATTAGAGAGAGCATGGTGCTCATGACACCAAGGGTGTGGGTTTGGTCTCCCTGTGGGCCATTCACTAAAGAGCTGGACTTGATCCTGAGTTTTTCAGTTAACCTCATTATATACGTATTGTTAGGGTTGTGAAGTGATTCGGAGACTGTCTTTCATTGTTATCTCAAATAGAGTGCTTAAGTTGATAGGCTGGGTTCATGCTCTTCACTTCTGTGATCTGAGTCTCTTATCGAATCACCCAAATGTTTTTCACCTTGTTAAGCATATTGAATGTAAGATTTTTTTTGCCATACATCATGAATGATTTTTTTTTGCCATACATCATGAATAGCAACAGGAGAAATGTACCTTGAGTGATTTTTGTTGACTTGCATGCTCTCTGTTGTGTCTCAGTAATTCAAGTTAAAGTTTTGAAAAAATTGCAGTGCCAACAGCATTTCATCTCCCTTCTCCTTCTACCCTTAGAGTGGGCAATAAACCCATTTTGATGCTGTCAAACTATAAGTACACTATAAGTGTCCAAGAACAAGATTCCTTACTGAGCAATGTGAATTAAAAGCTAAATATTTCTGTATCTCTTGAAGTCCTTTCCTTAAGTCACTATGCTTCATGATAGGACTTTTACTTTTGATTTCTGCTTTGAAGTCTAAAATTTGTTCTACAGTCCTCAATCTGTTTTAACATTCAGTGTTTTTATTAAAGGCTTACCAGTGTTGCTTTTTAAAATAATGCCTGCATCTTTAATGTGACAATATTAACTATGGCTATCCACATTAAACTAAAGTGTTTGCCCTTAGTCTTCTAGAGAGACATAGGCATTATTTTTCCTCCTCAGGATTAGGTAGTAAGATGTTTGTTTCAAACATTTAGCTTGCTGTTGTCAAAGGTATCAGCAGGTGCAAAAATGAAGTGCAGCACATGTTGCTGTGAAACCCCCAAGTATTTCTTCAACTTCAGCAGATGTAGAGTGGGAAGAGTCAAGTAAATGAGAACTCAGCACAATGAAATGGAATTTATGCCATATTTCAAATTTGACATCATTGGTTACGGTCTGAAGAGAAAACAAATGAAAACAGCAATCATGAAGGGAAAACTACTGCCTCGAAGTGTGTGAAGGTTCTTGAGTTACCTCAGTAAAGTTTTGTGAGGCTCTTTTTTTGTTTGTTTAAAGGGAGGGATGTTTTAAGTCTTCCTCAAGCTTTTCTTCCTCCTATTGCATTCTACACTTTGCCCACTTTTTCCATGAATAATAAAGGTACCATTGCCACAGACCATTAACTCTTGCTTAATTATTTCTTACATTTGCTTTCTTCTGCCTGGTAGTGGCACTGACATGTGTGGCTTATACAGTACTGGATGCAGCACATTTAGCTGTTGCCTCTGGTTGCCTGGACTGCACTCGATTGCTGATGTAAGAGAGGGGGGACACACAGTGATGGAGTAGCTGCTTGAGCACCAGCTTTACATTTCCATCTTCTTAGTTTCTAGAAAAACATCCCATTTTGGGTTAATTAATGCAGGAAATAGGATATGTTAACATTTCAGTTATATGTTAACAGTCTAAGAATAATGAAGCTTTGAGGTTGACTTTTTTCTTTGCCTTTCATAATTGTTCTGTGATACATAGTGAGTATTGTGGCTAAATGACGCCTGAACTCTACACAGAGTCTGAATTCATATTATTTTATGATTTATTAAATCACAAGTTGTGATTATCTGCTGACCTAATGAGTAGACACTCTACACATCAGAACTTGCCCAGGATAATCCTGCAGGCCTGTGAGAAAATCCTTGTGTCAAAGATACAATGCTGAAGCTTAAAAATAGACATTTGCTACTCTTCCAAATTGGTTACTCACTGAGTCATGCTCTAATATACAAATGCAGTGACCTCATCTTTACTGGAGAGAGTAGAAGCTGTTCATATCATATGCATTAATTTCACCTCCATCAGATGCAAAAAATGTGACTACATATACCTGTATTTATGCACACAGTTGTTTTTTGCTTTTTTGCAAACCCAACAATCTTTTGCTCAGAATGCAGTGTGTTTGACATAAAAATAGGTGAAACTACTGTTCAGAGAGTTGTGCCTAGCTGTGCTTCTAAATTAATTTATAAATGTCAGAAATGAAGCAGTTCTGTGTAAAGTGGCTCTAAACTCCAAGCAAATCCAAACCTTTTTAATGCTTAACAGATAAGCCTTTTATTTCAAACTTTTATTTGCTGTAGGTCTGCTTGCATACACTTTACTTATCATAAGTTGTCTTTTTTGTGATGACTGTCACAGATGTTTAAAATGTTTAAAAATAGCATTCAGGACTTTGGATTATCTAGGTTGTCAGCCAAATAATTTTTCTGTCTCTTAATTGTTGATTTTGTGCCTGAAAGTAATTAATGATATAAAAACAGATCTTAATTTCTCAAAATTTAGTACAATTAATTTACTTAGTGATGTTTTAAACTTCTGGCCAGCCTGAAAAAAGTGTAAGGTGCAAGTTTTGTACTTGTATTCCACAGCTTGAACTGTCAGAATAAAATCAATCAATAAATAACTTTTTTTTGGAGAATCTATTAAAACTTTATCTGAGCTTTTCAAAATTGTTGATCAGGTTCTAGATCTGACTGATGAAATTATGATCCTGTAATACCTTGTTTTGTATGTATAACTTTATGGTAGCAGTAGCTTTTTTTCAGCTTATCCCAAAATCCGTCTGATTCTATTAATCTCTGTGTGGAGGTCATTGTTGAGATCTGTATATTAAAGTCCTTTATGTTTTGGTTTTCCCGTGTGCTTTAGGTGAGTTGTGTAACCTCATAACGCTGGATGTAGCGCACAATCAGCTTGAACATCTTCCAGAAGAGATTGGAAGCTGCACGCAGATCACCAACCTTGACTTGCAGCACAATGAACTCCTGGACCTGCCAGAAACCATAGGTATGTGAAGAGGCTGGAGAAGAGAAAATAAATCACTATTCCAAAATGCTCATTAAGGGCAACAAATTTAAGAATGAGTACTTGTTGGTGTCTATAGGATGACTGGTGTTCAGCTCAACACAGCTTCACACTTGAGATTTAAAGCAAGGTGTGCTTGTTATCTTAAATTTTACCTTAAATAATTATATATGAGAGTTACAATGAAAGAAATCAAAATCCATTACTTCTAAATCTTATGGTGTTCTGTGGTTATAAGCAAATGCCTACTGCTTGTTCATTCTGTAATGAAACTGAGGAGATAAAGAAATGAAAGGCTCACTTACAGTTGGAGTACTTTGGCAGATAATTTTAACTTACATCTTTGCTTAAAGAAAAATAGAACTAAAATCATAAGTGTTTTAAATTAATTATGTATATGTTATGTTCTTTGGTGGAACATCTAAAAAATCTCCCAAGTCCACAAGGTCATCATGCTCTTATGCAATAGAATGCAGAGAGTTTGCAACTTACATTGGGAATAATAGACTAAGACAAACACAGTCCTGGCTGGCTTCAGAATCTCATATGGGATAAAGCAATAAAATATGCCTTTTCCTATCTCATTAAATCAGTTTTAAAAAGATGGCTGTTGTGATTGAAAAAGATTAAAAACAAGGCCACCATGATTTTAAGTTCTGTCATCAGAACATATTCAGAAGAATGAACATTATCAGTTTGATGGTATTCAGTGTTGAGCACTTATCAATGTACTTTAATGCATAATAAAGTGAGGAACCATTTAATGACACCCCGGCTTTTCTACTAGCAGTAAAGTGTTGAGGATGAAGTTACTGTGACTTTTGCTTGAGAAAGTTTGACCTGAGCAGAGTTTACACTGATGATGTCTCCACTGGAACTAAACTTCCTTCCTGGATTGATATTTTTAAACTCTGGAGATCTCATTCCATCTGGAGTTTGCATCTAACTTACACCATTCATAAGTACAGCCTTTATTTTTGCTGCTATTTTGTAAATCTTGCTGCATGTTGTTTTACATAACACTTATGTGTAGTGTTTGTGTCACATTTAGGGAGTGAGTTCCCTGGATAAACTGTTAATTATTATGGGAAAAATTCTCTAAGCAAGTGTGAGATCTCCATATTCAAGGCTTATAGACTAATGCTGTTAATTCCTGTGAAGAGTAGTAGTATGATTTACTAAGTTGTTTAGTGCCTGGTAGTCACTGAACTTCTCAAAGGACCAGAAAAATCTCACTTGTAATATGCTGCAAGACTGTACTTACAGGGAAAGGTCTCTGAGTAGGAGAGGCACAAAGTTCTTAGGCAGTTAAGTCTTGTGATAGATAGGAAATTGCTCACTCTGCAGTCAAGATAGTTTGGACCCACCTATTTCTTCAGAAAGTTTCTGTAAGCTTAGGTGGTTTCTTTTGAGTCAGGTTCATACCTGGTTGGACTGGATTTCTATTTTCTTTGCTTAGTTTTTCCCTTGCATTGTCTTTATAATGTTTAGAAGTTACTTGCTTTTAAATATTGGTAGCTGTCTCTTTACATGCTTATCTGAGCTGAATATCA
The DNA here is from genome assembly GCF_031753505.1 of Anomalospiza imberbis. Taxonomy (NCBI): domain Eukaryota; kingdom Metazoa; phylum Chordata; class Aves; order Passeriformes; family Viduidae; genus Anomalospiza; species Anomalospiza imberbis. The sequence continues at coordinate 25,996,297 of NC_089688.1, forward strand.
ATGTTTTAGAGCTCAAGAAACCACCAAAGATAGCTGAATAATGGTAGGAGACAGGAGTGAGCCATCGTGTCATTAACCTTAATCTAGTTCAGTTTTGCTCCACTGGAAAATCTCTCTTGTCAACATTAAGTTAAAAAAAAAGGTATTTAAATAAGAACTTAAAATCAGAAATCCATGTTTGTGCCTCATGTAGTTTGCAAACAGAATTTAATAGTGAAGGGAAAGCTTTAGGTTCCATCTTAAATGATAACGATCAGCCTACATTTATGCAGGTTGCAGAAAAGGCACTGTAGCCAGTTCAGCAACATTGGCTTTACTTCTTAGTCATCGCAGTTTTGGTTCAACATATGAAAGCGAGTTGCGGCATGATTTTTAGATTACAGCTTGCTTTGTGGTTGGGATTGTTCAGCGAGAAACTCTGAGTGCTGAGAAAAACCCGGCGAGTCAACGGCGCGTGGCCGCCTGCGTGCGCGGCTGGGGCGGCCCTTGGGCCTCTCCAGCTCTCTCTGCAGTTTCTGTCTCTGCCTGCTCTTTGCCACGACTGCCTTTTCTTGCAACATTTCCATGCTTCCAGGTGTCAGGATGCTCGCTGTATGAGTGCTGTCAATGGTTTTCAGTTCAGTCAAACTCTGCGTTACAGACCAGGGGCAAGACAGACCAAGCACCTTTGCTCGCTGTAAGAATTTGATGTTCTGTGAGCCCGTGAGCCGCCTGTTGTGGACCGGGCTTTCCATTACTGCCAGGTCTGTCCCCTCCTCCCCCACTGACACCCTTTTGATTGAGGTCTCAGTTTTTCTTGAGAAGGATGTTTTTGTCACGCTGCTTTGAAAAACAAGCAGCCCCCTTTGCTTTCTATGTCTCCTTCCCCTCAGAAAGGACCCCTTTCCTTCCCCTCCATCAAAAAACCCTCTTAAAGTAGCTGCTGGACTATCTAAACAAGTTTTGGTTTTACTACAGAAAGATTTCAGAGTCTGCCTAACTTAAAAAACAGCTTGTTTGTACTGAAATGTGCTGGAAATGTACTGAAATGTGCTGGAGCTGTGAGAAAGGGACGTGAGGGTGACATGCAGGGGAGTGGCAGGGAAGGGATTATGCATCAGCAGTGATTACAGAGGTTGCAGAGCCAATATACCCACTCTAAAAATACCTAGTTCTTCTCTCAACTAATGCTGTAGAAGCGTGCTGTTGTGCAGTAACAAATGTCGATTTTAGATATTAGTTGTCAGGAAGTGACCTAATGCCTTGCTTTATAGATATTGGCTTAATACATTCATATCTGTATTTCTGTTAATTGAAAATTGTAAAGTACTTTTTATATTAGATCATTTCCTGTAAGAAAAATGAGCTTTGTGGAATGGCTTAGCACATTCAGAGAGTCTTGAGCCCAGAATCAAAATCATAGTGGGGTCGTAGCTGTTTAGTGTTTTCATTGCAGATTGCATGCCCCCACCATGTTGTGCTGTTTTTTTAGTTTGTGGTGTTTTTTTGTTTTTTTTTTAATTGGTTTTTTTTTTTTTGGAGGGTGGCAGAATTGTTAGCTACTTTTATTCTTTTATTTACACAGTGCCTTATCTCTGTATACTTAGCTGGCATGCTAATATATCCAAAAGTTATATAGAAGAAGGTCAACAACATACCATTTATATAAAAATTATTAATTGAACTTTTGAGACTGGAAACAAATTTTGGGTGGAGTAAATTGTTTCTTAGGATTACAAGATTGCTCAGATAATTTTGTCCTGCAAATACCACATAGTGAATGTTCCCTCTTTGAACTTTTAATTTTAGCGTTCTGTACAAATGTGTTCACAATTTCATATGTAAAAGCATAGAAAGACTGATTTGAGAAAGAAATATAACAGAAATAGAGTTACAGCTTTTAATAATACCAGATTCTTCATCTGCTTTGTAATTTTCTAGTTTTGTGTGCTTACGTGTGCAGTTTGATTACAGTCAATGTGCCATATTCACAGGCATCTAAGGCAACAGAAATTTTAATAAGAAAAAGAATAGTCAGTTGTAAATGTTCCAAAATTATACTTTAAAAGCACAAAAAAATTCTGTCAATGGACACACTTTCCAGTGTCTGACATAGATCACTGTTCCTAAGAGATGGTTAGGAAAATGGGAAGTGTATTCACAGCTCTACACTACCCTCCTGCCCTTCTCTGTGGCACTGTAGCTCAGAAGCTGAAATCACAGCTTTCATGAAATTAAATAGTATTTACTGATTGGTTTTGCTGGTTGAAATTGTGTTCCAAACCACGCTTCCAACGTGTTTAACCCCGGTGCACCTCTGAGAGCACTGCTGTGCTCTTTACACCTACAGCTGATAAAACATGAAGCGCTGACTAGAACCAGACGCATGGAATTGGTACGGCTCAGGTTATGCAAAATTGTGGTTGAGAGCTTTAAGTTCCTAGAAGTACAGATATTTCTGAAGAATTGTGAAACTACTTCAAAATGGTATTTTAAATTTGGCAGGTTTAGCAGAAGCAGGAGTCTTGTTCTGAAATGTCTGAACACCTGCAGCTCCCTTAGTGATCAGGGGCAATGTTCAGATGTGACTGATGGGTTTGATGTTGTTAATTATGGGTTTGATGTTGTTCTGATGGAGTAAAGTGTAGAGGCTTCTGCTCCAGCTTTCACAGCAATATTCATATTCTCAACGTTTAAGCAGTACCTTGTGCTTTGGTCAGTGAGCATTCTGTTTTGTGGCATCAAGCCTCTTTCCACAGGCTCACTTTGGGAGAGCTGATCAACATTTGGTGCTTTGTCTAAGGTTTTGTTCTTGGACTATGCTGTTAAATTTCTTTAATTGGATTCTGCTAGTATTGGGCAATTGCAATAAGTCCAGCTTTTCTTTATCTGGTTGAAAGCAGTGGCTCCCACTCTCATACTCTAATTTTTATATTACTGTGAGCCCTGTCTAGTTCTCGTGGTGGTCTCATAAAGCAAAACCTCTGGTTCTTGTTGCCTTCAATTCTAGACTTAGTAAATGTAAAGTACCAAAATTGACTGGAAAATGTCAGGTGGAGGGTAAATGGGAAGTGACTTGCTTATTTTGTCCTCCAAGTTCAGAAGGGCAGGCATGAGGCTGTGAGGTGTTGTGTCACACTAGTGAAGATCAGACTGTGCTGCATGTATTGGGCAGGGGACATTTGGGTCTTAGTGTTTGCACGGGCTGATGCAGATGCTAAAAGCTCATGGTGTGATATGGCAGTTATGCAGAAGAAAATCATAACAGTTGCTTCTACATTTGGGAAGTCACTGTTGAATCTTTCCTCACTCTTCAGGAAGTTTAAGGGTGTCCTTTCCCCTTTCTTTACGTTCTTCTCACGGTATCTGCTGTTGGACAGCATTCAGCTGCAGGGAAGATACAAAGTAGAACCCTGGTCTCCATAAAATAATTATTGCATTACTTAATTAGCTAAAATTGTAAAGATATATACATGTGTTGTACATTTTATGTGTTAGCTTTATATAGTAGGGCAGACTTAAAAAATTAAACACATCTTTCATTTAGTAAAGGTTTATGTTTTTATCACATTGCCAGTTAAGTATAAACAGTTCATACAATATGATTTACATTTATATATATCTTTACTTTCATTGATAGCTTGAAATAAGGTCCAGCTGTTGTTTTTGTCTCTGTTGCAATGTGTAGTGTTTTGTATTTTTGTATCTTTTTCAGCTAATTATAATTTCTGTTTTATGTTTTAATTAATACATTTCCAATGCAAACCCAATATAGTTCAATACATACATATTGCTTTCATTAAAGGTTAGGATAGCTTCTAGTGGCTAATTAATTCTGAGTTTATTGATTCAATGTATTTATGAAAATATTTTTTATTTTGTATTTTGGTTGGATAGTCATCCTAAGACTAGAGTGGGAACAGTTTATTTTAGTGCATGCGTGTACCTTCACACAGTAATTAGATGCAGATACCAATGTGTACGGATGTATTATAACTGCAGCTCAGCATTTTCGGAATGATTAGTATACTGCAGAAAGAAAAAGCCTATAATCTTATTTTCTTTATGTGAGAAGCAGGCACAAGGGAAGAGTGATTCAAAGGAATACATCAGAATTGAGACAAGTGGGTTTGTGAGTTACTTGCATTTTGATGAACGCATAATAAACGAGGTTTAAGTTGAATTTTCATCTAGACAGTTTCAGAAACATGTCACTAAGAGTTTGTGCTCTCTAGCCTCATGCAGGTGTTGTGTGTGGTGAGTATTGGGTACCTGAGCCTTTGTTGCTCAGGTTTTGTAAGTATCTTGTGTGCATCTTTCACACAGTCAGCAATGTTACATTCTGCATCAGAGTTGGAAAATAACTGACTGCCTGTGGTCACAATTTAACGTTTTAATACTGATATGATGAGGGAAAACCTTTGGATGATACCGTTAGACTGAAAGTAGAGAGAGCTCTTTGCTTGCTTCGGATGGCATTTAAACTCATAGGGGTCATAGAGACTAATTTAAATCTATATTAAATAGCTTTCTAATAGATAACATCTTCATCAGAACTCCTAGACTTTGCAGAAAGAGGATAATGTGCTTTGGTTTGAGCAGGGCAAAAAATGATGAACCCTACTGACTTTGGTAATTTGTGAATTTGATTTTGCCTCCTACACTGGTCTCCCTGGTATTTCAGGAGGTATTGGTGGCTGAAAAGAAAAATTAAAATACACTAAAAGTCACTTTACTGTTAAACCAGTAAAATTAAGTCAAACTTTGTATTGTAATTAACTATACTTTTGTATTTGGAACAAAATAATTACACTTCATGCTTTGGCTTTGGTAGTTAGTAGCAATGATCAGGAGGGATTCTCTTCTCTCCTGCAGTTCTGCTAAGAGTGGTTGCCCTCCCACCCCCATCACCTTTCTGTCCCTATTCCTGATTTTTCTAGGGCATCAGCCTTTAGCCAGAGCATATTAAACATTAGGGATGTAGGGACTGTAGAAGGGATTTGTTGTCTCTCAGATGACGGTCGGTGACACAGGTTTAAATTTGTACAAACCTACAAGCTTTGATTTAGGAAGAAGGTGCCCCCAGACCAGATGAATAATGGCTATGGGATTTTGCTCTGTAGCAAGATCACTGAGATCTCTTTTGGGGTGTCTTGTTGGACCAGTCATTTTGTGTTGTTGGTCTCTGCTTGTTGAGTGCAACTGAAGGTTAAACACTTTATCGAAGTCTTTCTTTTTACTCTGCAGCTATCAGGGGAACTGGTTTGCTTTCTGATAAGAGATTAGATTAAACACACCAACAGCTCCTTTCACCTAAAAATCTGTTATACAGTTAAAAAGTTGTCACAGAGTTTGACTGACATCTGGAAAACTAGTATATAGTAAATACAAAGTGTGGTACAGGCATCTTCTGACTTAGGGCTTTTTTAGACTAGGAGCCACTGTTGAAATATTGGAATGCAGTGTTTAATCTCTGTCCACAACTGCCCATCTCTAACATGTTTGCTATCTCCCATACAATTTGAAATTTATTTCATATTGTCATCTTTGTTATTCTCACTGCAAGATTAATATCATGTGGTGTATTAAATTTAATTAATGTATTTTTTTTTAAGTGACATCAAGTTTAATTTTTAAAAAAAAGTATTATTAATTTTAGCTGTACTTCTTGCTTTCAGTTAGTTAAAAATGACACCTGGTATCTTTTGTATGCAAATCAGCAATTTTTCTTTGCTAGGAGAATATCCCTCAGTGAATTAAGCACATGGCACTCCATGAAGTAATGTGTGGCCTTGTAAAACATGTTCTTTAGTAGATGACTGCTCATTGTGTGCCAAGTTGAGTCAAATCAAAATCTAAGAATATTTATACAAGTTATGCCATCTGAAATACTTAATAGTGCCATGTTGTTGGTAGCAAGTTCCTGCAATTTTCTATTGTGTGCTGAGGTTCACATATATTGTTGATAATGATCTTGTGGGGTTTTGATGTGCACAGCTCTTATAAGTGCAATTTGTGTCTTTAACTTTATCTGTAGAAGTTTTATCTAGTGAACAGATTTTTAAATTGATCTGATGCTTTTGGGTTATTTACAAGAAAGCAACTGATCCTGATAGCAAATTAGCTTAATCAACACAGTTTCACATTAATAATGACCTTTCATCTAAGAAGAGGGAATTTGAAGGATTATTTTAACTAGGGAAGTGAAAGGAAGAGGAGTGGTAAATATCAGAAGAAGAGAGCATTTATCACTCTGTTTAACAAGCACTGGTAGGACTTTGAATTAGGAATTTGTCTTTCTTTATATTATTGAGCTTACCAGTTCTTTTTTCTCCTGATTTTGAAATACTTAAAAAAGAGATGTAGATACCAATTCAGGTGGTCTTTCTAAAAAAATATTGTTTTGTTAGTATAGTTTCCTGCTTTATTTCCTGTCTTCTGTCTTTTTTTTTGGGGGGGGGGGTGGGGGGGTGGGGAGGGGATTGGCAAACACCTGGTTTTCCTTTGATTAATATTGCATCCCTTTTATTGTATCAGTTTAATATTTCTGGATTTGCATGCTTCCAAGGATTTTTAATTCACTTCTGTGTAAATGAAGCAGCTAATCCTAAGGGACATAAAGTCACTCCATTGAAGGGATTATGAATTCTGGGCTTAGGTTGCTTCAACCATGAGAGCTGGCATCTGCTCATGGGTGTTAATACTGTGCTGGTGAGAAAATGGTCCTGAGACAAGGCATCTGTGAAACCTGAATCCCAAGAGTAACTGTTTCTGACAAAAGTTGGAGTAAAGCAAGTGACTTTTCAGTGACTTGCTTAGGCCTGGTGTGAGTTTAGGGCTTAGTCAGGCTTTGCAATCTTATTTTAGAAGTACCAGTGAATAAGGCAGTTGAGTTGACAAGGGTTTTCATAACAGGCTCTCTAAGAAAACAAGTTGGAAGGCGTTTTGCTTGCTGCTTTTCCTGCTGGTATTTGCTTTTCACTTGTGGTTACCAAACTGTCACGTACATGAACATCTAGTGCAGGGTTTTCTGAGTCATTACCTGCGAGGGGCTGGTTCAGAGCAGCTGCTGAGGTACGGCTTCAGCGACAAAAGTACAACTGCAAATGGTCCTGGTGACAGTCTGACTGAGCTGATCATGATCAGTTGTTGCCTTCCTTATTCCTTAGGCCTGACCTGAGAACCCATCAGCAGATACCTAGTGCTGTTCCATCTCGAAAAGCAGTAGCTGAGGTGGAAATGATGGAGATGAGTGCAAGCACTGTAAAGCAACTCCAAATACGGCTATCAGCTAGGTAACCCTGAGCTCAGGGAGCTGTAAGTGGGATCATTTGATGGTTCAGTGCACCAGGTGTGGTCTTGAGCATCTTGCAACAATTTCTGTGCTAAAACAGTTCCTCACTTGGTTTTCATGTTAGCCAACTGGCCCCTGGACCATGGATGCAAACGTTAACATTGTACTGGTGCATTCCTGTTGAAAAGTTAACTTGGACACACTGGGCAGAGGCGGGAGCTGTATCCTGTTTTGTGAAGGTGGATCTAGGATGTGGCTTGTCCAGCATGTGAAGATAAAAGATAATAAGGGTTTCACACTGCCGATGCATTCACAGTGAGGTGTGGGTATGCACTCCAAGGATGAAAAGATAGCTGAAGACTGAAGACTGAGAGCCTGTAAATTGGCTGTAAATAAATTCTGGCTTGAAATGAGAAGGTGGCTCATGTTGCCTGCATCAGCTGGGCCCAGGACAGTCCTTCCAAAAGCAGTGGGAGACGTGCTACTGATGCAGCTGCGGCTGAAATCTTACTGGTTTTGTCCTCAGGAATAATTGTATTTAGTGCTGTGGTGTGTAAAACAATCATAAGGAATGTGGTACACAGAGGATGTGCCTTCTGTTATGCATTTGTGTGCCTTTCCCATGGAGAAGAAAGATAACTAGTAAAGAAACAGTGATAAAGTTCTATTAAGAAATGCTACTTATGATAAGGAGAAATTAATGAGAGCTGCTATTTATGCCTCCTTTCTCCTCATGATAATGTCATGAGGATCGCCAACGTGTGTCATTCTCTTCTTTATGGTACATTTTGACTCTCTCTAGTGGCTGCCTTGTTTCATTTTTCTGAAATGCCACATTGCTGGTAGGAAGAGAGCCATATACATACAGCCTGTGCTCACAATCTGGAACTGGCACAGCAATGTTGTATTGCTAAGCAACAGTTGGCATCATGCTGTCTACTTCCCTGTTTGCCTGAAAAATCCAGATCAGCATCTAGAGCATGTTTTAGGTAGTGAAAAGAATAGTAGGTTTATATCTTTTTTTGTGTAAAGTTTGTTGATCATTCTTTAGTCAAACATTAAATAACAATTCAGAGAAATATAGTCAGGGTGTGCTCTGTTCATCCCTAGGATGGCAAATCCTAATGATCTTGGAGCCTTGCAACAGAATGCTTTTTGTGAGAAGTGAGGCCAGTTTTTTATTCAGACAGCAATACCTGATCTCACAAATACAGCATGAAATAGCTAAGTTATGTACAAATCTGTGTCTTTATACTACTGGACTGTAGGATCAGAGCAGGTCATTATTATTTCTTTAGTGTGTATATGCATTGCAGGATTTAACAGGAAAAGATGAAGATTTGTGCATTGGAGTGCAATATTGATAGCCTTGGATTTTAAATGCCTTTTTTCTGATTAAGTGGAGACTTCCTTTGCTGCTTCTATAAAAAATTTTATACTAGCTTAGAATCCTGCACTTTAAAAAATAGAACTCAAAATCCCAATTGAAAATACTACAAGTTAAGCAATGGTGTGTAGCTACCTGTTGTGACTTTTGTTTAGTTGTTGATGGTACTAAGTAAAATTTGTTGCTAAGCTTGTCAGATAATTATCAGATATGCACTGAAAACTCATCCCTTTTTTTCTTGATTGGTAAGATGTAGATGATTTTTGTTCTATATTAAGGGGTTTATGGGTTTTGGATTTTTATCAGTTGCAGTGCATCCCTGGTGCAAAGTCTACACCTGCACAGACACGTTTTCTGACTGCAGGGATGAGCCAGTGGTCAAGTTTCTTTGTACAATTGGGCAGTTGGCTTTTCAGTGAAGTTCAAGGCCTTGCTACCTGCAGGAGAGGCTAAATGCCCCAGCACACTAGAGTTCAACAATACCCTTGAGCAGTTGGTTTTGGTCTTTAGTACTTGTTAGATGGTAAAGGTTGGAGCTAAAGGGAGCTTCAGATGGGAAATTTTCAAGCTGTAAGTTTCTCAAGATTTTTATTCTCTGACAGAAAGATGTATCAACTGGGACCATCAGCCTAGCAATATTCAGAAATATTTTTACATGCACTACTGTCCAGATTTTTGTAGACTTCGTTCAGACTTTTCCTTCAGTATCACTCTAAAACTAGGAAATTCTGGGGTTTTTCCTATCACCTATTAAAGGTTTTCTTGCTGTTGGAGGATGGTAAATCTGTGGGGATTTTTTTCCCTGCAGAGGAAATTGTTTTTCCAGGACCTGAGTTGTATGATGCATGCCCAGGTTCTGGTAATATGATTCATGGCATTGAATGATACTGTCCCTAATTTAAAAAAGTCATTTTGGGGACATCTGGAAAAATGATAGTATGTTTTGCTGATAGAAAGATCAGGATAGAAGGACTTTTACAATAGGACATAGGCCTTGCTTGCTTATCATATTATACAGAACTTCAGAATAATATTTAATATGCACAATCTACTTCTGCGTGGTTGACTTACACAGATTTCCAATGCTGATCTCCTCTTTTTGGGATGATAACTCCATTTCACCATTTGAAATTTTGAAGTGTAAGGTGAGAGACAACAGAAGAATCAGAAGTCACACCTTGTACTATGCATTTGTATGATTCTCACAGCACAGTAACACCTGTTTTCTACCCGTAGGAAATCTGTCCAGTCTAAGTCGTCTTGGCCTGAGGTACAATAGGCTGTCAGCAATTCCCAAGTCTTTAGCAAAATGCAGTGAACTTGATGAGCTGAACTTGGAGAACAACAACATTTCTACTTTGCCAGAGGTGAGGAGAAGAGGGAGTGGACTGGGGAGGGGATGCTGCTGGAGAGCATCGATGTTTTGTAAAGGGAGTGGAACAAGGGACATGATTTCATCTTGCATCTTAACTCTGAGGAATACCCTTTGTTTTAACCTAAAAGTAATATGAATTATGTCAATTGTGTAAATATTAGGTATATTTAATCAGTATAGAAAGACTAATGACATACAACTTGAGTCAAAACTGGGAGCAACACATGTGGTTGTATTTGCTGTGCTGTATCTTTAGAAAACCTTAAATAATGAGTTCAGATTCCCAGCCTTCAAGCCAGATAAGTGTTTTTCAGTGTTTCTGTTTCGTGAAGCATTAGTGCCTGGAAGTAATTGTTCAGATGACAGAAGAAAAATCTGATGCGATTGCTTCTTATTTTGGATATTTATTCAATTGCTTTAGATCCTTTTAAGATGAAGACTTCATGACACAACATACAGTTTATAGCCTCTTCTGTTTTAATGATGGTCAAACTGCTTTCCTAAGCTGTCATCCCCACAACCCCAAGTCGTCTAAATTACTAGTATAAGATGAGGTTAAAGGTTATCTAAATATGTATGTAGCAAACTATAAATAGAAGGAGAAAAATGCATTTGGAATTAGGCAAAGTATTTACAGTAACAAAGGGCAGTGAGTAACAAATTTTCCTCAGATAAATTTCTGAGCTCAGCAACGATAGACTGAAACAGAGAATTTAATAAATGTTTGGGCAAGAGTATAATTTAAGAAAATGCTACAGTGAAAGCCACTAGGCTGCTTTTAGGATGAGAGCTAAGCTAGCCCACCCCACCCAGACGTGTTACAAAAGCAACTACAGTGTAATTGCAAAAAGCTAATGTGAGGGATGATTACTTGCTTTAACACGTTCAGTCATAATACAAACCTCTTTGTAACTGTGCTGCCTTCTTCAGGTATATTTGCCCACAATATGTTAACACTTAAGTTTGCAGAAATGTATAGTTTATACTGTAATCTGTTTAAAATAAAACATGTTGTGCTATAAGACAAAGAACTGTATTTATGGAAGAAATTTCTGAATTTCAAAACATAGCTGAAGCTGCTGACACAATGCCTAATAAATATTTTATCTTAAAAGGATGGGCTGGAAGAAGGCAGCACTGCCACAGCTCTCATAGGTGTAAGAGCATTGTTCTCTTTGTACTGCCAAAGCTCTCTTGCTTCCCTTCAAATGCATTTAATTACTCTGGGCTATTAGAGTGAATTAGCCAACATATTTTAGATATTTTTTTTGGTATGCAAGCAGCCTTCAAAACCAGCTTTTTGAAATGCCAAGATCTATCTGAAGCAATAAAGTGTGTTATAGCTCAGGGACTGCCTAACCCTAGGACTAATATCTCTTAATTAAAGTATAGGTAGAAGCAATATTTCTTAACCAAAGATTATACTAATTAATGATTAGGTTAGATTAATACTGATTTGAAGATCATTATTTTATCTGTAGTGTGGAAAATGCTTCACTGGTATTTGCTGAGATGCCCCCAGTGTCTAAAGTTTTAGCCAGGGCATATAGGTAAGTCCCTATTAGATCCTATTTTATTTACAATAATGTTAATAAACTATTTATAAAAGTAGCCAGAGCTTTCCTGGTGAAACAGCAAAGCCATGTTCTTAAAGCATTTACAGTGAATATGGAGCTCAAATTGCAATCCAGAAATACTGACATTAGGAATATGGTTGGAATCATTATCTTGTTACTGCTCATTCCTGATTGCAGATGTTGCATTATTTATGGTATGTAATGCCATGCATAAATCTCCAATTTCTGTAATACTTAAGCAAATAGGGCTGGATTCAAGTTGGTGTAGTAATAAGCAAAGGTGACACTTCAGCAGTAATTTAGATCTCATTATCCATCTCCACAGTTCCAGCAACGTGCTTGGCACGTAACTAACAGATGAAATGAGATATGGGCTGCTGGGATCCTGGAATCTAATTAGATTGTCAAAAGAAATGAAACTCTGATTCAATGGGCAGCCCTTGCTATCCAGTTTACCTACAGGCTTCTTGCTTTTTATTTTTTAAGGGGGAAAGAATAGAGCAGTAACTACTCAGGAATATTTTAGAAAAAGGAAAAAACAATGGAATTTTCCAACACATCCTATTCTTTTTCTCTGTCTGATTATCTGAAACTATTATGGTATAATTACAAGACACTGACAAGCTGTGATCACAGTATGGATTTTTATGAAGTTACCAAAGATTTGTACTGGAATTATCAAATGCCTCTTTTGGGAGCCATTGTGTAGGGTTGGTATTTCTTTGGGCCCCATTTTGATGTGGGTGAGCTGCTGGAGCCAAAATAGCAGCTGGGAATGGGATGGACATGCTGCCCCTGCACTCCTGGAGCAACGTGTCATTAGAAAAATTGCTTTCAGAGGAGTAAAGAGTTACCAAACCTCCCAAACCTGTGCTTTTAAATGGTATGTTTGCTTTTCTTGTATCTGTCAGCATGCAGGGAGGAAGGGGGAAATAAGGTGGTGGCTGATGACTATGAGCAGAGGTTGTTGCTGGTGGAAGTTTTATCAAATTTAACACTGGTTTGTGTGTGGCAGCACTTCTTCAGGGGATGGACGTAAGGGGGGAAAAACATTTCTAATTAGACCCATAAGGGAAAAGAGATGCATTCAAATAAATCTGTCCTAAGTTCTTGGGTGGTTTTCTTCTTTCTACAGGGTCTTTTATCCAGCCTTGTCAAACTGACTAGTTTAACATTGGCCAGGAACTGCTTCCAGTCCTATCCTGTGGGTGGCCCGTCCCAGTTCTCCACAATCTACTCTCTCAATATGGAGCACAACCGCATCAATAAAATCCCCTTTGGAATTTTCTCTAGAGCTAAAGTATTAAGTAAGCTGAACATGAAGGTGAGGCACAGAAACATGCTACTGTGTAAAATCAATGAGGAGCACTGTTTGCAGCTCCATGAATTCTGGCAGACTTAATAATGTAAGGAATGAATTCATCATGCTGAAGTGGATGCTGCTGCTATCACATATATAAATAATTCTGTATTAGTCTAAAATTGTGCTATCAAGATGTTACTAATTTGTCTTTGTTTGTTAGTTAAGATTTTGTCACATTTGCTTGAGTTTGAACAATGAAAATAAGTAAGCTGGCTGCAAAGTTCTTTAATATCCACATGGGACACAAGCATGTAGATTAGCTTATTTCTCCTTCAGACACTGTTACAGTTTACATTATAAAGAAGAACTATGTAAAATCATTTTTTTAATATGGTCTTTCAAAACCTAAGTCTAGAGGCTTTGAAGAGCACAGCAAAAGAGCTTTTAAGTGTGCTAATACAGTTAAAGTAGGGAAAAAAGATGATATTTTTCTATGAATAGATTTGTTTCAATAAATGCTTGAACAGTAGCTAAGCTCAGCTACTGTTTTAGAATAGTTTGACGCAAATGAATCCTCAGTTTGCATTGTCCAATTTTTTCACATACCCATTTGTAATTTTGTCTGTTTACCACAACTTTGTGTGACCATTTTTTAAAAGATCTTGTGGTGTCTTGTCTAAATCAAATATTTTAAAAATATTTTGAGCAGTAACATGTTCAGAGTAATTTCAGATGTTTGTACTCTGAGCCATTAAAGTATATGGGGTTTTTTTGGTTCTCTTTTTTGGTTGTGGGTTTGCTGGGTTTTTTCCTCTAAGCGGATTTTGGTGTATGGGTTCTGGTGTTTTTTTTTCATTGTGGTGTTTATTCTCTTGATTGGTTTGTTTGGATTTTTTTAAATTCCATATATTTTTAGGATTCAAACATTTGCTGATAGCACCTTTGTAAGTTACGGTGAACTTTCTGTTCTTTTTTTGAACCCACCATCCATTGTATTCAGCAGAAATAGGACAAAAAATGTTTTAACCACTGTGTGAGAGCTTGAGAATTACGTGCTTCTAATTTTTCCACTTCAGTTCATATCAGTAACAGAGAGTCAATTCTGTAACTCTAGATTGGTACCACTAATATTTGGTGGAATTAGAAAAAAAAATGGCCAATTACCAACATTTTATTCTTCTGATTTCATTATCAACTCTGTTGTTATGAAGTATTTCTGTTAGCAGTTCATTTAATCTGTCAGATGCCTTCCCAACTTCTGGCAAGGGCAGACCCTAAATGTTTGATATGTTAAATCACAGGACAATCAGCTGACATCTCTCCCCTTGGACTTCGGGACTTGGACAAGTATGGTAGAACTGAACTTAGCGACTAACCAGCTCACAAAAATCCCTGAGGATGTATCTGGGCTTGTTTCTCTTGAGGTGAGAAGAGTATAAGTTAATAGCTAAGTGAATACTTGCAACATAGGGATTCTCTACTTCAGGTTTAAGTAATATTACTTTGGGGTCAAATAAAGCTAAATAAATATGTGTATCTGTGCTGTTTAATCTCCTGTTGCATCTGTTTGTGGCTGTTGTCAACGGCTTTTGAATATTCTTTAGGCTCTTGATGAGTGTGCACAAACCACTATGTACAGCTATATTTTTAGCCAGGCAGAAGAAAAAATTTTCTCAACAGGAATCAGTGTTGTAAATGAAGTGTTGCTGAACTTGATTCAATTCCTGGAGACCAGCATGGAAGCAGCAGGGATCAGAAAAACATAATGAAATGTTTGACAGCCAGGGGAGGCTTGAGTGTAGCTCTGTGAACCTTGTAGGCAGCCAGGTGGGAATTCTCAGCCTTTGAGGGCGAAGAACTCGTAGGTTAAAAGCATGAACTAAACCTGCTCTGTCCCCTCATCCTGTTTCTCAGGGTACCATCAGCAGAGACAAATTATTGCCTTGGAGGGACAGAAAGACAGAGGTACTTGTTTGGGCAGTTGAGGGGACTTTGTAGGCTCTGTAAGTTGCTGGGAAAAATCTGTTAAAGAACTATAACAAATGGCATATTTGAAATTGCAAATCTCTAATGTGACTTCTTCTGTGAATATTTAATTATTCCTGTATTGTGGAGCTAAAATTATGACAGAGTAATAGTTACTTAATAGCCCAGTTCCCTTTTAAGTTAAGGCTGTGGTTGATGTGATTGGGAAATCAGTAACCTCTAAAAACTGGGTTTGCTGGTGGTCTGTCAGCTGCTGAAGCTGGAGAGCTGCTTGGTTTGCTGACCTGCTACCACTGTGTTTCTCTGTAATTAAAAAAATCAAACAGAAAGGGCTGTTTGGGCGGTGTTTAAACAAAAGTGAAGGTTCCCACAGCAGTGCTAAGTCAGCTGCATTTCATGTAGGTAATATTGTCTGTTCCTGCTGTTGTTTCTTGATACGTGATTAAAACATTACTGTTCTCACTGCTCTCTGTGTGTGTAGTGCATAAAGTATGGTCACTGAAATGCTGCTTGTGCTAATCCTCAGGCATTGGCTTTTTTTCACTTTGATTTTCACTTTGATTCTCACCATGCCTTTGTTTTGTTCCTGCCTGTGGTGTTTTCACATTACATGAAGCCAGTGGATTGGGATTATTGGTAGAAGACAGGCACTTGCAGCCTCGGCTGATTGTGTGTGGCTGGCAGGAGGGTCCATGCTGGCTGTTCTTTCACATCCTCGTGTTTCAATGTGACTTCTTAGAGGACTAGATAATAGCATTGTTTAATCAGTAATTAAATACCTGACTACTCATGGTACTGTTATGAGGCTTGATTACTTTGTAGAACTGCAGGGTTTCTCTGGAGGAAACATGGTGTATTAGTGTAACCCCTGTTAACTTGCCTGTGAAATAATGAATAACTCTGTTAACTGACCCTGCAAATAAGGATACACTTCTTGAACCTGGGGTATTTATAATTCAGCTCAGAAAGGAGGAGAAAAACAAGAGGACAGCACGGTAGTAGGCGTGGGTGTGTGATGGCAGCCCATTTTGGAAAGCCAGTGCTCTGCTTAGGTGCTCCCATCTGTGTGTTTATTTGCTGCTGCTCCTAACCAAAGGGACATAGGGAGAAGAGGAAGTACTGAGCTTTTTAAGGAGGACTTGGCAAGCACAGTAAATAATGTAAAACGTGATTATGGGGTGGCTATAAGGAAGCATAACAAAAGGATAGGCAAATTCAGGAAGAAATTGTTTTTCTGTGGTCATTTGAAGAAATAAGGTTTCTATTGTTTTTGTTTTGCATTTATTATTACATATAATAATATTTGAAAGAAGTATATCCTAAATATATATATTTGTATCATTAAAGACTTGAAAAAATGTTAAATCACTGACTTATTTTATTTTTTTGAAATTTTCAGCTACTTCCTCATTGTAAATGTAGGCTTATTTTGGACTTCATTACTTGAAAATATAAAATAAAAAAACTATCTTAATCTGTTATTTGCTTATTGTGGTGCTGAAATTCTGTGTTTGGTTGTTGTTTCTTTTTTGAGGTTCTTATCTTGTCAAACAATCTCCTCAAGAAACTTCCCCATGGAATTGGAAATCTACGGAAACTCAGAGAGTTAGATCTAGAGGAAAACAAACTGGAATCCTTGCCAAATGAAATAGCTTACCTCAAGGATCTGCAGGTGAAACAATAATTGGTCAAGATAAGCATCTTATGTCCTTTATTTACACCATGCTGATTTAATTGCAGCTTTTTGGATGAGTGGAAACTGTTTGAGACTGGACATAGAAACAAAAGTTAAAAGTCTTGTGTAACTTCACTCACAAGTAGTCCTCATTAAGTGTTCCCCAGCTTTATTAGTTAATACTGAACAAAAATTTTTTGAAGGTTTTAACTGTTGTACCATGAGCGTGATACCACCCCAGGAATTATTTCAGTAATGCTCATGAAATCTTCTATGTTTAGGCATGTGTTTTATTAGGCACCTTTTTTATATTCAGTAATGCTTGATAGAGATTTGAAATGTTGATGAATGGTTGAAATTTTTATCATTCAAATTCAGGAGAGTAGAACCCATTCATTTGTCAGCCACATATCTTGTTACTTGCTGTTATTCCAAGCAAAAAATAATTAATTTAATTTGTAAAAATGTGTTTTTCCGTTAGAAATTGGTTCTGACTAACAATCAGCTGACCACCCTTCCAAGAGGAATCGGTCACCTTACCAATCTGACGCACCTTGGGCTTGGAGAGAACCTTCTTACACACCTTCCTGAGGAAATTGGTAAGATCCCGTTGTCTGATTTGATGCAGAGTGTCTGAGCAAAGCATAAATCATAGCCAGCTATTTTGCCCATCAGTAAAAGCCACTAAATTAATTTGGAACTTCTAGATATGTACAGCCTGATGTGAAGGATGTGCCACAGGAACAGCAATAGAGTGATGTGCAGATGAAGAAGGCATGGTTTGTCTCTTGCATCATCTTTGGTGAGGAGCCATTACAGCTGCTCATCTTATATGTGCCTCAATGTGAGAAAAACCTGAAATAATCTAAACCCAGAGCTTTGTAATTTATAAGCTAGTGGAGAGGGTTTGGATGCTTTGGAAACAAACTCTGGAATTAAAATTAGTAAGAACATTTTAAATACAATTTTAGGAGTACAGTTTGGTTATTAAAGCTGATTGTCTTCACAGATAAGAGAACAGTTACTTATTGTCAGGTGTGACTGTTTAATGTATCATGCTGTCAATTGTTTTTTTCTATAGCTTCTCCTTTTTGTTGGTTTACTCTGCCATGAGTCCTGCCTGCTGCTTTATCTTGTGAAAGAATAAATAATCTCTTAGGTTATAGGAGATATCTATGGTATATGAGATTGGAAAGTGGGGAATATTTTGGAGAGGACTTCTGTGTTTTTGAAAGGAGGAATGGAAGTCTTAAGAAGAAATTACTCTGTTTTCCAGCTTCTGGTTAACCTGTATTGCAGTATGTGTAGTAGAGGCAAACTGTAAAATTTTAATTCAGGAAAAAAATTTAACACTTGTTAGTTCCATTTAATAAATTCATAAGTTAATCTTTCTGTGCAGAGAAGTCACACTCTTCTGCTTTTATACTGTGACATATGATAGTTATGGCTTCAGGTCTTTAATAGATGGCTTCTAATTACATAAAAGGAATGACATAGATATTTTTAAAGAGAGAATAGATCCTGTATGGTATAAGTATTTCCTAGGTCCTTTTGACTAGATAGCTGTTCCATGTTGCCTGCACTTGCATAGCTCATAAATAGCTATGGTGTACTCCCTTTCAGTTTTCATATTCTCTATATTTGCAGTTCATTTATTATCTAAAGGAGATGCCCCAGTGAATATTTTTACAGGGAAATTAAAGCAAATTGGTTCTTGCTTAGGCACTGGTGAATAGAACTTGCTGTGCTTGAGAACAGGAGTCTCACTGACTCAAAGTTCTGTATAGGAAAGAGTGGACTCAGAGCTTGTGTCTAAAAGTTAGAAACTGCATGAATCAAAAAGATACTACTACTACTTACTATTTTATTTTAACCAGGTACACTGGAGAATCTGGAAGAACTGTATTTGAATGACAACCCCAATCTGCACAGCCTTCCCTTTGAGCTGGCTCTTTGCAGCAAACTGTCAATAATGAGTATTGAGAACTGCCCGCTCAGCCACCTTCCACCTCAGATTGTTGCAGGAGGACCCTCCTTCATCATTCAGTTCCTAAAAATGCAGGGACCATATCGTGCCATGGTCTGATGCTCATCGACTTGTCCAATACACTGTACAAAATACAAACTGCATTAATGTTGTAATTGTCTGTATATGTATATATAATATAATATATGTGGTTTATATTATATTATATATATATAAATATATAAATAATATAAAAAGGCAAATTTAAGACTGCATTATGTGTTTCTGCTAATAGAGGAATCATAGCCATTTAGATTTTGTTTTTTAATTCTGTAAAAATGCTTGTCTAAGTTTTCTTTGCTGAACTTGATGGAAGTTGTCTGAATAATCTGAAAATGCCAGTTCATTTAAAGCAATTGCCAATGAACTCAAAGTTTAAATTTAAGGGACAAAACCAGTTTTGCTTAGATTTGCTTTCAGTTAAGAGAAATGTATAACCTTTATATAATGAACTTTTCTGTTTTCCTCCCCCACTCCCACCTTTTTTTTTGTGTCAAAACCTGAAAGGGTCACGTCCCCCGAGGTTGGTATTTTCTTTTAACTTATTTTGAGATTTGAAGCAAATGGTGTTTTTATATTGTTTACAGTCAGAGTAAATCACTGGATTATGTTTTATTCTGATTTGCTCTGTTTTAATCAATCATATCTAGAGTTTATATGCCTCTGCTGATGAATTTTTATCAACCAGTTTGTATACTAAAAACATACTCATCAGAACAACTGGCAGGTGAAAAGGATGCAGTCAAAACAAAAACAAAAGAAAAAAAGAGTTTGAATTCCTTTAAGTCTTGCTTCCCTGAGTTATCAGTTGCAGGCATAACATATCTGAACTGAGCCTTTTGCGGTTGGTCTTTTCTAGCACAAGTAAACCTTTTCAGATTGGTAAAAATGTGGAGTATCCTCAGTGAAGAGCGGTTTTCATTGTGTGAAGTAACAAGTCCATGAGGTCTAACAGTACAGTTAAGTGACAAGGAAATAATATATATGTACATTTTTATTACGATGTCAAGTCATAAACTACAACAGGCAATTTTAAGGATTCCTTATAATAGACCTTGTACAATAAATGAATGTGTCTTACTTTTAAACACTGCAATATATGTAAGTTTTAAGGTTGGTTAACAATGTACTATGGTTTTATATCTTGACTTGCTTTGTACCTCCTTCCATTATGGAACTTCTGTGTCCAAGCACAATATCTTCACACTGTGCTGTTTTGCTGCTGAACTAAATGCACTTTTCCCCACAGCTGGGGCACTTGCTTCAAAATATTCAGTTCAGTATCCTGATTATTCTTTTTTAACTTCATCCTATCTGTTTCAGTATTAAACCAATCTGTTAAAAAAGAGGCACCTTTTTCATTTGTGCAGAGATGTTGGTAGCTCAAGAGAAACACTGTAAGTAGTGGACATTCAGTTTTATCATTCATTTCTTGGCTGTTTAGAAGGCAGAAGATGCTTCAGGGAGATTTACACTATTGCTGCACTTGCAGGGCCAGTTGTCCTTTTTCAGGAGGGTAAGAACTCGAGGCAGTCATGTTCCATGGTTACCCAAGAACTGTTCTGTTTATACTCACTGGAATTGTTGCTGGGGTAGTGTGACTTACAGGGCTGTACCTTTTGCACAAAATCAAATCAATGGATGCCGTGGGAAGTCTGTTTCACGTGCAGAAGTTAGGGAATATTATTTCTGGTTTTCAGGTGTGCTTATTTAGACATATTTCCTCGATCTACTTGCATTTTTTTTTGTTGTATGTCTTTTCATTAACAAGGAGTAAGTTTTAAATGGAAGGCAGGTGGAGATATAAAACCTTAGAGGGCTTAAACATGCTGTAAAACTATTGTAGATGTCACTGGATTTTACTAAGTAATGTTCTATTCTTTCTCACACACTCTCTGTCATTTCCCCCCCCTTCCCTTTTTTTTTTTTTACATCTACTGTAGCTTTTCAGTTTAGAATTTAGTTTATAAAAGGCTAGTTCCTTACAGTTCTGCCTGAGTTAATCTTTCTCAGCACTAAGGTGTTAAAATATGAAGATGCTGAAATGCTTAGTATCAAGACTGTAATTGAAGTTCTGAATATACTGCAAAGTTCTTGTTTGTGCCCTCAGGTCACTAGGGGGGAAACTGGTTTGATTAATATGGTTCCTTAAAGCAAAAGTGGCGACCCCTTGTGTTTCCAAACGTCTTGGTCTCATTTCCTGTCTGCTCCTCAATCCCGTTTTTATAAGAGTTCAAGGGATTGAATTTGTTTAGTTTGTAAATATGTTGATTATTCACCTTGTTAAGGTACATGGTTAATGACTGTATGATTGGAGCTGACCCTCTCACATAAATTCCTGTGGAGAAGTTGGCTACCAAAACAGTGCTCGTTACACTCAGCTAAAAACAAGCTATTCTTTTCAGTACACTTATAGGAATAAATAAAGCTATGTTTTAATTCATTGCTATATTAAAAACAGGATATTTTTTTCAAACTGTCTTTGTACTAGTATGGTTGTTGCAATGCCAGATAATCCTGAGCCCTGTTTTAGGAGTTTAATTTTATACACTTTGAGGTGAATGCTTATTTTTTCAGTGTCTCAAGGGAGATTTGAATAAGAGCAGTGTGAGAGAAGTTCTGGTGCAGGAGAAATCAACTCAAAAGAATCTGAGAAGTTCTTTCAAATTATCTGAAAGTTTAAAGCTTTAAATATATGGCACAGATTGAGAATACATGCATATAAATCCATGTAAGTACAAAAAAAGGATTTGTATCCAGATCTATACACAGATCCATATAAATCCAGCCATTTTGATCATTCAAAATAGTCTTACCTTCTGAAATAACAGACTTTTGCATTTCCCAGGATGCTGCACTGTAAACTAGTGTAGATTCTAGACGGTTTTATTGCCTGGTGACATTCAGTTGAACAAACATACTGGCTTACACATGTTTAAGAATTTTATTTGCCCATATCTGTTAAAGTATGAATGGAAAGAACTTCATTCTGACAACTGTAAGTATACATAAATACAAAAATGTATTTGTGTATCTATACATGTATGAAAGCAGAGACAATTTGGAGAAATAAATTATTTACAGCGTTTTTAAAAATAAGATTGAGAAACAAGTGATTCCCAGATACTTGTATTAAATGTTTATTCTCTTTGCTATACTGAGGGAAATTTAGAACAGTTATTGAAAAATATGACAGTTTTTACTTTGAGTGAAAATCATGACCTTGATTACTTGTCCATAGCCTAAATATCAATTTTATATGTGTCTGTGCCTGTGTGCATACATTCTCATGCCTCATAGACACTATCCTGAATCATGCCTTGATTTAACAAGCTTAATTATTATAGACTATGTAGTATTATGGAAGACTGGAAAGGTATAAAGCAGATCAGAGATTTGCTAAATCATGAAAAGAAGGAACAGTTGCTGTTGTGGCCCATGTTGATCACATATTGCCTTTTAATTTACTAAATAAGAATTTGTTTAATAATTCTTGGCAGAAGTTTTTTAGCATAAGGTTTTAAAAGTTGTATCTCTCACTGTCCCATATTCAAATTTGTCACCAAAATTGTCTGGTGTAAGTGCAGTGGAAATGCTGCTTGTTAAGTGGGTCACAGAGCTGTATAATTGGGACTTTCCATTTTGACCTTCATGCACCCTTTTTAGAAGGATTTGGATTGTAGAATATTCATTTCAGTGCCTCTCTTTGATTTAGTATTTTTAGGAACGTGCATGTTTAGACATCTTGAAGGTTGTGTTTGCTCATGATTTAGACAATTGGTACTGGGATTGTCTCTCTGGTTAGTGCTGAAACCCATCGTGTCACACCTGGAATTCATGTGTCATCTTCAATCCTCGGAGGTTGAGAAATCTCTTTTATTTAACAATTAGAAAGCTTTGAGAGGTTATTTTTTCTCCCCCCCCCCTTTTTTTTAAGCCAAAAATAAATTAAACTTCTAAATCAGCATAAATCCATATCAGGAGACTCTTCATATCTGGATGCAACGAAGAATTTTCCTGCCAGTGTCACACCTCAGCTGTATCAAAAGAAATGCCAAAATAGCTTCTAATTAGAAATATGCAGTTGGTGGTAATTTGCACAACACAAACTTCAAGGCACAGTAAGGACAATTACAAAGAAATGGTAGGATCTACGAATGGGTTTGTTTTCACATTAGCAAATATAAAAAAAAATATGTTTATTATCATTCTGATTTAGATCTTAACCTGGACTGCACAGGACCTTTGCTGTGGAAAAATATCAGACCACACTAATTTTGTGGTTAAAAGCTAAGTGAGAGTGTAAACAGTCTACAAAAATGTACTTTTAATCTGAATTATTGTAATGTTGTTATGTCTATATAAAAGATTGCCTTGCTTTTTTATAAGAGTCATTCTGTATCAATGCATTCATTATAAATAGTATATTTGTTAATAAGCTGCCACTGGGTCTTTAAAAAGTTTTCTAGTATTTCTAGTCTGACATTAACCTGGATGTAAGTCTACTTTGCAGCACCTCAAATTATTAAGAACTGTGTTCTCATTATATACTTATCACTCTTCAGAAGATCTCAAAATAGAGATTTTCATGTAGAGCAATTACAGGAAACTTCAAAAGCTGGATAATAGTAACTTCTTTACTCAGAGTCATGTAGACTGGAGACCTTCTGCACAGCAAATATAGGTAAAAATTTTATATTCATTTTGTTATGTTTTAGTAGGGCATGTAGTAAAAAAATCCCACAGCTTTCTCTCTAATGGGGAAAATAAATCTTGGATTTTACTGCAAAATGCATTTCAGCAGCAACAAAATTAAAGTAGATATAGAATTGTGATGCCTAAAAGACAGACACCAGCATTTAATCTTCAGGTTTAATAAAAGACAGTATTGCCAAGCTGCCATGGCACTGATTAAACTGTTATCTTCCAGCTCTGTCAAGCTCATTGCACAGACTGCTTCAAGAAAGTCATGCTTACATCGTGCCCTACAAACAAACAAACAAAAAGCCAGTGTCCTTGGAAGTCAGAATAGAAAGCCCTCAGGAGTTTGGACATGAGGAAAGAGGAAGAGGACTGTAGCTGGTTGCTTTAAAAAGCTGGAACCAGCTCTCATAGTGTGCAGCAGTCACTCTTGCAGTAATGAGTGCTTCTGTCATTTCATCAGGTCCCTGCTGATTAAAACCAGTAAAGGGTCTGATCAAAATACCTAAATTTTGGTCTTTGAGGTAAGTCAGTCCCTGTAACCATAAGTTACAGTCTCCTCAGCAGTGTGGCAGTCCCGTGCTGTGATGTTGGACTACCTGCCATCCCCCTGTCTGACAGGGCTGTGCAGATGTGCAGAACAGGATGTGCAGCTCCTCTGCTGTACTGCTCCAGACCTCACCAACCACTGGTTGAAGGGCTTGCAGAAAGGAAACAGCATCTCTATCACTGCGTTTAGTAGCCTTGATAGATGAAGCAAATTCACAGAAGAAGCTCTATTTTTCCTTTTTATTTTTTTAAATTTTACATCTCTGTGTATTTCTGGCCTCTGCAACATCCTGTGTCTAATAGTTCTACGATATAATTATGTGCTGGGTGAAAAAGTACTTCCTTTTGTTTGTTTTGAACCATGCCACCTTATTTCATTTGGTAACTACTAGTTCTTGTAGAACTAGAAATTTATGAACAGGTTTTTTTTCCCTGTTCATCTGCTTTTTATCACTCTTGAAGGTTTTTGGTTTATGTCCTAGGTTGCCAAAGACAAACCAAGACAGTTTATTTTCATAAATGGCAGCATTTTTTCTCCAAGTCATGGAGTTCTAGTTTTTAAGCTTCTTTTCAAACTAAACCTCTTCTATTTTCTGAAAATTCCTGCTGCCTTTCTCTGTGGTTTTCTAGTCTCAGCTCTGAGTATTTTTCCTAGTTCGTGGCCTTTAGCAACCTCTTTTGTTCTTTGTGTATTACTTTGTGAAATAAAAGTACAGTTCTGTTATGAAAATTAAAGTTGAGTGGCTGATAAAGTTTAGTACTAAGCTCTGGTGAGGAATAATCCCACTAGGCAAGGATCCGATTGGGATTTATACTTCAGATGCAGGCCACCCTCTGCTGTAATTAATTGCTTCTTCTGATTAGCTATAACTGTCTTCCATCATCTCTTGCAACTAGGTATAAAAACCAGAATTAATAAGAAATTTTTCATAGTGTGCTGATTTAAAATACTCTCTTCATGCTAGTAAGAGTTAATTGTTTTGGAAGATGTGACTTTTGAATATTTCAGCTGACCTTTTTAAACTGTTAAAGCCCAACATTTTCTGAAAATACGGGGAAATTTCTTGTTTTACTTTTTTTTTTTTTTTTTTTAAGATAAATTGGAGACTGCACTGGTTGGGTTTTATTTTCTTCCTTGAAATCATTGTAGAAAGCTACATAAGAAATTCACATAGTTAAAAAAGAGAGAAGAAAAGGAATCTTCCCTGACCTTTCCATGACAGGGAGCATCCTGCCAACAATTGGTGTCAGCCAGAGCTTGGCAGCTACCTGGACTGGGTGGAACTTTCTGTGTGTGACTCCTTTTTGTTCAGATGGTTGAAGTGAGCAGCCCTAGATGAGCCTGGCCTCAAGAACCTCAAGGCTATTTGGCTCTAATTGAGTGAAAAGTGAAGAATGTGTCTTGTTTCTGCCACCCCATGTCCTTAAGGCTGTACAAAAGGCCTCAGCAATATGCAGATGGTGTCTTGTGTGTCTCTGGTGAGACAAACTGATGACATGTTTGTGTCATTAATCCAGCCCAAGTGCTTCAGGATACCCAATGTTCCAGCACTGCTCTCCAGTGACAGGTCCTGCTCTCCAGTGGTGGGAGTTGAGCATTCTAGACATCCACTGCATGTTGTGTAGTATACAAATACTGCATAAAATCTGAACACTTGGCAGCTCTGTAGAGCATAGCTGGTGCTGTGAACTCTTGGTGATGGCCATGGTAGAAAAAAAGGCGTTAGAGGGCTGGAGATGGTTAGCTTTGATACAACTCGAACAGGCTGAGTGCCTTGAAAGCTAATTTGATTTGTTTTCACAATCCATCTCAGTCAAATAAAATACATCATCTCTTCGTTCATCCCTTGCCTCACTTCACATTGTAAGAGTGGGAGATAATTTGATTACCAAGATCAAATGATGATGTTTTAGAGGAGGAGCCATCTGGAGTATCTGAGTGAGCAGCTGGCAGCCTGGGCTGCACAGTTAATGATCTATGTGCCTTGCAACTATTTTTTTCTGCTGCAAAACCTTTTAAGAGTCTTTAGAGATCAATCTACCCCACTGCCTCCAAGTAAGATGCTATCTGTGAAATTGCAGACAAATGTTCACTTTTAAAAGCTCTTTCCACAACACCCTCTTTTTCCTTTCTATTAGTATTTTTTTTTTTGTTAAGACTCATAATGAATCCTTAATTTGCTGTAGTTTGGTGCTTTGCTTGGCCTAGTAGTAGCTGCTTTGCATTTTGTCCTGCACTATTACAGCTCTACTTCCTGAAGTGATTTCCAAACTTCATGTGGTCAGTTTTAATGGAAATACATTTTTTCATTGAAAATCTTAAGATGTTTGAAAACAGCCATGGTAAAGACAGTGCAGTAAAACTCTTCTCTCTGTATGACCCGAGGTTTTTGGAAGCCTTTCATCTCTTCTGATCCTTGCCAAGTAATGTTAACTGAGTGGGAAGTTAGTTATAACTTAGAATTATCTATCCTTGCCAGAGCAGCAATGGGCAAGAAATTTAACTAGGTATGGAGCTTCTGGTCAGTGAGGCAGCTCTGATTTCAGGCTTTTCAATCATATCCAAGCCAAGCACTTCTTTTTAGGCCTGCCAGGCATTTCCAGGCTCCCAAAAAGCCGTATCAGACTGTGCCAAGTGGTTCTGATGTGGGGACCAGGAGAGAGTCCCAGCAGCACCAGGGAGTCAGAGGTTTGCCTGGAAAGACTGAAAAGCACTAGAGGCAATTCCCTAAAAGCAAATTGAACCAAGTTGAGAGTGGGTAGTGCCCTGCCAGCCTCTCCTGATTGATGCTATTGGTATCCCAGGCTGCAGCTCCAGGCACAGCCAGGCAGGCAGGAGAGCATAGCCAAGATTCTTGGGTCTGTGGCTCCACCAGATGGATGGTCCTGAGGCCAGGCCACTGCTTTTTCTTTTGAAAGAAAAAAAGACGCTTTTGAAGAAGCTTTTGAAAGCTGGGGACGTTGATATCACTTTAAAACAGAACTGTATCTGGAAGTAGTAGAATCCCCCATGAGAAGGAGGGGCTTCTCTAGCACTGCTTCTTTTTCCCCTGCGAGCTCTTCAACTCCTATCAGCTCTGATCTCAGGCTCTCCACTTGAGCTCTTATCTGCCAACTCTCTTGCTTCAGATTTCACTCTTTGGCCAGCAGCCAGGTATCTCACCCCCATGCCTTCCACACTGTGCTGAGCTGAAGTAAGTAGAGGAAGGCAGGGAGAGCAAAAGGATGGTGTAGGACCAGTGACTATTGCCCCATCTGAACTTGCTTTGTATTGGTTATGAGCCCCTTTTCTCCAGTTCTATTGCAGAATGGAAGCACCAAGAGTAAAACAGGATTTGGGAACAGATGGCTGGGAAAGGAAAATAAAAAAGATGGAGCAGCTGCACACGACACAGCTGTGCATTGCTGTACAGCTTCTCTGTCGGCTCCTTGGACTCAACCAGGTTTTTCCACTGTGTCTCAGAGTCCCTGTAAGGGGACTGATGACTGAGTACTTGCCAGATAAAAGATTTGGCTTGGGGTACATGTCAAGATTCAGAAAGGAATGAATTTTGATTAAATAGCAATTCTGTGGCCAATCTGTGCTCCAAACCATTTAGGAATGAGGATGGATGGTTTAATTTTTGAAGTGACACAAAATGCTTAACAGTCCGGTAAAGAGTTCTGAAATATGTGTAATGCTTAATAATATTCATAACTTCTGCTTTATGAAAACCCACATGCTTCCACAGTTAAATTGTTAGTGAAGCATTAATAAGAAAATGACATTCTCATTTCATACAGACATGTAATTCCCCAGAAACATTTAAAAATTTACATTTTAAAAATATATTTGTCAAAGTTGCCACAATTGCTTTTTACCATTTTTCTTTTGCTCTGCTTAAGGAAGACTGAAATTGGATTGTAGTGAGGAATCAATGGTGATCTTCAATCAGCGACTTCAACTCCAGAGGACTTTGCTGGCCTGGCAAGGTGTCTCGGTGCTTAGGGACACAGGGAACCCTCCTAGGAAGGATGTGAGCCTGGTGGCTGGGTGGGTGGATCAGAAGGGCTCCTCAACAAAATGGTTTTGAGGTGCCGTCAGTTAAAGCCAGTTGCATTAGCAGTGAGCTGCCTTTCTGAAGATTTGGGGAATATTTTTAGCCTAGCTAGAATGAAAGGGTGCTGAGATTTCAGTTGTGCAGTTTTCCTGTGCGTGTCTGAGGGCACTGGTACTACGCCTCTGGAAGTGCTTGGATGCTGGATAGCAATTTCCACTTTGTGATTGCTGCCCAGCAAATGGCTTGGCCTCAACAAAGGAAAGTTCAAGGTGGGTTCAGTGCTCCCTGTCTGGGGAGCTCCAGTGTTTCTCATGGATTGCTTTGCCTCTTGCTCCTCCTGCCCTCGTGTTTTGCTGGCTCTGACAAGCTGAACAGCAGAATGTACATGAAGTAGCAGAGATTGCTCCTTTCCCTTCCCTCAGAGTGCAAAGACAAAGTTATGGCAGAAGAATCTGCCATTGTACTGTTCAGGGTTGAAAATGACTTCTCAGGGAAAAAAAAAAAGTAAGAGTTTGCAGCAGCAGAGATTAAAGCTTACTGACATGCTTGGTTTTCTGTTACACTTCAGGGAATGACATGGATTATTTTGCTCTTGAATTTTGTATGGCAGGAATTTCCCTTGGTACCTAGGATGCTTCCAGGGAAAAGGAAAATCTGAGTTGAAAAAGTGCAAGTGGAGATAGAGTGCTTCACTCAGCCTTTTTTCTCTAAGTGCTTTGTCCTCATTACACATTACCACCCTTGATTCCCAGATAGGATAAATGTTTCCTGGGGAGAGAGCCAGTTTGTATTGCTGAAAAGCAACTGACAGTGCTGAATAAGCAAATATATCAAAAGCAGGTGTTTAAACTTAATTTGAGCCTCTCAGGGAAAAAACAAGTTGTACCTTGCTATCTGCAATATCCCTATGCAATATTCCTGTGACTGTGCCTTGCAATCTGCAATATCCCTGTGCAATCTGCATGGGGTAATTGTCTTGTAGGCAGTGTGGGAATGAGTGCAGTAATGATGATGGATGCAGAATCTGCAAACCACTGTGAGGATGGAAGCTGTCCCTGGAGAAAAGAACCCTTCATCCTCTGCCCACCAGATGAAGACCGTTTTGCTCTGGTTTTGGCTCGCCTGGCTATCACCACTCAGGCCAGGAAGGTGTGGGACCATGGACCAGCTGGAGTTCAAATGTGGGGCAGCACTTGGCCCTGCTCTGGGGACTGAACCCGCTGTGACCTCCCCATTCTGGGTAGTCTCCCTGCAGGCAGGTGCCCTCTCCTTCCCTCTCATGGAGCAGATCGTGTGCAAGCATTCCTGCCATGCCCAAGTGGGTGTGTTGTGGCCGGGATGTGGAAAGGAGGCCTGGCCTTGGTGGAACTCTTCCCTTTGGCATGGCCTGATGGCAGAGGGACAGCACAGGGAGAAAGCAGCTCTGGAGAGCTGATGAAGGCAAGCTCTCCCCAGCGCACCAGGTACTTTTAACAGCCAGCTGAGTCCACAGTGAAGGTTCTTCCTTGGAGGTACCTTTTTTCCTCTACTCACTGCACCCCTGGTTAACAACTCAGCTGAGGTGGGGAAGGAAAAGTCTCAACTTGGAAGGGCTCTGCTCACCATGACATCTTTTCCTGGGGGCTTGGCTCAGCCTGTGCTGGGTTTGATTGCCAGGAGACCTGGGTTTGCCCTGCTTTCTATGCTTACTGTCCCCTTGGGAGCTGGGCCCCTTCTGAGGAGGGGCTGGGGCAGGACAGGGGGGAGAAGAACTGCTGCCCAGGAGAGAAATTACAGGAGTCTGTGGGCTACAGCCAGCATGGGGACAGCGGGGACACAGCGGCACGGGGTGGGCCGTGATTCATCTGGGAGGGGAGTCAGCCTGTGCAGAGGAGTGTTTGTACAGGACCGTGATTTAGGACTGGGGCACTTGCAGGGCTCTGGGTGCTGCCTACGTCCTCCTCTGTGTCCCCAGCTGAGGCAGCTGATCTAAGCGGGAGGAGCTGGTGCAAAGCACAGTCTCCTTCCAGAGCTGCTGCAGTTCCTGGATGGCTCCTCAGTGTTAGTGGCTTTTGCCACTAGATGGTGAGGTAAGGAATGAGGGAGAGCACAGACCTCTCGCTGTGTTCCCCAGCAGCCTCCCTCCCTGTGAAGCCAGGCTGACGTACTCTGCTTTCTGGGAACCCGGCAATTTCAGGCAATTATTCCCTGGACATTTTATACAGCTCAGCCTTCAAGAACTGCTGCTGCCACCCTGACAATTGATCTTTTTAACTCCAGTGCTGCCACCCTGCATTGATGTAGACATGGCAAGCTGTGTTAGACACAGATGGCAAACCTGCCTGATGCAGGGATGTACAGAAAGTTCACTCCTGCTGTAGCAATTTACTTTGGTCCATTTTTGAAGAGGGTGTATGATCTTCTTCCCCTTTCCTACGAGGACCTGAACCTGCTGTGAGACCCACGCCTTGGCAGGTCTCTTGGCAGGGACTTGCAATCCCTGCATGGCTGCTCTCTGTTGTGCCATCTCTTTTCAGAGTGGTTTGCTTCACTGGAAGCTTTGCACTGGCTGTGCCGGAGGAGTTTGGGGGTGGGTGATGGACCAGAGAGTTACAGCTTGCCTGGGGCACCACTGCCTTCGAAAGAGGGATTGAATGAATGCTGATGACTGCAGCCCCTGCCCCAGAGGTAGCGAAGTAGATCATGGAGAACAGGGAGAGGAAGGGCAGGTGCACACGTTTGGGCACGGGGGAGTGGAACTTGAAGGAATGAGTTACTCCTCAGCTGAGTAACTGAATGCCAGCATCTCCCAGCTGGGAAATCAAATGCTTTAAAGGGATGCGGTCTCAATTTTGTCTTAAACACAGGCTGACTCTGCTCATGAAGGGGAGATTGTTGAGCTGCAGAAGCTTTATTGCTTTCATTTAGGGAAGGTTATAAGGTGCCCAACGTTTCTGCTCTCTAAATACTGGCCCAGATGCCACTCTGCATGCCCAGGATGACTTGCTTTTCATAGAATCATAGAATGGTCTGGGTTGGAAGGCATTTTAAAGGTTATCTAATCCAATCCAACTCCCCTGCAATGAGCAGGGTCATCTTCAACTAGATCAGGTTGCTCAGTGCCCCAACCAACCTGACCATGAACACTTTTAGGAATGGGGCATCTACCACCTCTTGGGGCGAGCTGTCGCAGTGCAGGCTTGGAGAGGCATTCCCTTTGTGACTGGTTGTGACACTGACCTGCTTGCCCTGGTTCCAGGAGTGTGGCAGTGCTTCTGGCTTGGTTATTTCTTGCTGGGCATCGCTGCTTAGGGGTGTCTTTGCATGGGAGCAGATCAGGGAGTGCCCACAGGAGCAAGGCTGTTTGTGGGCAACCTCCAGGCAGGAGTGGGGCCAGATGTTGGGGAGTATCACCTACCCTAGGTCTGGCCAGGGCTGGAAGGTTTTGGCTGTGTTTCCACTGTGTTTTGGCTATGTGGTCCTTAGGTATGGAAAAGCCCACTGTAGTCTGGTACAGGGTTTTATGAGAGTTAATGACTCAGTCCTCTCATAGTGGGCAGTATGGAAGGTCCCTGCATTATATTAGGAATGGTCCATAGACGGTTTGGTTTATTTTTCACTCTGTTTCCACAGTTCTTGGCTAATTTCAGTGGGATCTATCTTGTGAGCTGGCACTCTGGGAAGCCTGAGGAGGGGAATGGAGCTGCTCCCCAGCACTGAGGGATGGCCCCCTGGTGTTTAGTTCTGGCCATGTTGCAGGATGCAGTGAGGAAGGAGAAGTCCCAAACAGGGAACTGAATAAAGAAAACACTTCATAAAAACACACTCACCTTATGCTTGGCACAGATGTATGTGTGTGTGTGTATTTGTGGGTGCTGCAGAGAGAAAATGCACATTTTATTCTCCTTTCTCCCATAGGCATTGAAGTGCCTGAGGGACACAAGCCAGTAACATGCAGACAGCCAGGGAGGTTTCTTGTGCAGTGCTCCTCCTGCAGTGCTGAAATGAGCCTTTTATGTTCCAGGCCACCGTGACACCAGGCAGAAGCAAGAGGGAAAATACTGAACAAATAAACCAGAGGCTGGCACGAGCACAATCCCCATGTCAGCCTCACCCCTGACTCTGCCACGCTATAATCTGTAGCATGGAAATGTTTCTCTTGGCTGTTGGTTTAGGGCTGTGCAATCAAATCTGGTAGTTAAAATCCTGCTGAACAGGGCAGGCAACCCGAACAGCAGAGGAAAGGCAAGCAGAGATTTCAAGCTGTTTGCAAAAAAACCACCTGAGGAGCAGGTGGTCACACAGCATCCATCTTGTGCTGTTTTGAGCCAGCTGTCTGCAGATGGGGGAAGTGAAGAACTGCCACTGTAGGTAATATTCAGTGTGTCTCCTTTCCTTCCCCTCCGAACATCTGATACCATGGCAGCATCCCTGCTCACAAGGGGATTAGGTGCTAGTGCAGACCACTGCTGCAGCTATCCATTTCCTACTGATTTATTCAAATAACTTGGAAAAGTACATCCAGCAGCTGAGTTCAGAAAAACTCTGTTGAAAAACATGCCTGGCTCTTCAGGAGCTATTGCTGTGAGATCTGTGAAAAGAGCAAACTCCAAACTCTCATGTGCAGCAGGGGTGGGGAATGGAAGGGCTGTGGGTCTGAATGTGTGTAGGAAGAAATGTGCCTGGGATCTCAAAGCAGCTGGAGGGGTGGCCACACTAGACAGTTTTTGAATTTATTTTAGAAATAGAAGGAAAGTAGGACTCACAACATTTGAAACATCTGCCTGGAAAGGGATGGTGTGCTTGCTGTGTTACTTTGCAGTGGCAACATCGTAAAGTCGAGTTTGCCTGCAGAATGTCTGTGCATCTTTCCTGATAGCTCCTATGCTGTTTTTCCTCCTGGAGTTAACACAGTAAAAGGGAAAACCATATTTTTGTGTGACTTGGGTGCATCTCTACTGGCTTGTCCCAGACCTGCAGGAAAACTGACCAAATTGAAGCTGCTGTGAAGGGCTACTCAGTCATTAGTCCAGAGGGGGTCACGAGCCATGGGATTTCAGTGCCTTACTCCCAAAGGAACAGTTAGTAAGGCAAATCCTCCTGAAAGACACCCTGCTTTGATATATTCAGATAAGCCCAGCAGCATGATCAAAATACACAGCTACAACAAGGGCTTCCTGCCATGGATATGCAAATATTGAGATCAGTGCAAATCACAGAGCTCATGCAAAGCAAACTGTGACTGCTGTTTACCTCCAGCTGCACGCACCCACAGCTACAAGGCTTCCATCTTTTATGCTCATGTCAAGTTGCTCTTGAAAGCTTCTACTGAGCAATAATTTCTGCACCTTGTTCCAATGGTTGCCCCTTTCATGTGGTCCCCCAGGAGTCTGTGCTGCCATGCCATGTCTTAGCTTTGTCCGGTTTCTTAGGCCTGAACCAGACTGTCTAAAAAGCAACCCTTGGTCCTTCACCGGCCTTTTTAAAATTTTCCCCTGCCAGAATCTCACTGCTCTTCTGGAAATAAACAATTCCTGGGGCTGCTTGCTCAAAACACACATTTTACAGCCTTATTACCATAGCGATCCTTCCCAGAGATTCTCTCTCCATATGTGGTTTGCTTCGTGCTGTGAGCAACTCCCAGACCACATGAACGTTTCTCAGCTCCTTCTCCCCGAGAGGCGACAGGGGAGGGTGGTCCTGGTTCCCCGCAACGGAGACGATGCTGGAAGCAATGCTGGAGTCGAGGAGTGGAAGAGATGTATAAACATGGAGGCAGCATGCCTAATTAATGACCTGAAACAGCTGTAAAGGTCAGTTTGTTTGTGGGGGCCGCGCTCGAGGCACGCGTGCTGAATGTGAACTTGGCCGCCGTGCCTCGGAAAGGGCACTGCCGCCCTCCCGGGATGGCAGCTGGTGGAGGGGGAGCCATCACAGGAGGCTTGACAGCCTTCAGCCTCACTCATTAGTTTGCACCCAGGCCATCCCCCCTTGTCTGGCGAGCCTGATTCCTTGTGCGGTTCTGCTGAGAAACCAGGCTGCTTTCTGGGGAAAGGGCAGGCTCCTGCAGGTCTTCGGTGTGGGATGCTGCAGAGAACAGGCTGTTTTCTGGGCTGTCTTGTCAGGAACTTGTTGACTGAGTTTGATCTGCAGAGTCTTATTACTCATATTAACGCTGTCAGCAGCACGCATGCAAAAATTGAGCGTCTGGATGCAAACGTCAGGGAATTGATATAAAAATGTTCTTTGCTAGCTGTTATTTGTCCCTGTGGAACTTTTCTCTACAGTGTTCCAGAGGCTAAAAATTCAAGTTTCTTGCCTAATCCCAGGACCCTGGGAATTAAGGCTTTATGAATATTACAAATTATCATCAAGCATGGTATAGACTTGTAAAGACAGCTGTCCTGTAGGACAAGGTGTGTCATGGGTTGTCATGTGAGACCTTCAGGGTACTTGCCAGCCCTTGCAATTTCTGACCAGCCTTCATCTCAACACTTGGGCAGAGACATGAGGTAACCTGCAGAGAAAATCAAAGGGAGACAGCATTACTGAGTCACTCTGCAGACAGTGCTGAGCACTTCTGGTGTCAATAAAATCACAGAGATGTCACATGCACAACAATGGTGGCAATGAGAGGAAAGTGCCTTTGATGAGGCAGGTTTTCTCCCTCTCTGAGATGAACACAATGCCATCCCAGCTGCTCCCCTCTTGCAGAGAGCTCTCTTTCTAGTGGTGTTTCTGGGACAAACCCTTTTCTTCAGGCCTTTGGCCTTGTGTACCCCTCGAGCTCTTTGTCCCAGCAAGCTGAACTGATCAAAGCTGCTTTTGCCATGCAGTGGATCAGGAGCAACATTGTTGGCTGTGTTTAGCTTCAGGCAGACTGAGGGTGTCTAGCTACAAAAAGAGACGGAAAATCAAGGCATCTGGTCATGCTTTGTAATTTAAATTGGCAGTCTGTCTGTGTTGGGGAATGCAGAGAGCATGGGGGGAAGGCAGAGTGTTTCCAGAAAGGCACCATCCCAGGCCTGAGCAAAGCATCTCAGACAGTCCCTGGGGGCCTTAGTGAAGGTGAGCTGTTGGAACGGGATCAAACTGATCACACAAGGGGTTGATCACGCAGGCAGGGCACAGCCTGCACCCTTCCCCGTCTGGGTCCTTCCACCCAAGCAGTGACCAAGGAGGCTTCTGCCAAGAGTGTTGAAGACTCCTTATCCAAGGAAGACCCTCTGCCAGACAGAGCAAGGCATCTACAGAACACAGCAGCCCCCTGCAAACTGCAGAAGCCAGGAGGTGTTTGCAAAGTCCAGCGTATCCTTGACCTCTCACCTGGCCTTGCCATAGACTTAGGTGACTTAGTCCTCTCATCCTTGCAGTGAAATCTGTGTACATCACCTTTACTCCCAGAGATCTTTTCTGTGGGAATGCCAGTCATCTTGGGTTCATTTTACAAGTTTTAAGTTACTCTCTGAATTTTGCCCTTTTCTTAGACACACCAGTGCAGTGGGCCCTGCATTCACTTGCTCAGGCAATGGGATTCCCCCTCTTTTTCCCTCACTCAGCCCTGTGCCAGTCCCAGAGGCTGTGCTCTCTGGCTCCCAGACCCTGTCTCTCCCATTCCTGTTCCCTCTCTTGGGCGTCACTGCTCCTGGGCCTGGCTTATAATACGGTGTGTGGCACAGGACAAAGATGACAGGCCTTCCTCCCTGAAGGCTTTCCTCTTGCAAAGGAAATCGGTTCATTGGCTCGAGCATTCAGCACGGCAATTGAGAGCAGCCTGAATCTGGAGCATCAAGTGAGCATCACTAGAACCATCTGAAAACGAGAGGAAAGAGGCCGCGAGTGAGGGGTCGGGGCTAGAGGCCATGTGCTCTGCAGGTGAGTGATCTGTATGTGCTGGGAGCTGGCAGCGTCGGGACTGGGTGGGATACCTGGAGCGTCACTATTGTTCCTTTGCTGCTACAGAGCTTCCACGCTGCTGCTGCAGCCACGGAGGCTGGTGATGCCAACCCCGGTGCTGTCGGGGAGCACCTGAGGAGGCTTTCCAGGTGAGGGGCACCCTGAGGCAGCTGCCTGCTCAGGCTTGCTGCCCCTGGGGGACTGCCAGGAGCGAGTGTGCTGAGCCTGTGCTGTGGCGTGGGGCCGCCATGGGTGCCCGTGCAGCGGGGCTGAGCCGGGCTGGGGTCGGTGCGGCAGTGCGGGGCTGCCCCATCCCCGGCTGCCCTGCCACCCCGTCCTCCCCTCGGCCGTCGGGGGACGCCGCCTCGGGGGACGCCGCTCGGCCCGGCGGGTGCAGTGAGGCGCCGCGGCCGCCAGGTGCCACTGCCCCCCCGCGCTGCCCGGGCCGCCGCCCGCCCCGCCGGCAGCGCCCGCTCCGCGGGGACCCTCCGTGCGCGGGGTCCCTCCCTCCCTCCGTGCGCGGGGTCCCTCCCTCCCTCCGTGCGCGGGGTCCCTCCATCCCGCGGGGTCCCCCGCGCTCGGGGCCGGCAGCTCAGCCCTCCCTGGCTGACACGCGGGGCCGTGGGGAAAGCGCTGCCCTCGGGGCTCCCAGCAAGCACGACCGCACACCCGGCAGCCGGAGCGGAGCCCGTCCGTTCCCCGGCGCACACGCGGAACGGGGCGGCAGCTTTCACTCCCTGCGGCCCGGCTTCGTGCCCCCCCGGCCGGCCCGCGGAGCCTGTGCAGCGGCCGCACGGTTATCGCCTCCAGCCGCCCCTCGCACGTCCATCCCCGGGGACAGTGGGGCCCGCTCCGCGGGGCCGCTCCTCTCTCCGGGCGGAGCGGATAGCCGGGCTGGGCGAGACCGTGGGATGGGGACTGCGTGACAGTGGGTGCGGGTGTGTGCGCGGAGGTGCCGGGGAGCGAGCGGGCGCGCAAACACAGGCAGTGCGAGCGGGCGCGGTGTGTGCGCGGAGCGGGCGTGAGAGCTGAGCGAGGGGCGTGTGCGGGGGACGCGAGTGTCCGTGTGGGTGCAGGGTGCGCGGTGTGCGAGTCGGGCTGCGTGTGTCCGCGTGTGTCTGCCTGTCCATGTGTGTCTCTGTCTGTGTCTGTGTGTGCGTGTGCGCGCACCGGGGGCAGCTCCCCACGTGGGGCTGACGCGGCAGCCCCGGCCCGATCCGGGGCTATAAAGCTGCTCGGCGGCGAGCGAGGCAGAGCAGCCGCGGCCGGCTGCAGCTCCAGCCTCGGCCCCGCTCCGCCCGCCCCGCCGCGCTCGGGGGTCCCGGCGGCCGCGCCCAGCATGCGCCGTGCCCGCCCGCAGCCCCCCGGCCCCCGGCGCGCCGCTCTGCCCCGGCCGGCGGCACAGTAGGACGCGGAGGAGCCGCGCACGGAGCCGGGCGCGGCGCGGGTGGAGCCGGGGCGAAGGGCGGGGGTGTCCGCGCAGCCGGGGTTGATGTTTAACCTGGAGCGCCCGTTCACGGAGAGGGGCCACTTCTTCTCCTCCATGGAGTACCAGCGGCAGCTGGAGGAGGAGGAGGGCTACCCCCCTCCCGGTACTAATGGGACCTTCAACGACAGCGGGGCCGGCCCGGGCTGGGGCACGCCGTACCCTCTGCACACCACCATCACTCTCATCAGCCTGGCCAGCTTGCTCATGCTGTTCACCGTCTTTGGCAACGTCCTGGTCATCATCGCTGTCTTCACCAGCCGGGCGCTCAAAGCCCCCCAGAACCTCTTCCTTGTCTCCTTAGCCTCAGCTGACATCCTGGTGGCCACGCTGGTCATCCCCTTCTCGCTGGCAAATGAGGTGATGGGGTACTGGTACTTCGGTAAAGTCTGGTGTGAGATCTACCTGGCCTTGGATGTGCTGTTCTGTACCTCCTCCATTGTGCACCTCTGTGCCATCAGCCTGGACCGCTACTGGTCCATCACACAAGCCATCGAATACAACCTCAAGCGTACCCCGCGACGCATCAAATGCATCATCTTCATCGTCTGGGTCATCTCGGCTGTCATCTCCTTCCCACCACTCATCTCCATCGAGAAGAAGAGCGGGCAGCAGGCTGACCAGGGGGTGGCAGGGTGCAAGATCAACGATGAGAAGTGGTACATCATCTCTTCTAGTATCGGCTCCTTCTTTGCCCCCTGCCTCATCATGATCCTGGTCTACATGCGCATCTACCAGATAGCCAAGAGGAGAACCAGGGTCCCGCCGAACAAGCGGGCAGAGCGCCCCGAGAAGAAGCAGAATGGCTTAACTGACAAGGAGGACCTGCCAGCCACGGCACAGCTCAATGGGGAGAAGGCAGCAGGAGGCAGTGGTGGGCAAGAAGGAGAGGTCAATGGCATAGACATGGAGGAGACCTCTTCCTCTGAGCACCAGGAGAACAACCAGTGTAAGAAGTCAGAGAGACCATCGAGAGGAAAGACCAAGACTAAGCTGAGCCAAATTAAGCCCGGGGACAGTTTGCCCAGGAAGACAGAGGAGGAGAGGAACACCAAAGGGTCTCGCTGGAGAGGCAGGCAGAACCGGGAGAAGCGCTTCACCTTTGTGCTTGCAGTGGTGATCGGGGTCTTTGTCATCTGCTGGTTCCCCTTCTTCTTCACCTACACGCTGATGGCCGTCTGCGAGAGCTGCTCCGTGCCCGACACCCTCTTCAAGTTCTTCTTCTGGTTCGGTTACTGCAATAGCTCCTTGAACCCCGTCATCTATACCATTTTCAACCATGACTTCAGACGGGCTTTCAAAAGGATCCTCTGCAGGATAGAGAGGAAAAGGAATGTTTGAAGGACCCTTTGCTACCAGCAGGACTAACCAAGACTTTGTAGGAGTGTGAAGTACATCTCTCTTGGGCTGTGCTTGCATGGGATGGTTTCCTTCAGCTCGTGAGCAGGAAGCCTTTAAAACCTGAGATGAGCCTGTGGGAACAGTGAGGAGGAGCAGGCAAGTGGAGGTCTGAGCCGTGGCATTCAGCTTGCCAGGGGAGGATGGCCTTTGACTTGCTTGGTTTATTTTGTTAGGTTTTTTTTTTTGTTGTTGTTGTTTTGTTTTGTTTTTTTCTTTTGCCAGAATCTCTCAGTGGATATTCTCATGACTGCTCAGTTTGACTCTTTAAAGGCAAACATCGTGCAGCTCTGCAAGATGAACAACAAAGAGGGAGTATGCCACACCAGAGGTGTTGGCTTTTTTATTTTGTTGTGTCTTTTTTCCCCCTCTTGTATATGTAATGAATTTTGACCCCCTTGTAAAATACAGTATTGTATTCTTGAATTTGAATGTCTTAATTTTTGTAAGGCAAGCAGCTTTGAAACTGTGAATGCTTTAATTATCTTTGGTACTTCAAAAGTCTTTCTTTTCCTAGAACAACTAGAGCCATCCCCCTACCTGACAGTTTGATAATATTACCAAAATTTCCAAAGTCCTGGTTTTTTTTTTGTTTTTTTTTTTTTTTTTTTTTTTTTTTTTGTTTGTTTTTTGTTTTTTTTTTGGCTTTAAAGCTTAGGATCACAGACCTCACCAGACTGGCTATTTTTGTTGCTATTTTTTTAATGTCATACCTGTTTCTGTTTAATTTCTGTGTTGCCTGTGACACAACACAGCTGAGATGGCAACTGCCATTACTTGTGAGAGCAGAGCCCGACGGAGCAGTGGCTTTGCTGTGCAGGCAGGGATGTCCCAGGCAACAGAGACTGTCTCCCTTGCAACCTGAGCCTTGGGACCCTGCCAAGCTCCCCACGAGTTAATCTTGTTTGATATTATACCACTCTGCAGCACTGAAATGCGTTCGATGCTCACTTGCTTCCTCCACCTCAACTGTAAATAAGTCATGTTTCAAAGCAAACAGCAGGGCTCTGCCTATCATGTTATCTCATCTGTGCTGATTTGTGATGGTTTAACTCCTGCAGGATTTCCTGCAGAGATGAAGGGGTTTCTGCACAGTGGCCATTCGTCTTTCTCAATTAAGAGAGAGTTCAGTTTTTAACCTGCCAGTCTCATCTTTCCTAGGAAATAGGGAAGCATCCCTCTTTCAGTCTTATACAAGGCAAAACTCTGAAATGGGAAACTCAACTTCAGTTTCTCCATTGTTTTATAGTGTAATTAAGCTTTTCTTTTTTTTTTTTTTTTTAATCCAAGTGTAAATATTGTGAGATTGGAGCAGGAGAGAGAGTTAATACTGCTTTTACACTCTTTCCTGAAATGGCTTTCAGCTCTTTGTGCTAAAAAATTAAAATCCAAAACAAAAATGGACAGAACAATTCTAACATCTTTGTGCCATGAATAAATTTCTGGAGAACATTTATAGGAAAAGCTTTTGATTTAACACAATAAATAAATGAATCTGCAAGTCTTTTAATGTTAGGAAAACAGCTTTATCAAATGCTGACAAGTCAAAGAAATGGTTTGGAGAAAGCAAAGTTTGTATACATTGAATGCATAAATGAATTTGCCTTCTCTGGAGTTGTATGGTACACAGGAAGAGACTTTAAAAATACATTTTTACTTTTGGGAAGTGTTTTGTTGATTTTGCTCTCTCTTTTGACTTTCTAATTAACTCCAAGTGTCCCCGGATGCATCCCGGGACTTGGAGAGCAGTGTTTACATTCACTTGCATTTTCAGAACTGCATCCTCAAGAGGTGAGGAAAGCAAATAAACTGTGCTTTAATGTAAAAAAAAAAAAAAAAAAAAAAAAGCAAAACAAAAACAAAACCAAACCACAAGCAGAAGTTGCTATAATGGATGATTATTTTTATTAAATAAAAAAGCGTTTACAGATCAAGTGTGAAAATCCTCTGAATAATGTTAGCTGTTTTATTTTGTTGTATTTTATTTTCTGAACTGTTCACCGATCTGCCGGTAGCTTTGGTGTTGCCATTTTTTGAAGAACACACTGGGAAAAGCACTCATGTTGTCTGAAAGGGATTGTCAGCCCAGGTAGGAACAATAGCTCTGTTCATTATGCAGTGGCATAATAACAAATGAGTCCTTGATATTTCTTGGGTATTTCCACCCCCCACTTTGTGCCACAGGAAGGGCATTCATGTGTTTGTTAAAGAAAAGAGCGTAGGGTTTGAGGGCGTGATTTGCACCCTGGGAGTGCAGCCTGGCACTGCTGCTGGGGACGCCTGCCTGGCACGGCATCTGCAGCTATTGTGAGGGTTTTTAAAAATGAGTTTGCAAGTGGGATTAGAAATAATTAGGCTGGAAGGCAACATTTTGTGATATATGCAGGAGTGTCCACCTGAGTGGGCCTTTGTTTCCAGCCTCCAGGAGCTAGAGCTTGCTTGCCCTTCCACCAGTGGTGCCAAGACCCTCCCTGAAGGAGGTGATGGGGGAATGTTTTCCCACTGAATGTGGAATTGCTTCTGGTGAGAAAATAAATGACCAGAGCCCCGTGTGGGAGCTGCTGGTCCAGTGGCCCCACTCTGCCAGTGCCCCAGGGTTGCAGCTGGAGATGCTTGTCACGGTGGCAGGGGGCCAGTGTGTGCAGGCAGCATCACTGCTGGCTGTAGGACACCTGATGGTGGCCCAGAGATGAACATCTGGGTCACCTCATGGTAGCCTTTGCAGGTCAGGGGAACTTGGTTTGGGTAGAGTGTCCTGCTTCCACCCTGGTCTGGGCTGACCCTGATGGCCTTGGAGGGTTTTACAAAGTAGATTCCGTGGGAGACTCTGGGTCAGTTCCTGAGACACGAGGTGATCCAGAGCCATTGATTGCACTTGCTCCACCCCTCTGGCTGTCAGTTGTCCTTGCTGCCAAATCTCTAGTGTGGACCGTAGAGTATTTTGTTGGGTGTGGGGCTGGGAGACTGAGGTTCTTCCCCTTCCCCCTCCTGACTCCCTCCCCATCATTGCTTCCAGGTCATTCCCTTGCAAATGACGCATTAAGGGATGTAATGTACTTTGATTGTTTTTTATAACCTTTCATTTTGGGGCCGAAAGGTTAATGGTGTGAGGGGAGGGAGGGGGACCTGTCTTCCCAGCTGGGTGGGAGCCAGCCGGGCCGGCACAGCAAACACCAGGCAGAGATGCCGCTGCCAGCTCTGCCCTGGGAGATGTTTCTCCACCACTTTCCTCTGCGGGGTGACCCTGCACGCCACCCCTTGTGTGGGGACCCCCGAGGAGGGCCCAAAGGTGCCAGACAAGGGATGTGCAGGAGGGGCTCAGGTGAGTTGGTCTGGTGGAGCAAATGTCCTGAAATGCTTCTGGGGAGAGCTGCATGAGCAGCAGGGCTGCTCTTGCAGAGACCTGTGGCTGCCTGCCCAGGGCTTGTCCCTGATCCCTTCATTTTTTTTCTGTGGGGTTTTGGTCCACGTTCTCAGGGGGCCAAGGAGCTGGCCACATAGAGGAGCCTCTTTCCAGTGAGGGAGGGACTTGGCCTAAGTCACTCTGCTCACACAAAATGAGTTTCCCACACCCAGAGGAGTCTTGGCGGATTTCAGACAGTGTCCATCGGCCTTCCTGTGCTGTAAGTACCCCCAGTCCCACCCTGCATCCTCTTACTCAGGGGAAGGTTCCCTCTGGGTTGGGTGGTGGCCCCGCTGCCTGTGTGGCTTTCACCAGTTAAAGCTCTTTGTCTTATTTCTTAACATTCCCTGTTCTTTGGAAAAGTTCAAAGTCTGTCGAGATTGCTCCATTATTACAGCCAGTGCCCTGGCAGACAGCTCCACTTGCAGCTCTCATCATCTCTGGTATGAACTGCTCTTTGCAGCTGGTTTATAGGAACATCTCTGTGACTTGTGAAATGTTTGTAGTAGGTGGGATTTCTGTGCCTTATCTCAAGCTGTAGAAATAGAGAGAACAGAATTTGCATCAGCCCAACCCTTGCAGTAGCCACTGGTAGTCACTCGGCTCACAAATGCTCAAGACCAGATCCCAACCTCTCTGGGAACAGAAAGTGTCATAGTCTGAGCCCTGGGAAGTCCAGGAGAAATTCCATCTGGAGATCACAGTGCAGGAATGCACAGTGCAGGCAGGCTACAGCACAATCCCAAATATCCTCAAGGCTGAGCAGAGGGGATGGTGAACAGGGCTGTGGAGGACACAAAAATCCATGCCTTTTTTGTGTCAGGCCATGGCTAGTCCCAGGAGGGAGTTGTCATGCAAGCAGAGGAGGAGGAGGCCTGCTGTTGTGGAGCAGGGGTTGTTAAGAGGTGTTGAATGGAGATACTGATGTTTGAGCCGGTCATTCAGCATTCTTCCACCTTGGGACACCTTCTTGGCCATTTCAGTTGTCCCCTAGGAGAACTCATTTTCCAACGAGGACCACAAATTTTGAGGTCATCATCTCACATCCAGGAGTATGGGGGTGTGAGGTGGGTCTCAGTACCCAAATCCAAAAGAGAGACATGAGGATAGAATATAAAAGGGAGCAGGAAGACAACTCCCTCACTTAAACACAGGTGTCATCAACAAAGGTATAAACTTGTTGGCTTAAACTAGCTTAAAACTGCTTAAGCTAGCTCTAGTTTAGTCTGTTAGTGCGATCGTCAATTCCATGTTGGCTAAGTTTGGAGAAAGCATCTGTGCTGGCTTGGATCTAAGGTCCTACTTTGCTTCTGTGGCTCTGAGAGTGGCCTGTAGCAGATTTTAGGGAATAGTGAAGAGCAAGGGCCCTTCCCAGGAGGCTCAGGGCTCATTAGGTGCTCTGGGATTTCCTGGGGCCAGCAGTGCCTTTTGCACTAGTGAGGAAATTCCACTGACATGTGTTTCCTGTCGGCAGCGGGTCTGGAGGGCTTTCAAAGGCACGTTTGAGTCAAAAGCCAGCAGCTGGGTCTGTGTGAGAGTGATGGAGTGAATGGGTTTTACCAGGAGGTGAGAAGAGCTGACCTGAGCATCCCTGCTTTCTTGCGTGCAGTGCCTGCAGCCTTTGGCCCAAATTGGTTTGGGCACAGCCCAGGATATTGCATTGGCAGGAGCAGCCTTGAGGTCCTCCAGAGCTCTGTGACCTGCTGCAGGGTTCATTCCCAGACATGAGAAACATTTGCTTTAAGTCAGCTGCTGCATGGAGGAATAGATTGCTCTGTTGCTGTTTGAAACAGTTGTGTTTTGCTGGACCATGACTTTATGGCTTTTCTTCTCATTTGTTTTTCAATTGCTCTCCACAGAAAAGAAGAAAAGAACAAGCTTCTTATTGCTGGACATCTCTGATAAAATAATTTCTGGTGGAGGCTGCCTTTTCTTCATCTGTTCAAACTTTGCATTGCTGTAAAGTATTAATCTTAAGTTTCACACCTTAAGGTGTTACTGA
Organism: Anomalospiza imberbis; assembly: GCF_031753505.1. Classification (NCBI taxonomy): domain Eukaryota; kingdom Metazoa; phylum Chordata; class Aves; order Passeriformes; family Viduidae; genus Anomalospiza; species Anomalospiza imberbis. The sequence continues at coordinate 26,040,353 of NC_089688.1, forward strand.
AACATTCCCCGAGTAAAAAATGAAATAAATGTATAAATATTTAGGACTTTGCACCCAAACTTCTTTTCTGAAATGACTGAATTTTTTTGAAAAGTGAAAAGATGAATTCTGGTCTTTTGCTACTAGGATAACTTTTGGCACTAGAAGAATTTGGACAAACTGCTCTTCTTGCAGACCAAACAATGCAGGGTTGGACCCTGAGTGTGGCAGACCTGGCAGCTTGGCTGCTGGAATGCTGATTTATACCCTGCTGGAGCCCCCTCCCCTTTCCCAGCTTATTCCTGCAGTCACAGTTCCTGGATAATCTAGTGATAAGTCCTCTCTGCGTAAGGCTGAGCTTTTTCTTGCTTCCACGACGCAGATACTTGAGCTGAAATGGCTCTTTGAACAGGGTTTGCCAGAATGAAATTCCTGTTTTTAATTTAGGCAACCTTTCCTTGGCACAAACAGCTCTCCATGCTCGTTGTCTCTGCTGTGCTGTTACCCAGACAGGGCACACTTCCACAGGGGACACCAAATGCAGCACTGAGCTCTTCTTTTCCCAGGGAGTACCCAAAACACAGAGAAGTGGCACGACCCCAGTCAACCACATGGCCAACATGAAAAGGGAGTGGAGTCTCCCTGTTTTTCTCTTGGTTGTGGGTTTGACCTGTAACCTAATCACAACCCAAAGATTTATACTTCAGAGATGATAGTTAAAAGTAATCCTGCATTTATGATTTTAAAACAAATATCTTGTGGCTTTAAACCAGCCACAAAATCTAGTGGGGACAGAAGAGTTAAAATGTCTAGTTCAAATGAAATCACCTGACTTGCTTACTTTGAAAGATTTACCATCTAGGGCCTTTGGCGTTGCTGTCTCAGGGTAATGAAGATACATCCGATACATTCTGAGAGGCAGTATAATTGCTTTCATCAACACCAGTCAGTGTTTGGGTGAGATGGCTTTTAAACAGTGCAGCAGGAAGGAAAAGAAAAGCTAAATGCTGCTCTGCTGAGTTGGGCACGCACTGAGGAGAGCAAGGTAAGCAGTGTTGGATGCAGGGTAATCTTTCATCACTGTTGGCTCTGTGGGGGCTAATTAGAGAGTGTGCTCTGGCTGCTGTGACTGGTATGGATGGGATTTGGTCCAAACAGGGTTTTCTGTAGTAAAATAAGATGGTTGTAGCAACAGATGCAATGGTGGAAACTGCCTTTAAAGCCCAGTGTTAATTGGCTTAAACCTTTGCATTGGAAATGATCTGCTCCTATTGTTGTTATTCCTTGTTCCCAGAAATGCCTGTTCCTGACCCTGCTGCTGGGTGATGTGAGGGATGTGAATGCCATTGCTGTGTAACCATTGCACATTGCATGTGCAATTAAACATGTGCATTAAACATTGCACATTGCATGTGCAACCGTGTCAGGAGGGTGGTCAAGGACTAAGAAACGATTCACACCAGTGGCATCCACCGTGAGGGCCTGCCTTTTATTTGCCCTAAGTCAAATAGCTGTTTTCATCACCTTACCTTCATGGATTCCCACTGCTGAGGATGTAGGAGTTACTGGGGGTAGGATGAGGGCACACACTTGGGGATGTACAAATAGAGTCCATAGAAAATGAGACACAGTGAAGCTGGGTGTGGAAATGGTTAGTGTAAACCAGATGATACTACTGTACACCCATTTGCAAAAGGATTCAGCCTGAAATGCTATGGGAGACAAACAATCCACCACAGCAATTCCAGCAACTGAGAACATAAAGATAGGACCCTCCCCTCTTATTAATTGACATCTCACTTGGGATTGCATAGACTGACATCTTCAAGTTATCAGATGTTTGGAGGAAGAGGTGAATTTTAGATGTTGTTTATTCAGACCAAGATTTAATTAATATTAAATAGATTAAATATTTGATGAAATAGACTGAAATTAAATATTTAGTTCCCTCTTCCCCCCAGATAGCAGCCCCAGTGGATCTTTATGTGGGCAGTAAAGCTAGAACATCTTCTGAATGTCAGAGTGTGTTCAAAGATCAGAGTTACATGGGAGTATTATCTGTGGATATGAATTAAATTTCTCTTGGATCCTTGTCTTTGGCAGCCCACATGGGAACATGGTCTTCCTCTGCGATTATTGAGCCACCACCTTCTGGGACACAGTACCTTAGGTACTACTTCAGTGCAGGCTGTCACCCTGTTCTCCTGCCACATTCATCTTCAGTGGGGAAAGAGGCCTCCTGGGGAAGGGTTTTCTCCTGTGCTTCTCATTTATCAGGGCAGTGAACACAAACTGAGAAGAGAACAGTGTTGCTTCATACAGATGAATTACGTTCCTGAAGAGGAAAATGTGGGAAAACGGCATCTGGCCTGAAGGAGGGCAGCTAATTCCTCACCAGCTGTGCAGGCTGGTGCTGTGTATCCCCCACCAGAGCAGGAGTGGGACCACTGTGCCCAGGTCAGAAATCAGCTGCTTGGCCTTGGTGGTAAATGCTTAACTGTCAGAATTCACCTGCCAGTGAGTGGAGACTGAAAAAATGACCCTTGGTTTGGTCCAACCAATGATGGCTTGGAGCTACAGTCCCTGCCTGCCTGTCACTGTATCCAGGGCTCAGGTGGTGATGGACACTGGGAGGGGAGGAGCTGGGGATACATTTCCTTCAGTTCCCAATTTCTAGGGCTGATGTTTGGCCCCTGTGCTGGCACCGGCAGTATAGTAGCCAGAATTTGCTTGGTTTTGGCTACATTGAGCTTCTTTTAAAAGTATGTACACTATCCTAGCAGGAGTTTTCTAAACAAAAGTATTGTCATAACCTTCACAAAATGACTTGTGTGTTTAGATAAGAGTGAGGGTAAATCCAGTGCTCTTGTCCAACAGACCACTTTGGTCTACTGGAATATTTCAGAAGCAGTAGCAGAGTAATGGCTTGTCTCTCTCACCTCTGCCAGCATCACTGCAAGGGGATGAAGCCAGTGCAACCCATTCAGAGTGGTTAAGTGACTTGCTAGAGGTTGAGTGGAAAAAGCTGTGGTAGATTAATAAAATATGGTTTTAAATTATTCAGCATGGGCCAGCAGATGAAGCTTAACAGGACCAGAAAGCTGGTCTCATTCAGCTTGGTGTGAAGCAGTGCCTGGCCAGCTTTTTGGCTGGAGGTAAGGGATGTTGAGGACCTCTGGGAGGGGGTCTCATGCTGTGTGGGCATGTTTGCCCACCCCATTTCTAAAATCTCACAGTGGTTCTCAGAGACTGGTTGGGGATGGCAGACTGTGTTTGGTGTGGTGGCAATTGTTCTCTGTGTTCTTCGGTGTCTTTAGGGTCCCTTTTGGTTTCCTGCCAGGAAAGAACATCCCTGGTCTGGGCTGGCTTGTGAGTCCATGCTGTCCCTGACATCTGGGAAAGGCAGCTCTACAATTTGCTGGTGGTGGGCAAGGGAGCCTGGATTCCAAGGTCACAGAAGCCCATGATGAAGCTCCTTGCTTGAGGTATGTGCCTCGCCAGTGCTCACAGCATCACCTGAGGGGCACCTGCAGACCCCTGGGGAAGGAGCCAGACTGTGGGACTTCCAGCCTTACTCTGCCCTCCTGTTCCTGTGGCTGCAGGCTGACGGGCAGTCTGTTTGCAGGCACCAGCACTCCATGCTTCCCTTGCCTCTGGATGCTGCAGCAATACCTCATTAAGTCCAGGTCTTTTTCTAGGAATCTGTTGAAGAAAACCCAAACAAACCTGTCTTTGTTTTTATGGCTTATCTCTGTGCTGCTGAATTGCCTGGAGTTTCATTGCCAGCAGGCAGCAGAACCCCCAGTACCCATCAGGGATGTCTTTTCACTTATCCTGCCAGGTTTTCTCAGAGCTGTAAACATAGCCGAGCAGAGAAAACCATTTCCAGAGCAGATTTCTGAGAGCCCCCGCAGGACCACAGCCAGGCAGGCAGGTCAGCACCTGGGAAAGCCAGCCCTTGCTGGCAGCTCTCCTCTCCTTTTGGTAAATTGCACCAGGCTCTTGATCTGCATTGTTAACTGCAAGGGACTGGTGAGGGCCAGCTCCCCACGGTTGGCACAGGTCTTGGGAGGCTGCCCTCTTGATGCATGGATGTCAGTGGCACCAGGCCAGTGCTGAATGGACCTGCTATCACTCATATATGGCCCTCAAATTGGGGCTTCCTCTGCTGGGGAAGAGAATTAGGTGACAGCTGATTGTATTTTTGCCTTGTGACACAGAGAAAGGCACATGCAATAGGAGCCCAAAGAGAGTCTGATGATTGTGCTTCTGGAATTGGTTTGTTTAATGCAAACAGCTTTAGAGATATGACTAAAGTAGGAAAAGAAACTTGGAAAAGACCCCATTTGGGATAAAAGCAAAGAAGGCTATTTTTTGCAAATACCAGTATAGCTGCTTCTAAAAATAATATCTTGGATGTCTGTTTGAAAATGAGAACCAAATGTGATTCTGAACAGTCTAATGCAGCCTGTCATTTCAGAGGAGAGATGGAGACCTCTCACTGGAGGCAGGGATGTGCTTGCAGGCTCTCAGAGACACGGCAGAAACCAGACTGTGGGATCCAAAGCACAGCTTTGGAAGGGAATGTGGATGTGGATGAGCAGCATTTGCCCACAGGCTGCTGAATCGCAGGTCCACACTTTGCTGTGTTGGCAGCCATCTTCAGTCATGGCTCTGGGAAGATTTTTGAGAGTATGTGGGAGTTTCTGAGGATCAGGAGAATGGCATGTGGGTGGCCATGCTTTCCCATGAGCAGTGGCATTCACATAAAAAATGGAGTGACCCACTGTTAACTTCTGGTAGTTTAAATTTTCTAAGCAGAAGCAGGAGCAATATCAAAGGATGGGGTAGAAGAAGGAATGGCCCTTGCAAGAGAGGCCACATCAGAGTTTTCTTTCTGTTCAGCTATTTCAGGTCCTTTTTGGCTGTCCTTGCCTCTCTGGTGCACTGTTCCTGAGAATCTTGTAGAAGCAGCAAGGTAGGTTTCTCTTTTTGCACGTCTGCCTCAGCGTCTCGAGCAGATTTTTTCATCCGCCAACAGCTGAGAACACCATGTTCAAAGTGAATTCAGGTTGCAAACACCGATGCTGGTGCCAAAGCCTTGCAAACGATTGAAAACCTTCAGGGTACCCTTCAGTACTAACTCAGACTGCATACAAGCAGTTTTGGAGTGTTTTCATAGACTTCTCACTAGTCTAATATTAAGCTCTGCTCCAACTTTGCCCTTTCCAAGCAGTGATCCAGCTGTCCTCTGGCCCTTCTGTGAAAAGCTTACAAGAAGTTTTTTCTTCCTTTGGAGCTGATGAATGTGAGTGTGTTTTATTCGAAATGTACTGATCAGAGCACTCCACCTCAGGCAGGGGAACAGGGACATGCACCCTACAGAGTGCAGTGATGGCTTCACCTGCCCTTTGCAATGTATGCTGGGGAAAGGCCTGCCTGTTTCCTTTATGACCAGTGTCTGAAGAACACAGTGATGAGGCACTGAGACCACCAGCCTGTGGAGCGTTTGTAGTGGGTAACACTGGACCTTTCCTAAGTATGAATCAGAGTATGTCTCTGGAGGGAAAATTTTCTCTTGGATCTCCTTAAAGGAGTTTAATTCATCTGCCTCTCCCTGTAGATGATGTCATGACGGGACTGAGAGGCCAAGATCACACCAGGAGTCAGCAATAGGTGATCTAATGGAAAATGTCTGTAGCTCTACTTGCCCGGGGGGTTTGTAGTGGCCTCAGCTGCTCTCACCTTTGTTAGCCCATTAGACAAATCCTTGGCACTATGCCCAAGGCCAAGAGAACTGTCAGGTGGCACAGGGAGGGCCAGACAGTTGTATATACCAAGTCCCTTGAGCTGAGGGTAGTGAGCGAGCTCTCCATCTTGCAAGCTTGGAGCACCCTCTTTGCCCTTGCTTGGTAGCCTTGTCTCCAAGATGACTTGCCCAAAACCACACTAACCTTCATGGGACTTAAACAGACCCTGTGAGCTGGAACGTCCGATGTCCTGCAAGCTGGATGCTTCAAGTTCTCACAACTAAAGAGAGGGGCTACTTCAGCCAAACCGTGCCTGAACTATCACAGGGACAAAGCTGCAATATTTCTTTGAGCTGTTTTGAAACTGATTGAATGACTGATGGCAGTGTTGGGAGCTTTTTGGTACCCAACTGGGATGCCCCGCTCAAAACCAAAACAACACCAGAAGGTGTTTTTCTTGTGGCATGTTTTGATTCTGTCACTGTGTGTAGTTTTTGTGATCACTTTGTTTTGCCTGACTGCATTGCTCTGGGCATCATGGGGAGGAAAATCCATCTTTCAGTAAGTACTCCTCAAGCTACCTGCTGTCACAGCAGATTGCTGCATGTGTCTCTGTTCCCAGAGAACAAAACCATTGTAAATCTGTAATTTCAGGTCGTGTTCCATGCCTTCTGCTATCTGATCCACCTCACAGTGCAAAATTTTCAGCATGTTTTGGATGCAGCCCAAAACATTATGCTATAAGCATGAAATAGCTGTAATATAGAATGTGAATCTCATGTGCAAAGACTTAGAGGATTTGGATTTCCAGGCCAGAGGAAGAACATCCTGCAGCAAAAACCCTTCTGCAAGGCCCTGCTTTTTTCTCTCTGAGACACTGCAGAAGGGGAGACTTTTGCACTTGCCTGGGAAAATCTCAGGCACTGTGCACTAAGTGCTCTGACACGCACCGTAATCCTTTTGCCACGGTACATGAAACTTGAGTGTGTTTCTCCATCCCCATCTGCATCAACAGTCTTTGGAGGCTTTATAATTGAGCTCTGGTTTTCCTCTATTCTGGATCCCCACCCTCTAGCCTTGCTCTGAAAGGACAGGGACTAAACCTTCTCTCAAGCTTCTCAGTGACTGTATCTATGGATGAAGCAGCTGGCTTTGTAGGCAGATGTTTGCCCATTCTTTATGCCTGTCACAACTTATTAATGTGTGGCATGACTGCAGTGCCTGTGGAAAGAGCCCAGCACTAACTGCTCACTTCCTAGACTTGTCATCCTTTCCTTCTGCCAGGTCATCTCCACTTCAGATCTGCTTTCTTTTGGATGCATTTTTTTTTAAGTGATAGCGCCCTCAAGGATTTTGGCAAAAGAAAAGCAAAATGGAAAAATCTTCCTGGCAGGACCCATTCTTCTGACACAGCAGCAGCTGCCGTGGAGGAGAGCCAGCAGCAGGGATCCTCTTTGGAGGAGTTTACAGGCTGAGGATCAGCGCTTGTGCTTCTGTCCCTGCTTGGTAGCACAAGCTGTCTCCCTTCAGGGAGAGGTGGTAGCCAAATCAAGCTTGAAATGTGACATTCACAGCTCTAATTAGATATTTGCAGTTTCACTTTGACTCCAGAACCCAGCCCAAGCAGGTGAATGTGCATGTCTTCCAATGCTTGCCAAAAGGTAGTCTAGGAACTCCCTCAGTGCAGGGACCAGCCAGTCCAGGACTTAAGAGATTCAGCCTGTTTAAATGTCTGCGTTAGGACAAGCTGAGTCACCCTGAGCACTCAGTTTCTCTTGGTCCATGGTGAAGGGAACCTCCTGGCCAGCTCTGGGAAAATGCTTACTCTAGAGCTCCAACAGTGGCAGAGAGAAATCCGGTCAAGGAGGGAATAACATGATTTCCTTCTACTTTTTGTCCTTGTCCTTTGTCCTGGTGGGCTCCATCCAACTCTACTGCAATAAGCTGACCATTCACAGCTCTTCATCATTTATTAATTTTTTACTGAATATTTTAATAAGCACAGCCACAATAGAAAAAGAGAAAAGCTTGGTAGGCATTTCTCCTGAGTCTAATGTTAGGATATGTGAGCTTGGAGCGGGGCTCTGGACAGGGACTGGAAGGAGACTGCAGAAGATGACAGCAGTCCATCATGTCTGCATTTCATGGGCTGAGGAAGCTCTTGGGTGCAGGTACATGATGCTCTCAAGGGTTTGCTGCTCTCATAAGCCAAAAGCATGTCTAAGTTTTAAGGAAAGGTCCTTTTCCTTCATCTTCCCATCTCTTTCCCTTCCCCACTTCACACTGTTAATCACACTGGCAGGATGCCCTCCAGGCTGAGACTGTTCTGAGAGCAGGGTGAGAGGAGGATGCTGAGAAGGAACAGCAGGCTGTACATTTTTCTTCTCTAGCATGATTTAGCCATGATTAATGCCCATGGAAAATAATCAGCGCATTCAACCTAATTCTGCAGAATTATTGAAGGGACGATAACAAGGGGAGAGGAGATATTTTGCTGCTTTTAATATATTTTTAGGAAGGAGGGCAGGTGTCATGTGAATCTGGTTAGGTGACATCAGCATCTCATATCAAGGCAGGGAGCAAAATTTATCACTGTTTTTCCCTTTTTTTTCTTTTTGGTTTTTTTTTTGTCTGCAAAAGGCATTACTAGCCTGAGCTTTGGAGATCTCCCAAAACCAGGTCAAAAGAAGCTCATTCATCATTAAAACAATACAGTCTGTATTAAAGGGAAGAGGGATTATAAATGGGGAATCTTTGGAAAATAGGATTATTATGCCTTGCTCTGAGCTGTTGATCACCTCAGCCTTTCCACTTCTCCTTTCAACGTGCTGCCAGTGGGGCTGGGTACAGCAAATTGCTCCTGGCTCCTGGGGAGAATGCACCATGCAGGAGCTGGGTCAGGCAGACAGAGGCCTGAGCACATCATTACAATGTGGTGCTCTTCTTTTTTACTCTCAGCAACAGAGCTCTTGTGTTTCAAGTTAGGTCAGCTATGGCTACTTCTAGTTTGCTTGCTGCTGTGATCTCTACTTATCCCATTAGGAAGGAAAATGTCTTGTTTTATAAGCCAGAGGTCTTGTAAAACTTTCCTCCTCTCATGTGTTAAAATAAAATAATAAACTATTGGTTTACTGGAGAGATCTTAATATTTCTCCAGATTATATAATGCACTAAATAATACACAAAAATTACTGATATGGAAAATATTAGAAAAGCCTATTTTGTGGTTTTAATTGTGTTCCTTTCTGGCCCGGGTGTGTCAGCTACTTCTTTTAATTGTGTTTTTAAGACATTGAATTTACACTTTATGTATTTTCCATTTTCTTGTAATTCCCATTTACCAACACGAAATTAACACTTCTTTTCCCTGCTGAGCTTACTGCTATTGATTTTTTCTTTAGTTTTCTAATTTTGCAAACTTTGATTACGTTTATTTTTTTTCTCTGTAGGTTTTTATAGGTGTCCGGGCCTGTTCAGAGGGATTATTGCCCGTAAGTGCTTAATTTCAGAGTCCAAAGACATATAATTTCAGACAGAGCTAGAACTCATGTGATCCCTGAGTCAAACTGCAAAGAACAATTGGATGCCATGGCATTTAGCAGTCAGACTGTTGGGTGTTGCCTCATCACAGATGAGAGCAAGGCTGAAGCTGCCTCCTGCCAGAGCATGGGTGTCTTGCTGCCTTCTGGGGCCATTGGAAGCAGTGGATGCCTGAGGCTGCACTGTATGCCAATGCCTTGGGATTGGGACATCCAGGGAATGCCCTCACTGCCTTCCTGCCTGCCTTGGTGCTGGTGGTGCCTCTTGGGGGCCTGCAAGCACATAGCTGGGGACTGGAGGTGGCACTGGTGTTGATGTGAGGATGTGAATGCCCCAAAGGGCTGGGGCATAGTGCAAACCCTGCTGGGGTTTGGTTCCTGGGGGCAGCCTGGCCTCATTAGACCAGCTTGTCACATCATAGTTAGGTTTATTCCTTCAGATGCTCTGCAATGATCCCTTTTAGCAGAGGAAGAGGATTTGCCTTTGCATCCTTGCATATCAGGGTGCCCAGGCTTGGGTGGAAGAGTGCACAGAGAGCGGCACCCTCTGCAAGAGAGATGGATTTTCTGTCCTGGCAAGTGGGGAGCAGAGTGAGAGGACAGAGGTGTCCAGGTGAGCCTGAGCGAGCTGGTGCACACAGCCAGGTCCTGGGTGTGCAGCTCTGTGCTCTGCACCAGGCCACCAGAACCTTTGGAGAGGTACTGGGCCAGGAGTCGTATTCCAGTGACTGTTTAGAAGTTAGCTGAATGTTCTTCTCCTTGCAGATCAGCTTCAGGAACATGCTGCAGGCCTGGAGATTGGAATGGAGATTATAGCTAGTAATTTTAAGCTTTAGGAGGTAAGAACTAAACCAGTGCTGGCCAGACCTGAATAGTCTGGTGTAAATGAAGAGGACAATCCCATGTGTTCTGCCGTGTGATGAGGCTTCCTCAGAAGGTCCAAAATGCTCAATAGCTCAGGGAAGAGCAGACAGATGTTGCCAGGGGCTCAACTCTTGCAGTTATTTTGCCCAGCTGAACAGCAGTGATCTACCTGATGGCCTAAATGGAGTGGCCCAGTGGTCCTTGCTGCTGAGGTGTCCAGCCAGCATTGGGTCCATTTCCATGAGACTGGGACGAGACTGGGAAAAGGCTGGAGAGAGATGTGGCCTCCTGATGCAGTCTTTGGGCCTTGACTCACAAGAACAAGCACAAAGTTGTTCATGCAGATGCTTTTCAAATGAGTAAATGCCAAGTGCCTCTGCAGGGTATGTTAGTCTGGTACCTGTCCAAGGTATTAAGAAGGAGATTTGCTTTTGACTGTGTAAGCCGCCCTTGCAGAGAAAACCCACTGAGGGTTTTTTTTTTTCTCTCTCTTTCATGATAAGCACAAGAACCTATGGTGGTCACAAGATCCCTTCAGGAACATCCTGACTCAAGCAGCTTGTTGTGTTGTTTGTAAAAGTCCAATTTTCTTTTTGAGGAAAATCAATACAGCTCATTACTTAGCCGAGAAAAGATCCCTGTGTCAGTTCCACCGGAAGGCAGGCCTTGTGCAGGCTCAGCCAGTGTTTGTAAGCCAGACAACAGGCTGATAGCCTTTGTCTTAAATTATCTGTTCCAAACTAAAACTGCCCCACTGAGAAGACCGATCAGCTTCCTGCAGACCACCAAAAAGCTGCTCAACAAGTGAATACCACCAGCCCTGGGCAAAATACACACTGGAATAAAAAGTAACAACCCAGAAGACACTTTTTTACACCTGCTGTGATGACTGCAAATTCTCATGCTGTTTCTTCATTATATCTTTTCTTCTAGGCTCTGGCTACCTCATCAAGTCTTTTCATTTCAGTGCTAAGATGCAAGATACAGAGCTACAAGGCTGACAGATAGCCAGATATTCTTCGTTGAGCCTATTTTGAGTGTGAGACAGAAGTCAGCTGCTGGCCCAAACTTATGATGAGTTCAAAACACTTGTGGAAGTGCATGAGGTGTTTTAAAGTGGCTTTGGAATCTGAGATGGGTTGAGACAGTTGGGTAGACAGTGCCCTTGCCTACCACATGTGTGTGTGTGTGTATGGCTTTGGGGACTGCACTCTTGGTCATTGTGTTTATGCAGGAGCTGGACTGGGGACACCCTCACCTGAATTCCCTAGTAAATACATACTTTGGCTACTCATATGAATATATGAGCAGTGAAAACTGCTCCTTGCTGCAGCACAGTTTCAGGATCCAAGATTACAATCCCTTCTTAGAAGTTTGCTAGTTTAGAAAGTTGGAGGAGGTATAGATCCTGTGTGAAATAGAGAATGCAGAGAAAAAATTCACATTGTGGATGCTGAGCAATAGGATTGGGGGCTAAACAGTCATATATTTATGGTTTGGATTTGAGATCCGAATGAAGAGAATGAATGAACAGAAATTTAGCAGAGACATTTCATTGCAGTAAGTTCAGGGACAAGGTCAGTGAGATGAGATGACCAACTGTGCATGGAGAATTACTGAGAAGGTAACCTAATGGCTGGGGGGTTTACTCAGCCAACCAGGAAGACCTATAAATAAGGATGCAAAGCTGGTAAATTCTGTCAAACAAATTCCCTGTTTTAGCTATTCATAGGCTGCTTCAAGATCAGAGTGGATAACAAAAGGAAGACTGTGGTTTATTTTAAAGGGAGTAATCACCCAAGAAATCTGTCTTCTCTCTCCAGATCACCTTTGTGGTGGTCACTCTTGAGAGATTTGGGATGCATGGAATGCTGTTGAGCTTGGCCCTGCCTGTCTCTTCTCCATTAGGTGGTGAGGGGTGGCTTCCACCCTCACACCCTGGGATGTGCAGCATGCTCAGGGCTGGGGGAATGTGTCCCAGCAGCAGGGAGTGGGGCAGTGCTTGCAACAGTACTGACCTCTTGACCAGCTCCTGTCTGCACATGTGTACCACCAAGTCAGGAAAACCAAACCTGGAAGGGATTTGCATCCTTGTCTCCAAATCTGTCCAAAAACCCTCTCTTGTTTTGGCTTCCATCACTGGTTGGTTTCCAGTCTTCCTCTGTACCAAGACCTTGATCTCATGAGCTATCTTTAAGAATTTATTCCAGATTCTAGATAATTTCAGGTTGTAGAGACTGTGAACAGATGACATTGCTTATATTACCAGGCTCCTCTGGTGTTTGATGATGGCTATGATTGCAGCATATATAACATTATTATTTGACTGCAATTACAATAGCATGGGTGGTGTTATGCCTGACTAGCTGATTAATCATCTGGATTAATGATTGTAAATCATTAATCTCCCCCTCTTTTTCAATAATTAATATGTACAGCTGGATTGGAGTTGGCTGAGTGAGTGTGGAAGTGATCAAGGCAAACAGAGAGGTGTTTGGCAGCTTTAGGCTGTCAGAAAGGATGAGCATATGGAGCTCTTGGGGCAATTAATCCCTCTGCGATGTAAACTGTAGCTTGAGCCAGCTCTGATCCACCTGAGGGAGCTACATTTCTGTGGTAGGTGGCCAAAGTGCTATAGACAAGTTGGTCCAGTCAGAGTTATAAGGTCTGGCTTTGAGGGTAGGGCCATTTAAGACTGTAGGATGCAAAGCTCTTTCCTCCTTGCAAGGGTTTGAGAGCCCTTTGCCAGGGTGTTTGTAGCTACCCAGGAGTGAAGGAGAGAGAGAAATTAGTTACTAGAATTGGATTAAATACCTGCTGTGCTGGGGACCTGTCATGATGGTTTAGGGCCACTGCTGTCCCAAGCAGGTCCAGTGGCTTTCTGGTTCTCCCTGCAGTCTTGGCCACGTACATTCAGTCAACAGCAGTTCAGATTATCTGAAAGTACCTCATGGTTTTGCTTGTGGGCATTTACAGTTCAAATCAAGAGACATTGCAGCCTCTCCCTTCCTCATATGTTGATATTCTTTGCTCTCCTGATACAGCACAGATCAAGCTGAAATATTAAATGTCCTCCACAATGCAATTACATTTGGCTGGTTGCAATCAATTCCCTCTGCCTCATGCAGTTTGCTATTGTTTTCTCCTTTCCTTTCCTTCCTCTAAAAGACATGAGGCTTTCATTTGACAAAAGATAAAGACTTTGATTTCCACTCTACCCAAGGAGAACTGAGTTCCCAAATCTCAGTTTTCACAGAGGTGAATTAGAGGTGATTAAAGGTGATGGAGGCAAGAAGACTGAATGGAAACACAACCCTGCAGCTTAGTGGACACTGCAGGACAGGGAAGAGAGGACGGACTCTGATGCCTGCTACAGCGATGGTAAACCACTTGGTAAAAACAGTGAATCAGCAGCTCTGAACAACTTTGCCAGAGCCATGGTTTTTCCCTGCAGGACACAGCTGTGTTCCCATCCCTGTCAACCTCTGGTTATATTAAGCTGAGCATTTCATCACCATGGTCTGAAAGTCTACGAGTGGAGAGTGTTCACACACCATCAGGTAGGAGTGGAAGAAGCCCCCAGAGCACAGTGGGAGTGAGGCACCAAACAGCTCCCATCCATGGTCCCTCTTTCTGTGCCCTGCCCAGGAGCTCTTCTGCCACTCCTGTGCTGCAGCGGTATTGACACCACAACACATTTCTTCAAAAATCAATCAGATTTTTCATTACACCTTAGTCTTTGCCTTACCTGTCTGAGCCTTACGCATTGTTGTATTTGTGGCTGCTCTCAGTGCTGGTGTGGCTTTGCTTATGATACAGTAATTTTTTACTTTCTGATTACTAATATCTCCTGTTTTACATTCTTTCTACATCAATCTAGGAGACCAGAGATAACTAAGATGAAAAGGAGCCAATTATGTGGTGCCTGGGATACTCGTAGTCTGGACTTTATGACCCAGGAAGTTTCTCTCTGCACCATGCTCCCAATTTGCTGGATTTTTTTTCCTTCATTAATATAAACAAACAACATATCCTGGATACTCGGCAGTCAACAACACTCACTTTATTGGCAGTAACTGACTTGTAATCTATTATATCTCCATGAATTTATACATATATATATATATATATATATATATATATATATATATATCTTCCCATCAGCTAGGAATTTTTTTTTAATTTTGCTTTTTTTTTTTTTCACTTCATCATCAAGTTGAAAGCTTGCTGATGCTAGATTCTTGGACAATTTCTGAAATTAACCCAAGCTAGGAACTTTCCATTGTTTTTCATTTATGTGGTGGTATTTTCCAAAGTTTTCCTTCCCAGTTCATCCTTGATTGGCATGATACCATGGATAAAGCAGGAGAGGAGTTGGGTCAGTGCCAAGTCCCTGGGAACTCTCTGCAGGCTGCTGGGAGTGTCAAACTAGTGATGCAATAGATTAAATTTACCTATGATGTATTGCTGCTGTCTTCAGGGAGGTCTTTGGCATGGGCAAATATCTCCTGTTAGAGTGACTGCAATGCTCAAATCTTCCCTTTTGACCAGATTTCTGTCTAAAACAGCAAACAGCCAAGCAATAATGACTGTGCTTAGGTGACTTTCAAATTTTAATTATTTTGTAAAAAAGGATGAGCAGAAGTTTATAAATTTTAGTGTGAGAATGCATTGAGAAGCAGAAGGTTTGAATTAAAGTACGATACTGTTTGATCCAGGATTTGCAATTTGGTGTGGGGATCTTGTAAGAGAAGAATGTACCTCATCATAAGTGCTGGAAAACAGTTGTTCTTTTGAAGTTTTGTTTACAGACACTGAAACCCCATTGAAACATCCTATATATCATGCAGTATAACACTATATATTATATTGTTTCTGTACCAGATGAGATTATAAGCAAGCATTCTTCACTCTCTTGTATTTGAGAGCAGACTGTTTATTATTTGTTCTTTATAATGTTTTACCTGGCAGAGGGTTCATTTTTAATTTCCCTCCCTGTGCTCAGTTGCCCATGTGCCTCTGCCCAAGCCTGGCATGGGTGAGGGCTGGTCCTGGACTTGGAGAAAGTGCCTTGTTTTCCTCCTAGAGGCTGCTTCTTTGGCAGCCACCCTTCCCAGGGGACACTCAGAGTACTGGTGAGGGAGAGCTGGTTGCAGATGTGAGCCTGCAGGCTCCAGGGCTGTTACTCAGCAGACTTCACCAGAAGGAAAAATTATTGAAGAAAAAAAAAATATAAATAATGCAAACACAGGACACAAGGGGAGGAGTAGCCTTAAGTGCCTTAAATTAGGGGAACTGAAAGTCATCTCATTGCACCATGACATTTTAAGCGAAGTCATTATAATTAATCTTCTTTTAATATAGAATAATAGTCCAAGAAAATGCAGCAGAAGCAATACTTCTCCTGTTAACATGTACCCAGAAGACAGAGTGGATTTGAAGTAAGGTGATCTTTGTAATATGGTAGAAATAAATTCCTGAAAGCAGCAATTGATCGATATGGAGAGTGGCAGGTAAAAGCAGTACAAATACCTTCTCTAAAAGCACTGGATATAGTAATTCCCACAGCACCAGGAAGATGTTAGCTAATCAGATACACCATAAGTTTCACTATCTTGTAAAAAAAAAACAAAAAGAAAAAAAAAAAAAAACAGGAAAAAGAGAAAATCTCCGAGTGTACGGTCAGCAAGTGACAAGTGTGTATGTGGGGACTCTCTGGAACAGGGGAAAGCCATGGCCACGGCCGTGACTCATTCCTGAATGACCAGGGCTGAGTGGCACCAAGGAGGCTGTTTGCTTCCTTGCTGCAAGTGGATGTGTGGCTGTGGCACCTACCCCAGGCCAGTCTGGAGGGCAGTGTGAGAGAGTCAAGCTGGTGCTGAAGAAACCTGAAAGCCTGTTCTGTTTGTGCACCTTTAAGACATCTTTCTGCCACTGACAATAGGTACAGTAAGTAGGGGAGGGTGTTTGCAGGGGATTCTGCCATTGCCCTTGGCAGGCAGGGGGTCAGGATTAGCACAGTCCTGCTGAGCTGGTCCTAGGGAGGCCACGTGTCCTCTGTGAAGGCTGGAGGAGATCTCTGTCCAGTCCACTTGGCCATAACCAAATGAGCAGAAAATGGCAATGGCTTGTACTTCAACTGGAGCCAACCCACCAGATGTTAAACCTACTTCTGGGAGGATCCATGCACAATTCACAAGTGTCACTGATCCTGCAAGAACAGCAGCTCCTGTACATAACCTTGATCATGGCTTTTCACACCCACCTACCAAATATATTGTAGAGATTATATTATACTCCTGTGTAGAGGTGGAGGTGTGTTCATCACAGCTTGTACTTTATTCTGGTTGTATTATAAATTCTGTCTCCCACAGATGTAAGTACAGATCAAAAAGTGCACAGAAGTGCTGAAGTGCAATCCCTGTCTCACCAATTTTACAAACTAACAGTACCCCCAGATGGGGTAAGATCTTCTCCTTGATGCCTACTGCTCACTAAGCTTCTTTGCTCTCCAGTCCAACATTTAAGATCCTGCCATTTATCCAAGTTCTGGCACCTGTAGGACCCTCTCTATGCTGATTCAGCTCACTAATCTGGAAGAAAAAATAGTACAACAGAAAAGGTAGATGGTTTATGCTGAGTTAATGAGTTGAACTTACCCCTAACTTTGTTTTCATAGGCCAGCGGGAAATCTCCCTCCCCAGTGAGATGGTGTTATTTCTCATCTCCAATTTAGCTCATCTCCCCACATCATTCTCTTCTAGATTTTCTTTTGATGCAGGTAAGTAACCTGAAAAGTGCAATGTATACCTTTTTATCCCCTCTGCCTGGAAACATTTTTTTTTTGTCACTGCAGGTGGAGCCTGAACATTTTCTCCCCAGAACCACATGGAGCTGGGCTTCAAGGGTGTAAACTGCTTGAAAAAATGGAAAAAAATGCACAGCACAGTAAGTGTTAGAAAGGACAAAACAGTGGTTAAATAATGAAACCAATTTTTTGTGATAGCCTGTCAGGCTGGGCACCAGTGTGTTGTTTGTTTTTCCTTAGATTCGTATCTTCCAGAGCTGGTTTGTTAATTTTTTCATTAAGCAGCTATCTGTCAATGCACTGTGTTTTAATTATGCCTCCTGCATGAGTGCTGGTCTGATCTAGTGATGCAGGGAAAAGCCTTCCCTGTAGGACATTTCCTCTAGTCCAACCTCTGGGCTGCCCCAGCCTTGTTACAGGGCTTAGTCCTGTGCAGGGATCAGGCCTTGGTGTGCTCAAGCAGGACCCAGGCAAGGAAACATCTCTGTCAGTGCACAGCTCCTGCTGCTTTTTTAGGAGTGTCCTGAGAGCATGGAAAAAGAGGTTGGGGTTTGATGCTGACTGCTGGAGTGTGGAAATGTTCCTGACAGTGGTTGCTTTCTCTTTTTTCAGCCCTCACCTGTACATCTGCTCTGCTACCAAATCTTTTTCTTCCTTCTGTCTGAATCCCCTCAAAAAGCTCTTTCAGAATGATTTGCCTCTATTCTCATATTCAACCTCCAACTCTCTGCAGAGATGCCTGGAGCAAACAGTTTCTCCTGTACTGCAGCTCATGAACTCACCTACAATCTGATTCAAGTGCAGTTATTAAAGGGTACTGCTGCTCCATTGTCTTGAGTTATATCTATATTGCACAATGTAGTGGAGATTCATCAAACTAACAATAATTAATTTAGTTAGCACAATTAGCAGTTTAGCTAGGCTGCCATGGGGCTGCTAAAGGGCTCATTTACCCTTTTTAAAGATCAACAGAGACAAATCTTAATCTGGTAGGTGCAACGAATATGTTCATCCAAAACTCAAGCTGAGCTACACTTTCCAAAAGAAACCAAAAAACTATCATGAATAAATCCATAATTCCATTGATTTATTAATATTTTACCAAACACCCTCCATAGATTTATTCATATTTTATATCCATAGATTTTATTAATGGAGTAGGAAAAAAATAAAATTGTGAAAGCTCTAGTTTCTTAATTCTGATTTTACTACTTGCAGTGCTAAAGGACAGTTTGCACCTGTGTTAATCAGCAGGGTCTCTTTGCTGTGGGCACGGAGGTGTAACAGAGCCATTGGCAGTGAACGTGTTCCAGTCTGATGCTGGAAATAGAAATCTCACTTTTAAGTGTGGGGACACCTGAAGTAGCTTTACCCAAGGGAAGGCACTGTGTGTGAGAAGCACTGAGCTGGACAGGAGTCAGTGCACGACCAGTTTGTGGGAGGAACTGTGACTGCTCATGACTGCAGATGAAGTAACTCCTGTTCAAACACCCAAGAGGTACCTGGGATGAAGGATATCTCAACAGTCTTGTGTTCCCACCGTGAAGGCTCTCCTTCCTATCCCATTTATTAGTATGCTCCATGGTTCCCCCATCTGTCATAGTTTGCATTAGACATGAAGGGATGAAGTCACCCTTATAATTTCCCCTCCCACCTTTGGTGAGAACTGTTTGTGCTTTGGTTGATTGAAACCTTCTGTGGTTGTTTTCAGGACTCACTAATACCAGGATTAATCTGAAGCTACTGTACAAAGAGTGCATTCTGGCACCTCTGACAATAGACTTACTGTGACACTGTTCTCAGCTGGTGTGGCATCCAGGCTTGAGTACTGTGTGGTAGAACTGCACTCCTGTGCATTATCCTCTCATCAGATAAAACAGCAGCTTATCCTTATTTAAATTGTCCCAGAAGAAAGGAAAGCTGGAGCACTGAGCCTCTTACAGTTCAGCTTGCAATGGACATTCATGAATTTTAGAAAAGTCTTTCATGAGACCAGAAGCACTGGGAAGGAGAGAACCACAAAGGAGATCACTGACTTGCTGTTGCCTAAAAAGCTGAAAGGAGAAGACCAGAAATACCACAAATACAGCAAGTCTCCTTTGCCAGGCAGCAGGGCATCATAGCAGCAGAAAACACAACTTTCCTCCAAACACATAGAAATGATCATGACGAAAGCAGGAGATAAAGGACCACAGGGTAATGCTGGTAGAGCCTATTCCACCCTTGGGCAAGGGCAAAGACTATGTTTGGTCAGGAAATGTGGAGACATCACCACATTCCAAGTGCTGGGTACAATTACGGATGCAGTAGTTCTCTTGCTAGGATGTGTGCATGGGGAAATGTTCCCCAGAGATGGAGCGATTTTGATGTAAAAATTCCTCCTCGTCTCATGGATTGTGCCAAGGAAAACAGCACTGGGGCAAGGCAGTCTCACAGCAGGAAGAAGTGAGTCCATGAATGAGTCCACTGTAGCACCATAATGGGCATGAATGTGTGCTGGCTCTTTGCATGTGGGAGAGCTGGAAAAGGCTTTGGGCAGAGCCCTGCCCTGTGGATGGTTGGTGGTGATCCCATCCCAAAATAGAAGATGGAGAAGGCAGTAATGGTCTGCCAGGCTTGGCAGTGCTGGCAGAGAGAAGGGAAAGGAAGGGAGTGTGGAGCGACCAAAGAAGGCAAGGAATCACGTGAGTAAAATACCTCTTAAAGAAAATCTTACATCAATCCCTGTGTTACTGAACCAAGACAGTCTGAAGTGAGAAGTCATTAGTTCATTACCCCTGGCAACCTGTGGCCAGTAATTCTCTCTGGCAGCAATACCTAAGGTTGAAGGAACATCCAGGCTATGGTTCTGAGTGCTGGAATGCAGAGACATGACAGGGCACAAATGCTTTCCTCATAGATGTCAAGGAACTTGAAAAAGATAAAAGTGGTGCCACATTTAAAAGAACAGTTAAGTGAGCAAGGGGAACAACAAATCACTGATAGGCAATGCTCCTTCTGGCACCAAAGTTCAGTGATCCACAGGAAGGAACATCTTTTCTGGTGATGACAGACATGCTCCATCTATTGTTTCATATCCCTTTACTTTTCCTATGTTGTCACATGATTTCTCAGTCATAAAGCTCCTTATTAACTTGGTCTTTAAATGGTCCACTAAGGAAGTCAGCTTAACTCAACACTCCTTCCTATACTGAAATGGCCTGAGAATTGCTGAGTCTGGTTTAAACCAAAAACTCTAAACTTTTCCTCACTACTGCAAAGCAGGATGGTGGTTCTTACGTAATCTGGAAAGGGGATTTCTCAGCAGATTTTCTCTGTCTTTGCTTTCAGGACCATTCTGGCTGTCTTCCTGGGAAAAATAAATATCTTGGCACCTACAGTTATCAACCCCTGCCTTTCAGACCCTTTTACCCTCTAGAAGTACTGTGTGCCTTGTAGTCAGGGTCTTTCAAGCCAAATCTGAGGTCATAATCTAGATTTCAATAACAAAGTATCTTCAAAGGGAATGTTTGATCTTTCCCTCTGATACTCATGGAAATTCATTTAAGGTCCCCTGCTCTTCTCAGCTCTGGTTATGGAGGCTGAGAGAGAGCAATGCTCTCTCACAGAGTGTACCCGTCAGCCACTCTTGATCAAAGCCTGGCAGCTGATATTCATCCAGGAGCAGAAAAATAAGTACACAGGTGGAGAAATGAGGATCTGAAATTTGCCCTTGGGTAGCCAGCTTTCCATATCAACATTGTGAGTATTCTCAGCTGTTAAGTAAAAGCTGAGAAGATAAATCCCAAATATAAGAAATTAAAATCAATAAACTCACCAAGTCCTCCATGTCACAGTTCAGACTCATAAAGAGATACAGCCACTAAATCCCCACAGTGCTCCTCTTTCACAATTGCACACATTAAGAAAAGGGAAGAAAGAGTTATATGAAACATTTGTCTGGGTATAGGAATCAGTTATCTTAATGATGCAATATCAAAAGGAAATATTGTCTCATTTAGACATCTACCAGCTACAGTCACTACAATGCTCCCTAAAGAATGGTAATTATTCTCACAGATGCCTAGAAATTAAGAATTATACTTTCACTATGTTTAATATCCTAGCTGTGCTTTCAAGGGTCATCTGTCTTAGTAAAGCTTTGGGGATCTAATTCAATTGCTTTTTGCCTGTCATTGCTTATTTATAAAACACGTATCTTTCTGGTGATACTGTGTTCCAGTGGATCTCTCAGAAGCTGGAAAAATGGATGAACAAGATAGATGCGATCTGCTCATCTTGCCTCTAGGACTACATCCTGTCCTTAGCTGTCTCGTTTTGCTAAACAAAGGACATACCTAAAAAATGCATCAGCCTCGAGCTGATCGTGCCACACGGTAGGGCGGAGACATAGCCACCTTTTGGTACTTTGTGCTGATTGTTCTGCTAAAACCAGCAGCCAGCTGGTGATTTTTCACCTCAGCTAACAACATCTGCAAGGTGTGAGACATTTGCTCACCTGTGTGCAGACAAATAATAATTTATAATGGATTATTTACAAGATCACACCATTATGGAACAGCATTACCAGGAGCCCCAGGGTAACACCAAAATTGATAAGCTTTGCAGAGACAGCTGAAATGCAGCCATTCCTCAAGAGAGACACTGTAGTGCTTGGGGATGTCACATGCATACGCTAAAGACAAAATATTAGTGTAATATTAGAGGATGAGGAAAAAACCTAATCTATATAAAACTTCCCAACCGAATCTCTGAGATGTGTTGGCCACTATATTATTTTGAGAGTTTTCAGCAACTCATCTAGTTTGTGTTCCAGGTCATAAGCGCTCAGCTTGAATTTTTTGTCACTCCTTATTTGCTTAAAATCAACCATATGTTTAAGTGCTTTCAGGTTGGAAATGCTTACGGATAGGTAGCATTAAATTTCAGGCTAACAAATACATATGGAGTATGAACATCTTCCTGTAGGAAATAACTGGAAGAGCCTTTCAGCCCTGAGAGTTCTCTCTCTCTGTAGTCTAGAGTATATTGTTCTGATTAACAAACCATAAGATGGATTTCTTGCCAAACATCTGATGCCACATTAATTATTTTCTTAATTAAAAAAAGGAGGAAGCACATATTTTGCATTGTTGCTCTGATAACTATGAATTATTGCATATTTTACTTGACTGCTCCTGTGGTTTTGTACAGTTCTAGGAACATGAAGAAATAATTCTGAAGATGGCTTTAATGCAATAATATAAAAGTTTGGATTCAGCTGACTACCAGATGCTGAGTCATAAAGAGAGAGGTGCTTCAGAGGTAATGGATTATGGATAGAGTTTGTAGGATTCAGTCCTTATCCTTATTCAAAATCATCAATATATATCACCAATGTTTCTTTCTTGTCCAGGATCACTGTCAGTTATAATTTCTGGCCAATGTGGGGGAGCATCTGACTCTGTCACAGCAACAGCACCAGCTGGTGCAGGTCTTAGGGCAGGAGAGAAACTGAAAAACCAGCCAGTGCATGCAGGGGGAAAAGCTGTGCTGAGAGTCTGGAGAGTGAGTAAGAGAAAAAATGGTCAGTTTTCTAACATTTATTGATTAAATCCTGCCCAGTCTCTTCGTGGAGCACAGCTGTCTGCTATAAAAGTAAAAAGCCAGCACAGAGCAACAGCCAAACTGTGCAGGGGGAAGTGCAGCTGTACAGCTCCAACAAATCTGGTGCTAAATGTGTGTGTCAAGGCACGGAGCTCTGGGCTCCCCCAGGTGCTCGCAGGGCTCTCAGCTTGGTCTTCGTCACCGAGCTGTGGCTGCCGTTCTCCAGGGAAGCAGCAGCTGTAAGGATGGATGGAGTGTTTGGCTCCACCTGCAGTTCTTGTGGGATTCCAGCCGTGTTCCTGGCTGGCTGGGCTCCTCTCAGCTGTCCGTGCGTGCACACAAACAAAAGGACAACGATGGCAAAGCACAAGATGGGAAGTGCCGCTGTCAGGAATTTCTTGGTTCACACATGGAAGATGGAGAGTCGCCAAGAGAACTGAGAGAAGGAGGGCAAATCCCTGGTAAAGAAAACCAAAGCAGACAGAAATACTAAAAACAGGCAGCCTTTTAAGGCTTGAGAAAGTGTAAGGAAAAGAAAATGGTGTGGAAGTAGAGGAAGAAAAAGGAGAGGAACACCAGAGAGAAGCTGTGGGGTTATTGATGCTGCAGGATCACAGACCTGATGCCTGTGTGCTAACTCTGCTCAGTTTATAATAAGCATCAAACCTCAGCATCTGCATTCAGATGAGCTGAGAACACATTCCATAGATTCCATAGCACTTCTTAGGGAATGTTGTTTTCCTACTGAGACATTTAGTGATGGACAGGAGATGAGCTAGTGGTCTCTGTCTTCACCTTCTAACAGAAGTGAATTGCTGCAAACCAGAAGTCCTGAAATTCCCAGCTGATCTGTTCAAGCTCTGTTTCAATTTCTGCTGGAGAGTTGTGAAACCAAGCCCTCAGAGTAAAGTGAGAGTGAATCTGTGTGAGGCCGGTAGCTGTGGGCAACTGGAGGGATAGGAAGGATAAAATCAGTCTGGTGGCTGACTGTGAGCAAGTGCAAAGGAAATAATTTAAGACCAGAAAGAGTTGTAGTGGTCTTTAAAATATATATCTGAAAAAAGGCTACTTAAAAGGCATTTGCTAGTTCTGGAAAAAGCAGCAATTTGAGATAAGAGACACCTGTGAGGAGAAGGTTTCCCTTGCATATACAACACACACACACACACAAAAGGGAAAAAAAGGACTGGAGGACCTGCAGTTATCATTGCTGTATGGGGCTGCTGAAGCTGCATTCCTGAAGGAAGAAAGGTGCAGAAGTCAAGAGTGAAAGAGAAGCAGTCTGTCTTCAGCAAGAGGACAAAGAGCTGACTTGCAGGGAGCCCCTTGGTGTGGGGCTGGACCCACCTGGTCCTTGCCTGCCAGGTTGAACCTGAAGACCTCTCAGCTGGTGGAGGATGCTGAGTTCCTCTTGCAGCAGTGCCTTGGGGATCAAAGTGGGACCACAAGACAGAGAGGTCAGTGCCAAGCACATGCTTTTCAATGTCTCTGATTCTCTTTTTTAAGTCTTCAACTTGGCAGCTGACAACTGAATTAAGCCTTCACTGCTCTAGAGTAGTTTTTGTCTCTAAGCTTGGCTAGGCAGATGCCTGAGCCCAGCTCAGTCCAAGGTTCCTCTGGAAACAATGAATCCACGCGAGGTGGTGTGTGCAGACTGCAAACCAGTCTACACTGGGAAGTGACCATGGCACAGTTCAGCCATCAGGGCTGATCCACCAGCCTGGGATTAATACCATCAGTGACAGTTCACAGAAAGGAATTCCTCTTGTTTACCCACCAGTCTGTCTCAGGCTATGGATACCTCTTTGGGAGATTGCTCAGTATTTCTTTTTATCCCAAAATGTCTCATCTAAGAGAGACAACTTCACAGGCTAAAGTAGGTGGCAGCGTTATTAGGGGGAAAACAGGGGGATTTTGAAACGGGACCTGATTTCTGGTACTCCAAGATCAGTTTTGAAGAGTAAAATGTTTTCAAATCTGTCCTTTACAAGGTGAGCCACTTCTGTCCCTCCCATTTGCATCAGAATTAGCACTCCTTATCTGTACTGAAATGCACTCATCTCCCTCCCATCCTCCCTCCCCTGAGTTCTCGGTCCCAGAAGCCGAGTCCCTTCAGTCACTTATCTGGCAGGTACATGAAATGCAGCGCCAGTTCAAGGACATGCACTAATAAAATAAACATATCACAAAAGGCAACACCTGGTAAATATTCTTAACCTTTTCTGCAGCAGATAAGCTCGGAAGGAACTGATGAAGCAACACCTACTGTTATGTTTGCAGAGTAGTTGAATGTTACTGAGTGACTCAGGTCAAAAGGATTCATCCCTGGTCAGTCCTCTTTTGCTGTTATTACACTCCAGGGAAGTACACTTTTATTCAACTGCTTGTGAAACATGGGGTCTAAAGTGCAACAAATTGGCCACTGGCAGTCCTATTAAGAGGCGTAAGTGCATGTTACTCATTTTATTGTTTGTGTGTAGTTTGAGCCTTTCAAATGTCCCTTGAAAGCCTTAGCCTAGTTGCCTACTATCACCTGAAGCAAAGGGGAGTTTTGCTGTTGGACTCGTTGCTGTAAAGTGTTGGGTCTGGAAGTGTACGTGCATTCAGGAACAACTAGAGGCTGTGAAGGTGTGTTGGGGAAATTTGAAGGCTGTTGGTGGCAGCCTATTGTGTTAGATGGACTATTTCTCCAAACCAGTTTGGCTGTCAGCTCACGTGATGGTAGCAAATGGCAGCTTCAGGAAGGGGAAAGCAAGACCTTTTATGGGGACATAAGTTCCTAAAATATATATCCTTGGTCTATGGTGCTCAGATTGTACATGTTACAACTCTCCTCGTCTCTGCTATACAAATTCTGAGGACTTTGATCACCCTGGCATGAATTATTATAAGGAATAGAATGACTGCTTAAAACCAAGAAAATGTGTCTGTGGTCCAAGACCCTTTTCAATCATCTCATTGTTTCCTCCTTCACTGTATTGCCTGCTGCCTCCCAAATACTGCAGATAGCCTCTAATTCCATTAACTCTGCGTATGAGTGCTTAAGCTGCCCACTAGCATCCTGTCACTAGGAACAAACTTCCCTAAGTGAATTATTACCCAATTATGGAAGTTTTGTAACCTTTTCTGAGGCATTCAGTGCTGGTCACTCAGTGCAGACAGTGCTTTGATTGATAGGGACTAATGGCGGGGTAAGGTGAAGGAGGATCTTTTCTTGGAGCTGTCTTGAATAGGAAAGCAGTAGTACTGAGTAGCTAGTACAGAAATGAAGCCACAGGTTTTGCTTTTTGTCTTGAAGAAACTGGGATTTACTATATGAAGGTAAAGAAGAATTCAGAGAGAACCATAGCATCTGAACAAGCTTGGAGCAAAGAGGCATTGGGCAAATTTTCTTTCCTATTTTCTTGTGAATTTGTATCATGTCATTTACCAACAGAACCAACAGAAGGAAAAAGGGTTTCCTGTAGTATTAACTTACTGGTCTGGAAAACTTATGGAATCCAAGAAACATTTTCTATCTTGCTACATGTCTTTTTGATCACAATATATCTGGTATTAAAATAGGTCATAGCTCTGCTACACAAAGTGCCCTGCAAACATACCACAGCAGACCTTCACCTAAATTGTCATGGAAAATCAATTTAATGTTTCTCTTCCATATTTGTGATACTTTTGACCTGGGACAGATTTCTCAAGCTATGTGAAGGAATGGTTTAGTGAGATGTGGGGAGAAGTGATGTGCAACAGATGGCAAATGATGGGCCTTTTTTACTTTGCCAGAAACAAGTAATAGACTTCATGACACTAGGAAATGTAATTTCTGCTTGGGTTTTGAGGGACCTGAATGATTTAAGGATGTTGTGTGTATGTGAATGAGATTACCAATTCAGATCATTGACCATCGGTGGTGTTAATATTGACCAGTTTTAGCAGTGGGAAAAAGGGGGGGAAGGGCAGTGTTAAAAAAAAAAGAAAAAAGAAAAATAATTGGAGATATTAACTAGCTACATGCAACTGAGCCCTTTGTCTGGTATCTCCTATTATATAAAATATCACAAAGCTCCTTATGGATGCTGAAAGATTTATGAGAGGGAGTGAGTTGGAAACAGAGCAGGAAGTTACAAATTGTGCAGTCTTGCTGAATTATTGGGGACTATAGTTCACATCTGTTGCTTTCCCAAAGTCCTTAGTGGAGTGACAAATGGCATACTGCTGTTTCTTCTGGTAGAATCTGGTCTCTGTCAATTAAGTGTGTAAAGAAACTCTGCAGGGATCCTGGTAACACTGGGCAATGTCCAGACTTGCAATTGAAGCAATGTATATACAAAAGAGGAGGGATTAATATCAATCAAGAATTCCTCTTGCCTGATTTGAAATTACATTTCTGTGTATCAGATTCTCCTGGGTACAGCTAATGTAGAAAACAAGGTAGCTTTCATGTCTCTTGGACAACAGCAGAAGAACACAAAGTGAATCTAGAGCCTGATATACAGAAGGAAAGGACTAAAACACGTCCTTAAGTGCCACATCTACACGTTTTCTAAATACTTCTGATGCCATGAGAAGGCTGACCTAGAACAGAGGCCAGATAGACTTAAAGAATAAAGTAGGTATTTATTAAAAGGCTTCAATGGATACACCTTGGGCAGCCCAAGAGCTCAGACAGGGCTACATCCAAGATGAAACCCAAAAGGGTCAAAATGCACGATCGGTCACAGAGTCTCTCACTTTTATAAGTTTTGGTCCGTTTGCATATTGGAGTTAATAGCCCAGTTTTAGCTTTAGGTTATGAAGTCCCATTCCCCTTGTTTTTTCTCTCCTCAATTCACTACTGTTTATGCTCTTGGGCCTGAAATTTGTATCAAGGTTGTCCTTGGTCCCCAGCTAGAAAATGAATTGTTTTGTCTACCTACTCTGTGAAGAGAGCTTACAAACACTTTATATGAAGCTCAGAACTACACACGAAAACAGCCCAGAATCTGAAAAATATAATAGCTAAAACTTCAGGCATCATCTCCAGGGATGGTGACTCCACCACTTCCTTGGGCAGCCTGTTCTAATGCCTGACAACCCTTTGGTGAAGAAGTTTTCTGAATATCCAGTCTAAATAGACAAGATAATCTGTTCCATTGCCTTCCCTGGGATTGAGTCCAGACTGACAGGTCTGTAGTTCCCTGAATCCTCCTTCCAACCCTTCTTATAACTGGGCATCACATTTGCTAACTTCAGACTCACTCTGGACAGATAAAACAGAAGGACAACAGCATGGCCTTCAGTATTGCAATCTGGAAAGCAAAATAATAATAAAACAGGGATTAAAGTGATAATTTTTAGTTGACAGATTTTGTTTGTAAAGCTACAGTAATCTAATGGGGAACATGAATTTTATGAAGAGAGTCTGTATGCTGCCCTGGGATTACTGGATTGAATAATTGATGGAAAATGAAAATACAACTGCATGTAGGATGGTAAAGTACATGGCCAGTCTGTGGCAGCCCAATTTTTTTGAAATGGCTCCAATCCCACCAACACACTTCTGAGGGAAGCTTTGTCTTCATCCCTCGCTCCTGTAGGAGAGCAGGCTGGTTGGTACGTGTGAGTCAGACCAATTCTGGTAAGTCAGCTTGGATCAGATATGGGGCAGAAAAAAGCTGCTCCTCCTGGAGCACAGTCTTATCTGGTGGGTACAGCTGCATTAAAGAGCCATTCTGCTCTGGAGATTTATTAACTCTTCATCCCCAGGGTTCGTCTCATGGACTTTGTACAAGGGCTGTGCTGGCTCCCCAGGCAGGCTACTCGTGAGAAGCCAAGGCAGCTTTTTCCTCTCCTGAGACAGAAAATGCCCCCACTGAGTCTTACAGCCCAGGTTCATCCAGGAGGCAGCATATATGAAGAAGTTTTGTGAGCCTCTTCACTGTGTAGATGTGAAAACTAGTAAATGATAGGTGTGGGCAAATGGGGTCATCAAGGTGTACCCCTGAGGTCTGGTCCAGAAACTACATCAGCACGAAGACCACAGCCAAGGACAGAGTTTCCCCCTTGCTTGCCTTCCCATTTCTACCAGCCAGAGTGCTCTGAGTCATGGGAGAAATAGAACTTTTTGGTATTGGAGATATCCTACAAGCCATACCAAAATAAAAGTATATGAGGTATTTAATACAGAATAAGCTTCAGCACAGCTGCAGACTCATCAATGATTATGTTCTTGGCTCTCATTTTGTAGGCAGACCTTCAAAGTCAGCTTTGGTTTATTTGACATAATTGCTGTAATAGTAGCTATCAGCTTGTTAATATAGAAATCTCAGGTATTTGGCATCCAGGTCAATATGTCATACATAGATATTCCCTATTTTTGCACACTGCTTGTTAGTATAATGCTCAGGAATGGACTAATGTCATGTAAATAATTTAATCAGGGCAAGATTATTAGATCTACTCACCCCCAAACTCACATTATTTTTAAAAGCCGTATTTCAATTCATAGGAAGCAGAGAAGACTGCACATATAAAAGGCTGCCTCACAGCCAATCTGCAGTTTTTAAAAAAGTAACCCTTTGGGAGAGTCTAACTTCATTTGTAATTTCTTTGTCTCCAGCTCAGTGGAGCATGAAAAAGGAACAGTTCCTCTCCCAAACCCAACCAAGCACACAGGTGGAAGCTAACTCAGGGGAAAGCAGCACACAACAGTCTCACAGCCTGGGTGCTGAATGGTGTGGCCCTATCTTGGTGTCCACATTAACAATCCAATCCCTACCAGGAATTTGATATGTTAGTCAATGCTCATCTCAGTTAGGTTTATAGAGATATGGAGATTTATAATTGGTTCATAAATTCTTTTTCCCTAAGCCATTGTTAAGACTGTTATTGCTAAGAATTATTTGGCTTTTCTGTTTCAGGCCTTTTCTGCTAGGGTCCTGTAATTTTTGGTTGCCTTTCACTTACATAATCATATTTTCTTTTCTACAGAATATCTTCCATTTTCCTGTAAAAAATATTTCATTTTTTTCATAAACATTTGAGTGGGAGTTTTTTCATTATTCTGGAAGAGACATCAATATCATTGCCTTTTTTATGCAAAAGGAAGAACCAGTCAAGGAAGAGGTTCAATTACTTATTTTGGTTTGTGTTACAGTTGTGATGAGAGGGATATGCTAGCACATGTGACCTTGGAGGCCAATGTTCTGGGCACCCTGGAGTCCCAGAGGAGCAGAGGAAAAGCACCAAGCATGAGAGAACAGGCTGTCCTTTGGGCTTTGGACTGTCTCAGGTCACAGGCTGTCCTATGCCTGCAATGTGCTGTGCACACTAAAAGATGTTTAAATATCCACATCTCATACTGCAGGGTAAGCTACCTTTGTACTGCCCTGATTTATTCTCTGTGAACTATAATCCTGCTCCAGAAATATGCCTTGAAATTGAAATCACACTGGGAAGAGGCAAGAAGTTGGAGAAGTACAGTCACCTCTGTGTATCTCAATTAAATGTGCCTTCAGGATGTTCTAAGGGAATAAAGAATATGTGCCCAGAAACAATAAAAAGATATTTTGTTATTATTATAATTTGTATTGTTATGGTTATTACCAGCTATGAATTTATTTTACCTATTAATTCTTGGCTGAATTCCTCAATGAGTCCTTTTGGAGTGCCTGTGTTTCTTGTGTAGGTGTGTCCATCAGCTCAGGGCATGGTCACAGGATTGCTGTTGGATAGTTCATATGTGGGAAGAAATCAGAACCTTGGAGAGTGATGAACAAGAAGTCAAGGTAAACACTTCACTGCCTTTTGAAGGGTCCTAACTGAAAACTGATGTTTAGGGTGAGGACTTTATCAAGGAGCAGATCATCATCATTATTCTTGGGTTCAAAATATGGCAGCACCCCGGTGTTTTCAGCTCCCACTAGCTGAACTTGTGATAAGATGATAGCTGAACTGTTTAAAGGGACTTGAAAGGCTTTTTGAAGTATTTGGAAATGGAAACTTTGGCATGGTTTCCTTCTGATATGGACATGGTTATGGGGCTTCATAACCTGCCTTATTTCAAGCTTTAATACCCTCATAATTACAATAAATTGGCCAGGAAAAAGGCTGGAGTTGAGGATATGAAGACCTGCCCACTTATACATGATCCTGGATGGCAGCCTGATTTAATTTCATTTCAAGTTTTCCTTGGTTTCATTGCATTTTCAATACAGAGCAAAGGTATTTCTGTATTTTAATGTGTATTTTTTTAAATAGTTGTTATTCTAATTGTTTAAGGGGAATTTTTATGATGCAGACTTGTTATATTACTATCTCTATAACAGGAGTCCAGAATTATTAATCAGAATTCTCCAAACAATGGTAGTTGTAGTGAGCAAAGGGTAGAAAATGGGGAAAGGAACAGAGAGCCACAGCTGCCTTTCTGCTTCAGAGAGCATGCAACTGTCCCAAATATAAAGATCAAACAAAAATATTCACATTCACTGCTATTTGATATAAATTCACTTTAGCAGAATTTGGTATAAATCACTTTAGCAAAATTTGATATAAATCACTTTAGCAGAATTTGATATAAATTCACTTTAGGCTTAGATACCCATCAGATTGCATCAGCTTTTTCATCTCTGCTGCAACAGGAAACTTTGATTTTATTTCCAAGGGACTTGAGTTTGGGTTCTTTCTAAATTAAGTTGAGTAATAGGGCCAGTAAAAACTGCAACTGAACTCTTCCATCCTCCTCCATTCAATTTCATGCCTCCAATTTCTGTGTTTCTAATGAAAGAGATGTTTACTAGCAGACATCTCAGTTGAACAGATTTGGCAAGCTGCTGAGAAATGTAAGTTGCAAAACATTTGATATGAATGATTTTTTTTTTCCACCAAAAAGATCTTATGTCAAAAGTGAAGACAAATCTCTGCTTTTGCTCTTCCTAATCACAGGATGTTAGACATTAAACATTGAACTGGAAATCCAATTACATGATTATTAATCAGATGCATTTTTTTCAACTTGGGGGAAAATAGGCTAAGTGAAACATGAAAGTCCACTGGGAAACACTACCAATTAAAGCAATTAAAAAAGGACATGGAATTCTTAATTTTTACACTTGGCTAGAAAGTTGATTGACTGGGCTTGACTCTCCTGGGAGTGGGTGTGCTGGGCAGTTTTTTATTTGCTTCTTGATATCACATGCTTCTGTTTCCTTATGAAGAATAATTAATTTTCTTTGCAGGAAAATCTACTTATTGTGATATGGGTAGCTGATCAGGTATAAAATGTTGGATCAGGTTAAGTGATGCCTGTCATTTAACATTTCCACTCATGGGGAGAAGCACATATTCCCTCCACTCTTATTCTGCAGACAGACTTTCTGACAGCTGAAGTGTAGCCAGTAAATTTCTTTTCCATTAGTTGCAAATTGTACAACAATATACTAAAGTAATTACATCATAAATCTTCTTGCCTTGAAGTTAGGCTCTGCAGTACACACTCATAAAATAGTGCAGTAGCAAATAAAATCACTGCATCTGTGTATATTTGTCTTGCAATAATTTTTGTGAGGGTGGTCTATAACATTGACAAATGGGAATTAAGGAGGAACTGAAAAGAATTCAGTGTTTCTTGCTTTGTGTAAGAGAGGGGCTTCAATAATTAGGGCTACTCTGGAGCTGCACATGGGTCAAAGCAAAGATTATTGCCAACAGTCTCCTTAGCTGTGCATTAAGAATTGAATGTAATATTCCCTTGATCATGAAGGGTATGGTGAGTTTTGTTGAAGATCTGAGCTCAAGACAATGTTGAAGCACCTTAGGAGTGTACCTAGTGTAGACAGAATATCTCTAGGATAAATCTAACTATTGAATGGCTGAAATGCTTTGAATGTCAGGGAAACACAAATGAGAATATTTGCACAAAAAGAAGTAACTGCCACTACATCTATTTTTCTTAGCTCCCTAGAAAAGAACAAACAGTTATGTACCTAAAGCACTCACTCGGTGCCTGAATGTGAACAGGCACCATTTAGCATTCACCACTGTGTTGCAAACTGTGGCAATAACATTACAGTTTCTTGGCAGTTTTGCTCCCAAAGCCAAGGGCTACCCTGGAGATAAAGATCCCTGTAACCCTTCTGATACTCCTTTAACTGTGCAATAGGAAAGTTTCTTTCCTTTTTTTTGGGAGAAGATGGCAGCAGAGGTCCTGTCTCATCCCGTCCTCCTTCTCCACGGCGGCTACCAGATATTCAGGTTTTTGTATTGTATTATTTATTTTATATTATATTCCCGAAGAGCTCTGGATCCAGCTTTTCCACAGCCAGGCTGGATTTATAGGAGTGCATGTCAAGTTTAATTTGCTGCAGTGTGTATGGATCAGCAGTCAGAATGTGTGAGCTTTGTCTCTCCCCAGAGCGAGATCAGTGCTGCCACCCATTCCTCCCAAATAAAGGGCAGCATTTATAAAAATATTTCCAGTTTATTTGTGGGTCATTTCCAGGACCATATCTTGTGTTTTGGTGGCACAGAGGGAGAGGGCCATTCATGGTGGTTATCAGATTGCTGGAGAAAACAGTACAGGAAAAACTTGCACTGAAAAAGCCCACACTGGGGCTTCTGATCCTGCATAACACAGCAGCCATGGGTCAGCAGGAGCCCACCAACCCCAGGAAAATGGGCTTTGCTATCCTGTGAATAACTACCTCACATACACAGCATCTCTGACTGGGTCTTGAAAGCTTGAAACAGGAATTTGACTGATTCATCTGGGAACCAGGCATGTACAGGAACACCAGAGAGATATTTTCCCTGCACAGGAAGTGCATTTGATTATATTCACTATATTTGGTGTGATTTGCTGCACTCAGATATTCAGCTGCAATTAGATGGTTAGAGACTCATCATTAATCTTAGCTCTGTGCTGCCTGTCAATCTGTTCCCTTACATAGCTTATGGCACTATTCTGAATATTTTGATGAGGAAATATCCCTGCTTTGGAGTGATTGCTGATGGCAGGATTTCTGTGTGTATCTCCTGTCAATATCTCTTCTCTTCAAGGCTTTTTAGACAATTGTCTCTCAAATGACAATGATTATGTTTCTTGTCTTATTCAGAGCTCTCTCAAAGCCCTGCTGAGCTGGTGTCTGGACATTAGACCCCCCTCCCCCCCCCGCTCCACCCCTTCAAAATTATTTCTTCTTTGATACCTGGGCACAGTCCTTGAAATCTCTGATTTTTTTTTCTTCTTCTCACCTTAGGATTTCTTAGAATGTTCAGATTCATCTAAGTTACCTCCTGCTTTCTTCCTTCCTAAAAAGGGTCATATTCTTGTTGCTTTATGATATTTAAAATGCTATTAAGTTTATTTTGCACTCACTGGCCTCCCTGCATTTCAATTCATTCTTTCATAAAGAACTCTCTAGAGTCAACATATATTTCTTTGTGGAGAAGAGCTGTCCAGTCAGTGGAGATCCTATTGTCACTCTTCTACTTCCAAAATGATAGACCTTCCTCAAAAAATAATAATAAAAAAGTGTTTCTCAGTCAGAGTACTGGATATACTGAAGAATGGGCATTGAGAGATCACTTGGAAATCCTAGTGCTTCTGAAATTTGTGGATCTCCCTCACAAGGTATACCCTCCTGTGGATGAAAAATCTTTGAATGAAGCTATAAAGCTGGACATTTCGTGCAATTTAGCATAAATGTGCTCTGAAGTTGTCTTTCCCTGAGAGAATCTCTAGGACATCTCTTAAGCTTCCCTGATGTTCAAACATTTTTGAGTCTCTGTTTAAACACATGTGGATTATGCTCTTTTATATTTATGTATTGATAAAGGAGAGGTAGGAAACTGAGATGTCTCTGCTGTGCTTTACTTTCCACTGATGAATAGAGAAGCAAATCCAGATTATTCACAGCACATCTTGCCTTGCCTTTATTTAGATTTGGCATCAGGATGCAGCTGTTCTGACTCTTTGTGAGTAAGATAAGGTCATATTCATCATTCCATGTTTAAGCAATCCTTGTGTTTTCAGTGTTTTGTAATACACATCCTACTAGACCATTAAACTATCATCTCTGTTGGGTTTCTATGGAATTTTTCATTTTTCCTGCAGCTGATGAAATGAATGATGATGATGTATTTGTAACCAAAAACATCTGTCATTAAAACTCTCACATTTCCCCCAGATTTCAGAACTGTTAGAAGACAACTTAGCGCCTTTTATCCTTCAGTTCATGAAGACTGACAACAGTGTTTAAGTGGTGTCCAAAGAGTACCTCCAGGTATGGGTTATTTGGGCTAAAATCTGGATTGCCTTGTCAGAAGTTCAGTTTCCTCTAGAGTTCAGGCTTTATGGTAATCTAGGTCAATTCTATGCAGTTATGGAAGAGCAAACAAAAGTTTTTTCCACTAGCTTCTATGAAAAATTGCTTATTGGACATGGAAGCTAGGAAGTTTTGCTTTATTAAATTGTGTTTTCTTTGTCTTGCCCTCTTTTTGGCAACTGTAGAGATATTAAACACTAAACTCAATTTGTTTTCTAGTTCCATGGTGAAATTCAAGTAATTGAATGAGACAAGTTTAGATTGCCCAATTCATAAAAGAACTAAAAGACTACAGTGCCATCTGAACTAATGCTAATATTTATAATGCTGGTAATTATATTTTATAGTATCCAGATGGTTATCAGAAGTGGGAAAATCCATGGGAAAAGACTGTCTGCCTGGGATAGGTGGAACTGCGAGTTATTGGCAGAGGTTTTTTCAGTGTGGATTCACAGCCCCCAAACAGTTTCTGGCCTTACCAGAAGTTTTCAGAAGGTTATTTCTTTTTTTTTTTTTTTTTTTTTTTTTTTTTGAGGGTTCTTTTTGTCCTCTTGATATCATACTTTATGTCTCCTGGTGGCTCCTGCAGGGATAATACAGGGGCCTTCCAGTGGAAGGTGACACTTTGGCAAGGATTGAGAGAGATGAAGTTGATTTGTGCAAATAGACTCTAATAATAACAGCATTAAGAGCTGGATTAAACACATTCATCCTGTATTGTGTCTTGATCCAATGGACCTACTTACCCATTTCTTACATAAATGTCAGGATGTTTCACAGATGGGGTGGTTGTGGCAAGCACTGAGAAACACTCAGGGAGCCCAGAGGGAGATGCTGATTCTCTAGAAGAGACTTCCCTGGCATTTTTAATTGACTCTTGAAGATGACAATCTTAGTCACTAAAAGGAACCCCAGAATGACAACAGCTGCTTGGTTCAGTGTGGTGTGTACAGTGTCATTCTCTGTGTGTTTGTATTTATGTCTTATACTTCTGAGTATATTAGCCAATTTCAGCTAATTTAGATGAAGGGGCACAGCACAGTAGGACTTGGGATAATTCAATTCCCCTGAGGTTTTTGGAACACAGCATCTACAGATTTTGCCAAAGTGAAAACTAAGCACTCTGAGAAATTGTATTTATTCCTTGGTTGTACATCTCTAGCAGGATAGTTTCAAAAGAAATGAGGAGCCCAAGGACTCGCTTTTAAGGTGACATTCTGGAGGTGTAGAGCTGTGTCAGCTCTCTGGTATGGGCCAAAGTCACCTCAGTGGCAGAGCAATGTTACTTGTAAGATGATTTGAATCACAGCTTTTCTACCTTGCCTACATTCTGCCTTATAAAATACCACAGAAATGAAGCAAAGGGGGAGCGTGGTCTCTGCCAGAGACATCTCTGTGACATCAGGAACTGAGTAAAGATAGAGCAAACCCCACCACGCAACACTGAAATGAAATGCAGCACAGCATAACCAGGGTCAGCCATATCTTCATTCCTTAAATAGCAGTCAGGGAGATGTGTTGGTCAGCGAGCACCTCCAACCTTTGTGCAGTCACCATTATTTGTATAGACTGTGCATGTAGGAGCTCAGTGGTTGTTGATGATCCCACCAGTCTGCAATGTGAACATCTGAAAAAACCCAAGCAGATTCCACCTCATGGAGGTGATACATCCCTCTGTATTTTTGTTTTAATTTTACATGTCATTTGTCATTTTACCACTGTTCCCTCATCTTTACTGCCTCTGGGGAGAAAAGAAAAATATTAAATGCCTCATCTTGGGGAAGAAAGATTAAGTCAGAGAGATCTCCACCTCAGTACAAGACTTCAGAGCTGGTTCTTTGATGGTATACAGCAGCAGATACCTCAAGGCTTGGAGAAAGACACAGAGATTTGAACTGCTAATTGAAAACTTAACTGAGACCACCTTCTCCAGCATGGGTGGATTTCAGAGGAGCCATGGAGTGAAGCTGCAGGGAACTGATCTGGTATCTCTATAGATATGGAGCAGGAATAGAGGAAATATTGGGGTTGAGCTTTCTGCTGACCCTCCTAGAGGTTGTGAAACTCTGGTCTTTAGGAATCAGAAAGCAAACCTGCAGTAATGACTGCATGTTGGCAGCTTTCCATAGTGAATTATGTCTTTGTTTGCTGCAGAAAGCGTTTTAGCAAAGCTGTGGAGTGTGACTGAGGGGTACCATAGCCCTCTATCAGGATTGCCAGCTCAGGCTGTCCAAGGGACACAAAGGACCAGGCTTGTGGGTGAAAAATTTGCTACTTCCACTTTCTTCATGTCACAAGAACTCCTGAGTGAGAAAAGCTGTGACATGCTGGGAGGAGCCTTTCTTTTTTTGTTTTCCCCTACACCTTCCTCATAATTAGCTCAGTTGTTGTCTGCCACAACCTGGACTTCTCTCTGAAGTGCTGATAATGTCGAGACATTTCTTATGTTCCTTGGTATAAGAAACCACAAGCAGCAAATCCAGCCAGTCTTTTATCATTATGCAGCATTATGAAAATAATTTCTCCATTTCCATAGGCCGGTGGTGCCATTGATTGTGCTATTCTCTGGCAGTCGGCGCCAGACTTATCCTTTCAACCACATAAAGATCACCTCGCTTTCCTCTCAGCTCTGTGATTTCTTTCTTGACACTCACTGCTAGACCACAGTTTGGACTACCTGGTTTTCTGCCTTTAAGTATCCTATCAGGCTTCTGCTTTTGTAGGAACTCGAGATATTTTTTTGTTGTGGCAGAGAACAACGGAGTTTCAAATGGCGAAGATGAAACATGAAAATCT
The DNA here is from genome assembly GCF_031753505.1 of Anomalospiza imberbis. Classification (NCBI taxonomy): domain Eukaryota; kingdom Metazoa; phylum Chordata; class Aves; order Passeriformes; family Viduidae; genus Anomalospiza; species Anomalospiza imberbis. Next base: position 26,077,974 of record NC_089688.1, read on the forward strand.
TCTAAAAATTCAAAGTGTCACTTTTTCTTCTCCACATTAATGCTGGACCCTGCTCTCGATGTAAAGAAGATGGGCCATTCCTCTTTGCTGGAGGTTTCAGGGATCTTGCAGCAGAGTCCCTGGGGCTTTGTTGTGGTTAAGCAAAATGCATTTACTGCCAGAGGGCAATAGAATTAAGAAAAAAGTCAATGGTAAATAATGACAACTATTTATCTTATTTGAGGCCTACAAAGCAACTAAAACTGAAATTATCTTCAAATAGACACAAAATAGAGTTTTTGCAATAAAGCTCCCAAATCAACCTAAAATCTCTTCCTAGCTGGAACAGCAAGAATCTGGAATTCACTTGGTTATGAGGCATAACATACCAGATTTAGAACTGTGTAACCCAGTCCCAAAAATGGTCAAACAATGGAAAGCTGTTAGGAACATGGCCTAATCCAAGGATTTAAAACCTATGCATGCGTTTAAGTACATTGCAAAACTCTTAGAAATCAGGAGCTTTCCCTGTTTTATTTGCTGGGTATTGAAAACTCTGGAGTTTCTGCAATGGCAAATAGTGAATAAGACAATTTTCTTGAATTGGTGCCTGAAACTACTAAGTCTGTGAGCACTCCCAGGAAAGAGATCCAAGGATTGATTTGAGAATCAGCACATCATGAGACCCTCTGGGAGCTTTCCTTCAGTCCTTCATAGATTGTAAGGCTCCGGGCAGCTGAATGTAAGTCATTAAAGCTCCTAATTCTATCCATTAGTAGACTCATTAATATTTCTCAGTAACTTGGGATACAACATTTTTCATGACAAACTTGGAAAAGTTTTCTCTTCCATCTAATTTTAACCTAGAGACAGCTGTAAGGAAGAAAAGCTCACCACTGAGTGGAAGAAAAACTTATTTGTAAAATTTATATTTGCAGAATCTGTCCTTCTGGGCAAAGCAGTTAGAAGCATTTTACTTTAGAGATTAAAATCTTTCATGAAGTTGTTGAATGTAGGGATATTTAACTTTTGTCATTGGGCTCAATGTTCCAGCCTGGAGCATATTGAACTGCTAACAGTAAAACAATGAACTTTTCACAGCAGATCCCAAAAGGAAAAATAAAAAAATACAGACAAAAACTTCTGGGATCTTAGGAACTGGATAAACATGCTGCTAAATTGTTCATATGCTCCAGAGATGGATGCCATTAGAAAACAGCCATCTTGAATAATTGCTTTTGAATAGAAAAACAGAATTGCAGGACCACAGAATGTCTGGAATGGGAAGAGACCTCCCAAGATCTTCTTATCCATCCCCCTTCTCAAGCAGGTCCACTTAGAACCAGTGGCACAGGATGATGTCCAGATGACTTTTCAATATATCCAACAGCAGGATCTGTTTTCTTCCATTGCATGTCTATATTCAAGGACACATAGGCATATTTATATACTTTTAAAACTTATATGAATAGAGCTTATATATGCACATTTATATGTTTATATATATTTCTGTATAGATAAACACTCATATATGTATATTAACAGCAACATCTGGATGATCAGCAGGAATTTGATGATTTGCATTTTCAGAGATATTCTGTAAACTTGAGGGGAAAAGCCCGGAACTGTTTGATTCCACTGAGAAAAAAACCCTTCAGTGCTAACCCAGCAGTGGTAACTGCTGGCTGGAAATGTTGACATTGTTACTGTTCTAAAGCAAATAAATAGAGAGCAACAGATCCTCACCACTTACCATCCATGCTGTCATTCAGCCTGTTCAAATGTTCAGATGCTAAACATTTGATTTTTCATCTTGGCCACATTAAGCTTTTTTTTTCTTTTTTTTTTTTTTAATAATAAAGTTCATTCATTCTTAAGAGGAATTTATGGGAGTAAAGAAGTAGGGACACTGGGCTTAAGAGACTTGGAGGCCTGTAGGATGTACCTTGTGCTGCCAAAGTCAGTACTCCCTTTATACACAAAACAAGGAGTCCTCAGGCTCCAAGAACAAGTAGAAGAACTTACTTTCTGCAGGGTTTTCCTTTAACTTCTCTTTTAGTATGGGATGTAGAATTTTGGTTCTTGTGTGCACAGCAGCACTAAAGTAATTTGGCTTTCTCTTCAGTGCTCTCTACCAACTTGGATACTTATGGCACACCCCTGCTGATGTTGGTTATTGCTCCTCTCTCTAATTCCCTAGCTGTGCTAACAGTCACTGAAAGCTCAGTAGACTTTTCTGGGTAAAGTCTGGGTGGAGCAAGACCAGAGCAGTGCTGGACTGTATCTGCAGAGTAGAGGCATCCAGCCAAAGGCAGAACAATATAGTCAGAGGAAAGGGGTAGAGATGGAGACAGTCTAGCCTGGAGAGAGTGCATTGAACACCATATATTTTGAGCTTTTTTGCTTGGAGGACTCTCTTGGGGTACTTTTCGTTCCCTGTGGCTGTGGAGGATTTCTCAGCCGATGATACCTTGCCCAGAAAGAGCTGATATGGATGAATCTGGTGCCTTCACTGGCAGTTCAGGTGTTTTGGTTGCAGGAGCATTTCCTCCTGTGCACAGCAGCACTGGGGATGTGAGCAGAACCTCTTCTGCTTGATCTCTCCCTTCCTGCTGCATTCACTCCCAGCCTTCCAGCCCCAGCAAGGGTGCTCTCACCAAGTGAGGCCAACGGAGCTGGCTGACAGAGAGGCTTTGGACAATGCTGACAGGCCAGGCCAGCAACTTTCCTGGCATTTCAAGACAAAGTCCCCCTATGGATTCAATGAGACTCTTGGCACAAGCAAAACTCAGAGGATTAAAAGACATACCTTCTGTCTCTGCCTCCTTGCACTCATGTTCCTCCAACACTGCAGGCACCTTTCTGCCTCAGCTCAGAACTCCTTGTTCTGCTGGGACTTCTGCATAGCTGAAGACTTCAAAGCCTTTGCTTAATTTCTGTTTGCACTTCCAAGTACTGAATGAGGTTGTAAGGCAAAGGTAGGTTCCTTCTAAGCATTTGTGTGTAAACATGAAAGTTATACTCTTCTGCTCCTTGCTCCTTTCATCTTTTTAGCCTCACAGATAAAATGCAGTAGGGTTTTTGAACTTTACAGAAAGTTTTAATATAAGAGTGACTCAGATGTTCTTCTGTTGAGCTCCTCTTTTCTTTCACTATTCCTTTTGTTTTGGCTTTTTTTCCCCTTTCCTTTTTCTTCTGCTTTCCTTCTCACTTTCTCCCATGTAATTCTCTTCAGCACAAGTTTCAGATGGTTTTGGTGGACAACTTTTTGAATTGTTGTTTTGTGGGGCATCATGACTTTGCACCTGGGGACCTCATTTATTACAGCCTCCAAATCTGTCCACTACATGGTCCCTGTCATCTTGGATGTAGGTGAACATTTGTGGAAAAGGGATTATTTCAGTATTGCGTTGCCAGTTTACCTCCAGGTTGCCATGGGGAGAAGTACTAAGGATGTCTCTCCAGTGACAACAGAGAGATCACAGAAGATTAAAATCCCCAATTTTCAGATTCTCCTCACTCCCCCTCTCCCATATTTGGGAGGGGATTCAAGATCAAGAAATATTTCAACAAAAAGATGAGAATTGGAACAGGATTGGCAATGATCTATCTCAAAGGGAGATTCCTTTGAATGCTGCCATATCATCCAGCAACAAAGAAAAACTTCTGCTCTCTCAGATTCTCAGCAGCTACCTAGCTAATTTTTCTGGAACTTTTCAGGCAGTTTGGTCTATTTACACTAAGTTTAATTTCTTATATTGACACCAACTGGAAAGCAGCTTTGGCATATAAAACAGCACCATTTGGTGCTCACATGTCTAGGTTACAGTGCCTGGGTAATTGTAACAAATATTTTAATATCAGCATTAGAGGTAGGATCAAGGAGTCCTGAGGCATTCTGTGTTTCACCCACTAGATCAAATATACAGAGCAGCTGCAAATATTCAGGTCAGTGACATGTGATATTTATTTTGCTGAACTTTCTGTTAGTCCCAATTTTCTTTTAATCTTCTGACCAATATCTGAGCAATGAATACCCTAGTTACAAATATCTTCTTCTAGATATTTAGGCATCAGGACTTCTGTGAGTGAATCACTCCAGTGACTTTCAGGATGAACCCCATAGGCACATAGCTCCTCTTGGAAGTTTTAATTATTTGCTTGACTTGACTTTTGTACCAGCTGGAATCTGATAATTTAACTGATAATAATATGTACTGGTGCAGCTGTTTATCTTCCAGTACTTTATGAAGTATTGTCAGAGATTTGCTGCTTCAAAGGTTATAAAGAGCTTAGGTCCTTGAGGTATCCTTTTATACTTTTTTACGTAACATTGAGAGCAGTAACTATAATTTAACTATTCTGTGTCTGAAACAGTTCTTGCTGAACTCCATTGAAATGGCTTCAGTGGCTTGTATGTGGAGACAAAAATAGCCTAATATCCTGCAAATTGATTGCCTCTTCTATGTGCTTGCCAATTGAGTGACATTCACCCACAGATATCCAAACAGTTTCCTGAGACTCAGATACTGGCCACGCTGATTAGACTGGGCCAACAATACAGGATGTTAGGTGAAATATGCAGCTATTTTTTTAAAGTATTTCAATGAGGATTTTTCTTGTTCAGATTGTATCCACTGCCTTGGCATAAAAGCGCAATGCAAGGTTCCTTTTGAGATCCACAAAGAATTCCTTAAAATTATGCTCAGATCGTTGCAAGCAATGAAATCATCATCTTTCAGGTGAGAGGATGCAATTTTCTGCATACCTTTGTGCCAACCATTTCCAGAAAAGACTGTTTAAGATAATCCATTTTATATTGCATTGCAGGTTGCTGGAAGCCCAGTAGCTTTCCATTTCTGTGGTTCAGCAAAGGGTAGGTAAATTCTTTAAATATGCATTAGTATCAATGTGCATTAATATTAAAAATCATTGTTGATTTCTTGGGGACCTGTGACTGTACCTTTGCTAATGAGTGATAGAGAAACCTTAGAAATCGGAGTTTGTTGCTGAAGGGAATGCACTTCATATGCTTTCTCCCCATTTTTTCTTCTTTTTTTTTTTTTTTTTTCTTTTTTTTTTCATTTCTCTTGTTGCACTTTGCAGAAAATCTTCTCAGAGGTCTCTGGGGGATGGTGCAGGGAAGATCTGTAAGCCTGCAGGACAATGTGATGAGTATCTGAAGAACTCCCCCTTCTCATGAAGCTCACCTTCTCCCCAGCCTCACTTGGCATCTGGACAGCAGCCACCCACATGTGGCATATTAAAGGATTAAGGCTTTAATGACAATTTAAAAATGCTGTTATTAAATGGGGAATTCCATCCTGTAGAACACTTGAAAAATAACATTTGTAAAACTGCTTCCTGAGCCGTATATCCCCTTTTCCATTATCTCATCTATTTGTATGCTAATAACAATTCTTCTGCCTTTCTACTCGGTCTCTGCTTGAGCAGTTCAATGCTGAATTCATGATTCTGTATTTTGTGCTGTGAAGATTTGACTTATATTTTTAAAAAATTGTATCTCAATAATTAATTACAGATAAATTATTGAGAAAGCAGCAGCAAATGCAAAGGAAGAGTGGTCTGTATCAAACACAGACTTTAAAACCAGATATATTTGAAATATCCCATTTTATATATATATATATATATATATATATATATATGCATATATAAATGTATGTGTATCTATATGTATATATGTATAAATAAACATATCTATATACATATATATATATATAATTTTCATGTTCAGTTATCAGAATGCTTTCCTAGCATTTGATGCTTCATGTGATACCACAGACTGCTGACAAAAAATTAGCTTTTTCTCTCAAATTATATCCATAATGAATATCTGAAAAAATGTCTCCCAAGAGAAAAATATACCAGTGTATCGAGACTACGCTTCTGTGAATAAATTCTTGCATATTTAGGAAGAACAGCTCTGCTATCAGAGAAACTAAGTGAAGAGTAGACATATAATTTTGAAATTTTCTGCTTATTTGAACTGTTTATATAATCTCAATGTTTAGGTATATTAGTAACAGACCTGAACTTACAGAAACTTCACTGCCTGCTGAAAAAAAATGTAACCAAAGTTTTCAGTATTTTTTCTGATGTAGACAGGACTCCCACTGTTCTTGTGCATCTCTAAATCTCAGTAAGTGTTTGGATACCCTGTCTTAAGCTGAGATAATTAAGTTATATTAAATCCCCTGTTAGTCCCTGGCTCAAGGAGTGGTTTGGGCTGGAACAGACCTCTGGAGCTTGTCCAGCCAAATGTTCATCCCAAAACAAGGACAACTCCAAAGGCAGGTCAGGTTGCTCAGGGCTTTGAGCTGAGCATGCAGAGTCCACAAACTCACTGGCCTGTGTTTCAGGAGTTATTGCCATCCACAAAGATTAATTTCTTTCTGTCCTTGTGGTCTTAGTCCCTCATCCTGTCCTTGTGATTCTTCAAGAGGTGCCTGGCTCATTTTTTATAAACTCCTTTCACATAGTAGAAAACAGCAACAAGTTGCTCCTGAGGCTTCTCCCTGGCAGACTGAGTGTCCCCTGTGCTTTCGTCCTCTTGTCACATAGCCTGTGCTCCAGCCCCAGCCTGACGTCCTCCAGCTGGGCCCTCCCCAGGATGGCAGCAAACGTGGCACTTCTTGTGTGTGCCACAAACAAAGGGGAGTGGGGAGTTTCACTGCAGCTCAAGTGACACACCAGGTATGTCTGAGCCCTGAGCAGTGTTGGCCACATCCAGACACCTATATTATTTCCTGATATATTCACCTATTTTATTTCCTGATCTCTAAATAAGTCTGCATTGGTAATATCTGTTGTCTGCTCCTTCACATCTCTGCAAAGAACTGGCTTTGAAGGATTAGTGGTGGCAGGAAGAGTCTTCCTCTTTAATATTTCACAATATTTAAGATGTTACACTATGGAAGTAATTTCAGGGCCTAGTTCATCACAGTTTCTCTTCCCCAGAAAATCCATCTTCAGCGAGCTGCTCCAAGGCACAGGGATGCCAAAAAGAGTGTTTCCATTGGCGTCTGTCCTCCTTGCTTTCTATTCTAAAGAAAATCCAATTTTCAACTAAGCTTTAAAATGCATTTGTCATAAACCATGGGCAAATTTCACTTCTCTATTACTTCAGGAGAGATGATGCCAAGGCTGAGCTTCTGTTTTCGTGAAGAACAACACAAAAACCAGGCTCCTTGTTAGCAACACAAAAAGCTCTGTATGGGGAAATGAGCTGTCCTTGGAATGGCACAACTGATATTTAGCCTCAGGATCCTTTTCTAAAGGTCACAGCACAATTTTAAGCCCAGAATATTGCAATACATTTAAATATCTGAGATCAAGGTTAAACAAGATCTACTAATGTAAAACAGAAATGAAGAAATCACATCTACCTTCTTCATGACAGAATCAACTCATCCCAGGAATAAACAATTGCAAACAGTGGGAAAATAAAACTGGCCTGTCCATGCCATGATCTTGGCTTTCAGACTTTCTTCCTCACTGCACAGAGGATTGATGATAACCTGTCCAGGGAGGTCCCTGGCTTAGTGGATGAGAGAAGAGAGGTGGATGTTGGTTAACTTAATTTTAGGGAGTGACTTTCAACACTGGTTTTCATGAGGTCCTCAGGAACAAGCTGATGAAGTAGGGAAACGATAAATGGAAATGACATGGAGTGAAACTGGCTCTGCTTAGAGAGAAATTCAGAGCAAGTCTTGTAGCTGAGAGTTTGTGTTTATAGCACAAAGTGATGATGGGCTCATCATCATTTAATTGTTAATTATTCTACAGCAAAATGTATGCTTTTCTGCAAACATTTTTATCCTAGGAAGAACATTTTTGTTAAAGTATTTGAACCTTCAAAACATTCCAGTCAATTTAGCTGTAAGATGGTGAACCCTGCAAAGCACTCTTGTTCTTACTAAAGGATCAATGAAATTGAAGCTATCTCAGTATGCAAGTATTGACTTTTATTCCTAAAACTGATTTAAACTGTAAAGGCCTATTAAACTAGAGATCAAAGCATCTATCAAAGAGTTCACTTAGCTCTTTAAAAAAAAACTCCATACAGTATTTAGAAGATAATACAAGGAAAGTGATAGAAAATACAGGTTTAAAATGTAATTAGTGATGGAAGCTTAATAGGTGTTCAGTGTGCTAAATCTTGCCAAAGAGAAAGTAGCTTAGACTTTGCCTTGAAAGAGAAAAGTATGAAAGACAAAGTTTTTTTTCACTTATACATAACAGAACATGAAAAACTGAGTTCCAAGAGAAGTTTGAATCAGTATTGAATGCAAAATCTGGGTGTGAGTCCTAATCTGATATATTCACCATAAAACAGTCCTTCCTTGTGCTGTACAGAGATGGGGATAAGATATTCCAAATAATCCCCAGACTGTGCACTTGAATTAAGCAGCATAAGGGAAGGGACACCACTGTGCAAGCAGCCATAGGGTGGTATGAAGATGGATGGTGTCTGGGATGAGACAGGGCTAAAAGAAGAGAAGCAGCATTATGTTTTTTCCATTACACTCAGTCACTAAAAGCAGGAATACACACATAAACTGAAGATTTTTTTTGTTTTCGACCACCACAGAGAAGTCATATCAGCAGCCACACAATTAAAGCAACCTGGCTCCTCTCATGCACAGGGAGCAATTGTTCCTTTGCTTGCAGAAGGAAATGCACTCACATGTGCACACACACACTTAAAAATGTTTTAAAATGTTGTATTTGACTTCCTGGCTAGTTTGAAAATTCTCTTCAAAAATAGCTCTCATGATTGCAGGCTGGCAGAGCTGTTCCTGCCTGGATTTAAATGGGAAAACTCAATTAGAGTTTGAATCTGTTGCACTGAAATGGAATTGTCTCTTGCAGGCAGAGCTCAGTCACGGACACAGTAGCATGAATGAGAGGAGAGGGAGAGGAGGAGCTGTGCCATTGTGGAGGGCAGGCTGGGGGGGCTCTGAGCTGGAATGTTCCATTTCCTGTCACTCTGGAATTGTACTTCTCCAAGCATGTTCAAGGAAAAGTAGCTTCCATCAGGCTTTTTCCTGCAAAGGGCCCTGCTGGGTCTGGGGGTGGCAGGGACCGAGCACTGAGTAGCTCACAGGCAGAGCAGTGACTTGTTCCATGAAGATTTTTACTTTTTACCTCCTTTTACTTTACCTCTGGCTTTGAACAAATATTCACCCCTCCTCAGGCTCTTTCCATCAGGTTTAAGGATGTTATTTGTACTTCTGTAGTCTAGAAATATTTGTGAGGATCTTGGGAAGGCTGGAGCTTGGGCACAGGAAAAATGGATTTTTGGTGGCAGGTTCACCATAGGGTCCTCCCCTCTCTCTCCCTCCTTGTCTCCATTGCAGTCCCATGTCTCTCCTTGTGGTTTCCAGAGCAGGCTTTCAAGCTGTGAGGGTAAACCTTTCAATACTGCCTCTGCTCCTGAGAGCCCTGAGCTGGCCTCAACATTTTTCTCATCACTGTGCATTGAGATCTATGTCTAGAAATGACCTCCTTCTCCTTGCCTCCCTTATCTGGGATCTCAGCCTAAGCCTCAGTTTCCACTTGCTCTCTAAGTCATCTGTGTTAAACTGCTCCTCATAAAAAGCAGCTTCCAGCATGAGTTCTTTCATCTGTGGCTTGTATTTGTGTGTGAGAGGGAGAAAACAGGTTCATTTCCATCAGAGCAGCTGGCTCCTCTGATCTGCCCCCTGGGGACTTGGCTGACAGGGAATGTGTGTCTGCAGGTGGGACAGAGCTGTCCTTCTCCAGCTGTGCCATCCTGCTGGCAGGGGGCAAACACCCCTTTCCCCACTCCTTTGGGACCTGCTGGACACAGTTACTGGATATTATGGGTTGGGAAGAAGATGCACAACTCCTTGCAGTGCAGCAGGCTCGAGGGATCCTCTTGTGAAACCCGCAGTGAGGAGATTCAAGTGTGTTCATTGAAGCAGACGAGGTAAAAGGCTACTTCATGTGTGGGAGGGGATGGTGGGCAGGCAGGGCTCAGTCCAGCTCTGATTCCCTGCCCTCCCGTGACACTGCCATCCAGTGCTACAGACACCCAGCTGGAGACTGAGTGTGGGCTGTACTGCCCTTTATCCAGGGCAGGACATTAATTAAATGTTTTGTTGTTGTCCTTGGAGAACCTGTTGCAGAGGAAGTGGTTATGTCTTTCTTTGGGCATGTTGTACAGGTGAGAGCAGATGGAGATGAAGGAGTTTTGACAGCCACACACTCAGAGGAGCCCCAGGTAAGTGTCAGTGCCCTGCACTGATGTAGTTATAGCCGGTCCATCCTTCAAACAAATGCTGGTTAATGCTGTAAAACTCCTCAGTGCAGGCTCCTGCTGCTCTTGCCTGCATGGATGGATGCACCTGCATGGTCTGAACTGAGGTGCTGCTCCATGTGCTCGGGTTGTCCTGTCTTTGACATGGGGCAGCCCAGGGATGTTTAATAAACTGTGACAGTTACTGTAATAGCACTCTCCATACTCTGAAGAGATCATGGACTTTTGGTTTCTACCTGATTTAGCTTTCAGGGGTTTGTTTTTTTTTTTTTTGTTGTTGTTGTTTTTTGTTTGTTTTTTTTTTTTTTTCCCCATCAATAGGTTAAGATTTTCTTTGGTGTCCCTTTCAAAAGAGTAAAGGAGAGAATTTGGAAAAAAATGTCATCTATGACTTCTGATGGCTGGAAAAAGCAAGGGCAGTTAGCAAGGCAAGAGCCATGGCTCTGTGGTCCAGGGGAATTTTCTGAGGAGGGCATTCACAGCTGTCTGAGGCACTTTTGCAGGAACAGGGAGGAACCCATCTATGCCAGAGGTGTGATGGGGCCAGCAGCTACCTGGTGTCCCTGGGGCTGAGCAGGGCCCTCAGCAAACGTCACTTTGTCAGTGAAAAGGGGAGATTTTCAGTGATTTTCACTGTGATTTTTCAGTGATTTTCTGAGACAAGCAGGGAAATTTTCCAGAAAGCTCTCCTGAGAAAAACTAGCCGAGCTGTGGTGGCAAAATGGTAAAATGAGAAACCAACTCATAGCTCAGACCGTGGCTCCTGCAGCAAGAGCGGTGTCGGCAGGTCCAGGGAGAAGGCCCAGGCCGGAGATGCGGATGAGGTGGGAACAGGCAGCAGGCCCAAGAGGGAACAGCTCTGGTCACGCACTGCAGACACCATCCACGTGGCCAGCTCTGCCTGCAGCAGGAGCTTTAATGATCTCACAGGAGAAAGAGCTGGAATGAAACCAAGAGCTTTGCCTGCTCTGAGCTTCCATAGAAAGAGACTCACAGGAGGGGACAGGCACTTCCAGCACGGGCTGTCCGCATCGCCCATCGCCTCCCGGGGCTGGGCTGCTCCTGGCCTGCTGCCGGCTCCCCTCCGAGCCGGGGCTGTGCGGAGCCCTGGTCCCGCTCCCGGGAGCTGGGACAGCTGGAGGCAGGAGAAGGGAGGTTCCCTGCTCAGCCTGGACCCGTGGAAAGGGGGTGCCGGCAGCCAGCGGTGGCCGCTCAGAAGGAGCAGGCGAGGAGAAATGCACCGCGGAGTGTCAGGCGGTGGGACCGGCTCTGCGCAGCCACAGAGCCCTCTTGTGTTGCCTGCTGGGCTGCAGACCAGCCAGAAGAGCAGCCTGCTCCTTCCACCAGGGCAAGCAAGGTAAAAAACGGGTGCCTCAGGTTTATTTTTCCCTGTTTAGAAGTTTTCAGCTCGTGGGTGGTTCTAGAAGGCAAGAATGGGAGGAGTGAAATGATGCCTTGTTGGTAGGAGGAGATACATTCTGTACAACTTCTAAAGAGCCATTCACCAGGAGGAAAAATTTACTCTGGAGCTGTTCCCATGTGCTAATAATTATTAATTGATTGATTTTTCAGACTATATTATAGCTTCTTGCAGAAACTCAAGCTGCAAGAACTTATTGTTTAATCTGTAAAAAATGTTTCTCTATAATGTTAAAAAATGTTTTTCTCAAATGTAAAAAAAAAACCCAAACAAACCAAACAAAAAAACCTGTTCATTTTATAAATGTGGAAAATAGATTTTTTTTTTTTCTTTAAAGCAAAGCCTAAAACACACCCTTTGGCTGAACTGTCAAATCTCTGAAGACTTAAAGTTCAGGCGACCTTTCTTTGGACCCACCTCCCTTCACTGCTGTCTCTCTTTAAGGGAAGCCACCTCAGGCACAAGGATTTTGCAGTGGAGGCTAATGAGGTACCGGGAAGCCCTGCTCCAGTGGAGTCCCCAGGGACACAATAAAGTCTTCCCCTGGCAGTCATACATCATTGGACAGGTTCCCAGAAGTCAAAAGCAGATTAAACATTACAGGATCTTTTCCCTTCCTGGCTCAGGTATGCTTGCCTCTTTAATGGTTGCAGAAAGTATAAAGCCAGAAAGGACTATTAGATCATTTTAATTTGCTCACTGATAGTTTTGTGTAATGTCTTCTATTAACTAGAAATTAATTAAACTAGCGGGCACCACCAGCAAGGAAAAAGATGTCATCAAAGTTAAGAATGCTTTAAAACAGCTGTGGGAGGAAAAAAAGGGGTAGAAAGGGATTGTGAAAACATTTGACCATGCTGCAGAAAAATGCAAATTTGTCCTTCCCTCTGTTGGCACTAAACTACAATGAATCTGAAGAGGGAGGAAATTATTTCCTGCATTCAGATCCAATGGTCTCCAAATCCCTAATAATACAAACAAAGACTTTTCGACTCAATCAACCAAATACAGTGCAAGGGAGGTCTTGTTTTCAATCCCATCCACATTTTCTTATTTACAATCAGTGGAATAGACTCTTCTTGTATATGTCTAAAATGTTCACATGTTAGAAACAGGTGGTGAGGGTTCAGGAAGCTGATGTGTGTTTTGGAATTTCCTATCTACCAAAATAGTTTTTCTATTAATTCAAGATGCTGTCACATTAAATAAAATTATCGCAATGATGATGCTCTGTATGTGTCAGCTTTTGTTTCAGTAATGTAGCCTGAATTTTGGCTGCCTAGGATCAATTTTTGGATAAAAAGTTTTTTTCTTTATATTGATGCCAGAATTGATCCTATTTGAATTCAGTGTTGACATCAGAAATGTAAGAATGAGGATCTGTTGTAGTGCTCCCTTTAGTTTACATTGATTAGTTTACATTAATTTTCACCTCAGCTGTTGCAATATCACCTTACCAAAATATTAGGATTGGGTTTTCTTTTTTTTTTAAGATTTTCCCTTCAAAGTTTAATTAAGTTAGTTTATGAAAACATTTTTACTCATTGCAGATTTGGGAAATACTGCATTATTTCAGAACAAAGCTCCTGGGTCTCTTTTTTTTCCTGTCCTCAGAAAAATGTGTTCATACAAGACTGAGAAGTATACAAATTTGAAAAACAATCAGAAGAGCTGAGTATTACAGCATGACTTTTTGGTGTCATGTCAAGGCAAATGAGGTCCTGCCCACAGTGTTCTTTGCTATAGCTTTAGTAATGTTTTTTTAGTGGGATCCTCGGCCTGGCCCATGATAAAGGAAGTTATTTGTCATTAGTTAACTGATTCCTTTTCTTATTGTCTTCTTGCAAAGCCACCTCTTCTCCTATCAACTCTAATTGAATTGACTGCCTGTATTAGGTTCTCAGATTCACCATATGCTCTCTGCCTAACAATATTTATTTCAGATTAACGGTAACAACACAAAGACCAAGTGGATGCAAAGCCTGGAGGAGAGGTCACAGAGCATCTTGCTGTGCCACATGGTGTTGTAGCTCTCCTGAAAGCTACCAGGTGGGTGTTGCAGAAAGTTATATTCTTCTTTTGAATTTGAGGAAAATTTAAGGAACTGCTGTGAGATGATCATTAAAGGCTTCCAGTCCAGAGAAAGAGAGAAATGTCATTTAAACAGTCAGGGAAAGAAGCTGAAGTGCTGTGATTCTCAGTTCTAAAAAGTCTGTAAAAAGGCCAGAATTTCAAGATTTATATCTGAAACATGAATTTTGCTTCTCTGTTCCCACTCATCTCTTGGTATTTGGTATGTTTTTATGGATTACTTAAAAAAAAAGGATCTTATTTGCAAACTGTCTGTGTCTGTTTCATGTTACCCTTGCCAGAAGGTGTCTCACTTGCATGATCATTGCAAGAACCCGTAGGATCATTTACAATCCATGAGCTATCTTTAAGTGCACTACGTATTGCTAGCTTGGTTTAAGATGAGGTATTGCAGCCAGCCAGCAAGATAATTATGAGAATATATTAAGCTAACCTGGGTGTTGTGAGCAAGGCTTGAATAAGCACAGCACATCTCACAAATTCTATTTAGCAGCAGAAATATTTTTTCCTATGTAGATTGCGTTGAAAAGAGACAAAACCAATAAGGAAAAGTGAGAAAGAGAGAAGGAGGATGAAAGAAAAAACTGACCAGTGAAAGGAGAGGAGGCATTTGGGTACTGCAGGGATTGGAAGAGCTGAAGGAGATGGGAGAAGACGGGAGTTTGTGTGTGAGGGAGGAACAGAGCAGTGGGGTAATGAGGTCTGGATGGGAGAGGAGATGGCAGTGGAAGGAGGGATCTGGAGGGATCTCTGATGAGAGGAGAAGGTGTAACCAGGAAAAGGGATTAAGTGTCCCAGGCCAACAGCTCTGCCAGTTGTCACATCCCTCTGGTCCCTTATCCAGCTGGATCCCATCCACAAGAGATGCTCTCGCTGGGCTGAGTCCTGCCCTGGCAGGAGGCTCTGCAGCTCCAATTACAAAGTAATTAGCTCCCTTGAGAACAGGAGATATGATGGAATACGGTGGAGAGAGGAAAGCATAGCTAAGAAGTTGCTTTAATGGATTTGGCTTTCCTCTTTGGAAGTTTGAAGACATGAAAGATGTTTTCAAGGAAGCAGGAAAGCTTGCTTAAGGAATGGATTATTCAGAGCTTAAAAAGTGTTGATTGCAAATTGCTCTGTGTATGCTTTAGGTTGTTAAGTGTAAAGAGCTCTTAATAACTAAGCTAATAAACTCCTCAGTGTTTCACCTCGATATTTTTATTTATGGTTCAGAAATATGCTAACTTGCTGCATAAATAGCAAGGCATACTTCCTCTTGGAGCAAATGGAAAACACACTCAAAAAATTATTCAACATAGCAAGAAATGAGGGGTTTTTTCATTTACTTTATTGTCCTTTGGTATTTTTTGTGTTTCCTGCTGTCCTCAAGTGAACACAAACTTTACTTCTGTGATCTTTCTGGAATATCTAGCAGATCTCTGTTCGCATCCAAGTGACACGTGAAACTGGACAGCACAGATATGGGGTAAAGGGAGGCCCTTTAAAATGTGGATTAATTTAAAATGCTTGAAGATTTAGGACTTTTTAAGACAACCCTAGCCAGTTAACTTGATCCCTTAATTCTAAATGAAAGCTCTTGCCATCTTCTGTTTAAGGAAAAATTTACAGACTGACTTGCAAATGAGATATTTTCCTGAGAAGTGAGAGTTTACAGTGAGTTCCCTTTTTTTGGTGGGCAGAAAGATCTCGAAAAAGCTGTTACCCAACTATTCTTAATGCCTTTGCCCTGAGGCAGACAGGGCATATTTGGGCTCTACTTATTGATCTGTGTTATGAAACAATTACAGTAGCATTCATGAGCCTTGAAAGCCATAAGCAAAGATAATACGCACACTTCACTTAATTCAATAAGTTTGGTGGGGGGTGTAATATGCCTCTTGGAACGTAGCTTGAGGAAATCATCTTGGTTAGCACTGCTTGAGGAGGCTCTGATAATGTATTTAATAACAACAACAATAAAAATAAGGCCACCTGGGTTATGTGGTGTTGCAAAACCTCTGCTCCCAGCTGTCATTCACACCAGCCTTGGCTGACCCCAGGCCTCCCCTGTGCCTACGCCTGTGGGAAGAGAGGGAACAAGTGCACCCCTGCCTTTCTCCTTTGTGTTGAGTTGGCAAAGTAATTCAGGCAGAAACTGCCTCTGTCTGGCTCTGCACAGCACCTGCTAAAGAAAGGTCTCATTTTAGCTGTGGCTCTCAAACATTACAGTAGTACAAATAATTTCATGTAATGATTTCATTTTGTTTCCAGTCCCTGGCTTTATCCAGAGACTCATAGTGGAACTATTAGGCATGTCTGGAGTTGTTATGAACCTCTTTTCCCTAAAGTGATTTATCTGACTGAAGGTAATACAGTGTAATTTTATGTTAGCCTCTGATTGTTCTAGGAAAGCTCAGCTCCTGTCCTTCTGAAAACCATCTCAAGAAAGAAGACAGGAGCTGCTCTAAACCCAGCCACTGTCCCTTCAGGCTGGGCTGGTGCTGTGCAAGCCAAAGCCTGCTGCTGGATGTATATGCTGTGTAGGTGAGGAGCAACTCCAGCACAGAACAAGGGGGAGGAATAGGATCCAGTGACTGCACAGGGAGTAACAAGACTCTGAACTACTCTGTGAATGAAGCAATAGAGGGGACCAACTTTGCCTTGATGGAGGGTACATGTGGGTGGGCCTGCCGGAATAGTTTGAAAGTGTTGGACTTTGAAAAATACTCTGCAGCCAAGCTAGGAAAGCCAGCATTGGGCTGACCTTCTTCTTTAAGCTCCTGCTGATGTGTTGAAATGCCTTTCATAGCTCAGTTTTGAAAGCCTTCCTGTGCAAACATGAAACCTCTTTGTCACTCTTATACCCTAAGCCATCACACACAGCCTATTTTTTGCCATTCGCGTGGTCTGCCCACACGAAGGAATGGAGCTTAGTCTCACCTGGAGCTATCACCAATGTTCACTGCTCTGTGGCCAGAGCTCATGCTGGGAACAGCCACTGAATGTCACACAGCTGATTGATATGGCAGAGTGGTAGATTTTGGGATGCACAGCTTTGGGTCTTGTATCCCAGGCTTGTGGAACCTCAGAAGCCTAAGCAGAAACATGTGGTCTTCTTTGATGCTTTGTAAGTTCCATGTCCCAAATACTGATAGCAAAGCTGAGGTAATTTCAGGTGCTGAGAATGAGAAATTGCAAATTCTCATTCTCTGCATATGTACTGCAAACAAACAGCTATTCAGGAGCACCTGCCTCTTTGACTAGTTGACTCGAAGTCCTGTAGCTTCAGTGAATTTTAAAACAGGCCTTTTCAGGGCATCTTCAAAATACTGGCCTCTGGCAAGAAAGATCCTCATTTGCTGAAATAGCCAGAGCTTGGCATAAAACAGCCTCAGCATGCTTTCTTCCTTTGCCCCAGCCCTACACTGAATGAATTTAATGCCCTGCAAAATACCCTGGTAGTTGTGGGGTCTTTCTTCATACAAGTAACTAGCAGTGAGCTGGTCCAACAGCTGTGCTGGAAATACCAGGCTGTCTCTTTCCCCCCTCTCCTTCTCTTCAACCTGCCTGTCAGTTTTGTTTGTTTGTTTGCTTTTGTTTTTCCTTCTTGGCATGGGAGATCTGTCATATTTGGGATATAGATTTCTGTGGCCATGGAAAGCCAGAGAAAACTGTAAAAATGTAATTGGAGGCTCAAAATTCAAAATCTTAAGCTTGGTTAAGTAAGCAAGTCTGGGCAAACAGTGAGTGCCAGTGATCTGCTCTTTTGAAATTGAGAGCTATCTTAGTGGAATAGACTCTGCTTTGAAGCAGGTAAAATGTATAAAGTGTACCACCTCAGACACACTTCACGCTGACAGGCACGAGCTATGTGCAGATTGGTAAAATCTGTCTGTGTTTTCCCTGGTGTTTTTCTTGAGTACAAGCATTTGTTCTACTTTGACTTTAATTAGTCCCTCATAGCACTGCTCTGACAGACTAAATTAGATGTCAGTAATAATATACTTTGCAAATGCTATGTCTGTACAGAAATTCTCCACACCAAGGCTAGGATTGTTTTCCATGTCTATCCACTGCACGTAATTATACATTAATGTAGGAATAAATGTGAAACACTGGCTAGATCTTAAATTGTGCTATTTCTCAGGTTTTACTCCTGTTATTAATGGCATGTCCACAGGACAGTAAGTCTGCTCCTCAGTCAAGTGAAAGAAATGTTTAATATGAAGATAAGGTGTAGCAATTAGCACTGGAGTCTATTCAGAGCTGATGTGTTTATTTAGTAGAGCTGATCACGACGTGCAGATACTGAGATTTTTTGCAAACATTTTCCTGTCTGCTAGGTTTCTCAGGCTATGATCTTCAACATGATGCTCAATTCCACTTTACTGTCCAGGTACCCTTTTTATGGGTCAAAATCAGTTCAAGCCAACTCCTTTCATCTGCTGCTGTGAATTTTGGCTGAGGCACTTGGTCTGGTTCAGATCACAGGCTTGAGCATTAGCATGAGTTCAAGTTGCAAGGTAACACATAGGCTGTCAATTGAGATTTTAAGATCAAAATGGATCTTTGAGGTATTTATAACATTAAACACAGAATTTCCTCTGATTACTCCTGTTTGGAGTTCAGCAGGTCCTGTCTTCATCAAAACAGAACTTCTAGTGCTTCTCCTGTCTTAACCAGAAGACGCCAAGAGGTAAAGATCCTGACATCTCCCTTTGCTGGTTGTTCTGATTCCAGGTCACCCTTTTGGTTATATAATTGTGTACTGAGATGATGGAGAACCAAAAGAAAACAGAAAAACATCTGTAGCCTGTAAAAAGCAGCCCCCTCCTTTCTACCATGGAAAAGATGCTACATCATCAGATGTTTTGTAGGAAAATGAGGAGTATTCCTAATTGAAGCCCTCTTTCTGGTTGGATTTTCTTGTAGCTGACAATGAAAAAGGTAATCACTGTGTGTTGAGACTTCTCTGTGACAGTTCAGAAAGAGGTACAACGTAAAAAGAATATTATGTGCTTTTCATAAAAAGTTTAATAGGAGAACTTTGTCTACTTTTCTTTCTTACTTGATATGCTTTGAATTTATTCAAGGAATTTAGAAAATTCTGGGTAAATAGCAAGTCAAATGACAAGTTTTTATGTTTTCTTTTTCATCCTTTTAAAAACAGAGCTATACCTTTGTCTGTGTTTCTTTTTCTTTTAAACCAAATTCAATGCTGCAGGGAAATTAGACTGGAGTCACATTTTCTTTTTCTCCCATATTTTGTAGTGTCGTGTTCTAAAACTTGCTGCTTATGAGACCACTTCAAAATATTCCATATGAATGGGAACTCTGCAGAAATAACAGACTTCAATTTGTCTAGTGGGCTGTTGCCTGAAGAGAGACAGAGCCTCATTGTGGCTTCTCAGTGGTGGCTGCTTTCTCAATAATGAAACACGACGAACAATTTTCTTACCTTGCATTTATGCAAACCTTAACAGTTGAAAAATGGAAAACTTTAAAAAACTTCCCAAACAAGACTTCTAACCATTCTTCAAGCCTCCCAGGGATCAATGAGCTTTGCAGATCAATGCTGTTATTACATGAATGAGGGGACTTCAGAAAGCCATCACATATAGGCAGGAGCCTATGGTTTGTGGCAAACCCTATTAGAAATGAGCATCCCTTATCCCTTTGTGACTTCCTATGCTTTTCAAAAGGGAGTAGTTTGAGAAGTGTTTGGGATTCAGCATTTATAATGGAATCTGTAACAAAACTCAGCATGCAAACTGCAAGAAAGTATTTAAGCAGTTTGAGTGAGACTCAGAAACTGGTTTCAAAAGCATTTCCTGAAGGTACAATCACTTCTGGCACCAGAGTGGAAACACTTATGCATATTTCTGCACCCTGGGGCAATTTTCAAGAATGTACCTAATGTTAAATCTGAACTCAAAGGGTTTTAATTTTTCTCTTTGATGGGGAGTAGTCATTATGCAAATAAGATAGCCTTTGGTCAGCTGTCTGTATTGTAATTTTTTTTCTATTTTGGAAGGATGCTAGTTTAAAATGAAAATTTCCACATTGAAGTTACCTATTTCATCACAGCTTTTTAGTTGCCTCCAAGATGTGAAGTGGAACACAATCAGCTACAAGCATGATTTGTAAAGTCCCATCCTGGCATGAAAGGAGTCTTGTCTCAGTTTGGCGTGGCCACTTTTATAACTCTTCCCTGAAAGGGAAATTACAGCAACCTCCACTTGTCCTTGATTTCATGGCACAGGTAAAATATCCTTGGTTGTCTCCATGTCTGGCCACTGGTGGCCAGCTACATCCCATACTTCCTGACCTACCTTCACCCTGGGCTTCTGGGGAGGGACATTTTGAACCAGGGTTATAATGGTAGCTAATCTCTCTACTCTGCCTTGCAGTATTCTTGCTTTCCTTCTGACATTTGATGTTTAAGAGGGACCTCAGTCCAATCTTCCTGACCAACCTCTCTGGTGTGACAGACCCACACTGAGCAATGGGAGATGTGGCCATGTGAGAGGCTGGTGGACACTTTGGCCTGTGGGGTCCATTTTTCCCACCTGGTGGATTCCATGGCTTTACTGGATGTGAACAAGCATGCAGGCATGCTTTGTCTGGTGGTTACAGGAGGCAAGCAAGGGCCTTATTCACCACCAGCAAAGTCAGAGAATGGGCCAGAAGAGACTGAGGACACATCCTTTGCTTGTATAGCTCACATGCCATGACAAAGCCAATAGAGTAAGGGGATTTTACATCTGCAGGGATTTCTTTTTTCTGCTGATACTTTCTTTCTTCCAGCACTAGCATTTCTAGCAGCCTCAAAAATGTTGTGGAGAATTCAGGGGGTTTGTCTCCCATCACCACTGTGAAATCCAGGGGCTGTTAAGAATCAGGCTTTAACCTCTCGGGAAAAGGCAGTCCATAAGCAACATGAAAAATTGAAAAGCAAGAAAAGCCTTTAAGTAACTTTTGAAGACTTAAGCCCATTGACTACTGTGCTTCAGAACATGGAGGCAGGTACCTGGACATGCATCTCCAGCAGCTCAGTGAGGGTCTGGTGCAGCCCCTCCCTGGGAGCAGTGAAGGAAAAGAAACATCCTCCCTTCTCTGGTGCCTCTTGTTTAGAGGAAAGCATAAATTATCTGACCTGTGATACATTCAGATTTTTCCTCCCCAGGCTGAGTTTCCTTACAAATAACTCTCATTATTTGCGCTGGGCTGGTGGTAAGACATCTGCTTTCTTACATGCAAAAGGGATTTGTTGTGCAGTTCTAAGGAGAGTTTCCTCTGCTGAGTTTGGCTTGCCTAATTAACAGTTTGCGAAATGCTTTGGATCCATCTGGAGGAACGATCCTCCTGAAATGGGGCTTGTTATTCTAACAGTGCAAACAGACCTGGGTGAGCAGGGGCTGGGGGACCAAACCTTGTCTATGGGGAAGATGCATGACAGGGGATGGGAGGCTTGCTGAGGGGGAAGCAGGTGGCTCCTGTAAGTCGAGTGGGAGCTCTTCTCTCCTGGGGAGATAAGCAACTGCAGTGCAGGTGCTGAGACTGACAGGAAAAGTTAGTGGAAGTGCTTTCCTATGTTGCTGGGCACAGCTGCAGCAAAGTGCTTTACTGTGCTTGAATACTTAGTGCTGCTGAGCTTGCAGCTGGAGAGCTGCAGAGCCAGGCAGGGAAAGTTGTACATGGTGAGCTTCACTTTTCATCCAGCACTGTAAAGTGATCAGGGTGAATGATATCAGGACTCCAGGTTTTCAGAAGTTTGGGATGAAATTAAACAACCTTTGGACTTTTTCAGACAAAGAATGCAGAAGCAGCTGCTGAGCAGCCTGGCGCATGGGTGTGACTTGGTCTCCCTCTTTCCCAAGCATTCTGTTTGTCACGTGCTGCGTGTGGTTGTGTCCAAGGGCAGTCAAAGCTATTAATTTCCATTTGCCTCTCTTTAATTCTGTGCAGAGGAACATTGGGGCAGGGCCCTCAGGAGTGTGCCAGGCAGCTCCCAGGGTAATGGCCCTTGGCTTTGGCTCTGTGGTTGCAACTGCTTCTGCTGGGGTGCGCCCTGCTCAGCTATGCCCCTTTCTCCTTAAAGGTTCCCACTCCCTCCTCCTTTGTTTTGCCAGGAACCACCTGAGTGCAGTGGTCAGAGTGTCTTCCTGTGCTGGCAAGCACGTTTTGGAAGGAAGAGAAATGCTATTGCCTTATCATCAAATAATATCCCACAGGCTTTTTATGCACCTGCTGCAGAGGACGTAGTGAGATATATATGGGGAAGGCTGCTGAGGATACACTGTTTTCTTCTCTCTGGTATCTGGATCATGCTTAGTGCAGTTGTAAGACCCTTTGAAGCCTAGCATCTTATTTTTCTGACACTTGGAAAAAATAGACCCTGAAAGAGGAACAACAAGCAAACCAATCAAAAACACATTTTCCTAAAATATGCATAAACTTTCCCTTCCAGTAAGAAAATACCCCGAGGACATTGGATCTCAGCACTGAATCCAAGCCTTTAGAAACAGGATGCATAAGGCAAACAATGCTGCCAAGGTCACATGCTGTGTGCTTCTGTTGCCTTCATCCTTGGAGGAAATGCTGGGGCTACCAGGAAGATCTCTGCTCCTGAGATATTTCAGGGATACACCAGGAGGAGAAGGAGAGCCAGGACACTTGCTCTTGGTCTTGCTTGGGTAGACGAGTGCCTCCCAGTCTGCTGTGTCCACAGCTGAGCAGGTGCAGTTCCTACACAGGTTGGACCTTCTCTGTTTTTGTCTAAATAAGGGTGTTGAGTCTTTTCTGAGCTGGGATTCATTACTCTGCTGGCTCAAACAAAAACAAAGCTGTGCTTTCCTTTTCCAAATCACACTGCAGGTTTTTCACTCTCCTGCTGATTTTGTTCTGAGGGAATACCAGTGAATTTCTGGCTTATAGCAGAATTAGACATTAATGTTGAAAATATGGGACTGGGTTGGTACTTTCTCTTTCTTTTCAGGAGTGAGTCGCCAAAGTGACCTGCCTTTATACAAACATGGTCTGAGTTTCACTGTGCATTTATAGCCTGTCCATGGAAGCTCCCTTCTGTCCAGATGCAAAAAGTTACAGAAGAGCACTCCTAGACATAAAAGAGGCATAAAAGATGCTCAAGAACTGGTTTTATGATTTTCCTTTTGAAAAGACCCAGGTGCTTAATTAAAGGCCCAGAAACAGGCTTTTCAAAAGCTACAGAAGGGTCTTGATCTATCCAAAAAGTACAGTGAAAGAGAAAAGAAAGGACATGAGAAAGTGACTTCATTTTTCCTTTATGCCAAGAAAACGTGCTGGTATGATGGCTTCTCTGAGGTTATTGGGAAAGGGGAGATGGGTGGCAATACACAGTACTTATCCTGTGTCCCACTTCTGGGGTTTTTGAGAATCCAGGAGCACTTGTACAGAGATACTCAGTGCCTTTTGACATGAGCTTTCATCCTTCCTCAGAGAGTCGCGGATGTACCTGGGGTACCTGAGATTGCTTAGCTGAAAATCAGAGCCATGAGGCAAAGTGGGATGAAGATAGGTGATGCATTAGGTTTTAGCTTTTATATTTTTCAGATTCTGGGCTGTTTTATTGTGTAGTTCTGAGCTTCATATTAGGGGATGGTAAGCTCTCTTCACAGAGTAGGGAGACAAAACAATTCCTTTTCCAGCTGGGGACCAAGGACAACTGATCCAAATTTCCGGCCCAAGAGCATAAACAGTGTGGACTGAACAGAGGAAAAGAAGAAGGATGGGACTTCATAACCTAAAGCTATAATGGGACAATTAACTCCAATATGAAAATGGACCAGAACTTATAAAAGTGAGAGACCCTGTCATGCATTTTGTGACCTTTTTGGTTCATCTTGGGTGTAGCCCTGACTGGGCTCTTGTGCTGCCCAAGGTGGATCTATTGAGGATTCTTTATTCTTTATTCAACTCCATCTTCCCCTCTGTTCTGTCAAGGTCAGCCTTGACAAGGCATCATAGGAAAATCTATCAGAGGACAGGAATAAAACCCCATAACCTGACTGTCAAAGGGAATCAAGCTCCTGCTCTGTGCAGTGATACAGAAGTCTGGTGTAAGTCATAGTAGGGCAGTCTCAGGACGCTGTCAGCTACAGACATCTGGCAGGTATTTTCCTATTTTTGACTATTTTGCTCTTCCAAGTATCATCACACAACTTGGCAAATTCTTCTTCCTTGAGTGTTTCTCCCTGTCTCCACAGTCATAAATGTGAGAAGGCTGTGGCTGCTGTGGGATGTGCCCATATGCTGTAGAGCAGGTACTGCTCCCAGGCAGCTGGGATGGGTTGCTTATGTGCTATGAAGGTTCCTGTCTTTTGCCAGGAAAAGTCAGTTGATGCTTTATTAGGTAAAGTAAAAATTCAGAATAAATTTCAGCAAATGAAATAAAACACGACTTGGTGAGTAACTTGAACATCAACTGTAATTGAATATACTACTTTTAAAATGAAAAATCAGCTTCTTTCATCTCTTTGCTATCGGTCTCTATTTCTCAACTTTTCATAATTGCAAAAAACAAAAAACTCACCTTTGCTTTTAATGCATTGAAAAGTCCAGGGAAAGACTTCAAGATGAACGTTTATAATAATTTCACAGAAATCATTCCAGATTTATAGCTGAGTTCACAGTCCTACCCCAAGTCCTATTTCCTTTTAAAATGTGTCTATCATTTCAAGAAACTTTCTAAAGAGATTTAAATCTTTTAATCCCTTTTCTTCCTTTTCCAGGCAGAATTTAGTATTTATGCTAATTTGCCTGCAGTTTGGATAAGATAGGTATAAATTCAAATTGTTACAGACTTTCAAAATCCAGCCAGTATTTTTTGTAAGCAACATCCCATTAAAATGTTCAAATCTCTTTGCTACTCATAAGTTAATCAATTAGTTGATGGGCCAAAGGTAAAGTGCAGTAACTTCACTGAAGTAAAATGAAGTTGTGCTAGTTTCCTTTAGGATACAATCCAGCCCATTTTTCCCTTTAGCACTATACTATTCTACTTTATTTTCCACAACAATCCTTATGTTGGCCTCTAAATTTCTTTGCAAAAAAATGGGGTTTTGTCTGCAATCTCTTTGGTCATAACTTCTGCAGTGATTGCTCTTAGCGTCAGGATGAACTCATGGTTTTTCTCATAATTAAAAAAGCTGTGAATGCTGCACTTCCATCTCCTCTCCTGATAAAAGCTGTAGCAAACCCAACACTAGGAATATTTGAAACAAAATACAGCTGAAAAGTGCAGTGATCTCAGTGGTGTTTGCAGTTTAGGAGCTGCAAAAAAATGCATTCGTGGTTTGCATAAGAGATTAGTGCTTAATCCTGTTTTCATGTTCTCCCACCATTCAATAAGGGATGGGTCATATCCTTAATATATTTGATGAAATGGCTTGTCCAAGGATTGTAACTTTCAATGCACAAAAGCACACATAAACTGTGGACAAAATAAAATGAAAATAAACAAAACTCCTGTCTCTGGAGGCTAAGCAATGCCTCAGATCCTGCTTTGAAAAGATCCTGCTTTGAAACCAGGGCTGTTGTGTGTAAATGATTGAGCAGGTTCAGTAGAGAGGGCACAGAATGACATTTTCCCTGGGAATATTTGATATAATGTCTAAATTTTTCTACACAGAATAGTCTGATCCAAAAAGATTCTGATAGGACAAGCAGGATACTGGCAAGACCAAGAGACTTAATGTGGAGCTTAGTTTGTGTCCAGGGCTCCAACTGCAGAGGAACCCTGTTTGCACCTGAC
The DNA here is from genome assembly GCF_031753505.1 of Anomalospiza imberbis. Taxonomy (NCBI): domain Eukaryota; kingdom Metazoa; phylum Chordata; class Aves; order Passeriformes; family Viduidae; genus Anomalospiza; species Anomalospiza imberbis. The sequence goes on from NC_089688.1 coordinate 26,103,546, forward strand.
CAGTTTCTCTGCTATGTTGGCAGGAATATTTTATTTTCCTGAATTACTTTTTTGATAAATAATTTTCCTGATGTGGTGCTCCATGTACTGCCCTGAAAGGAGGTTGCAATGAGGTGGGGGTTGGTCACTTCTCCCAAATAACAAGTGGTAAGAATAAAGGAAACTGCCACAAGATGCACCAGGGAAGCTTTAGATTGGCTATTAGGAAAAAATTCTTCTCTGAAAGGATTGTCAAGCCCTGGAACAGGCTGCCCAGGGAAGTGGTAGTGTGACCATCCCTGGAGGTATCTACAAGGTGTGTAATTGTGGCACTGAGGGACACAGCTTAGTGTTGGACTTGGATTTAATGGTCTTAAAAGCCTTTTCCAACCTAAAAAATCTGTGATTATATATATTGTGACAGTTGATGCTCCTGCATTTCCTCAAGGTGTTTCTGTGCTGTATTGTCATTGCTATGAGGAAGAATGTGTTTGCAGAGAGATCTTGGCAAATTATTTGAGTTCTCAATTTTCCTTCTGCTTAAACTCCATACCTCTCATTTTCATAATGAGAACTGAACAGGAAAGGCAGCAACATAGTTACAGTTTTGTTTCTCCTTAAGTACAAGCACTTTTTGAATTACTTTTTAAATTTCCTTTCTGAGCTGGAAGCAGAGATGCTTTGTGGCCAAACAAGATTCACAGCAGGATGATTAAGCACCATCACAACCTGGTTGTTAAGGATCCTGCTGGGGAGAATTGCCAAATATTTTGAGTGGTCCTAGTATCATGTGAATTCAGTTCCAGTGCAGTCATGCAGTGGTATGAATGGATTGTAAAAGATACTGAATGGTCTCTCCAGAGGCTGCCTTTAGCAGCAGAAATCCTTTCCAGTTCAGTCCAGAAGGATTAGACCACCAGGCATCACTGTCTGTTGGATGAGTGTTCTGTGAGAATTTTTGATCTGGTTAATTGTGAAGAAAATTCTGCCCAGATGACAAAGGGACCCAACACAAGTGAAAAATGTGTCAGGAATGGAAGAGCTCCTAAGGGTTCCTTGAGAGCCCAGGTGGTCATGGTGGCTGGTGGTGCTTTGCTATTTGAAGCAAAATATACGAAGCTCATGACACTGCTAACCTTGTTCTTTGGACAGCATGTTTCATTTTCCACATTTGTCAGTTGGATGTGTTCCTTGGAAACTACTTTTGCTTGGAAAGAAAATATAGTAAGGGCTGGTAAGAAACTGACAGCAGTGCAATAGGGTTATGCAAAAGAGAATGTAAAGAATATAAAATAATTGACTTTTGCAAATCTGAGTTTTTTCGTCCTTGTATCTGTCAGCAGCTTAGCATAGAGAGATTCTACAGGAACAGAACTTAGGCAGTAAAGCTGTCACAGCACAGATTTTGGATAGGCAGAAATAATTTCTGTTGAACCCAAGGTCAGTGACAAATACAGAATCTAAAAGGAAAGCACAAATCTTAAACACAGAAATTAATATCTGCATCCTCACAAAGGAGAATTGCAGGTTTAAACCAACGTTTTTAAAGTAGACTGTTACCTGTAGTCTTTCTTCCTCCCACTGAGGTGGGGACTTGGATGTACTAGACATTTTAGAAATACATTTGTAAACACTGTCTTTGTTAAGATCTTCTAGAATAAATGTCTCAATGTGTAAGGTATAATTTTATATATCCCTGTGACTCCATGGGTAGATTTCCACACAATTACTTGTGCACAAAGCAAAGTACATGCTTGAATATTTATGAAGCTTGAATATACATTTCAAAATGGACCAAATGAGGGATAATTGGAGAGATATTGGTAAGATCTTTTAAGATATTTGAGCTATTCCCTTTTGTTCTGACTTGAGGCTAAATGATTTCTAAGAGTCTGGTGCATTTGTGTCTCAGTCTAGGGTACCAGCATGTTATTTGCAGTGGCTTTGCTTTTCAGACAATCCCAGGTAGTATGAGGATGGTAATGAATATAGGAACTTTAATATCATTGAGTCTTAATAAACTTTGCATTGAAGAGACAGAGACCTGAAAGGGACTATATGTCTACTTTCCTGAGAAAATCAGAAAAAAATGTCACTTTTTATCTTGAATCACCAAGAATAGCATTTTTTAAAAATCTATTACTTTGTATCTCAGTTTTTCTAATATTAGGTCTGAATTTATATTTGCATAATTTGGTTTATTATTGCACAAGAAATCCCATGATCTGTTTCCATTTTTGATACTGTTTTACTGAAATCAATGTGTTCTCATGAGAGAAATTTAATTTGGCACATTTTCTGACAGAAAGATATGTTTTTGAAAATCTTTAATTAATTTTAGGCTTCGGCACCCAAATGTGATAAATCAAAAAATCAGCCCAAAGGTTGGCACTCTGTAATGCCAGAAAGGCAACTAAGTGGTGTTTCTGTTGTAATTGCAACCAAGCAGAGCAATGAATCTGGAAAATAGGGCAATTACAGATACAGAGTTGAAATCCGTTGAGTTTGCACTGTATGTTCCTTCTTACAGGAACTGGAACAGTTTGGGTGCAGAGAATTCTGTCCATGGGCTTAGATAACTAAAAAAACTCTCAAAAGGAAAGGAATTCCTTTCATACCGTTGCCCTTTGGCTCAGGAGTATGTCTCTGCCAGGTGTGGTGTGGCAAATAGGGGAATCAGAAGTTTTCTGGGAAGTGGCTTTTCCAAACTGCACGAAGTGCTTCTAATTTGCCTTGGCCTGACAAGCACAGGCATGAATTTCCAATGAACATTTGAGAACTATGAGCTGATTGATCCAGAATTGATTTTGACATGAAACAACTGCTTCTAGAAGGCCTAAAATTTGCTTCAGGTTTAGTGATTTTTGGGTGCTCAGGCTATTAGCTGCATCTTCCAACAGAGAGGACTCTAGTGAAGCCTATGCTGTTCTCCTCAGGTACCAGTAAGAGTGAAAAAGAACAGATGGATTGGCTTTTAGCTGCCATCCTAACACAAAATTCAGGAATGCACCAATTCTTTCTGCCCAGAAAAAAAATCCCTTTTGCAAAGATTTTGGCCTATAACACCATTAGATGCTGTGTCATCTTGTTAATGTCTGAGCTCCTGTGTTGTATTTTCTTTTTCTATTTTTTGCTTCTTTTCTGCACTACAGACTAGTTATAGCAAAGACCTTTTATTCACGTGTAGCACGGAACAGCTTCCTTTTTCTTATAATTTGTATCATGACATTATAATAATGTCTTGATATTTTTTCCTGTTTGCTTGGAGTGAGAATCAGGGAAGATAATGCTGAAAGAAGTCAAATATTGGTAGGATGGTTTCACACTTTGAAAACATGGAAAGATAGAAAAGAATACAGAAAATGCTTTGAGAAAAATAACAATATCAGCACAGCAACTTTTCCCATTCTTCAGAATTTATTACAAATCAGTTAAGAAGCTTATTGTCAAGAAGAACATTTCTTGATTAATTCCTGGATCAGTACAGAAGCAGAACTGTGGATTTCTGCAGGAATGATGGCTACAGACAGACAAGTCAGTGAGGTCCCCAGAGCTCTGTATCCTGTCTCTGATCACAGCCAGGGAATGATGCTTGGGAAGCATTTTAACAGCAGTGCCCATAAAGTCTGGTGCAGCTTTAGGTATATTCTTATTTCTTTTCCAAGTTAGAAAGACCCTGGGCTGTTCACTTGCTCTGTGTACAGAAATCATCCCCTCATCCCCTTTTACTGTTAATTTTCTAGGGCTGCTGCTTAGTCTGTGAGTTGGGTGGTCACACTATTTGCTCTTACTGAAAGCACCAGAGAGTCAATTAAAATCAGTGAAAAGGCAGTCGTGAATTCATTCAGTCTTTTGATCCAGCTTTCTTTTATGTAATGAAATTGAAAGGTACAGATGATTTTCAGAAAGATAATTAACTCCAATCAGGTAGATAAGCAAACCTGTTAACAACTATGCCATGTCCCCAGATGCCCCTATGAATCAAGACTCATAAGAACACAATTTAAGAGATTTTAATTACTATTTTTTGAATTTGTAGTTTAGTTAGGATCTTGAAAAGGTACAATGATTAATGACTATCTAGTCAAGTGACTGTAAAAATGTATTAAGCCCCTGAGAATGATAAATCTTCTGTAAATGAATACAGACTGACAGTCAAGTATCACGTGTTCTCCAGACCTTTTGATAAATGTTCTTGCTTTTATATCCAATAAACTTTGATACATGAAACTGGATAATTTATTTCCACTAATTTATCTTTGTTCTCATGGGTATCAGCTCCTCTCTTTCCATATTTTCATCTTAGAGAAACACAGTGGAGGTTAGATCATCGTCAGTAACAACAGACCTAATAAAATCAACTGTAATACGTGATATAAGTTCAAATTAATAGCATGGCAGCTGCTTGGTTAAATTAGAAAAAGAGTGGTAGAGAACTGTGCATTATGTCTTCTGCACTATGGAAATTCTGTACATCTCAACAATGAATAATTTCATTTTGTCCTCAATTCCAGAATGTTTCACTAGCATATTATATTGCTGTGAGGTTCATGTTCATGTTATATGTGCTCTACATACCAAGAATGAAAGAGTCCTGCCCTGATAGCTTTCTAATCCATCTTTCCTGTGGCAAAAATCTCAAAATCCATGCATCCATCCTCTTGTTAATTAAAAAAATTTTGTAGGTTTTTTCCCCCTCATTTTATATAAAAGATGGGATCAATTCAGTCCCCATACATAAGGAGGATTAAAATTCAGAACTGTACCTTTACTTTTTGATTTTACAAGTGATTAGGAATTTCCACTGGTTATCTCAGACATTATCCTCCTGCCATTCTTTTCCAGTAGCAAAGCTTTCCCCTTCACCAAATATGATATATTAAATTAAAAATAAAAATCCAGTGTACTGTCTCACTGTGGAAAACAGAAATCCAGGTGAGATATGAGGGGAAACCACGCCAGTGCCAGGTGTTGCAGGCATGTTCATAAATAGAGGAATTAACAGGGCATTTCCAAAGGAGATGTCACCCCTGTATATACAGAAGTAGAAAAGCAAATCTAACCTCCAAGGCTCTGTGTCTGGAACACTGTACGGTGCTTGCTCCTAGGAGGAGATTTGGAGATGTATCTTGGAAGGCTGAGGACAGGGCATGCTTTCTGAACACCACTTGGGATTCACTGGCAAGGGGATTCTCTGGAACAAAGAGCTGTAAAATTCTTGTTAAGCTGCAAATGGAGCCTAAAGGACCTGCGAGGATATGAAAAATCTGCCAAGCATGCTGTCCTCAGGTAGAGGAGTAGTGACTTCACTTGGGAGCTCCAGATATCAGGGTTGAGTAATGTAAAAAGAATCTGCTTGTGTTGGTAGGTCAAAAAACCAAAGGTTTTGACATGGAGAAGACAGATCAATCTGAGTTGTAAATTAAACCAAAGGTCAGTTCTTTTCCCAGCATATGTGTCATTTCAGAGGGAAGAAGCTTGTAAACTACTGTGAACAGGGTGTACTGTGTACTGCACTGTACAGCTAGGAAAATTCCACAGTGATATTCAAACTGCAGAAACTAATGTTTATTCTCAGTTTTCACTAAAGCTGTTTCAGCTAAATATACTGCAGGATAGTTTGAAAATCTATGATACAATATAAACCACCTACTTTCTTTTTACAGAGTTAATGGGACAATTTTAAGTGAATTTTTCTTCTAAGTAATAAATTTGTTTGGGGATTAATATTTTTTTTTGCTTAGGTAGAACATTTATTCCCCAATGATGAAGTGCTTTGATCATTAGAAATAAGCTGTGACCACAGTGCTATCACATTCTCTATCATTTATTCAAGGTTGTTGAAAGAAGACTAAACCTCTTATGAATATTAAGTATTCAGATGTGGGATTTTTTTACTACCTTCAAACTAGTTCTATTTAGGAAAATGAGGAAACAATGACCTTACTTTGGTGGGTCCTTCTATGTGTAAATCTCACCATTGCTCTTTCAGCTCTGATGGCAAAACCCAGGGAGATGGAAATGAAAATTGTGGGGGTCATTTGTAACCTGAGGGGTCTTTATCTAACTCCTTCCCAGGTGAATGTCAGCAGGTCAATCTACCAGCAAAGAGGAGGGGAGAGATGAATATGGGCTGCTCTGAACCAACTCCATTAGGGCACCAGTTTTCTGAGGCAAAGTCCACAGCCAAACACAGCCATTACAGAAGACCAGGACAGGGATGGGTCCAGGATGATCCCCCCTGCTTTAAACCACAGCCTGTATTCACTGGGGAAAATAGATGCTGTGTTCAGTCCCAGTCAGAAAGGGACAATTTACATAAGTAAAAAGATACTTTCAAAGTATAATAGATCAATAACTTACTGTCAGTCAATGAGCTATACACAAGGAATGAAGCGTCTCCTACATTATATGTTTATGTTTCTAAGTACTTTTGTATACAGAATTCCGTCTTTGCTGCATATCATGGAGCAATATTTCCTCAGGCATCTGCCTTCTGCCTGAAAATTTCCAGGATAGTTAGAAATATGTGAGAAGAAGAAATAGAGCTCTGCTGCAGGCCCTGAAAAAAATAAATGTTGAGCAGCTTAAATCATGTGCCTTAAATCTTAGGTAGTGGAGTGGCTACCCACAGAGCAAGAGTTGGTTGTCATGTGGTGAGAGATGGGAATGGCTTGTTGAAGTGTGTGCTCTCCTGCTGTGGCACTGCAAGCAGAGAGTTGTGCAGGCTCCAAGTGCATCAGGGCCCTGGAGCAATGGTCCTCTGCAGGAAACATGGCCCTGTCTCCTTGCCAGTGCTCCAGACCACTTCCAGCCAGGGGTGTATCTGAACAGAGAGGAAAAGCCACGGTGATTTCTCTGCAGATGCAGAGGGGACATGGTTTGGCTCGTACCTGAGCCAATATTGTACTCTTCTAAAGAGCATTGGAGCCCTTTGAGACAGCATATGGTGATAATTATGCAAGATAAATTTCCATACAATATCATCTTTACTGTGAATAGGACTTGGGAGAATAAGATAATTGTTGGCTGCTGCAATTTCTCCTTAGTATAGTTAATAATTAATCCTTGAAAAAAGGTGACTTCTATTTTTAATCTAAGAAAGGTGCTCTGGCACTATTTAATCTATCTGCAAATATTTAGGAAAACAGGGTCTGTGGATGGGAATGATGGGAGTGCATGCTGTTTCATATTGATAGTGCCTTGCTGGGCTGGATTGATTTAATCTCTTAACAAGAGCATGATTCTTTTCTTTGTAGAACTATGTTTTTGGGGACACAATTGTTCTTTGGCAGGATTATTTTGGATTATTTCGTTGCTCTTCTATGCAGTATGTCCTTCAGCTGAGAGCTGAAGCTATTAGTGCTGTACACCTTGTCCTGGTTACTCTTGCAGTTACTCTTTTGAAAGGGCTGAAGTGCAACTCTGTGCCTAGGGGTGACATCCTGAACTGGTGTGTTAGTTTGGGTCAAAATGTGGTGCTTCCTTCTTTCCTTCTCCTTCCAGACTTCACCAAAACCAGCCTTTCCCCCCTCGAGGAGAGGTTTGGGTTAGCAGCAGCCTTCTTCCCCTCTCGTGCCACTGCTGCCATGTGGCTTCACTTCGTGGCTTGGAGTGACTTCAGATGTGACTTCTCCAGGGGGTCCTCCCTGAACTCAAGTTACTGGTAAGTAATAAACTGACCAGATCTGGGATTTTTGGACTAAACTTGTAATGGTTTATCCCAAGTTTTGATTGAGCTCTTATTTGTTCCTACAAATATTCACCTCTAGATTTCACCCCATGTAACTGACATGATGCCATTGCTCCAAAGCGTGTTATTTGCCCAGTAACAGCCCAAATTACTCAGGGGTTACTGACTTTGGCCTTTAAATTGCATTAGCTACAGGAATTGCCATGACCCCAATTACTACAAATATGTTCATGGATCAAAGACCCTGCAGCCAGACTTCTCCTCCTGACTAAGCATTAGCCAGAAGAAGTATTGTGGAGCTGCCAGAGATTTTTCTTGAGCTACTTTAGTGGTAAGACAATCTGACATGTATCTTGCTCCTTTCATCCTTCTAGAGGACTTCTAGAATATTAGTGAATTAAGATGGACAGGACTTCTGGAATGGTCTTTGATCAACCTATCAGAAATGGAGTTTGAAAATACTTTGGGATGCTAATCTATCCTCTTTTCCTCATTGTTATTGATTGTTCCATTGGCACAATGTAATGAAGAGCAAATTTTTTCTTTTTTCTAATTTTTCAGAGGTTTGAGAGGCCTGGCAGTGCAGCTTAACAGTGTGGCTGAGTGAAGAACCATAAATTATTTCTTGTTTTGGCTATGGTCTTTCAACAACTTTCTAGATAACTTTCAATTATCTAGAGAGGAGCGGGGAAGAGAAAGTTGTGTTTAAAGGTGAGATGAAGAACATCTGCCTAGTCTGTGTCCTTTCTGTGCCTCTGACTGTCTCCTGAGGACACAAAGTCAAAGCTAACTTGAGCTCATGGGATCTTTTACATGAGCTGTCCCTAAGAGTTCAAGGTGCAAGGAGGTTACTTCAGGGTGCAGGCAGATGGAGTGCTGGAGTGCTCCAGACTACAAGATATTTCTGTAAATGAGGGGGCTTTCTGATATGATCACCCAAATTTTTTCACAGGGGCAGAGAGCCCTTGCTGCATTTGTAGTCAGACCCTATTTTGGATCACCAGGAAATACATTCCTTTACCCACGCAGTAAATTAAAAAAACATACACAGATCTACAGAGCCATTTATGTAAGCATTACAAAATTGTGATTGTCAGGAAGCCTTGCATTTAAACCTTCATTCCTGATTAGAAGATGTCATGCTGAGTACTTCAACTCACTTTGCACTTCAAATCAAGCTATTATTAGGACATCTGTCCGTTCACTCTTACTTAATGAGAACTGTTTTGTAGAGATGCAATAATGATGCTTCAATATAAAATTTCAGATAAAAGTCTAATTTTGTTAGGCATCTCCTCACAAAATAAAATAGTGAATTCTGCTTCTGCAAAGCTTGAAGAACACTGAGAACATTGATGTAAATCTGGATCTTGCCATATTCCCTCGAGCATAACTTTGTAACTCCCACATGGAGCTTGGCCCGTCCTCCATCCCCGCTGGATTAATGAAATGCTGCAGTGCACATGGAATGTGTGTTCATTTAGACCAGAGGATGTAGCCTTTGGGACACTCAAAGGAGCATGCCAGACAATCACAGAATACTTTGGGTTGGAAGGAACCTTTAAAGGCCATCCAGTCCAACCCCTCTGCAGTGAACAGGAGCTTCTTCACATGATCAGATTGCTCACAGCCCTGTCCATCCTGATCTGGAATGCTTCCATGGATGGGGAATCTACCATCTGGACAACCTGTGCTAGTGTTTTACAACACGTATAAAAAAATTTCTTCCTTCTTATGATTTAGGAGGAAGACCAGAAAATACAGGCTTCTAGCACTTGAAATTCAGTAGGATTTGCTCATCTCCTTTCTTAGTTTTGGGAAAATTATTACATGCTAAGGAGCATTGCCAAAATGGTCCATAAAGCTGGGATTCAGGAGGACAATGCAGACAGCAGTGCATGAAGACAGGAGTGCTCCTGAGACCAGGACCCACTGGAGATAACTTACACAGAACCACATGGGAGCCATCAGCCAGGTTGGACTGAAATTTCTCTGCAGTAGCCCATTCACTGGGAATGACCAGTCCTCAGCTTGATGCAGTGGTCATTGATTTCAGAGCTTTTCGGTGAGCTTGAAAACCCTGAACTGATGTTATTGAGGTCACCCTGTATGAAAAAAAAAAAAAATTCCCAATGTTCTCAGTATATTTTATCAGCATTACTACAGCAAGGTCTGCTCTCATCACCACAACATCAGGGACCTGCAGCACCTATGACACTACATTTCTTTGCAAAGAGTGTCTGCTCTTCTTGGCAGTGGTAACATCCACTGCCCTTGGGTTATGCTTGGTGGAATATTATATCTTATTTCTCCTACTTTAGCTTCTGTGGGAGTATTGCTTTTGTGACAGCTAGCAAAATCATAGGGATTATAGGAACAAGAAACTGTTGAAGGAATAGTATTTTTGTTTGTTGTATTCCTTAATTTGAAGTATGTAGGGTCCAAAATGCATGAACTGAATCTACAGTCTACCATGGCTAAGATTAAAATGGAGGCAGACAGATTGAAAAATTGCTGGAGTTAAACTTACAATTAAGCAAATTCTCTTAGATGCTCTCATATCTCTTTGGAAGACAAGAGAAAGGGGAAATTATAAAGGGAAAACACAGTGACTTAATTTCAGATAGAAAAGATAATGCTGTATAAAGAAATGAGAAGTAGTTTAATAATATTTACTTTAAGTATGTATCTACAGACAGTCATGCAGATAATGCTCATAAAAAAAAGTAGAAAATTCTTTTTAGTGCAAATTGTTATCCAGCTGACTTGCTCAATTTTGTGTCACTTGTATGTGGAGAGTGATTTATTTGTGAGTTTTTTGCAACACCATTTGTTTTTAACATTTGAAATGCCAATGATAATTAGTGTCTTCTGTGAAATGCCAGCAAAACAAAATCCAGGGAGCAATTGGGATGATAAGAAAAATCCCCTGATCCTAAACTGGACCATGCAGATTATTTTTGGAAGGATATGCTTTACTCTAGCTCCTCAATACATATGGGGACACCTGTGCTAGAGTAGAGTCCCTTCATTATTGACAAAAGCCACTGCACAGCCCTTTCCTTGTGATGGGACTTTAAGCAAATGGTGCTGCAAGAAGAGTGAGTGTGGAGAACATTGACCTCTGGCTGCCTCCTCCCCCTGGGTAAATCCGGTTTGTGTATTACAGGTCTCAGCAGCCCAGAGGAAAACTGCCAATGTGCAAAATTTCATTAACTTGCAAGGCAGCAAGGCAGAGTCCCCCAGGCCAAACTGCAAATCTTCAAATCATGGTGTAAGGTAGAGGTGAATAATAAAGTAGTGGAAAAGGAGAACAGAGGGAGCAGTACTGATGGTTCCCATCACTCCTTGTTGAGTCCACTGAAATACCCAGGAACATAGCCTTGGTTTTGGGTGAGTGGGAACACTCTGGACCCAGCTTCTCCAGGCCTTCCTCTGTGCAGGAGATTTGCTGGCATTGTCACAGCCATTGACTGCAGGAAGAAAGCTGCACAAAGAAGAAAAACTCACTCTATTGCAGCGCTGAATACTTCTAAGAAGAGAAACTACTACCTAGCCATGTCTGCACTTCTGCTCTACTGCCTCAAAAAGGTAAGAGCTGTAAGTGTGTCACTTTTAAAGTACCTTGAAAGTATTGTCTGACATTGTGGTTTCCTTGGAGGCTATGCTGCTGATTACCTGCATATTAATAATAATGATTTATTCTGCTAAGGGAGTTCTCTTTAAGAAAGAAATAGTCTGTGGTTTACAAGCTTTCTCAGCCTCTCTATCAAAGTCCTAGGGAAGCATAAGGATTTGAGCTTCCATGTACCAAAATCTGATGGAAAAGTTCATATACCCTCTGAAAAATATCACTCACACTTCTTCACACATTGCCAGTGTGTGCAGCGCTTTCCACTCTGTGAAATGATAATAAATGATAACAGAGCAGGTTGCTAAGAGATAACATAGCTTGCCAAAAGTGTGCAGACATAACCAAATTAAGACACTGTGCACCCTGAAGTTTTCAAGCTACCTTGGCAACACTAATGAATTTTTAATGGTTGAAAGGCCCAGAACAGTTTAAGCTTCTCTTTTTTAAACAAACTTTGAGCAACCTTTGCTCGGATTAAACACAGTCTCCTACCTCTTTTTGCTTTTGCAATAGATTTTTTTTCTGGGTTGAATGCAATAATGAATTATTTCCTCTGATTCATGGGTAGAAAATCCTTCCACAAGTCTTTTCATTTTGACACTAAAAAGGAACCCACAGTGTGGAAATCCAGGCTGAGTCAGCCTTTACACCAGTTTCTGTGAAAGAATCATCCTAATTTCCAATTATCTAAAGCAGTGGCTGCTAAAGTATTGATGCTTCTAGTTACAGACATCAGAAATTAGTTACTGAGGCAAATTGCCTTGCTGTGCTTCCATTTTCAAATGTAATTCCACTGAAGGGACTCTTGGTTTTCTCATTAAGACCTTTTTTTCAGAAGGCTGAGAGCTATCTTGGACATGCAGTTCTCTTGAAAAATGATGTTTTATGGGGCAGGAATTAAAGAACTCAGAATATTGTGGTTCTGTCTGAGGCCACTACTTGACATCACTCTGAATAGGTCTTCTGCAGGGGTCTTAGCTTAACAGGGCCAGCTGATGGGTCAAGTCAAGGTAAGTCAAGTACAGACTTTTTGGCTCTAGTAATGAGTGCATGACGAGCACAGCAAAGTGCTGTGATTACAGGCAGGTGTTGTTGAACTCCAGAGCTCCTGTCCTAAAATCAGTTCTGACAGGCTAATTCTGGGCTTCTAGAACATCAGGAAAGCAGTGAATGATCTGTAGGTAGGGCCCCATAAGTTAATTTGTTTAACCTTATTTGTGTGCTTCTAGCTTCCTGAATTAGGCACACAATTGTCTGTAAAATGTGTAAGGAAAAAATGAGAGTTACAAACCCACACCCTGTTGGGCAACTGCCGTATGCTGGTAGAAACACTGAGTGGGTAAACGTGGACTTAATTTTATCTGCCAGCAGCTCAGATGTCAGATGTGTGGCTAAGAAAGAGCTCACATCCTATTTAGCACGTGTAGCTCATGGTAGGGAATTGTGTGAATGCCATCTCTTCTCATAGGTGAAATGAGAGAAAAGAGGACAGCTCTTCTCACCCTGTACCCCTGTCCAGGAATACAAAAGCACCCAGGCCCAGATCCAGCATCTCACCCTGCCTGCTCTGAATGCAGCCAGGGTTTGAGCCTGACTCTTGATGAGAACAGTGAGAAATGGGAAAGCTTGGGTGAGGTGCCCCAGATGGGAGTCCTGCCCTGAGTCAGTCCTCTGGGCTGGGGAGGAATGTGCTGGTTCTGCTCGTGTGTTCAGCAGCTCACATGACCTGAACCAGCATTTAGAGAAGCTTCAGAGCTTCACTTCTGAGGATTTTTGAACAAACAGGAATGAGAAATCTCTGTGTTAGGCATCACCTCAGAGATGTCTTGGAGGACCTGGGTATTTACATTTGTCTGTTCATCTGGTCTTAGGTCACACACTTTGTTCAACAACTGTTCTCAAATGTAGTAACTTCACTACTCTAATGAGACAGGGTCCCTGGTGTTGTGCAAATGTACTGCATGAATATAACTAAACATAAAGTGCACCTGCCCTCCCTCAATTGCACTTACCCAGACAAATAACATCCTCACACTTGCAAACCATTTGGAGCTGGCAGATGCTGCTTTCTCACAGTTACCTGTGTGTGCAGGGTTTGTGTACATGATGGGAATGCTGCTCTTCCAGAGATGGCTCACAAAGGAGTGGGAGACCTCAATTGCCATCAGCATTTAGGGAGAAATAATTGCTAATCTTTTAGGATCCACAAAATGGCAGCTCCATGGCTTTATTCATCCCATTCTAAAATGGGCCAGTAACACTTCCTCTCAGAAGTCTTCATGTATGGGATTAACACAAATTGAGTGGAAAGCTATAAAGAAATAAAAAGGCAACAACAAACAACAATACTGACAAAATAAGAAGCATTTTGGGGCAATCTCAAATCACTTAATTATTCAGAAATATTTTCTCAGACACTTTCCCTGATCTATTTTTCTATTTTCTATTTAATATCAGACATCTTCTTTCAGTATCTTAATTAGTCCATCCATAAATATGGATTGGTTATTATATATTGAAGTAATACCACACTAATCCTTTTTATATTATCTTTCACCTTAAGACCAGCGATTTCTTTATTTTGAATTAGTTCTTTTTTGTTATAGTTTAGCTTAGAAATTTTGTGCAATAAGTGGTTTAAATAATTACTACTTTCCTTTTTTTTTTTTGGCTCTGTTTCTTCATTAGTACTTTTGGAACTTGTCAACTTCTTTCGACTTTTATTTGTACTTTATGATTAAGAGAAAGTAAATTTTGCTTGTAATCCAAACACATCTTTAATATAAAAAAAGTCTTCTGCTCAAGCAGGAAAAATGTGTCTATGTGTGTGGTCACACTATGAACAAACTGCCTGTAATGTGTGTATTTTTAATATTCAAGACATCAAATATAAAGTGGCATGCATTTCTTGGTATGATAAAATAGCTTTGCTGTGCATTTGAGAAAATCCCTCCAAAGATTTCCTTCCAGTCTTCTGAACCTCTCTGAGGCTCTTAAATTAGTGCACAGGTTTCCCAATGGATGGTGACAGAATGAAGCACAGATTTGTTCATCTCTCTGTATATATTCCCACTGAAAGCTGTAACACAAACTCTGGGGATGAGATGCCAGAGAGACTCTCACTGTCTCTATTTCTAGTTTCTTATGCTCTTTCATCAAGGATTTGTAACTGTCACATACAAAATAGCAGGAAAAAGAGTTTTGGTTTGCTAAATAGTGTTTGGCTTTAGATTCTACCTCCATGCAACTAAAGACACTTATATTAATATATATTTTTAAAAACACTCTTTATTTTAATCTTGAGAAGATAAACAAAACTAATACAGTTAAACACAGAAAAAGGACTACATAAGAAGTTTTTTTCATACATCTGGTAGGAGAAAGTAAATTTTTTTTGAGTCATCTGAAAAGCAAAATTCTTTGAAAGCTTTTAAGAACTAGGATAAAAAAGGATTGATCAAAAGCCCCTAAGTAATATTCTAGGATTTCAAGTCAAATGCTTTCAGCAAATAGCAGAAAGTCCTATAACAACAACAACCAATTCAATTAATAATATCCATTAGTTGAAATCTAAGGAAAAAGTTCTGTGAGATATCACTTTAAATTATAATTTTTTAAAAATTTTGTCAGTTAGGGTAATGTGTTGCAATATACTGGCAAAAATAATTAAATTCTCTTGCATTTCTACTGCCAGGCCTTGGCTCCAGCTGAGAAAAGTGTCCAGAAAGGATCCAGGGCTAGTGGGATTCAGTGGACATTTTGGTATGTAGCAAAAGAAGGGACAATATCAGATTCAGAAAACAGAAAACATTTTAATTGAATCCAGCTGTAATCCCATCAAAGTCACCATTCCTCTTTGATTTGAACCAGAAGGCTAATTGCTGCTAGATTTCCAGCTCCCTCTGGGAATGAGCTGTGTGGAGACCCTTGAACCATTGGCTTCTAATTCTGATTCAGGTCTGTTTTGGGTCTGCCCATCAGATGGGTATGATCCAGTAGCTAATGGAGAGATGCAGGCAGAGCAAGATTTGAGAGAAATCACCTTCTTCAGGCACCGCGTCTCCTTTCTTTATCTCTGAGCTCTTGATTTTGGCTATGACATTGTGATGAAGTACAGTACTGGAGCAACAAACAATCTTTGACATTCAAAATCAGTTGACATAACTTCTCTGGTCAGGAAATCCCATCATAAAGCTTTCCTCCTGGACAGAAGAATGCAGGTTGAGATTAGACTGCAGCAATCACGTTGAGATGCTGAACAGGCCCTTGGAGTCCTCTGGAGAATTTGCTGTTCACACATTGCTGCAGCATGTCAAAGTGTTCTGCCGGTTATTTGGAGAAGGGAAGGCTTGCAGCTGTGTTGGGACAGGTGGAACAGAACTCAGTGCCTGCATTGGTAGCTTGGAAATGTGAGAGCAGGAGTTTGTGATTGTCACCCCACTCCCCATCCCACCACAGCTGCGTGGAGCAGGAGGGGCTACCCTCACTGCCTGGGAGCCCCAGGACTTTGCAGAGGCCTACAGCCAGTGTGCAAAATTCCTTCTAGGCATGGTGGGAACCCAAGGAAAGAGAGCTCACAGGGCCAGAATAACAGCTTCAATCCCTTTCATTCTATTTGGTCCTGGAGGAAAAGAAAGTCCAAGTCAGCAAGAAAAAAAGTAATGATGAAAAGGTCATCCATTTGTACAAAGACACTGTTCTTGTAGCTCCTTCATTTTCTCAGTCTGCAATTTTGGAGAAGACTAATAGCTAGATTTTCTTTAAAACAGATTTGAAGACCTTTAGGGTCAAAGGAATTCACAATTTCACATTTCTAGTATTTTTTTTTCTCATTCTTGTTAGTTTAGGAGAACATAAAAAGAGTTTTGTTTAAATGTACTTAACAAAGAAATCCAAGTCACCTCGGGCTGGAATTTGAAAGTCTGAATTAAATTCAGATGAATTTTTAAAGATATATTCATAATGCCTTAAAGGGTTTGTGTATGAGGAATGTTTTTATTTTTTTCCACAGTCCTTCCAAGAGCATAAGTATCACATCCTTTTTCTTTAGACTAGTGGCCTATTTTCTCCTTGATGTATCTTCTCATTTAGAATTCTAAATCTAATGATTTTTTTCCTCATGCTGACAAAGAGAATAAAAGGCTCTACAATGTTTTCTTTAACATTTTAAAATCTCAAACAAACACGAAAACTGCAAGAAGTCACTTTAAAAGGAGTTATATTAAATAAATGTTACAGCAGAATTGGGTCCTTCTCCTGAAAGTAGAACAAAAGAAAATGAAAAAAAGCTCTTCAAATAAGCATTGAATTTCCCCAGGTGAAGATGAAACACTGACTGTTATCTCCAAAGCTATTTATGTTAGTCAAAATGTTGTGCCCTAAGAACCTGAACATCCTAGTGTTTGGAGATCAAAAATGGAGCTTTAATTTTACCTTGCGCCCAACCAATGGCCCTAGAAATTGAGCAGCGTGCTGCCAGCTGCCTATTCAAGCACGATGCATAGCAATGGAAAAAACCTCTCATGTTCCTTCTTTCCTAGGTACCTGTGTGCTGTGCATACATCTCATCACAGCCAGTCAAAATCCTTTCCCACCAGTCTAACAAATGTATATTCTTGCTTCACAAATCCCAACCCATGAAAAATAGATATTACTTCCTTTCAATGTCCCCCTTCGTATCTGGAAGTATCTCTTTCCAAAAATTCCTTGGTTTTATTTTTTGTCATTACAACAGTTGCTAACAGAAACACAAGAGTGAAGGTTTATAACAGCTTGCATTATACCATCTTGTTTCAGAATTTTTTTCTGCAGAGATAAAACTTTCCCAAATTTCCCATTGTAAAAATAAATTTTCCCAGGCTTGGTTATATTTAAAAGCGAAATTATTTGGAAAGTTTGAGTTAAATCTCATAAGTGGCTTTTAAATGAGGGGAGAATGAGAAGCATAGGAAACTTGGTAAGGTCACAGGATGTGATCCTGCTCCCACAGACATCGGCAACAATGTTCCCAAAGTCCTCCCAGAGGATCTAGAACCAGGGACAGGGGCTGTTGCTTTGCATTCTTTGTATAGGCAGAGTTGCCAAAGAGTCTTGGCGCAGCACTGGTGTGAAGTACAAATCCCAAACTCAACAAGGCAATATGATCCTGTACAGATCACCACAGCCTGGATGAACCACTGAGCTACACACATGACCCAAGACTCCAAAGCTATTTGGTTCTCACTCAGCAAAGCCCTGCACAGTAAACTTGCCTGTTTATCGTGGGTGGAAGAAAGCAGAACATTCACCAGACCCTTGTTTTGTGGCTTTCCATACCTTTGCTTTTTCCTGATGCATTTTCACTTAAAAAGGAGAAAAGAAACCAACCAGCCACCACCACCACTAATAATGGTAACAAAACCAGCAAATATGTTAATAATAGAATATAATATAACATAATCTAATATAACATAATATAATAAATATAATATAATAAATATAATATATATTTATAATATAATATAATATAATATAATATAATATAATATAATATAATATAATATAATATTATATTATATTATATTATATAATATATAATAAATATATTATAATATGACACAAATAATAATATATAGTACAATATATTAATAATACATATTAAGTATTATTTATATGTTAGCTATATTATAATATAAATTGCTTATAGTGAAATATAATTTTTAAACTGTTATTATTAATAAAACCAACCCACTGATCAAAAAATTCCCTTGTTCCCAGTGAAGAGATCCGCATTCTTTCAATCTTTATGCTGAAACGAAACTCTGCTAGTGATCAAGGAGATAAGTTTGGTTTTGTCTCTATCCATGTTATGACAAAAGTCTGTTGCAAGGATAGCTTCATGTTTTATGCAAGGAGTCAGTCCTGTGTAAATGGCCACAGTGAACAAGTTTTGGAAATTTAGCATTCAGTTTTGCTGATGCAGCTGTAACCTTCTCTATTTTTCTCTACTGTTCTCTTCCTGCAGAAGAGAGAGCTCCTTCTGCCATGTTTTTTTTCTCTATTTCACAATGGGCTTCACCAGCAGAACTGGGGAGGATCATCATGGGACCAAGACTGCAAAGGTATCAATATATGTATGTGCAAGGTATATAACTAAATACCCAACATACAGTTCAAGTGAGCAAGTATGCCTGAATAAGGACTTGGATTAGCTAACTCTTTCCAGATCTGTGGAAATCCTTATTTATGAAAATGAGAAACGTGTTGCATCCAAAACTGTTTGTCAATTTCAAGACAACCAAATCATCCCAGAATCCAGAAGCACAGCAGGAGGGTAGAGTAAAGATAAATCAGGGTCCCATTTTCAATGGAGTTTCTCTGAGTTCCCTAAAAATAGTTAATTCAGGAGTTACTGGTAAAGCCAGACAGGGACAGTGTAGGTAGAATGTAAAAGCACTGCATGAAAATCTCTCCCTATGGATGCACTTTGATGGGAGGATGTTGCAATCTGTCAGGCAACTAAAAACCTATTACCCCAGAAGATACTTGCTGCTTCAGCCTTCAGTTTCCTCATTGCTTGGATCAGGATCTTTTCTTTTGCAAAAGAAAACTCTTCAATCTCATCACAGTGACTCCAGTGCACAAGGCAGGGTGAACGCAGGATATCTCAGCCTCTAAAATATATAATGTTTATATCTGTTGCATCTGCTTCTTCTCTTAATCATTCAATCATCACGAGGAAACCTTGCTTACAAAACATATATTGTTTGTATTGTAAGCATGGACTATGTGCATCTTTTCCTCTACCCAAACATTTTGACTAACTGTGATACCAAGAGATTCTGGCAGGTCTCCAAGAAAGATTCAGGATGGAAGTTAAACAGCTTGAATTGTTACAGTTCAGCAAGCAACATTTCTTTTTTTTTTTTTTTTTCTGATGGATCCTATAGTTTCTTAATAATTTCTGGACATAGAACAGTACTGTCTCACACCTGCGTGTCTCTGGATTGCTATAAAAGCCATCAATGCAGGGGATTGTGTCCATGGACTCCTGATTGGAGTTTCCATTATGGATAATAATTTTCCTTACTTTTAAACCTAAAGCCTCATTTGTAGTAGATGAATGCAGTCAAACTGTTACATTGGGTTAGCAGATGAAAGGATTCTGGTACACAGGTTGTACCTCATCTCTCAAAGACTTAGCAGTCCTTCAAAATATAAGGCATTAATGAACCAAAATTTACCAATATTCCTTCAGAATAATACAACACTTTCAGTCTTGCTTTTCTTTTGCAATTTCTTCAAGTGACTTAAAAAGTAGCTTCTGAGGGTATTTTTTAAAAGGGAGTTAAAATTCTGAATAAGGACTTAATGAAGTTCTTAATCTATCCACTAGTGCCCTCTCCTACCCCAACTTCTAGAGAATTGCATTGCTTAGATTAGTGTCATATTTCACTGCCCTCCCTGTGAGTTGGGACAGGTCACCTCTCCTCTAAGAAAAATGGCTGATGAAATATTTATTCAGTTAAATTATCTAAGCTGGAGCCTGGCATGCAGATGACACAGATTGCAAAAATGATGGGCAGGTGCTTCTTTGGGTTGCAGGGCTGCATTTAGCCAGTCTCTGAGGGTCAGAGAGGCCTTCCCTTATGCCAGTCATTGAGAGCTGATGATCTGTGCTGGGGTTTCCATTGTTCAGATGTCTTGGAATAATCCAGTGGAGGTTATGCAGGGGATTTGTCTCTGTGACACTGCAAAGGGCAATTCGTGCTCCAGCAGACTGTAAAGCACAGTTACTAAACGGATGGACTCACCTCTCTCTGGATGTGCTCAAAGCACATGCACTCTTTTTGAATTTTTGCTGTCACCAGCAGTCACTGAGGACATCTTAATGACCTGGATACTGTGCTCATTTGACAAAATCTCACATCTCTTCCTGGAGATAAAGCTATTTTATTTCAATTTTCATCATGCAGTGCGAGAAGGAGTAGGAAAGATGAACTTTTTAATGCTGGCTACTCTCCACCATCATGCTGAAAATATAAACAAACCAGCCTTTTCCTTAACTTTCACTGACATTTGAGAGACTAAAAATGACAACTTTAATTTCTCAGTAAACACTAGGTCTATGGGAGCTGGCAACATTTCCCTTGAAAGGAATTTAAATGAAAAAGAATCAAATCATTTCCATCTCCAAGGGTGTGATATTAAGGAGATAGATGCCCTCTCTACATAAGTCTTTGGAGTTGTACTGTTTTGAGAACTGACTGACTGAGTTGGTTCTTGCTGGTGTGCAATTAAATATCTGGGGGAGGGAAATTCATACCACTGCTTTCCTCTGCTGCCTTGCAAAGCAGCATCTTCCACCTTTGTCTTATTCAGGGAACAATGTAGCATATTACCCAGAAGCTGAACACCCTCCTGTTCCTGCTTTCTGTTTCCTACTCTGTCCTCTCATGTACCTAAAGAATCAGAAAAGGATCTCTGAACACTTCTAATTACCCTAATGCAATTTCTTCTCTCAGTTTAGATTTCTGCTTTATCTTGCATTCAGGGAGACCAACCACATTATGCTTCTGGGAAACAAAAGAGCTGTCTCTGCTTAAGAAAGCACTATGGCAGTGTTTGCAAACCTGTCTTTTCTCAGGCTTCAGAAAATAAAGTCATGTCAGAGCTCACCTTTTAAAACAACCTCCAATTCACCTTCTAAAATAAGGTCTGACCTGACCTTTCTAAGTGGGGAATGAGGGAACTCTGTCAATACAGTACTTCAAATGAGCAATCATTTGGAGGGGCAAGTGCCTCAGGGCCAGTCTCTCTTCTTTGTTGTCATTACAGGCCACAGGGGAACTTTCTATTTCCCTAGCATGGCTTTCAGTTTGCACATGGAGAGGTGTAAGAATTCATGTCAGACATGATAGTATAACTCTACAGATTGGTCCATCACACTTATATCACAGAGATGATTTCATCAGAGCCAAGTACCTACATTACTTGGATCTGTGTCTATATAACAAGAATTATTTCAGCTGTTGTTAACTTCGGCCTCTGCATTCTCCCTTTCTTTTGTTAATTTGAGTGAACAGTGAGAAATGTTTAATGCTTTATTTCAGAGCCATGACCCAGTGAAGGGTCATGTAAGCCTCTTGTAATGATTTACCACTGAATGGTGATGGTGTTATTGTTCTGTAAGCCAAGTTTTTTTCCACCAGCACTCAGAATTTCAGTCCTGAAATCTGCAAGAACTGCATGTGGCTGAGAGACAGACTGGATTTAAGGCACAAATTTTGCTTGTGAGTGGGATACCTCAAAAAATTTAATAAAATTCCCTAAATGACTGTGTGCCTCATGCAAGGAGGTTCCGATCTACTCCAAACCCTGCTTATTTTGCTGGCTATGAGATACAGGAACACCCATTGTCAGCATCCCAGCTCACTTACAGACATCACGTACCAGCAGCTGATGGCATGTGCTTCCTGAAGGCAGCCTTGCTGCAGCCTGCACTCCCTGCTGCTCTCCCTTCCTTCAGAAAGGGACTCCTGCTGGGCTGGGGATGTTTGTCAGCTCCCCAGAATCACAGAGCTGATCCTTGGCTGCTCAAGGCCGCTGCTGGGAGGTTGCCTTCTGCCAGTGGAGTGCCACAGGATGTGTTGCAAACTTTCCATATTAATGGCATAGCATCAGGCTAAGCAGCAGGGGCTGCTGCCTGAGAACCTTTCAAGACACCAGCACTTTTACTTATTTATTCTTCCACTTTTCTTATAAAATCATCAAGAATCTTTTCACTGTTCCTGAGACCTTCAGCTTTGCCTTCTTTTATGAAGAGGAGGAGGAGTTGATACCTCCTGCTGCTTCCTCTAACCCTCCTGCTCCTTCTCTACAATCACATCACATGAGTGCAAGGCCTTTCCTTCAGGCATCATTTTCACTATTTGTGCAGGTAAATAGTGAAGTCTCTTTGCCTTTTTTTAAATTTTATTTTTATTTGTCTGTGTGTATATGTTTATGAATTTATGTCTCCACTGATTGCTGAAGATTTATACCTTTGCAAAGGGATTGGCCATTTTAAACCATCTCCTCACTGGGATTTTTTGCTGGGTTAAGATATGCCTGTAGTAATAGCACTGGGTAGTAATAGCTGCCTACATGAGAAGCATGCTTTTCTATCAATAATACTCTGAATGCAGAGTTTGAACTGACCAGGTCTGGAGTCAGACTGAGCCGTTCTGTAAATCAAGCAAGAGACACTGGTCACACCTCAATCAGATTATAAACTCTCTTTGCTGCTCCCTTGCATGAAGCCAAAAAGGAAATCACTGCAAAACAAGGAGCATGATGGAAATTAGATGTTCCTACTTCCTGAGACATGGTGTCCCCTTACACAGTTGTTGTGTTTAACACAAGTGTGACATGTAGGCACCTGGAGTGGTAGAATGACTGAAAAGCTGATGTGTTTCTAGACACTCCAGATTCCAGCACTTCAGCAACAAGAGACCGAAGTGTCCTCCAAACTTTGTCTTCAGACAGGAGATCTCTTTCCACGTTTTGCAGTCACTGAATTCAAACTCAGCATCCATAAACTGTTCAACCACTTGCCATTCAGGAGGAGGAACCATGCACACTGATGATTTAACTTGCAAATACTGATCCTTAGTTAAGATGAAATAATCTGACCCTGGAAATATCTCACCTTGAGCACCCCAGATGAATCATATGAAGGAAAATACTTGCTGCCTTTTCCTGTGGAATGAGTGAAAGGTTAGACATTGCTTCCTTGCTCACAAAATACCTTAAAGACCATTTTTTGCTGTGGCGTTGATTCTGCAGCCCAGTCAGCGTGAATGGGACTGCCAGTGTGTACAAGGGATGCAGAGATGAGACAGGCTTTGCAGGGAGGAATTGCTGTTACTCTCTTTTATGGCATTTGTGGGATGTTCCTGTTGCAGGTTCAATGACTCAGACCTTTGTGGGTCGGCAGGGTCCTTTCCTGCTCCTTTGACTCAGGGCTGATGCAAGGAGATTGTGCCTTGGGAAGGAATGGCCTGCCAACAACCACACTGTGCCTTTAATATCACAGTGAGGGGAATCAGGACTAATCAGGAAATAAATCAGGTTTTCATCATTGTAACTGAGAGACTGTTTCACCTCTGCAAATCAGTGCAACGGTGCGATGAAAACACAATTAATATCTTCTAGAAATTCCCTGGGTGCATCTTTCCATCAAGATTATAGGCAATAAAATTATTAATGTTTCAAAACAATTAAGCCATAATGAAAATTAGTAAACTTTCCCCATCCTTCTGCCATTATTATTGATTAATTCCATCACTGAAACTTTACAGAGAACATTTTTAAGTAGGACAAACATCAGTAAGGCATAATTCAAGTAGAGTTGATCTTGCCTTAACGACCTAGTGACATCTTGAGATCCTTTCCAGAACAGTTTTTCTCCCAAGGCATTTTGAAAGTCTGTTTTCTCAGCAGTGATTTGTATTCATTTCACATGGGTAGAGATGAGGACACTAGATTGTTGAAATAGGGAAGTCAATCTCTAACACATTCAGACCAGGTCCATTTTTAACTTTTAGACATTGAGATATTCAAACACCTGAAAAATATCTTACTTTGACATAATGCATGCCATTTTGTTGATTTTTAGCAAGAAAAATTTCCTATTTGATACATTCTGGTTCTAAAGTATTAATTGATAAGTAAGCTGAAAACATACAGTAAAATATTCTTCCCGTAGCTCAACATTTTTTTCATTCTGCTAATATTAATTATTTCTTTTTCCACTTTATTTAGCATTTCAATTGTAGTTCATCTTGAGTGACTTAGAAGGAAATATTTTTGCAGAAAAATAAATTATAATTTTCTTCATGTAAAACAATTTTTCTTTTCTTAATCAAACACAAATGAAGCAAAAAGCCAGAGATGATAACTGTTATTTTTTTCCATATTCTTTCTGACAAGATGAATTTTTGAATTTACTTTCATTAGGACTTTACATAACTTATTGTATACGAGTTCTTCGTAATCTTTTAATCGCACACAAACTAAACTTAAGTACTCTTCTAAGTGTCTCTATTTGTAAACAGTAGGAAAGAAATAGTATAGAAAACAGTACAACAAAGCAAGTTACCTAGCTTCTTTTTTTTTTTTCTCTCTGTGACACTTCCCTTCTGTCTGGGGACCTTGGCTCTGGAGGTGCCAGAAGATGTTTGCAGGCATAGGTGGCTGAAACCACAGTTTGGGTTTATGTTCCAAGGACCACTTGGATAACTGTTCTGGATACATACAATTTCCTCTCAGCTGTAGGTATGAGAGTTTTGGAAAACTCTGTCTCGTGCAGAGTGTGGTTGTCCTCCAGAGTCAGGGTCTCCACAGACAAGGAGTTGTATGCATTGCCAGGCAGGACCCCAGGACAAATGGGGACGTGGGTGGACTAAGGAACCACAAGGGGATATGAGTTGGATCCCTCAGGGGACTTCTGATTTGCCCCTATAAATGTGAACTGATGTTATCTCTCTCCTGCACAGAATTCTTTACCTTGCATGAAGCATACAGATATAGACAGATAAAATACATTTCACTCATTTTTTAAAGCCTGAAATCATTAACTATCATAACACATCAAGTGCATCAGGATCTATTTGACACATTCTTAAGTGAGCTGAATTGCAGTGCTGCCGTTCACAATAGCCTTGCTTATAGATTCAAAGGGGAGAGAATGTTCTACCTCCTTCTGTGGAGCACACAGGATTTCATCATAGATTACACCTGGTACCAACAGATACTTTGTGCTATTGCCAGGTTATATCTCAGGAGGAATTCAAGGGTGAATCACTGCAATTATTAACAGCCCTATTGTTTTCTTCATGGCCGCTGGATGCAATTACCCCAACAGACTCTGCCAAAGATAAGGAGAGACATACCTTTTCTTTTCAGGCTTCCTCTGACCTTGCCCTTCTCTTACAAGGCTATTTTATAGGGTGATGGTATGTCTAATTAAAT
The DNA here is from genome assembly GCF_031753505.1 of Anomalospiza imberbis. NCBI lineage: Eukaryota > Metazoa > Chordata > Aves > Passeriformes > Viduidae > Anomalospiza > Anomalospiza imberbis. Next base: position 26,128,844 of record NC_089688.1, read on the forward strand.
CAAAAGAGGAGCTCTTTTCTTTGGTAGCTATATACCACTTCAGACAATCAAAGAAATATTTTATTTATTTTCACTTTAAACTGGGTTGCTGTTAAAAAGGATTACTAGCCTTGAATGTCTTGATTTATGATCAGATTCTTTCCCAGCTTTGGAAACTCATAAAATGAGACAAAATTTACTTGGGGTCACATGGTGTATGAAGGAGTTTTTGCACAGGGAAGGACAAAACTGCCTGGAATTTTGTGAAAATGTAGATACTGAGCTATCAGCATGCCTGATTAATTATCACTTGTTTATGTTCTGTTTCTTTCAACCTTATTTCAACACCCTAGAACTGATTCCACTAAAAATCCTTTGAGAGTTCTTTTTCCTTCCAGGCACTTAACTCATGATTGCAAAAATCATTACCACTTTTGATTATAATCTTTAATTAGCAGGAAAATATATGTGGTGAATTATTTAGTTAGCGTTCATTTTCATCGTGATGTTTTGACAGCTTTTGCATGAATAAATCTTTCATAGACCTGAAGACCCTGGATAGCCTTAGATGTAGCTGTTTAAGGATTTCTCTTAAACACTTTTCCTTCCAAGGACCTTAAAGCACAGTGTGCTACCCAGGATTTTTCACTCTCAGGTGAGTTTCCTGATCACTAGCCCATCTCTTCTGCTCACTTTATACCTTAATGAATTTTTAAGAGCTTTCCTTCTCAAAACGAGAAGAGGAGATAACGTCTCCGCTCAGGCTGTCATGCAAGAGTGGTTGTGTGGCCTGAGGCCAAATCCATCACTTGTCTGCTGCATGGCCTTCTGGGTTGGTTCTGGGACTGCTCAATTGGATTTAGAGGAGGAAGACTTTGATTTTAGCTTATTCCTTACAATGTTCTCAAAAGACCCTTTACCTGCCTCACAGAAGTGCCTCAGGGCTTCCCTGCTTGATCTAGCATCCCATTTCTGTTAAATCCACATTTTTGGTGGGTGAGAACATTGGTTCAGATTCTCAGAAGGGCCTCAACATCTCTGTCAAGGCCTTTAGGGCTGTAGGCGGCAGAAGTTAAGGGTGTTTTATGGTTTGATCCATTTATGTAAAGCAAAGTCTGTAACCTGCAAAGAGCTTCAGCTCGGAGGATATCTGGTTTCCTGCACAAAACCACATTAGACCCAGCGGGGCTCCCTGGCAAGTTGTTATGTAAGAAAAAAGCCTTTTAGACTGGGCCTAGACTTGTTATTTAAGGCATAACATTGTCCCTGCTAGTTCAGCTCTAAGCTTGCTATCCCAGCCAGCATGAAATGCTGACTACAGCAGCCAGTGAACTGCAGCTCTGTGTTCTCAAGTTCTCTGACAACATTTGAGTCTATCAAGACTTTGGGCTGTAGATAGGATGCTGAGTTTAAGGTTTAGCCTGATTATTGGCTTGGTGTGTTTTTCTATTCAATCTGATGAAATGTCTGTGTCTATTATTGCAAGCATTGTAGGCAGTTATTTCTAAGTGTATGTAATTTATTAACTTTAATGAGCAAATAAGCACCTGACCACCACAGAAAAGAGATGCTCCCCAAATCTTTAAATAATAATAAATAATACAGCCTCAAAGGAGATCTCAGACTGGAGTAATTGCCCCATGTACCATTATGCCCATACAATAAACAATTTAAAGCTGTTTTAAATGCTTCCTGTCATCAGTGTGGAGAAGAAATATTTTTGCATGGTTCATTTGCTGCAGTACTTAGTTTTCTTTGCTGCTTCTGAAAGGAGTGATTTTTATGAGAAAAATGACTATAGCAAGGCAGTGTTATTACATGTTTAGTTTCCAACAGGAGATTCTCAATCCAAATCAAACTAGAATCAATGTAGCAGAGGAGTGCTTGCAAAGGAATAGCACCATTTATTCAGAGCAGGGTGGTGCTGACCATCCATCTGGAAACTGGTGAATTTCAAAAGATGTATGATTTATGCAAAAGTATATTACTAATAATGAACTCTGTTTGTGAACTTGTTCTGAACAAATCCCAGTACTTCGATAGATAACTTGAGACCAAATCATGAAGTTTGATAAAAACAAAAAATTAGCAATGAGGAATAGGGATTTCCTCTAGTAAGTTTCCTTTGGACATTTTCTGATCAACCCTCAACCAAATACCCAAACCCCTCAAATAAAAAAAAAACCACAAAACAACCTAACTTTTTACAAAAAAGTAAGCTGAAGTGAAATTCAGACTTTCTGCTTCCAAGAGTGACCACTCAGGATTTTATTACTATTCAATAACTTCACTTAAAATATTTATTCAAATTGATTCTCCTGGTTGTCCCTACATTTCAATGTACTGAATGCAGAAGTATGAGCGTTGACAGAAGAAATAACAGGTGGATAGAGATTCTTAGAGTGTTATGGTGTTAATTTAAACAGTGTAGGTCTTTCCTGTACAATTTGAGTAACATTTAATATTCTGAGAGCCAACCCACTTTTTGAGGCATCCTTGAATACAAGATGCTGCATTTCAAGGACTTATCACCAGACTTGCATCCTGACAAATTAATCTTTCCAATTCCTTTTTCTGCTTGTCAACTTTTTATGCTGGTCTTTTCACTAAATGAGTTGTTTATACTCATCATCCTTCATTTAACTTTAATAAGATGTTTCAACTGTGATATTATCTCTTCTTTAAAGGGACTTGCAAGTCTGACGTCTCTGTAGGGGTAGAAAGGATTAAAATGGTACTCCTGACAGCAGAAATGATTAATACAAGGCTCTTGAGAGGGCACTTTTGTGTTCACAGTATTGGTATCATTATGTTTGGTGAGATGACTCAATATAGCATCAGAAATGGAGAAACTGTGAGCAGCCTGTTACCAAATTTCTAGTGTCTGTTGCACTCTGTGAGCCCACAGAGCTCTGGGAAGTGAAGGAAATATCTGGTCAGAGCAAAGACTTGATGGGCAAATGCAGTATTTGTTTTGAATAAGTAGAAAATAAGTGAGCATAACAAAGAAACATCCACAAAACTGAATCTGCCTCCTAAGCAGCAGTTAAGCACTTTGCCTGGTGAGAAGAGCAGAAGGAAATCCATTCACATGGCATCAACCCTGAGCAACATGGGAATCAGAGGACCTTCAGAGGAGATGGAAGAGAACAAGAGGTAAGAAGAGCTTTTTGTGGTTTGTTTGACTCTGGGCTTCATATATTCCATGTGTAAGAGATGTGAGAGGGAGAATTAGCATTCCTGAGTAAACTTCTGAAGAGCATTTCTGCTTCTGCTCTGAATATGACCCTGACTACCTGCCCACTAATCCAGACTGGTATGTCATCACCACCCAGTGTCTCCCCAGCTTGCGGGGAAAATGAGATTCTTACAGCACTGCCTCCCGGTTTCCCTCCCCTCCTTGCCCATCACACCCCACAAAAGGGCCCAGTGCTGCTTCTTGGTGGTACTTGGTGTGAGCCTTTTGGCTGTGGTCCTCTTCTGGGCCTCCCCAAGGGAGCTTTGTGGTGCTCCAACAGGAAAGGTGATCATTCTCCCATGCAGCTGGAGTTGGGAGGGATGAGAGACAGAGATCGCAACCCCACAGTCAGTCCCAGCTACTGGCAGCCACTTTTGTCCCTGCTGTGTCCTCCTAAATAACATGGAAAGCCCCTCACCCTTCTGCTTGAGCCAGTGCATTTGCTCTCTGCTGCTGTTCCACCTGTCATACTCCTGTGGTTGAGGGAGGACTCTCCCACTGCCTGTGGTATGAAACCCTTGGCTGCTGGGTACAGTAGAAGAGGAGTTGGTGAGCAGGAGGGAAAGGAGCCAAGTTTAATATCAAGTCTATGGAAAGCAGAGCAGGAAAAATGAGACTGGGGGATGGGGATAAGGAATGATCTCCTGGGTCGTGGAGTACACTACTGTCATAGGCAAACAAAGAAAAAATCTATTAATTAAAGAGAAAGTAACTAAAACCAAGTTAATGGAAGATTAGCTGATTGATAATTAGTTACATATACATAACCTATACTTTTATAATTAGATTAATTGATAAATTACATTGATAAGTAACATCTCTTTATTAAAATGTAGCAAAATTTTAAGTCTCTAGTGAGTTTGCTGTCACTATTTTTTTTTGCCTGATAACTGCAAATCTTCCTAAATTTTAGCTTTAAGTAGTTACTGGTCACATTTAGGCAGTTATTTCTCATCTCTCTTTAGAGAGGAGTGTGTGTTTTGAGTGGCTATGATGGCACTGTCAGCTGTGCCTCGTGCACCCTAAGTGCAAAGGTGTAAGAGGTTACCAAGACAGGTTTGCCTGTCCCTTCTCTCCCAGGGTGCTTGAATCAGCAGCCAGAGTGAAATCAGCAGCTCAGCACTGAGAGTGCTGGGCTGCTGACCTGTTATCTTTTGTCAGGGCACTGAGTATCCCCTCAACCTGTTTCTTTTAGGGGCAAATTAACCCTGGACTCTTTAAATTTGTGCATTGTATTAGTATGACAAGATGCAAAGATGTTTTGTACTCTGCTGTGGGGGAGAGTTCACCTGCCAGCTCTACAACTTGACTTTCCTAGTTCCTTGAGTGACAGGTTGCAGCTCCTGGTCTCCTTTAGAGGTGGAAATTCACAAAAGAGCCAGGAGGTAGTTGTGATTGTGGTTGATATCTCAGTAGGCATTTCCTGTCCATGAATGACTGCCCTAAAACACTTGACAGCATTTGACCTCTCATCCTGTGAGTAGCAAGCTCTTATTTATTCAGCTGACATGTGGCTCTAGGCCTATCCACTGGCATTTCCAAGATATTTAATAGTGACAGTAATTATTATAATCCTTCCATTCAGTAGCAGGCTTGAAGCCTCCTCTTTCCATTGACATAGTTGATCTAAGTGAAGAATAAGTCACAGCTGGACTGAAAAACCACCCACAGATCTTGCTTAATAGGAGCCTGAGTAAGTCCACCTACTGCTGGTACATTTAGTCCTTCTAGAGGAGGCAGGTGTATAATCCAGGAAATTTTCTAGTTCAGCCCTTACAGATATGAATCATTAATGTTCAGTGCAAAGAAATAATGTCATTTTTACCCATGGGGGAAAAAAGGGTTAAGACAACTAGGAGACAACTCACAATCAGAAAGTAGCCAACTTTTCTTTACACCAAAGCTGGCTGCTGGTTTTCACTATGAGAATTAACACAAAAGCCTCTCCCAATACTCTGAGATATTTTTTCATGTCTTATCTGGACCATTCATGCTATCTGCAAGACAGAGTCAGAAGCATCAGGCTCTGAATCAGCAGAAATAATTGGACACTGCTCCTGCTGATGGCTCTGGGAGGTGTCCTGCTCTAGTTTTGCTCGAGGGAAACGGTGAACTTGGAGTTTGTACGTCCATTGTTGTGTTTCTCTCTTTGTGTGCTGTCTTCTTATCACACCTGGGCAGGGGATGGACCAGACTTTGCCTGCCACAGGGTAAAAGAACATGGCACTAGGGGCAGAAAGAGAGGGTTGGAGTTGAGGATCGTCCTTACTAAGCAGCGCTGAACACAAAAAGGCCCACTGGCTTGTTTTCAGAAGAGGCTTCTAGGACAAAGCCCAAAAAAGTCATCAACACAGAACCCTGTTTATTCCCATAGCCCTGAGAGAGTGCTGAGAATGGCTAAGTCAATAATAGCCTAAGAAACAAAGAGAAGCTACCTTTTTTTCCTCTTTTGCATTTTTCCTCATTGTCTTTCTGAACCTTTTCCAAAACTGGAGTATTTTGTAAAGTTAGAGAGACTAAAACCTCAATGAGTCAATCAATTGTGATGGGAAGAGTCCCAGAGCAGCCATCCCAAACCTCATCTTTGAATGTGAACTGTGATCCAAAAGCCATTAGCTTTCTGACAGTACTGGAACATCACCTGAATTGTGTGACCTTGGAGAACCAGGTTCTTTTGCCTGTGCAGACTGGCATTTTCTGACCTGTGTGCAGCAGCCCTGTGCTGCTATAAACTGGCTGGGTGTGTGACTCAAGACCATTTCTTTTTTACTCAAGTTCTCTCTCTTGGTATTTTGTTCGTACTTCAAAAAAGAACATTTAAGAAAAGAAACAGAAAGAAAAGGGCATTTCAGTTTTGATTAGTGTGATTTACTAGAGCGATGACAGGCCGTGGGGCTTCTGGCTGGCCCCCACAAGGTGTGTATAATGCAATTAGTCACAGGGCAACATAAATAGACAGATCTGAACTGTAAGCACTCACACGACCAGAAAACGTGCAGCAGCCTCCTCTGGGAAAATGGCATTTTTCCTAACATTTGCAACACTCCTGGCAAGGTGGTTCCTGCTTTCGCCCAGAGCTCTCAGTTATGAAGCCACGAGCCTCACTTGGCATTAACCAAGAGCTGAGTAAGCCATACATTTTCATGGGATTGTTGACTTCTTAAGGAGGTAGACATCATTCTATTTCCTTATCTATTTTTGTTGGCGTGAATATCCTTGTCCTGAAAAAACTAAACCCAAAAATCTCTTGTTATTTTTTTAAAGCCCTCCTGGGAAAAAACACTTGACTCTGGGGATGAGGAATGGGTTGTTTCGTTTCCTTAGTTAGGCCAACTGTTTTGGAATATTCATTCAATGCCTCTGCTCTTTGTCAAACAAGTGGGAGAATATTAACTCCAGCCTTGAGCCATTTTGGGGTCTGGCATGGGACTGCTGAGAAATATATAAGGAGAATCAATAACAGCTGACTGAATGCAGAGTCACATTATAAATACTGTGTTGGGGGAAAATCACCACCAAGTAAGATTTCTTGACCAAAAGCATCACTGTGTTTGGAAAATTTAAAAAAAAAATATTTTTGAAGCAAGAATTAGGCTTTGTAATTTGATAAAAAAGAAAAGACGAACCTTTAGATAAGACTAACAAAAATGAGCTAGTAGAAATGTCAGGCAGGGCAGACCTAGACAGATTTGACTGCTATTGCCATGCTTGTTACATCCCTCCATGGACTTTGCAAATAAGGCAGTTTTTATTCAGTGCCTTGAAGCCCTTAGATTGAAGGTAAGCCATTCTAAAGAAGAGCAGATGGAGGTTGAAATTAAAAAAAAATTAGAAAATAGCCACCATACTAACAGATGGTTATGTACCTGAAGAAATGACCAATTTGCTATTCTGTTGTTGAAGGCCTACTCCAACAACCTGAACTTACAGGAGTAAAGTTTCCTTTTCAAAGATGCAAATTTCCCTTAATCACAAGACTCTACAATATCAAACTTTTCTCCTTTAACTAGCTTCAGCACAAATAAAATCAAACCTGTTTTATCAGCAGTACCTCTGAGAACAACACATTATAGAGTCTCTTTACATTAAATTCTTAGGCTTTTTGAGTAGGAAACATTTTAATGTGTAATTTCCTGACATATCTTCTAACCAGTTTGTCCCAAGAAAAACACATGAATTCTATGTGCCATGTTTCATTGGCAAATTAATAAGGACATAAAAAAACCAGCATCAACGTATAATAAAAAGTGCAAAAGTATTGAACACTTAATTACATCTCAAGTTGCTCCAAAAGGCTCAGTAGCTTTTTGGAGCTTGAAAGGTTGGAGAGGTACAGTTTCTAGGACTGGTTGTCTAAATCACACATAATTTTCTGAGATCTGTGATGATGAAATCAGAGGATGAAATGAACAATCCCCTGTTGGCCCTGTTATACAGGAGAGATCTGCTTCAGAGGAGACCTGTCAGGTTTTACCTGGCAGGTGCAGTTCATGGTCACTCAGGTGCAGCCTGAGTGAGCGTGTTTGGTCTCTTCCTTCAGGTAATAAATAAGAGAACTAGAGAAAATGATCTCAAGTTTCAACAGGGGAGACTTAGATTGGATACTGACAAAAATTTCTTCAGTGAAAGAGTAGTTGGACATAGGAACAGGCAAAGTGGTGGAATCATTATTCTTGGAAGTGTTCAAATAATGTGTGGATGTGGACCTTGGAGACATGGCTCAATGGTAACATGGTGGTGCTGTGTTAGACTCAGTGGTATTAGACTCAATGGTCTTTTCCAGCCTTAATAATTCTATGGTTCTATGAAACAGTAAGTTTTACCTCAGATGTGCCTCAAAGCATGTGTTAGATGGTAGGGATTGCTTCCACACATGATATGCAAGATGCTGTGCAGGACCTGTTCCAGGGTGTTGATGATGGGTTTTTCAGTGGGTGTTGTTTAGCATCCTCATATGGACTGAGAAGATCAATTCCCACCACACTTCAGACTTAAATGTGTGACTGAGCCTGTGGTTTGGTGAGTTACTGTCTTTAGCCATTCTGAGATAGGAAATTTCCACAGCAAATACGAAGTAAAATATATTAGTTTAACCCTCTTTCCTCAATACTGTGATTTACTTCTTAGTTGTAAAGTCCTTGGAAAGGTAGAGTGGTTATTGTGTCTCAGATTTTAAGGCAGTAATTTATCAAACCGAGAAACCTCAATGCTGGATCTCACAGAGGCACCTGCAAGAATTTTCTAGGATCATACTGCACCCCAGGGAATCATGATGGCTGTAAAATTTCTTCCAGGAAGGAGCTCATTGAGGAAACTCAGAGGAAAGCAGGAGTCTTTGATTTCACCGTAAATAACCTCAGAGCAAAGAAGGGTATGCCACTCCTGAAGATACAGAAGGGAAATGTGAACTTCGCTAGACTTTTGTTAAGATTTTTTTTAGGAAAAGCATGGAGGGTGAATAAGGTCATCTTGCATTGTAACAGTGCACATGGGAGCAGCATGCTCCCATCACTGGGGGAAGCTGTTGTCAGTTTGGGAAGGGGAATGTGTATCAGGAACTTGTTGCTGGCTTCACATGGAGTGGAAATGTGAGGGAGGGAAGCTGCAGCATGTCTTTCTGCTTGGATGGGGGAAACCAAATAGAAGTGCTGGAGTGTGTGCATTCCCATGCTGACAAAATCTGGGAGCTGCTAGAGGCAGTGACAAGCTGTTCAGTGTACCCTCTTCCCACAGGATGTTTCCATTTTAGCTGAGGTGGTTTTTGGATGTATGGGGACACAGCTATGGCCACCTTTCTCAGGCCCAGCAACAGCATGAATTGTAAATAGGGTTTTCTGGGACGGCACACTTCTCTGCTCAGCTCTGTGTCAGGAACAGATAAAAATCTGTCTCTTGGCTCCACACATGTGACAGCCCTCAAGGAGACTGGGAAGGTAAGTAGGGGCTGTCAAAGAAGCCTTTATTCTCTAGTCCTTTGCCTTTTTGCCCTGTGAACATTTTTTACTGCATTCCCTCCATTACCTCAGAAGCTTTCAACTCTTGAAAACAATTTAGTCATTTTTCTAACTTTAAGAAATTTGGGCTTGATTGCCTTATTTTATGGCTTCCTTGTAGGTTTCTAAATGCTCTCTCTGCAAAAAAACAGTGTAGTTCGTTTCTGAGCCTGTAAAGAAGTGTTGGAGAGTATTTTTATATAAGCCAGATTAATGGTTTTAGAAGACGATACATTTATCATAAGACAGCATTTTGGCAGCAAAGTGAGCTTCAGTGAGCAGTTGTTTTCAATCTTGTCACGCGTTTTCAAAGAGCTAACCTGAATTTCCTCTTGAGTTTGGAGTTTTAAAAAATCATGACTCAATCCCATTAAAAAAAAAAAGACAGAAAGCAAAACCACCCAACATCTCAGAAGTATGTATATGTATTTTGATAGAGAATAAAAGATTTTAAAAACTCCTTTTCTGTATTTGTCTGTGTCCTCCTAAATTGCAATTTCTCTTAGTGGAGCTAAACTAATCATGCTTATGATTAGTTTATGATTTATGCATTACAAATGAAATTTAAGACAATACTGAAATTTAAGACAAACAGAAACTAAAAATTTGAAGACAAATCTTAATGCAGTATTTTGGGGGGGGTCACATATTGGAGTTTCTATTTTAAATAGTTCAAATTTGACGTCAACACTTGGTAAGAATTACAACAGGAACTGGAAGCAGCATTTCATCCTGTGTAAGTTACAAGCAGAGAAATTGTTCAAATGATAAAAAAATCCAACACCAAATAGCTGTAAATTATTTATCACTGTCATTCTATTTCAGATCAGAAGTCTAATAAACCCCCCAGAGTGGCTGTCTGCAATGGGTCCCTTGGGAGCTCATAGGGATGGCAATCTGCCACTTCACACTAGAGCAGGAGCAGAGCAGGAATTCTTCCCCTTAATGACTGTAGTTCTGTAAATTGCAGTGTGTGAACTCAGCTGGACCTTGAATGACAGACTTTCCTAAAAATGACTTTTTGGTATTGTGGTGAATTCAGAAAATTCAAGGTTGTTCTCTTTGGTGCATTCATTTTTTGTATTTTTTTTTTTTTTTGTTAATCTCTAGATGAAGCCTAAGAGTAGTCCATTATGCCTCTCTTCACAGTGCTCAGTGGAACATATTTGAAAGAGTGGTAAAAACCTGAGAGCAGAAAGACCAAGTTTGGAGCAGAAAACTGTGGTATTCTTGTGGGGGACAATTAAAACCTAAAACATGGGGGTATGGTTCTTTAGAAAAAAACAAAAAAAGTGTGTGAAACAGACCAGGAGGTCTATGACAGAAAATTTCTATTTCAGCAACAAGCTCTAGGGCTGTGCTAGTGATCACGTACACCAGAATGGAGATGTGTTTCATGTTGAATTTCCAGGTATTTTGCTTTTATAATGCAACATCCTGAAAGATGATCAGTCTAGAATAGAGTAAGAGTGAGAGGAGACAGAATAACAGTGTTTACATTCCGGTTTCCCCTCCCTCTCTCTTGTTCAGTGTGTTTTTCCTGCCGGGATCAAATACCTCTGAAGTGTAGGTGCTCTTTGCTGTGGTGTTCCCTGGCACCCAGCACAGGCTGGCACAGAGGTCCATGGCACAGCTGGGGTGGAATCTGTAGGGTTGTACCCTACTGAAGTCAGAGCCCTTCCCACAGAGAGTATTCCTCTGGATGCCAGGAGCCTCGGGGATTAGAAACATGATATTATGAATTTAAGTAAGACCATGGTTAGCTGTGAGGGAGGAGACACCATAGCTGTGACCTTGGACTATGAAAGCCCCTTCTGAGTGCCACAACAGAGCCCAGCGCTGAGGCAAGGAGGATGGGGCAGACTCCCTGGGGATTCCTCCGTGGAGCTGAAAGGGAAAAGCTTTCTGTTTTAGCTTCCACAACAGACTTTGACAGATGGGGAGGCAAAAAAGGCTGCCCCACTTTCACATGTGAAAAGTCTGCAGTAATCTGGAGAATGTCAGGAGGCTGTTCCTGGAGAACATAAGGGACAGAGAATCCTTCTCATCCCACTCTCTTCAAGGTGCCCAGCAGCAAGAGCTGGAGGGTTTCTATTCTCCCCCATTGTTGTCAATAATTCCTTCCCTTCCTCCGTACCTTGAGGTTAGAGCAGCCAGAGCAGCAGGATCAATCTTTCTCCCCAGAGCATCCAGAACTGGACCATAACCATGTAAACTTGCAGGATGCTGACACATTACAGAGTACCTTGCCTAAGGGAAATTTTGTTCTTTATTCCCTTTCAGCCAAACTAGATTTTTATCCTAAAATACATGTTTCCACATCTTCTAAAATCCCTTTAAAAGAAATTGGACATTTGCAGGCATTTCTTAGCTGTGAAAGTAGGTGGCTGCATTTTATTTAACAGATGTGTGTTTCCTTGTCTATAGGCTGTGGATTTGCTGCAGGGAGTCTGAAAACTGTGGTCACATAGCAACTGTATATTAACTAAAGCTTTTGAGAGTTGCTGAGATTAAAGTTTCAACAGTGTTCAGTGTGCTGGTCAATGTGCTGATTTGCACGTGTCCAGCTTTGTTTTGTACTACCTGTCAAATGAGGAGCCAGGGTTTTGCAATAATTATGACTGTTATTCAGGGAATTGCTTAGAAATTAAAGGTCATCTAGAAGAAAAAAAAAAAAAAGGCAAAAAAAAAAAAAAGGCAAAAAAATCCAGCTTCAAAAAGAGAAGACAGTGATGAAAACATCTAGTACTAGGAAGCTGAAAAAGCCCCAAAGCTAAACTTTAATATTCTCCATGGAAACTAGACACAGGGGTTACAATGTATTTGGTGACTTTACTGGATTTTACTGACTGTTCTCTGGACTGAAAACAAATGCAAATCACTTGGGGAGCAAGCAAGTAACCATTGAAGGCTCCCTTCCTCTCATTCCCTTTCTTGTAATTTCTCTTTCAAACCCTGATACTTGCTTTGCAGAGTTTATTATTAGTAGCCCTGCCTGAGACTAGGGGTAATGTTGCAAGAGGAGAACTATAGATACTCTTTTCTTTAAATAAAATAATGTCTCTTTCTTGACTCTGAGTGTCTTCAGTAACTTCATTGTGGTATGGCAGGGTGTGGGAGTGAGATAGAACCAGTGATCTTTGAAAAAATCACCTTGGAAAACCCATTTTACTTCCAGGCTTGGACTGTGTTAATCTCTGGCCTGTCCAGCATCCCTCAAAGTTCTGTTGCCAGTTTATAGAAGAGAAAATTGTTAATACAGGTGTTTGCAGTATCTGCTGTGGAAGGTTGGCATTCAATTAAAAAGAGTAATCCAACCCATTTTCATTTAATACCAGATATACAGAAGCAGCACAGCTGTGAGTTATTTTACTAGGGCTTTGCCAGACTCAGTAACTCCCAGCCATAATAATCCTAATAATAAAGTTTGCTGCTGAGTCAGCCCCGTTTCCCGGTGAGACAGTCAGTGAAGGAGTGTAGAGCAGATGCTGCACTGCTCCAGGGTGTGTTTGTCAGGGGCCAGGAGAGAATCCGGGCAGATGCTCTTCTCTGCACTGAGCAGTGCTGGGAGGAGGGGAAGACTCAAGCCAGAGCTGCTCTGCACCGGTTAAATGGCTTGAGAGCAGTGCTGCTGTCTGGCCCATGTAGCCAAGTGTCTTTTTGCAGAACTCAGAGGAAGAAGAGGGGCAGGGCAGATCTCATCTTATTGTGTGATCAGGGTGCAATTATTTGAAGTTTCTATACACAGATTCAGAAATGTTCCTGTTCCACTATTTTTAGGAACTGTTTAAGCATCTTCTCTTAGAGGTCAGAAAATCCAGGATAATATTAAGATGGTTAGAATGCCTCATCTTATTTCATTTAATATGCTGGGTGGAATAGTCTCTGTTAAGTTGCTGTGAGTTATTAACTCTCTTTTCCTAACTAGAAAAGAAATGTGGGTTTTTTTGGTTTTTTTTTTTTACAACTTTCTGACAGATATTAAAACATGATAAAATGAAAATGGCTTCACGCTGGAATGCACTGGGACATTTCTCCTGAGAATGGAATTGAGCAATGCAAAATTAATATTGATTTTATCACTGTTGCCTACTCTAAGGAAAAAAGTCCTTGCAGATTTGAAAGAATGTTCTTTTTGTGTGGCAGTCTATGGGGAGTTGTGCTGCCTGTGTTTAAAGTCTCTGAAGGTCCAAGTCCCTCAAGACTGAATGGAGTCCTAAATGATGATCAGTGTGATTCAATGTCTTAACAATTTAAGCTCTAAGAAAAGGAACCAGTGCAACCACAGTGAACATCTGAAGGCTTGCCCCAGAGCCCATTAGACATAACAACTCTTGGACCAGTCTCCATCCAGATTTCCGTTCTCATGGTTCCAATTGTAGATGAAAACCTCTTGCAAGTCTTTGTGTTTTTCTCTTTTCCACAGTACTTTCAGCTGATCAAAAATTAAGCTGACAGAATAGAGTTTAGGGGGATTTTGGCCACCATGATACAACCTGAACAACATATATTTGTACAAAGAATTTTCAAACTACAGCTTCCAACCACAAGAAATATATTAATGATAGCTCCAAACCTGGTTTTGTGTGCATGGATCACCAAAGTCTGCATCCTGTATGGACTGCAGCGAACATGGAGACAGGAATGAACAGTGCACAGAGCAGAGTTAGGTAGATTACAGAGAGCTGTTATATGACAGCATGACTGCTAGGGAAAGGAGGTCAAATCTGACATTCATTACCTCATTCACACCCTGTTAAATCAGTCTCTGTCTTTATTCTCAACTGTTTGTCTTTTGCCACCCACATTCTCCCTGACTCTATCATTATAATGAATAATTCAATGAGTATTTTTAAACTCCAACTATTATTGACTATTCCAAGCTTCCAACTTTATGATTTATGCGGTTTTCAGGGATTGCTGTGTGTCTCTTCTGAGTGGTTTTATAAAGGACATAGGAAAGAAGCAGTTGGTGTTTGCTAGTATAGCAAACTAACAATTCATTGAAAGTGGCGTAATTGATAGACTAGAAAAATATAATTACAACAGTAAGAGGGAAGAAGAGACCAGAGAGTCCTTGAGGGTTAAAAGCAGCAAAAAGACAGTAAATGAAGAGGAGCCCTTTGTGGCATTTACAAGTGGAGAGATTGCAGGGCACTGAGACTGACTTGAAGGAATACATGGATGGAGCATCAATTATTTGTATAGGTTGGAGAAAAAAAAATCGGGGAGGGAGTTGAACAGGAACAGGATAGCAAGGCCTTGCATTTTAGCTTCAGGGAATGGTCAAAATGAGATACTCAGACTGTGGCTGAGGGAAAAAACAGCAGCAATTGGAGAGAAGAGAATGAGAGGCACAAAAAAGAATAAAAGCTATTCTGAAGCAGAGCAATATTGGAGTTCAAATTGCCCTCACCTGAACCTGTTTTAGTCTTTTATAGTTTACCAGGCAAATCATGAAAATGAAGTGTTTGCCTGGGAGCCACCCCATGCCCAGAGAGCAGTGACCCTGCAAACCATCAGTGTGTGCAGGCTCAGGACTCTGATCTCTCACACAGCACCGTGCCTCAGTGTTAGTGTGGCACCCTCCTGGGACTCCTCTTGCTCTCCTTGTCCACCTACTCAGAGCACAGAATTAATAAAAAGGAATCAAGTTTCTGTTTGCTTTCCCATTAGAGATGGTTTCTGAACAGTTTCCGAAGTCTGGAATATTTGATATTTCAAGGACATCACAACACCCTATTTCACTTTCTACAACCCTCACTATGTTTTTCCTGTTTCTAATAGCCACCCCCATTCTCTAAAGCTTTGAGAATTTTCTGTCTAGGAACAGAAGGTACACTTGGAGTGAAGCTCTTAAGGAGAAAAACCCAAAGAGCTGATATTTCCTTCTCTTCCTTATTTCCCTTCTCTTAGCTATTTGACTTTCCCCTCAGTAAATATTGATGAAACTGAATTCTGGAGAGGTAGGGTTCTCACTGTTAGTCATACCAAAAGATATCAATACATTAAACTTTCAAAATCTTACCCTATGTCCATTCTCCAAGTGTGGCAACTTTCCCATTACTGAATTAGATATTTTGATATTAAAAAAAAATTCAAACTTATAATTTCTACATGTTATTTTCTCATACAATTTATTTAAAAAAGCAAGATACAGTAAAAAGTATTTTTTAAGTCGCTAAAAAAATAATCCAGAATTGTGCTTTTGCCCTAGGAAAGCTATAAATGGGTATTAGCAGCTTGTAGCAGGGAAATTTCATGAAGTTTTACAAAAATAATAGAATTATAGAGACATGGATATATTAGGTTCATGAGAAAGGATTAAAACAGTTTTCTCTGAGGGAAATTAAGTCTCACAGAGGAGTCAATGAGTACAGCTATAACTGTGACCCAAGTGAAATAGTGTAGTTCAGTTAACAAAACTTTTTGATGAGACATCTCCAAGGACTTCTACAGTAACTAAGCTGTCATGGTATGAATGTGGATGTTCTCTCCTGAATTAACTGTCAAAAGATAAGAGACCAAATGAAGGAATAAATGGACTGCTTTCTCATGGAGAGGCCATCGGGGGAGCAGGGCTACATCTGTGCTTGTCAACGTGTTTCTAAATGGGCTGAAAAAGAAGCTGAATTCAACGCTAATGAGTGAGAGTTTATGGAAAAAGCAAGCCATCAGCAGCATGATGGAGAGACTGGTTCAAAAGGGGATTGAACGGGCCCAGAGAAAGAACAGTCTAACTACAGCTATCAAACCCAACCAGACAAATGCATCTTCCAAAACAACATCTCCAAGTCTCCATCAGAAGCTGAAACAGTTTAAGAGAGGAAAGGTATCTCTGTGGATATCCTTTCTGCTCCTGCCCTACGTTTCTGCTACCAAACTCATCTGCAGGATGCTGACTGGAGTGACTCTGCTGAGGTGCTGGACCTTCTACAGTTCTCATCATCTCATTCCTTCTCTACACAATTCTCCCTTCAGGGAATTAGAAAAAAATCAATGGACTTAAAACAAGTCAATGAAAAAAGAGGGAAAAGCATACAGTGTTTTTTTTTTGTTTTTGTGGGATGTGCAGATGCTGTGACAGACAGCCTTACTTCAGAAACATCAAAAGTGTAATGACATTAATAGAATCACTTAGGCCTGAGAAAGTAGAGATAATCTGTCATTTACAAGTAAATGACAACTCAAGACTTGTAACTGCTGTACTGCATAATATGGCCACAAAATGCTTCCACTAGCATTGTCCAGGAAATTATTACACAAAATGCTTCCCCAAGCATGAGTCCAGAAAATTATTGCACAGCTGTAGCATAAGAGTGGAGGAGATTAGTAGAGACTTTCAATAGATTTTTAGGTTCTCCATCTTTAAAAATACCTTTCATTCTCAATGCAGCTTGATTGCATATAGTAGCTGGCACGAAGGCAAGAAACAGCTATAGCAAAGTCTTGGGAAGAAATTGCCAGCATATTTGGATATGCTGACAATGTAGCTGCGGGATGGAAAAAACTTTCAGTATCTGAATCATAGGAAGAAGGACAGGATCATGATTCTGCAACCTTAAACAGAGGAGGAAGTCTTTGAAGGAAATTATTCCCCCCTGCTCTGGGTAAGTATTACAACCTTTATCATATTCAGTCCAAGAATCTCCTGGCTGTAACAATTAGATTTTGATTGTAAATAGGCAGAAAGAGTCTGTGGAGTCCTTTGTCTCTGTGATTTCTGGTGCTGTGCTTCTCTTGCCCCCAGGCAGAGATGCAAGCAGGGGGTGATGGATGTCTTGGGACACTATTTCCAAATCTGGGACAGCACATTGGCTAAGGGTATGGTGCTTGGATCTGCCCTTATCTAAAATATATATTTCATTGCTTACCCAAAGCAAGAAAGTTAATTATCAAGACAGATACTCTCTTCTTTTTCCTTCTTCTCCTCAGTTAACTTAAATCTGGTCCAGGCCAAAGAGTGGATTGTCCCAGGCTTGGAAATGATCCTTAGATTTGTCTCCAGGATGCATCAAAACAGGAGACACACAGGCTCCTATTTGATATTCATAGATAGAAGAAAAGAGTGTGTCTTTGTAAAGAGTTTCAACATACTTTATGATCAACTCTTCTAAACTATCAACATGCATGAATTAAATCCATGGAAATTCCACTATACAAATTTGGTGTTACAAACTAGAATAAGCTGGTCATGTCCTCAGTTGATCCTAATTAAAACTGACCAGAGGGTTTACCCTGGCTATGCAGATGTACTCTGGTGGAAAATTCAGCTGCATGGTTTTTGCTTGGCTTTGGGATTATGACATGTTAGATTTATTGGCTCATTTGCTACAGTAAATGAGAGGCTCTGGCTTGAGCAGCCATTGATAGCAGAGAGGTGAATGGGCTGGCTGAGGAGCAGGACAGGAATGGAGAGAGAACATTTGTTCTGAAAGACAGAACACAGTCCTCACACACTGTCCTAGTCCATCATGACAGTTTTCCACAGCCACTGGACATGATCTGCTTTGCCACTTGAAATGAGCAAACAAAATTTTTTTTTTCATAAGTGAGAAGTGTTGTAATGAAAAGAACCTGACAGGTCACAGAATCTACTGCAAGAGCTTTTTTGAAGTGAGCTAGCTTCCCTACCACTAGAAAGAAAAGGGATTTCCTGGAGCTAATTTCCATGCTAAGAACTGAAGTGTAGAGAAGGCAAAGGATTTTTACATATTCTTGCACAGGGAATAATGGTGTTGGGTTTTGCAGTTACCTGCTGTGCTGAGATATCCAAACATGATTTGGGAATCATGAGAATTTGAGACACTTTTGCCAGAGAGTGTGGGCACCTGAAATTATGGATTAAAAATATCATATTTATAAGCCTAGTGAAAATGAGTAAATAAAGACAGATGAGACATGATGACTTTCTATGTGACAATATGAAGCTGATGAACATGATGATCACATGCAAAGAACGAGAAAAATATTTTCCTGTGATTCAATTTCTGACTCAGAATTTAAATCTTCTCCTGAAAGATCTCTAACAAGGGGACACTTTAGTAAGTAGGGAATCTGCCTAACTTAACAAAATTCAGAGAATAAGTTTCACAAAAGATTTTAGAGCAATTGCACAGAGGCAACTGCAGATGAATGCAGGTTAAATGCCAGAGGAAGGACTCTTCCAAAATGTTTTTCCTATTTTGTTACCTGATCATTAATATAATATTGCCTTAACCTTATGGTAACTGGTAATGATAATTGGTAGTAATAACAGGAAGTTTGTAGCAGGTGGTTTCTAGTTTGCTGTATGAGGACTTGAGCTCCTAGAGAAGTCTCATGGGTTGGCCATGGGCCCTGTGACAGAGTGCAGCGTGGCAGTGTCCAGAGCAGATCAGATGCAGGAGAGGAGCATATGGAGAAATACCATCCACTTGCTGTCTGTCCCAAACTTCCACTCCTGTCCTACTTTGACTGCTGAACCATGAGCCTTCTGTTCTTACAAAGCTTTCCCCGAGGCAGCGTCTCTCACTGCTCAGGCTCATGTCCTGTGTGTGCTGTAATGAATTAACGTTATTTTGCTGCGAGTGCGGCGTTGCCATTGCCCTGATCTGTTCTTATATCACCTGGGGAGAAGCGTTTTCTGCAGTGCTAGACACAAGCCAAGACAGAATTTGATGTGAGTACCCTTTGAAGGATAAAGCAACTGGTACCATAAAATGATTTATACAGTGTCCTGGCATTTTCAGCTACCAAGATGAACTACTATGGAGTATACAATAAAGCTCTTTATCAAACCTGGCTTTTCGTGTCCCTTTCAGCTGTAAAGAGAAACATGTGAGAACACAGCTCCATTGGTCATCCCCAGAGGAACAGAAGGACAATTTCTTCAATACAGTATTTGATGCTGGCAGTGGAATTGCTTCTGGATTATCAGCTTCTAACAAAGGAAGTTATTAATACTGAGAAGTAATGTTGAGATCAATTCATAATTAGAACCAACTATAAAAAACAAAAGTGGACTCAGCAGAAGAGAGGATACAAGTGATTACTGTGCCAATTACTCCACTGGTGTGAAAAAGTGTGACCCAGATCCATGGAAGAGCACCAATTTGTGGGAGCTGGTAACATGGCGTGGCACTTACTGGGGGGCAGTCAGACTCTGTAATACTCATGTGGTTTTTTTTTTTTTACTTTCCTCCACTCCAAATTACAGAATAGGTCAGGGTGGAAGAGATGGAAGAAATGCTTACTTTTTAAAATACTAAAAAGAAAATTATTTTAGATGATGAAATTGAATAAATTACTTTCCCTGTGATTTTTCTGTTGCTCATCTTCTCCCCCTTCAGGTTTTCTAACCCTTCTGTTGCTCTGTACATTTGCAAAGCCTTTGTACTATTTCAAACATCAGAACTACTAACTTGCACCATAAGCCTGGATTTTCAAAGTTAGCTTAAGTTTCTGAAATTACAGATGGTTCCAAGGAACAGCAATTCTCTCAACCATGCATTCTGATCTTTTTTACTGCTTGAGGAAAGTAACAAGGAAAGCAATAAGGCAAAACACTGAAATGTCCGGTTGCAACCAAAGGTGGAGTATAAATGATAAATTTTAAAGAAAAAAATTGTTAACTAATTGGTAAAAAGCCAAATCTACCTCACATCTTTCTGTGATCTTCACTTACACCAACAGATCTAATGGATTTTTCCTTGTGGAGTGAAACAGTTGGTATAAACTTAAAGAAAAATAAATCTATACTTCTACCATTAAGTGTCAGGTTACCAGCCTGATGGTACAAACCCAGGAGAAGAAACCCCAAGCCTGTCTCATGGTTTATTTCAGGAATTCCTTTTAACACTGTTTCTTGATAATGGGGCCCCTATTTGATACTTCTGCAAGTCTCTGTGAGCTGCTGTAATCCACTCATGTAATAACTCCAAGTGTGGAGAGCTACATGACTTTCCCAAGTGAAGATCAAGAGGCTTTGTGTGGAAGAGCAGGAAAATGGATCCTACTGGCTCTCCTTGGCTGCTTTGTGTGGTAAGCTGTCATCCTTTCAGTGCTAGAGCATAATTTAAATACTGTACTTGCTGCCAAGCCTCTGCTGCCCTGAAAAGTTTTTCCCTAGTAGTACTGAAGAGAAACCTCTCCAATATGAGTACATTAAACACATGAACAACTCTTACAAGAGGCAGAGCAGTATTTTGTTGTGTGAGCTCATTTATGTTTTATTGAATTCATCTGTTGGCTGACCAACAGATCCATCAGGTGCTTTTGCAGCAGCCAGATACAGAGACATGACCTCAATCTGACATCAAGCCAAAAGGTCCTCCCTGGTTCTTTACAAAGAGGTAAAACAAAAATTTCAAGTAAGAAGAGGTGTTCTGTCACCCTGACTTACACCACATGAGGTGCAGACAAAGCATTAGCATTTTTTCAGCTGTGTGGCTGTGCCAAGCTTTGGCAACTTCATTTGCTGTGGATATGTCTGAAGTGCTCAACAGTTTGATGTGGCAATAGCAGTTAATAGAATTTTAATCAAATTTGCCCATTTTTCTCTCTCCAGGTGTAAAAGCTTCATTAGTGCAACAATGTGCAACCTCTTGCTTTCATTTTTCTGTGCAGCTTCAATAGAAATTATGGTGTGTTGTTAGCACACTGATAAGTAACAAACTGAGGCAGACTGCAAATTTACCAGTGAAATACTGAAGAAGATGACATTTTGTCTCTATGACTGTAAAAGGGGAGAAATAGGTCATTAGAAGTCTACTTTTCTACAAGGGAGCCTGAGATAAGCCCTTCATTACTGGCCACATGTTTACATAGCTATTACAGTAAATAAGCCATTACAGAGAGAAATGTTAATCCATTCCCTGAGGAAAAGGAAAAATGTAGACTGGCTTCTGTCTCAGCATTGCACTGCAAACTACACGTTAAAATTGTATTGTACAGAGTAAATGGCACAGGAATAACTGATGAACATCACAAAACAGAGATGCTGAGAGCTTTACTGCAGTATTGGATAAGGTTTGGATATTTGCTAGTGACACATGGTAGGAATTTGGAAATAAAAAAAAGGAGGCTTTCTCTTCTCTTTTCTTGGGTGAAGCTCAGGGCTATCATAAAAGTTCAGGCTTAGGGCCATGGAGGCCTGTTAATAACTGGCTTTGCTCTCGGCACTTTCTTTTGCCTGCTAATAACTGGCTTTGCTCTCAACACTTTCTTTTGGCTGTGTACAAACAGGTGATCCCAGGCCTCCCACTGCTCTGGCTCCCTGAGGTCCCTTTCTATAGCATGACTAAATCCACACACACCTGGGTCTAGGTTCTGTTCCTACTGTGGGCCTTGGAAACAGGATCAAAACCCTTACTGTGGCATGGCACTTTCATTCCTTCTCATAGCAAGTGTCCCCTGTCCCTGTGCAACCATTTTCTTCTGAAGGCAAATCAATCCACCAGAATTGCTCTTTTGCACATCTTTTGGATCCTTAATGAGCCACGATGCTCATTACTGTACTTTCTGTGTAAACCTGAGATAAAAAATTCCAGCCCTTAGAAAAAATTCTAGTCTTAGCTAGGGACTTAGCTTGCAACTATGAAATAACATTGCTTTTAGACCTATGAATTTTTTCTTACCCACTTCTCACTGTGTTTTCCCATGCCCCAGAGGAATTTATCCTTACTTACTGAAGTATCTTCTATCTAGACTGCCTCCAAAGATCAAATGCAAGCCAGATTAATTATCAAGGAGATAATCACAATTTATAATAAGTCACGTGCTAATTACATGTACCCTATGAGTATTTTACTCTCATTTGTCTTGTGAGTGCTCATTTTGCAGATTAGTAATGAACATGACAACTGCAAGTGCAACCACTACTGTGGACTGTCAAATAAAGGCTTGGAGGAATTGGTTTCTTAATTAAAACTGGTATTTGCTTTGCATTACAAGTGTAACTACTGATGTTGCTTTCAGGAAAGTATGTTTATTAAAAATATATTATTCCCAAGAGACAGATAAAAGACACTAAGACACTCAGGCAACACCAAAAGAATCACTTAGTATTGAAAACTCTTTCATAGCAACGACAAATTAGTCTATGAAAAATACCACCCTGTTAGACCTGAAGAGCAACACACTCTCTCTTATGCTGTACAGATGAGCTTTTCTCCTCTGTCTGAGCCTTTTCCAAAGAACTCAGGCCTGCCTGTGGTTTCCTTCCTCCAATTTGGTTTGGCCTAGATTCACTCACTAAAACTGCCTGTAGATCTCACAAGTAATTTCTGTAGTTGAGAAGCACAATGAACTTGGCTATGAGTGGTCGTCAGTCAGAGGACACTTGATCAATACCAGCTTCATGGGCTACATGAGAATCTGCAGTTTGGAAGTGAAAAATGGTTTACTTATTTTTTAAAAGAGCACTTAATTCCTCCTCACAATCTGAAAAACAGTACTCATGGTTTTAATACAAGAAAAAATGTGGATAGAAATACCTCAGCATCCAATGCTTCTGAGAAAATAAGTCCTTTTTTTTGGGCACCAATGCTCTTCTGGCAGTTTATGGTCTGCTTTGGGATGGATTTCCTTTGGCTGGATGTAGGTTTATCATGGAAATTACCTTTAAGAGTAATAACTTTATGTCAGAAAAACAGTCCTGCTTTTCTCAATTCTATTCAGCATCCTATTACTTTTGACATTTTTCCTATACTGCTTTTCAGATTATCACCTGTTTCATTCCTTTTAGTAGTCTGGCTAAGTTTCTGATGAATGTTTCAGCAACATCTCATTTGTTCCTCTAAAAAGTTCCAAACTGAATTACTCTAGAGGCGGAGTTGTGCCTCTGCATGTGCCCCCCTTTCCCCTCCAATAACTTCACTAATCTCAGGGCTGAAATTCAAGAAGTAATTTCCAAAAAGAAACAAATTCTCTTACTCACAACTTACATTTCAGAAAGAATGAAAATGACCTCTTGTGGAATGCCTTTAAAAAGCCTATTTCTTTTTGCTCTTTCCATACCCCAGAAGAGATAATTAAAACTCATGTAATTTCTTGTCCACTACTTCATGACTCTGTGACTCAGGTGATCTATCTCAAATCCTTGGCCCAGTTCTGGGGCCCTCAATTTAAGGACATCAAGGTGCTGGAGCAAAACCAGACAGGGCAAAGAAGCTGGTGAGAAGTCTGGAGCACAAGTCCTGTGAAGAGCAACTGAGGGAGCTGGGGTTTGTTAGCCTGGAGAAAAGGAGGCTCAGGGGTGATGTTACTGCTCTCTGCAACTCTCTGGAAGAAGGTTGTAGAAAAGTGGGGGTCAGGCTCTTCTCCTGAACAGCCAATGACAGGAGGAAAGCACACAGTCTTAAGTTGTGCCAGGGAAGGTTTAGGTTGGACGTTAGGAGGGAATTCTTCAGAAAGGTTAACTATACACTGGAATGGGCTGCCCAAGGAGGCAGTGGAGTCATCATCCTTGGAAATATTTAAGGGAAGACTGGATATGGCACTCGGTGTTGGGTCATAGGCTGGACTCTATCTTAAAGGTTTTTCCAGCCAAATTGATTCTGTGGTTCTATGATATGTTACCAGCTGTGCATTCAGAGACACAGAACCAGACCAGCCTCCTCTGCTAGACCTTCCAGCACTGAACAACTCTCCTACAAGTGTCTGGCACTGTTCTGGACCTGTCCTTGCCACTGCTCCTTTCTTTATTCCTGCTTTCCTGCTCTCACTCTGCCAAACAAAACTGCAACCAGCTAATATTGCTGCCAAATGTCTTTCTTTTCCTATCAGTACCAATCTGAATACAGAGCAGGCAGTGAACTTGTTGACACCCATACTTAAATCAGAATAATGTTTTTTATCCAGTACATTTGTTTTTATGACCTGGGTGACATATTTATAAAATTTGGTTTTTCTGGTTTGTGTTTACTCATGCAGCAGCTGTGCTTTGTCCTTTAAAAATACAGTATAGTCCTGATGCCTGGCTAATTTTAAACTACACAAATCTCACTGGTCATCTAAAAATAAGTTTGTAATGCTCACATGTAGTATACATAGAGCCATTATTTGACCAAACATGGTAACATAAAGGGGTCCTTATCAGGTCTTTGGCTTCTTCTGTAATGGCAATAATGACTTTAAAATACACAGCAAAACCATAAACAGGCCCTGTACTTCCTGTTTGCAAAACACCATGAGAAGAAATTAATGTTTTTGTGCAAATAGAATCTGGGTTAAGGACACATTTAGACTATTCCCAGCAGTAATCAAAAAATTATATCTTATACTTCCCTGAAAGATCTGGTTTATTATAACCCCTGTAGATCAATGATGGTGAATATTTTGAAGGGGAAAATAATGCTGGAATGTAAACAAAAAAATTCTGATCCTTTGAAATACCAATTAATTGTCATTCTTTTAGATAAGCATAATCCAAACATCTTGTTATACAGCATCCTGATCAGAATTATTTTTTAAACCCAGTCCCTGGATTTTAACTATCCAGGCTTTCTCAGCAGAAGGGTACTGACCTGGATAAGCGAAAATGCCATAGGTCATCTAACAATGAGAGAGATGGGCTATGAAGGCTTTAGCAAAATGTTTTAATTTTCATTAACTGGGCATTTCTTTGACAAAAACCAGAATGGAAAAGGTTTTCATAAGAAACCTTAGGAAATCTATGTCCGTCACAGTTTAAAAGAACACTACAGGCAGTAGAATTAAGAATGTCTGGCTTTGTATTGATTTGTGTCCCAAATGACCACCTTGGTGGACTTAATCATTTTTAGTAAGGGGTGAGCAGATGGTTGAAACCTTTCTTTTCTCACCTTCTGTTCTTTCCACAAATCCAATAGGAATTGTGGAACTTTGAGAAAACTTTATTTCTTCAAACCCCATAGACAACTACATCATTTCGGAGTTACTGGGAACAGATAGTCAGAATGGGGTAGAGAAACAAAAGCACATCACTACATCAAAACAGTTTTGGGTGCAAATTCTACAATACAGACATTTAGCACTACAGGAAGCACAGATGTTTTGCTTTCATAGCTGTACATCTAAATGAATATGCTCCATCCTCATGTTGTTTTTCTATAGACAAGCAAAAGCATCAGGTTAAATACGTTGCACAGAAAACAATTAAAATCCAATTAGCAGGAATTATTGTTGCTTAAGGAGTTAAGAATTAATTCTAAAGACCTCAATGCAACAGTTTGGAAAGTAGTCAGGGCTGACTTATTGGATGAACTGTACTGGAATATGTAAGTCCTGGTTTTGAAAACCTCTCAAGAAATACTTCAGTATGACAAACTATGGATCGTAATGGGATATTTTCAGTGTCATGTTTGAGTGCATTACAAGTCTGCTTGCATTCTTTCAGAAGAGGATGAGTCATTACCCACAGAATGCAATAAATTTAACTTGGTTTTCCACTTAAGCAATATTATGAAGTAAAACAATTTCCTGAAATGTGTACTTTATCGAAATTCATTCTTCACTGAGGCTATATTTTTTAACTTAATATTTCTGTCATGTGCCTAGTAGACATCTGACCCACCACAGACCTTCCTATGACATTAATACAGTCTACCTGTAAAAAAAACATGCAGATTTCAGGGTGAGCTCAGCACCCCACACCACTATGAGGTCCTATACTATGATTGTATTTCATAGGTCTTACACTATTTTTAACACTTTTCTTTAGCTTCCCTTTAACCATTCCTCTGCTTGTGTCATCACCTTCCACACTGCTGGTATCGGTCATTAACAATTCTTTTTTTTTCAAGCTTTGTCAGTATTTGTCCAACATCTACAATATTAGAGTCCCAGCATCACAGTTGTGCCCTATTGTGACAGAAATAATAAACCCATCTTTGTAGTTTCTTTCTTCAAGCTATGGTTATGGCTGATACTTCCTTAAACACGGTGTTGCACTCAAATGAAAAAAAACACTCTATATTGTCATCTGATTGAAATGGAAAGGGTTCTGCCTGTATGACAATATGAAAAACCATTGTAAGGCATGGCTTCCCACGAAACAGAAGAAGAAAGCGTTCTGTGGTTTCAGCTGAGCATGTGAATTTTACAACAGCATTTCAGAGCTTTCTGCAGCAGCAGTTTTCATAAGTGAAGATGTTTTCACAAATGAAGATAGACTCAAACAATTACAGGAGTGGGGTTTGAACTTCATGGTAGGATGGATGCCCTAAGTATTACAAAGCAGCTCCTAAGAGGAAACTTCTACAGTGGGAACTTTGTGCATGAGAGCTACCATGTACTTAAACTTCAATATACATCACAATGTGCTCTGTTGAAAAAACAAAGTCCACTTACATTTTCACACCATTCCAAATTGAGTGAGTTGGATTTTATGCAATTCAAAACAGCAATGGTGCCTACTGCTTTCACTTATATTATCACAGGAATCCCATCATGCTTATATAGAAGGATATTTTTTTGTGTTCATTAAAGGAAAAGCATTCCAACAAAATGTTGTATACAACTGCAGCTGGGGTGAAGGGATAAAAAAAAAAATCAAGAAAACCATCTGTTAGGGAAGTTAGGAAGATACTCTCAAAGTACTGATTTATCCAAGAAAACAGCTTATTTAGTAACCCTACATCATAAGACCTGGGCAGATGGAAAATTCACAGAAACCATGGCAGAAAGGTCCATTCAGAGGACACTGACAGTGAGCTATAAAGATGTTCAATGATTCTCGCATATAAGCAGATTTTAAAGGCCAGAAGGAAGCCTTCCACCACCTTGCTTGTTTTAGATAGGAACAGCATCCAGAGTCTCTTATAACATGTGTTTAAAGAGTTTTCCAAAATAGTACTCTATATTTAAAGAATTAAAGAGGTGAATCATTCTCTATTTGGCCTCTGTTGGTGGCCTGAAACTAGAGGAACTTATATTTTTATTTGCAAGTGTCCCAAAAGCGAAGTTTATGCAGAATAAGCTATTTTCTGAGGCTTATAGCATTAAATCCTTTTTATTCTGAGTGCTGAGACCTTTAGAGAGAAGGGAAGAGAAGAGAAAGAAATTTGTGGTGATGAGACTTAGTACATTTTTTCTAAATACCATGGAGATATCCAAAACATGGGAAAAAATCTAGGGAGTTTTCTAAGACAGCGGAAGGAAAGCTGAGATATGGGAAGACCTTCCCTGCTTGGCCAAAGCATGATTTTCCCGAGGCAAAAGAGAAAATAAAAACCTAGGGCAAATAAGTTGACCTTCATCCCGCTCCAGTGGTGTGCTTGTCACAGCCATTAACTTGACAACGTTCTAGTTCTTGCTTCTGATTGAAGGTGTTAGCTGGGACAGCATCCTAATTCTTTGACAGTTCAAAATATACAGCTTTTCAAACACAGGAAGAAAGCTTCTGCATTTCATTAATCTGCTTTTGGAAGCATGATGGGAAACTGAGATGGGAAAAGAGATTGCAAATGCTGATGGAGGCATTTCACCAAGTTTCTAGGCTCCCCTTGAAATTCAGCTCCTGGCCTAGCAGCGCTTGGCATTGTCTCTGAGCGGCATAAATCTGAGGGAAGGAAAGGAATGTCAACGAGCCCTTTAGCCCACATATCACAGATCTTGTACTTTTGGGACTTTAGAAATTGACAGCATATGTTGGTAAAAAGTCTGAGAGATCAGCTAAGAACATAAGTTTCTATTAGGACACAACTTGTTTATCTGGCTTTAATTTGCTGCAACTGGGTTGCTTGCATGAGGGCACATGGCTACACAAGCATGTAAAAGCCTTTGCAGTGCCCCACACAATTCCAACTGGACATCCCTGCCATCCTTCACCCTGGAATGGCATGCAGTACTGGAATAACAGAACAGCTACTTCCCCTTTCAGAGGCACAGCAGCAGGAAATATATTCTAAACCCATCTGATTTAGTCTGTGGAATTGCTCAGGTCTCTTGCCAGCTGGAAGGGGGTTGGCAGGCACACATGGGCTTCCAGCCTCTC
The DNA here is from genome assembly GCF_031753505.1 of Anomalospiza imberbis. Lineage (NCBI taxonomy): Eukaryota > Metazoa > Chordata > Aves > Passeriformes > Viduidae > Anomalospiza > Anomalospiza imberbis. The sequence goes on from NC_089688.1 coordinate 26,157,009, forward strand.
TCAAACACAGCCTTGTTTGATAGCCTGCTCTGATGAGCTGCACAAGAAGAGTCAACCCCTAAATGAGGATGGATGGGCTGCAAGTGCTTGTTTAGTCTGAACCTCCAGCACTCACTACATGCCGCACACAGCACAGAAAAGAGAAATGCCTCAGAGAGGCCACAGCACAGGATACATTGGGCTGTATGTGTTGGGAGACATGGCTCCTTGACCACCTCATAGAGGCAAAAGAAGGCAGGCTGCTTGGAGCCAAGAAGAGCTAAACACTGAGATCCAAGAATCAGGGAGCTGGAGAGCAGCAGCTCCACTGCTGCCCCACTGTTCCAAGAGCTGCAGAGGCTGGATGGGCAGCTTGGTCCTGGGGAGCACGGTGATGTCAGCTTCAGTACTACCTGCTGCTTTGTTTCACCCTCACAACGGTCACTTAAATTAGCCAGCAATTCCTACGGTGGCACAGCCCCATATCCAGTTTAAGACTCAAGCAATTCAATCATTTAGCTTTTGCATTTGGCTTGATAACCACAGTTTGGCCACCTCTCTCCCACATTTGTCCTAGTTTCCATAAGCAGCAGCCAGGGGATTTTCATTGTATTTCCTGAGGGAAATTCCAGTATGATCAAAAATATAACTCTCAATTATTTCCTGTGAATTTCTTGCAGTACTAGTACATCTATCAACACAAACAACAGTCTTTTAAATGAACATGTTGTACAGCAAGAAGTTTGAGAATATTGCTAAAGGGTGAAGGTTTTTGTAAGAGTTTTTGTTACATAATTCAAGAAATCAACAGGCTGCCTATAACTACCAAAAGCATCTGCTGAGGATGTCCTGGCAATGATCCACAATGTTAAAATTTTTGGGGCTGGAAAGTACATGAAAGAATATCTAGTTCCAGCCCCTCTCAATGGGGCAGGGATGCCTTCCACTAGACCAGGTTGCTCAAAGCCCCATCCAACCTGTCCTTAATACAATTCCAGGGCTGGGGCATCCACAGCTTCTCTGGAAAATATATTCCAGTGCTCCAACATCCTCATAGTAAAGAATTTTCCCCTAATACCCAATCTCAATTTACCCTCTATCAGCTTAAAGTCATTCCCCCTCTTCCTCTCACTAGAGGCCCTTGTGAAAAGCCCTTCTCCAGCACTCTTGTAGCCAGCCCCTTTAGGTCCTGGAAGGCTGATACATATCACATGTATATCCACAATGTATGGTTATAGATGCTATTTATGTTAATCCTACGTATTTAAAAACTCTGGAGTTACTTTACTGAAGATCAAAGTACAACTGAGTTCTCTGGTGCAGGGGGGAGATGGAGACTTTTCAGCTGGTGATGGACCAGCACGGGGAAGGAAGATGAGTACAAGCTTTTGACTGTATTATGGGGTTGGATAGACACAACACTCATCACCCAATCTGGAATTTTCCCATGATATCAAAATTAAAACTGTGATGCCACTTTCCGTCTCAGGAAATCACACCAGACTACTTTTTGTGGCCATCCTAGTTTGTATGGGCCTGCCTGTCTGCTTATAAACAACTCTATTTCCTGGCAAAGGATTGCTTTGGCTTCACTGCAGAGAATAAATCCTGTAACTGTTTAGGAAAAAACAAGCCCCTTACAATTAGACTACAACTTTCAATATAAAATCCATTCCAAAATTGTAACTACCCCAAAAGCTAGAATTGTGGTTCAGTTTGTGGTTACTTCTTGCAACACAGCTTTGTCAGGACATAAGTAAAATTTATTTACTAACAGAAGGAGTCAGCGCATACCATGAAAAATACAAATACTAAAAGTATCCAGAGTTTTGTAGGGCACAGACAATAAAAGCATCAATATATGCAGCTATCCCTTAGGAGACTGTGCTCCAGTTATGTCAGGAGTACAGATCAATATTTCCAAATTGGTTTAAGTTTTGTGTTGTATTCGATGTCCTACACCACCACTGTGTGTGTTTTCATTAAAGAAACAGAAATTATTAGTATTGTGGACTTGGGTTTTGGTGTTTTTTTCCACTCCTTTTCCTGGTAATATCATTTCTGCATTTAAGCAAGTGCTACTGCCATGAAGAGAATTTTCAGTTGGTGAAAAGAGACAATAAAAGAGCAAGAAATTGGTACTGAGAAACAGAGACACTAGGGCAAAAAATTCCCCAAACAACAGAGTGTGAGAGATGAACAATAATGCTGAGCCAGCAGTTAAATAGAAGGCAGAAGAGTATATTGAACAGTCAAGGTGGAAAAGAAAGTGTAACCTGCAAATAGAAAGGAATACTGATTCACCATAAACCTGCAGTCCTAACAGGATGGTCGTGGATGTTTTCCTAGTCTCTAGAAAAGGCATGGCAAGGTCATGAAAATTAATATGTAGTTCTATATTTTGTATTCTGAAGTTTTAAGACTTCTGATCAATGGAAGATATTCACAGGTAAAGGACAGCTGGTTGGTGGACTCCACTGGAGTCCAGGAGAAGCTCACAGATTGCTCCCACTCACTTCCTCTGGAGGAGAAAACTTTCAGAATTTTCTTCAAAACTTAGAGAAAAAAGTGAAGAGTGTAACAACAGTTAGAAGGGTATCAGCATACAGAAAACCAGATATTAAGGAAACAGATGCTAACATGGAGGAAATCAGTTCTGGACAACATTAAAGTCTAAAGAAAGACTTACAGAGAAACTGAATGAGTTAAGATAAACCAATTTAAGATTCTTATTGCCACGAAACTGGATGGCAAACCAGAAGGAAACACACTGATTAAAGTAGGACATGAAAAGAGCTATACGGGGTAAATAAAAAGAGTATGGAAAACCAGTCATGACTAAAGGACACTCACTGTTCAAAGGGGATAGAAACAACCATGAACTGATCTGAGAGGCTGAAGAAGAGTAGGTATTATAAAATGACAGGGAAAATAGAGGCGGGAGAAACTTTGGAAGATCACTGGTCCAACTTCCTGCTCAAAGCAGAGCTAACTTCAAAGTTAGACCAGGTGGTTCAGGCTTTTTAATGCTGAATTCTGAAATTTTTTAAGGATAGAGATTTCACTGTCTCTCTGTCTCTCAAGAGACTCTGCTAGAGTTGCATATACAGACTTCTGCAGACACTCAAGGTCAGATCTGCTTACAACTTGAAAGCTCTTTGATAGTTTTGACAGATCAATATTACAAGGAAATATCCCATTCTAAAGGATATAAAACTTTCCCACTGGACACCCAGAACAAACATTTCCAGTAATGCTAAATACTGCATCAATTTCTTTGCCAAATAGCAAACATATCAACCAAGAGCGATAACATTTTACATTTGGTTTAAATTATCATAAATAACAATATAAGATGAAGAATAAAATAGCCTTGGATAGTGTGATCAAAGGTTTGATATTAAAAAAGTCCCAAAACAAAAGAGAAAGAAAATATAGTAGATATAGTAGGAAGCAGTAGATGTATTGTAGTGAAAAGGCATGCCAATTTGCCAGTTGATGTTGCTAAACTCCATGCTGAACTCCAGGGCTCTCTGGAAAGCCCAGACGTTCACTGATTCAGGGAGCAGCAGGAGACCTTGCTTTCAAGACATGCAACATAAGAAATCCAAGCTTATTATTATTTTCAATGCTATTGATGCTTATAAATAGCTTTATTTATTGTACAGAATGCTTGGTGTTATTTTGTTAGCTAGCTTTGTTGACAGGCTACGAAGCAATTAATTAATCTGCAAGGAGGATATTTTGTAAATTGTGTTTAATGGATGTTGGCATATCCCGACTGTTTTTACAAAGTAACTCGGAAAATGACATTTTTATCTTGTTAATGGATGATGGGCCTTGTTGGTCATATGAAATAATCTGTCAAAAGAAGGTCCCACTTGCCACAGTGAAGCCGGTTCCTTGTGATCTGTGTGTCAAATGGACTGAGAGGTTGGGTAAAACTGAAAGATGCTGACAAAGGAATTTGACAAAATCAGTAACAGCTGATGTTCTCACAGCTGAGAAAGAATATGTATAGGTCTTAGTTCACGGTTTATTACCTGGAATTATTGTCTATGGATCATTAAATGAAGAGTTTTCCATGCTCAGTATGAAAGAGTACAGAAGGTGCATGTACACCTGAAAAACATGAACCTTTTTTTTAAAGAAAAGATGTGCAAAGTGAAAGAAAGCGAGAATCCTATGAGTGGATTAACAGGTAAGATGGAGCATGGGGCAGCTTGGCAGCACCAGTCACAGACTAGAGATTGCTTGAACCCCTCTGAAACAGAGGGCATAACAGCCATATAATTTTTTCCTTTGAGGCACAGGAATGAAATAGAGAATTGAGAAATTTGATGGTAAAGCAAGGGAAGTTTCCAATCAAAATACCAGGGGTGTCTTCAGCTAACACAGGGAGCCTTTCCCATGGCTGAGCCTTGAGCTGCAGGGCTTTTCCACTGGTGTTAATGAGTGGCTCTGCTCAGCCATGGGCCTAAGGAGCAGCTGAAACTGTACAAGACTGAGGAAAAAACTGAAAACAGTTAATGTTGCAGTATGAAGAAATTTTGGTATTTTAACCAGTAAAAACCGTGTCACAAAAATTGAGAGCTTAAGTGTTCCTTGAAAATGGGCTTGGTTTGGAGGAAAAAACTTCTTTGTTCTGTTGTGATCATGAAAGCAGAAATTTGTTCTTTCTTTGACAAGACAGATGGCTGCAGGGATATTTGATTCTAGACTAATTTCTTCTCCTGATCCAAATTGGACTACTGCTTTAGCTGTAAAGGGAGAACAGTTTTTTTCTTTATTTCCTGCTATAGAGCCTGAAAAAAATCTGTGTATCTGGGGAAAAATGACATATCATTTATTGTTAAGATTTTCTGATATGACTTAGTGCTATAGAACAATCTGTCTTAAATGTCTTTATTTTATTAAAAGTATTTGTCTGTTAGAGAATAAACAATTATTTAGGACAGAATAAAGAATGCTGCAGCAGAACCACAAGGACATTTTAAGTAGTCAAGCTGAGAGCTGGAAAAGGATTAAAAGAAAATTTCCCTCAACTTTAATGGTTTACATTCACTCAGGTCAACTCCTGTTCAACAGGGAGGATTAAAAGATGAGCTCTTTGCACAAAGGAAATGAACTACAGAAAGGTTCTTCATTTCTGGCATTGCCAAATTTTACTTTTTTGGCTCAATAAGAAAAATCACAATGTAAAGTTGTGTAAAACCTGAGACGCAACAGAGGAAACAAACGTGGCACAGCACACAAGCAGCAGAGGACATTTGATGATGCTCTGTTTAAGCTTGAAGCATTTTTTAGATCTTGCCTCAACTTCACGAACATTTAGGAAGCTGTCAAAGATAGAGCAAATCCTGTTCATGACATAAAATTATTTGCAACCTTAAGTTTTAAACACATGCAGTCTAAGAAAGTCATTAAGATACAGCCTGAAGGGCTTTCCTCTCTACACGACATTGAGGACGTGCCCATTTTCATTAAACTGTCATTAAAAAGACTTGATATTAATGAGTCACTTCTACCATTTAATTTCCTTTTCAGAATCATAAATTATCTACAATTCTGAGTTCTACACTTTGCTCATTCAGTTCCAAATGTTCTGTACTTTACCATAACTTCATATGGAATGGGGGCACTGGGACAAACCAAAACCCCTTAACATAACAGACTGCATCTTGCAGTGTCTCCTTGCAAAAGAGACGAGTGTAAGTGCTTCCAGGACTTTAACAGTAATGGGTTTACACTTTTATACTTATGTCTGACAACAAACACCTACGAGAGCCAGTAGATTTCAAACAGCTTCCTGACACTAAACAAACTACAGTGAGAAAAATCTTGGCAACAATTACTGCATGAAAGAGACTCCATGTCCCGAGTTAATTACTGCCTTGTTCATTGTCTCAGTTAAGTCTCCCACTGAAGTGAAGTGGTTTCACTTAGCACTTTACGAACTTGTCTCTCCCTACCCAAGCTCCATTTAAGAAATGGTTAAACATAAGCACTTTTTGCTTGCTTTTTTCTCACTTGGATAAGTACAGGAGATGTGTTTACTGTCAGGTTTTAGCCAATGGATCCTGTTGAAGGCAGCTCCTGCTGAACAATTTCCTCACTCTGAAACCAGAATCGACACTGCACTCAGGACATTTTGACTCCGGCTTCCTGTTGGATCCTCTGGACACTGTCATAATATGACAACACAAGCCCAAACTCTAGTAGATGAGGGTCCACATCAGATATCCAGGGATCCTGTGGAGCAGGAAGCTGGGAAACAACCACTGAGGAGTGCTGTGGCAACTTGAATGTTGGTATGTTTATGCACACATCACCTCAAGGCCAAGGAAATAAAATACTTGTGTTTTGGGAGGCTTTTAGAATTTTCAGAGAGTAAGAACAAAACCAGAAAATGTGTCTAGCATGCTTTTTCTTACCAAAAGCACCTTTCCCCACATCATACTGATTTTCTTGCTGTCTCCATAGTCTGCTGCTCCACTTATTAACATTCTGTTTTGAGACTTTGTGCAAGACTGGCACAGCACTACTTCCAGCCACATTGCTTGGATGACAATGCAGAAGCAGCTGCTTGCTCCTCTTATGCTATCTATGATTGCCTCTGAGATGAGAGACTGAGGGTACAAGCTGAAGCCCTCACTGAGCAGACAAGCTCTTTGTGCAGACTCTCACTGAGCCCCAGAAAATCTTGCTGAGCAGTAGTCATTTGGTCAGCAGAGGGTCCCGCCCTGTCCGGACTCTCTTAAGAGCAGAATTTGACCAAATGGGTTTGCAACATCTTTGGAGGGGACAAAATGATCATACAGATTTTTAGAAAGTGTTTTTCACCGATTGCAAATGTCAGTAGTGGGGTAATAATCTGTTTCTGTGAGTGTGAAGCCTGACTGTAACAATCTGCTCATACATAACTCTCCCCTTTCCCAAGTGAGTGAAGAGTTTTTAATCATGTAACCTGAGGACAGTTCTGTCATCACCTGGATTTTTGCCTGTGGTCTGTAGTGAAGAATGTTTATCACCCTAGTTCAGACTGACCACTATGCAGATAATAAATCACAGATGTTACTATTTCAGGGTTTAGCCTAAATGCAGAACTGATTTATGTTGCTGGTTCTCTCATTAGCTGATAAAGAAAATTTGACTGACAGGCAGTCAGAGAGTTTGAAGATCCTGAATCTACATCTTTTTGAGCACAGTGGTCCACAGAAGAAAAAGCCTAATAAAAACTCTCTCAAAGATTTCAGATCAGTAATGTTAGATATCACTGTGTGTGAGAGAGTGGCTATAACTGACACAGGTGGTTTCATATGGAGAAAGAGAGTCCAAACAAAACCCCAAAACCCCCCACAAAGATCCTTGAAAGAAAAGATTATTTGGAAATTTGGCTGCTCAGAATTATTCCTTTGATTAGATCTGAGCTATCCCAACTTTTCTTTGCCATGATATTTCAGTCACAAACACATCTGACAACCCTTGAAACATCCTTTACATTTTCCTTTTCTCTGCAGCTCTGGTGCACTCTGCGTTCTCACAGCTGAACAAACACCACTGTTTCTCTGTTCTTTTCATTTCCTCCAATAAATCTGATGCACCCACAGGTTGGTGAAGCCATTGGACATATCTTCAGGGGAGCATCTCCACAGGCACTCTTGAGAACATGGTGTTTGTGTCTCTTTAAATGAATCATCTATGTAACAGCTAAATTGGGAAAGCAGCCAAAGAGTTCCCAAGAGAACTGCTGGTAGAACCACATCATAGTCCTGTAATAAAAAATGTGAACTCTATGGCATTACAGCTGCTTTATTGTAACACTTTCAGAGATGGCTTTGGGTAACAAAATGTAACAGAAAATCACAGGGTTTGAGGGCACAGATAAACCTACCCAAGTTCTCTTCCTGTCTTATTGCCTGTCTGGAGATGCTCCTGGCTCTGTGACGGCCAAGAATGAAACACCAGGTCATTGTTGGCCGGCATTTTTGTTTGAGTTAAATACCTGTGTGTACTGGTATTGGTCAGGCTGTGACCCTTGGCAGTGCAAAACCACGTGGACATGTGGGCCAGGCTTTTGGAAGCCCTAAACAGCCGCACCTCTGCTGGTGTTCAGACACAGGGGAAGAAGTGGTGCTCAGCCACCACCTGAGGAAACACATGAGGCCAAAAACCCCAATAAACCCAACCACCAACAAAGGAGCAATTCCTTGTTTAAACAAACCTGTGCTATCTCTATGGAATGAGTAAAGGCCCTTCCTCCACAGGGGACAGTTTTTCAGGCTCAAACTCAATGTGAGCAAAGACAAAAGATCTCTCTAAGCCCTAGAAAATAAACTTTGATTTTTGCCTTGAGGCAAGGCCTTGGATCAGTGGCAAAACTGAAAATCCCTGACTGAGATGGTTTGAATCACAGCCTGGGGACCAGCTCTCCCAGTTTTCATGTCTGTCTGACAACAACAGTCTCACACACAGCTACTGAAGTTCATTCTTACAAGAAAAAGTTGAGAAGGTCTCTCTAACTGTGAAAATATATGACTGTGGCAGATAGTGAAAAAACAACTGCTTTGAGGTCTCACAGAAATAGTTATTTCTGCTGAGATTCAGCAGGAAAGTAACAACCAGTGCTCCAACTCCTGAACGTAAAAGTCAAAAAATCCACCTGACATTCAGAAAAATAACAACTGTTTTATATATGTCTGCAACAGCCAGATGCTATGAATCTTGTGTAGCCTCAGGGAATATCAAATTACTTGATAACATGTGATTTGATATTCCAAAGAGAAGAATAACCTGACAAAATTTAGCTAAAGAAACATTACCAGAAGCATCAAACTGTTCCCATTTCTTTCTCATGCTATGTCTCCATGGTACCCAATGGGAAGGACTGAAAATACAAACTTGACATCCGATAGAAAGATCCAGAGCCATTTTTTATAATATGCAGCTCATTGCAAGAATAATACTTAATTCTAGTGTCAGTAATAATAATAAATAAAGTAATAATAATAATAAAGTAATCAGCATCAGTTTATCAACCAAATAATAAACCAAATTCTGTGCTGTGGGTTAGTTGCACTTGGAAACCTTTAATTCTATAGATATTCCCCAAAGAAAACCACAATTTATGAGAAAAAAACATCTAATTTATTAAAAAAATTATTCTCAAACAATGTGAAAAGAGGTGGCTGGGTAACACTATTGACTTTGTGGGCCTTAGATAAACCCACTGGTTCTCTTGATTTTTAGAATGTCCTGGGCTGTGCATGGACAAAGTGGTTTCAGCACACTCGTAGGAGGCAGAGGTACAAGGGATTTATTTCCTGAAGGGCATTATCTGCTCAGGACTGGGGCAGACAGAGATGCATTCCTGTGGAGCCATGGCCAACATCAACAAACCCTCCTGAGAGTGGAGGAAGATTCTCCTTCTATGCTATGAGCTATATGGTAACGGGGTTCATAAAAATAAAAACAGTTTCTCTCCCACTCTAGCTCCCCACACACCAAAAAGATTCCTGAAACAGCAGGACTAGGGTTCCTAAAAACACAGAATCTGGTTTTATTTTTATAGCTTATGAGGAAAGCAGCTCTAATTTCACTTGTAAAGCAGAGTCAGAACTGCAACGAAATATTGCTGGGTTTTCCTAAAATCCTTGCTGCCTAGTGCTTTATCTCAATTGTTAGTTAAAAGAAATATTAGAAAGCCCATTGAGCCCAAATGCTCCTCATCATCAGCTCCCAGTCCAGCCCCTAGGATGGAGCACCTAAAGATGAAGTTGCAGACAAAATCTAATGACAGATGTGAAGAACCACAGATTTCCTTCCTCCTTTCCCTCCTTTCCAGGTTGGAAAGAAGATGTCTCTAAAATGAGACAGGATAATGTGCTTGCAATAAGGACCTGTGAGACAGCTGGCTTTACAAGTGATGGGTAATAACAAGATATAACTTCATAATTTTAATGTGAATGTTGAGCTTTCCCAAGATCCTTCAGAGTTAATGATTTTAGTCAGGCAGCTGGACATTTAAATATCCATTCTGTTAATTTACAGGCATTATGTACAACTGCAGTTTACTAAGAATGCTGAGCCAGCTCCCCTGAATACATGACACAGACTGAAAGCTGACATATGGGCTAATTACCTTATTTAAGAAGGGAAGCAGAAATCTACCCCTAAATAAAGGATATTTGTGGTGGCTATTTAAACTTCACCCAGGAACAACATGCAAGATAGATATTTCAAACTACTCTAATGCCTTTCTGAATCATGGACTGCCTCTGTCTGACCTACACTGGTTTTGACTAAATTTACCAGTGCCATTCAGTGGTACAGAATACACATTTCAAGAATCAGGAGATCCCCCACCTTTTAGTACTACTTTATAACACAAAACTGAGATTTTTATTTTCTTCTCAAGAATAATATATAAAAAAAAAAAAAAGGACAATGCTTTGTGGGCCTCTGGTTCTGACTTAGCTAAAAGTTAAAGATGGTTTTTTTTTATCCAAAAAGTATTCACAGTTACATAGAGATAAAATGAAAAAATATAACAAGAATACAATAGCTACTTTTTTATCAGAAGAAAAATAAATTAGTGTGCACAGTTGTGCAAAATTATATTAGCCTCCAAATTTTTGTTAAAAAAGGAATCTCAGAAGTTCTGACACTTTTGGCATGTACAGAAGGTATTGAAGTTCTGAGTGCCAGTGGGATAATTACCTCATATTTCTGCATCTTTGATTTTAACCATTTTCAATACGTAAATTATAGTAAATGAAATTTTGTTTCCCAAGAGTTTTATTAATCATCCTGCACTCTTTAAAGAAAATCTTTAAACAACACACCACCCAGGACTGAGAGCTCCCTTGCAAGTTGAAGGTAAGGGCCAAAGTTGTGTGTGAAGACAATGTTCAGTTCACCCTGTTCTTGTGTCCTTATTTACTTTCTGTAGTTTCTCAGTCTGAGAAGTTCTGGCAACTTCAGCCAATATTTAATCTAAAACTGAATAGTTTTCTTTCCTTTCTTTTGAGAATTAATTTGTCTTGTACAATGTTCCAGTTCTGCACTTGGCTCTGGGTTACATGGCAGCCCTGCCAAATGCTGAGGAGAGAGTGAGTCCACAGCCCCTCAGCACCACTCCACTTACAGGCAGCCTGCACATTGTAAACTTTTAATTCAAAGCATCAGTTGGTTTCTCAGAGGGCTTTTTCTGGGTGTTTTTTAGCAACTGCAAGTACCTTGTTCTGACTAGCAAATGTAAAACTTTTAATTGCTGTGGAAAGCCCTAAACCTCCATCAGGTTTAGAGCATACTTAGTTCCTTTCTGCAGTGTGAAGGACATCAGGCCATGGATTCCCTGTGACAGGGAGATACCTGCAGTCACTTTTTTTTATGCTTCCCCTCCTGGCAGATATTAATGAGGTCCATGTTCTGTCTTTATAGTCACACTCTAATTTTCTCTCACTTTTCTGGAAATTGCAGAATGCCCTCATTCTTTCAAAAGGATACATACACTTAGTCAGTTGGATATGGGCCCATAGCTTTTCTTTCCCCACTACTGATCACCACATATTAACATGTGTTTGCAATCATTTCAGAAGTTTCTACAGAGAAAAGCCTGAAAGCTATTTACTCAACACAATTCCTGTATCAGCTTTCTCCTTCTTTGATACTGAATACTGGCTACAGAAGAAGAAAACAAAATCTAAAAATGAAACATTTAAGTGTATCCACAAAAGTCTTTTGCCATTGCTTTCCATGACCTTGGACTGCAGCATTTAGCTTCTCATATAGAACAAATCTTTGAATGAGCAGTCTGGAAAAATAAATTAACTAAGATCTTGATACCAGACGCCTAAAGAGTTTCCACATGTTTATGAGAAGGGAACTCAAAGTACTGAAAACATTGCTCACGTCATGTTTTTTGCAAGCTTTCCATTTTTATTTGGTAAAAATATCTCCCCAGACTTTCCCATAACTACAGTGTTCATAGCTATATCACCTCCAGCTGTGATCTCATCAGATGTCTCAGGCAGAGCAAGGTCAGGCCTGGCTGGTTCATGCACATGGAGATTCCAGGAAAGGCCATGCTGGATGAAACACAGTAATACTGGATTCCAAAACACTGGATAAAGGCAACCTGAGTTCAGCCTTGGGTTTTGCTACCCACAGAAAACGAGGAAAGAGGTGGACTGACAATGAAAGCAAGTGAATTAATAGTTTTCCAACAATTTTCTGCAAGCCTTAAATACAAATCAACTGTGCCAAGATGGTCTGGGTTAGGAAAAAGAGCGCTCTGCTTTATGTACACAGCAATGGGAGAAGTGGATGGGATTACGAAGAGTATCTGTTAAAAGGAGCATAGAATTTATGATGCACTTTGACACAAGCTTTCAGTGACTCTGTAGAGCTCCACTGGGGGAGTCAAGGTTAGAGGCACAGTGGTTGCTACTGAATGTTTCTGCGAGCCCAGGAATAACATCACATGCTCATTCACCTACAATACCTCAATTGCTATGGAAACTGCAGAACTTATGGAGGAGTTGTACAGGACATGAGAAGCCAACTCCAGGTGCTACATCTGAGGTAGAATGAACTTTACTTGGCTAACCTCCTAATGTGTTTGTTGAAATGATAAATAATAAAAACCCCCCATGCTTTGAAAGAGGAGAATCAGTCTCTAGAAATAAAATGGCTACAAAATGACCTTGAGTTTGGATTTTTGCCGAAGAAGGTGGTTTCAGGTGAAAGTGTCCTCATTTGGCTTTAGGAAGGGTTTGGTGAGTTCTGTTTATTTTGAAGAGCCCCTGGTGACCTGAAACCTCACTTGCACTCTCTTTGTTTACCAGTGAGACAGTTGAGGTTCTGTTCACTGAGTGTAAAACCAGGCTGGTTCCTATTTCTTAGCCATGATAAGCAGCCTTTCTGTAGCATGTTCTTACGCTCACAGTCCTACTTTATTAGCTTGGATGTTTCCTCACTAGCCTGGCAAGATGTTCTTTGCTTTGTCAGCTCCAACAATTTTCATAGAGAATGTCTCATTTGCAGTTCTTCTATGATGTCATTATGCCCAAATCTACACCTCCTCTTTTCTCCCTATGAACAGCCATTTAATGTTCTATTTCCTGCTTCAGTTTCCAGTACTCAGAACAAATGCACTACTCAAGTTCACAGGAATTTATCTATAAACCTCATGACGAGCCAGATGTAAATAAATCACACACATATATCATGCCTGTCCCTCTGTGTCCCACCAGATCACAGGGACAAGGGACCTATGAAGTTGAGAGAACCTCATTCCTGCAAGTAGTTTAGTATGCTCAGAGACTGTATTTTTTAGTGACTGAAGCTAAGATTTAAGATCCCCACCACTCTGAAATATTCAAGCAGACTGAAAATCCACATGTGCTGCATAACCTGCAGCTCCCCCTGATTGCAGCTGATTTTGAGAGTGCTTTTGTATCACTTGAAAACTCTCTAACAAGCAAGTTCTTCTATCTAAATGTAACTGTTGAAGTCCTGGATAGAATGTGCTGAAGTCTGTGATGTGCTTCCAGGCACCACATTTCTCTAGGATTTAAAGTGATGTTGAAGAAGTCAGACCTTGGTAAGTCTGGTGTGTTCAGAGGAATCCGATTTTCTCACCTCCATTAGGGAGGACAATGACTAACAGCAAGAAAAACTCAGGCAACTCAATTATTTACCTGCCTCTGCTGAATTCAGGAACTAAGCCTTAGGCATTCAACCTTGAAAACCATTAGCTAAAAAATCTTCAAACACTGGGAACCTTTCGACACAGTACCCATGCCAATCACAGCAGACAAGGACAGGTACAAAAGTTTTGTAGAAATAAACACAAGGGAAAGAGACAAAGAAAAATTGAGGAGAAGCATTTACTTTTTGGTGGGAAGGCGTGAACTACAGAAGTTTCAAGACTGTCTTCTTGAAGGGCTGGTTGCTACCCTGATTGAGAGGAGTAAGGATGGTAACCTTGTTAGCAATGTTAGTTTTATTTACCACAACATGCAAGACGACTTGGAGAAATGGGTGAAATAAAACACCCTGAGGTTAAAATAAAACCCCAGAATTAGTGAGCCACCAGTCAGAGTTAGTTAGATGTGGCCTGCAGCTAAGCCTAGCAATGCATGAGAACAGTGGCATCTCGATAACACCCTCTAAGTTTTAGCTGTAAGGCTACTAGAAATTGCGACCGGTGAGCAGTGGGGAGGAAAAAAAAAAAAAAGGTAAATCCCAGCCATATACAATTTGTAGCATTATGTAGCAAACAGGCCCTGTCCAAGCATGCAAATTTTTCAGTAGCCTCAAGTTAACTCCCAGGTATTGCTCAGGACATCACAGAGAATGAATGCTAACTCCAAGAACATCTGCTGGCAAGTGTGCCTTATTAAATTATACATATGCAACCACTTAAATAGACTAACCACTGTCCTGTTCACACTGTGTCTTCCAAAAGCTACAAGAAATAAATCAAACCCCTTATCTTTATAATAAATGCCTCTAGTACACTGTGCAATATGCCTAGAGATAGACTGATTTTTTTACCATGGGCATGAAAGGTGACATAGCCAGAAGGACACTTTGTTTTTCCCTGGGACTCATGAAACTGAGATCACTGTGTCCTGAAGACTTAGAGGGGGAAAAAAAAACCACCTGTCCTCCTGGCTATGTCACCCTTAATGCCCACAGTAAAATAGTCTGTTTCTGGGTGAAGAACAGTCTTTTAGAAAGAGAACATCATGTGTTACCTCGAATAGATCACAAGTAGCACACATTGGATATATCAAGGGAAGGCATAACGACAGGGGAAGAAAAAATTCCTTGTTTGAGAAGGAGTTGAACCTGACTGTGGAGAGGTTTTGTACCACAGATTAAAAGTCTCCAGGTCAATGCAGTGGATTTGAGGTCAACTAGAGAGTACATGGCACTTTGGCTTTATTCCTGGGGCTCTGGACAGAAGGGAAGGTCAGTGTAAATCAGGATGAAATCAACACCATGGTGGCACTGTTGTGAAGGCATTTAAGTAATAAGTAAGTAAACCTGTGTTTGGAGGCTAAAATGGCCAGCCTGGAACAGCCTTTTTCCTGGCCTGAACAGATAAAATTTGGGGATCTTTAGCAACTGGGTGCTATCTGTATTTTCTCACAACTTTCTCAGGGTTTTTGAGGGCTCCCTGCTGTTTTAGAGCCATTGCAGCATCAAACCCTTCTATGACCACGCAAATCACACCAAGCACTACAGAAACCAAGGGGATGCTGTAGAAGGTAACTGGCAGATGACACAGCGAATATTCCAGCAACTCTGACCAGCTCCTGACCCCAACACTTGCTGCACCCACATGTGCCTAAGCAGCATCAGTGCTTCCCTACAAAAGTCAAGTCAAGAGGGCCAAATCAAGGACTTTAGCCAAACCCTCAGGAAGGTATCCGTATGTGAAAGCATAATGCTACACATAATCTACACAGAATTTTGCAGTACAGATTGTGAACCCCTCAGATACAGGTGCAATAATGAGATCTGGGGCTGGGGGAACATCAGCGTTTGTAGCTACCCTCAGAAGAAGCATCTGACACCTCCTTTGAGCTGCCTCGGAAAAAGCCAAAGGGAGGTTCAAGAGAGGCATGGTACAAAGTTGCTAATGAAGAGTCAAACCAAAGTATGTTCCAGTTACCTCTTTTAGATGCAAGAAAGTATCTCAATTCATTCATCTCTAATAAAAACCCAAAACACTGAGAGTCAGATGTAAACATTACCTTTGCTGGTCTCCAGGATTCCCATCCCTCTTGCATAGAGACAGCATCAGTTGCATCACTTCTGCTTTTGAAACGTCTTTCCTATTCCTGCCTTTGAGCTTCTCACTCCCAGTAAGAGAAAAGCTCAAAATAGAGAAAAAAATCCCTTTTAGAAGACAGCTATTACAATTTCAGAAATAAGTTCTTGCCTCAAAATTTATCCTCATACTTAGCTAAATCACTGGAAAAAACAGAGGAAAAGCAATACCCTCTTCCACATTTCTATTCCCAACTACCATTCTAGCAGAGCCCTTGCCTTACCCTTTACATGAATCAGCTGTTCTTTTAGCAGCATCAGCTGCAAAGATTCACAGGTGTCCTGTCTCATCTTCCCTCTGCATCTGTCAACACTCTCTATTAAAGATCTTTGGCTGCAAGTTTAGTGTATTTCCTATTATTGTTTCCAAATGCTGTTTAAGGAAACATTATTAGAAGGTTCTTCTAAAACCCTACACTACTCCTTCTTTACGGAAAGCAATCTGTTAGTAGCAAAATTTTCAGAAGAGGTCCCTGCACTCTCTGTCCGGTGAAGGTCAGAGACTTTTGCAAATCTGATGGAAAGGGATGTAGTTGGAGTTTAGTTGTGAATTTCAGCCTGCAGGCAGTTGTCTCCTTTACAAGAATGTATCTAGTAATAAGAGTCTTAGATAAATGTATAATTGCATTGCTGTTGTAATTAAAAAATCAATCATTCCCTGTGGTTTAAGCATTGACCTGTGGCATTTTTTTTGGCTGAGATTTTAATACTGATGAAGACAATACTGTCATTTGCATAACAAAAAGTGACTCTGCATCTATTGAACACTGCTTTTTTAGTCCTAAAATGGATGAAAAGTCTAGGCCTATGGAAAAATGTGTTTAGGGAAATAAATTGCTCTTTCAGAAGTAGACATTTGATGTTGCTGTTGGCTCTGAAGCACATGCAGAAGCATAAGCTATGTAAGAGCAGAACTTTATCCTCCGTTAAAGTGACATTTTCCAAATGGCACTGCTCACAAAAAGTAATTCTTGACTTCCCTGAGGGTTTGGGGTTGCTTTTTTACCATCTGTTGGTGAAGAGGTAGCCAAAAGGACCTTGCAACTGTGGGTTCTGACTCTGAAATGAGTATCTCAAATACCATTGAGAAAATGTGATAAACTGAGTCACAGAAAGTGTAAATCGACAGCTGAGGAAGAACCTGAATCCACCTTCTGCTGACTCCACATCACATCTTTTAAACAGGTGAAGTTTAAGAACAAGTTCCAAGTGCAAGAAATGCTAATTCAGATCCAGACTGACAAGCTGAGAAACAGGCAGGGTTCTGGGTGGGGAAGCATTTAGCTGAATGTGGGGACTTGCCGTTAATCTATAAATAGCACCTTTGTTAAGAGAGGGACTCTGGAAATGAGTCAGTGGAGGTTGACTCTCCTTCCTATAGATGCTTCCTTTTGATGGAGTTCTCCTTTTTTCTCCTCTGTCAAAGGAATCTAAACATTGCAATTATGGGTTAGATTAGGCAGCTGGGACTGATTTTGCGGGTTTCATCTTTCTTTTTTTCCAATACTGCAGAAGACTTTGCTTAGAGGGAAAGAAAAGGAGTAATTGCATTAGCATTGAAAACAAATCAGTCTTAGAAAGTAGTGTTCTTTAGGTCCAACCAATTTCATAAAATTTATTTCACTTAAACCACAAGAGCAGAGTACAGAACTGCAGGTTTTAATCTCATCTTTTTTATCTGTCTTTCTCTGGTTTTTGCATATACATCTGTAGGTGTATTTTTAATGGATGTATTTACAGAAAGTTCACTTCTAAGTGTGTGTTTATCCAGTGACACATTTGATTTTGATGCTCTGGCAAAACTGCCTTAAAAATCCCCATCTTTGTCTGAAATGTTGCAAAGAACTAACATGAAAAAGGATTTCTATGTACTTTGGGTTAAGAAAATATGTAGTGAAAGAAAAATATGTCTCTTGAAGGTAATGTTTTCTGCTGAGGATTGCGTAAATTTTTTTTGTTTGTTTGTTTTTCTGCCCTGCCTTCAGCATTGCATTTGGCTCAAAGTACAGATAGAGTGGAAACTCTTTCAGTCTTGAAGGATGTCAGTTATTGTATCTGGATTTTTCTTAGAAAACATATAGAATTTCCTCTCCAGGCTTGCTTTTAGCAATCTGGGCCCTTTCTGGGCTTTAAAATTTACCTTTCTTGTCCTTAATAAATTATAAAGAGTTGTTTCATTTTCATACAATTATCTCTTGGAAATAATTTTTTTCCATTAAAATTTTTACGTACAGGGAGCTTTCAAAGTAGATTTCCACTGGAAAATTGTTCTATTAGATGTATTTTGACTAATCTGAAAAAGGACACTGACACTTGCTGTGATAAGAAATTATAAGGGAGTCTGTTCATACCATCTAATATCAGCTCGTAAATGAGGAACCTAAATGAAGATTTTAGCAGTAATAGGCTTCCATTGAGCACATGGAGCAAGAAGGGATCTTGCAGAGAACTATTTATGAGAACTGGATGTATATGTCTTTGATAGATGAAGAGGTAACTTCAGGGTTCATGAATGCTTTGGTGCTACAGAAGTGGAGATATGTGAGCAATATTCTGTCTTTAATGCTCTTCCCTGGGGGTGAAAATCAGCTATGATTTCCTCCCAGAAGATGATATCCTTTGGGGGCTTACACAAGTGTTATGTAGTAAGGATGTTCTACAGTCTTAATTCTGAATTTCTTCAGTGTTTTTAGTTGACCTTCAGGGCTCAGTGGGGCAGGTGGCACCAGGCACGCCTAGGCAGAAATTCCATATGTGACAGTGATGGGATGTGCTACAGACTGAGATCTACATGGCAGCTGGCAGCACAGAATGTGTTTCCCAGCTTCAGAGCCTAACACACTGTCTGAATTTCAAGGAATTCACCTGCTGTCACCTCTGTGGTACCACACATGCTGTGGTTGTCTGGTCATAGCAACACAGAAGTCTGCATGAACAAATTTGCCCAGAGAAAGACATGATGTCTAAAACAATTTCATCCCTCAAGGAACTTAATTTGGCAGCTATTATGGGGAAAAACAATGCATAACTTTAGAGTAATCTCTCTAACACAGAGTTTAAAAAGTCTCTGCTGCTGCATAGTTGAGTAATGGGAAGGAGAAACACATTCACTCTAAAATATAAATGAAGTTTTCCACCCTCAAACGCATCTCTCTGGAGTGTCTCTCTGGAGTGTCAAAGGGATGAATTGTCTCACTGCTCAGCCTTGGTGCAGCACTGTGGTCCCTGGATCAGAGCCAGGCCACAATATATACTGAAACCCTCCTCAGAAAGGCCCATCTGAGTTATTTCCCTTCTGGCATCACCAATCTCAGAATAGTCCTACTGGCTGGTTTCCAGCTCAAGAGTGCCTGTAAACTCCTCTGAAAGTGTTGATAGATGCTGGTACTTATTCTGTAAGATGGAGACAAAATTCAAGTTGCCAGGGGTTTATTAGAGATACCATTTTATGTGATACACAATGACCTACCTTGCAAGCCTTTTGAAATAAAGGCTTGCTAATATCCTAGAGCATCTCCTGGGATTTTTTTCAGGAGGCACCAGTGGACAGCTCCTGATTGTCTCTAGAGATGCTGGGCAGAACCACACATTAGCAGCACTCACCATTTACCAAGGCCCTAACTTGATCTTACTTCTCCTGCAGTTTTTGACTTTTTCCCCACGTATTGCCATGGCCACGAGGATACACATAATTCTTCAGAAGGCAATATCTGTGCTCTGCCTCTCAGGACAGGCAAAGATGTCACAGGTGCTATCAGCTGAACTCAAGGGGCTGGGCTTTTTCTGCCTATTAACCCTGAGGTGCTTTTTTTTTTTTTTTTAGGCAGTTTCCCCCCCAGCCAAAGGCTGATATACCCCACATCATTAGAAAGAACATTGCACAGAGCCCAGGGGAATGTGATGGTTGCACGGGGGTGAGAAGCAGCAGCTGTGCTCACTTTGCACACCCGGGTTAGGTTTTAGAGCACTGCTGGGACGGGCAGGGGGAGTCATTGTTTCAGCAACGGTGAGTGATCACTGCTAGCACATCATTTCACCCAGAGGAACTATGAACAGCGCTGAGATAGTGTTAATTTGTCCCTGTTAATGCAGGAGACAGAAGGTTTTGGTGTTTCCAATACCTTGTGCAAGGGCTACAAGTAACTTCTTGTCACTAAGACAGCAAAGACAGCCCAAACAGAGAGGGTCCAGGGAGTCTGCTGTCACTTGGAGAGTGTATCTTTATACTCCTTTGCCTTGTTTCACAATACATTTTGCTTGTGTTCTGCAGAATTAATTTTACTTGGCTAAAATACAGCCCAGGAGAATGAGCAGTGGTCTGGCAGACAGGAGTGTTGGGGGTTTTGTTTCAATCTGCCGCTGCTTTGCACGGCAGCTTTGAACAATCTGGCCTAGAGCTGCAACAGGTTCAGGAGAACCATACCCTGACTTGTATACATAAATACATACATACATATCAGCACATGGTTTATTACCCCATCACTTAGTCAAATGTTACCTCTTAGGGGCTGTCCTGATGTGAGGCACAGACAAAATGTGGTGTGGGAGTGAGCAGCACGAGTCAGTCAAAGCAGAGCATGAGCAGAGCTCAACAAAAGCTTTGGATAACAACATATGTAAATATAGATTGCATGCATACCTTAAAAATACGTGCTCTTATTCTTACAACCAGACAACAAATTGTGTGGGCAATTGCACTACTCTGTCAATATTTGTTCCCTGTAGGAGAAAAATGAGGCACAGACAGTAAGTGAATTTCTTGGGATCTCATATGTTCAAGGTAAAATTCTGGAGCTGATCATAGGCTGGATTGGCACTGTGTGACTGTGAACTTAACTTCTTGTTTCATGATTAAAATACCTCTTCTAATGTCCAACATATCCTGTAAAGACAAATGTCATCCCAAAATGTCAATATTCTAAGAAATAAAAATCTCTGAATAGGTTGCTATAAAGAACATTTTTTTATGAGGCTTACTTTCCTAATTAGAAGTAACCAGGGCGGTCTTAAAGTGTTTTAGGGAACACTGAATAAAGCACAGCCTTAAGCCAACAGTGAATGTCTCTTATTATTAGTCACAGCTAGTGTCAATGTCTCTCCATTGTGTTTTGGCATCCATGGATTTGCTCCTGACTGTGGACTTGTCCTTGTGAGTGAAAAAGATGAAGAGAATGTTTTTTCTTTTAGTTGAAGGAAGTTGCATGGCACAAAGCTACCATAACAAAGCAGAGGGACTGGCAGGATGAGGTAAATGCACTGCCTTCCATAGAAGGGGAAGAGTTTAATGAGAAATCTGTGATGTTTTTAGAAGTACTTATGAGCCCAGCACAGATTTATTGATAGTAGCTGAAATGCAAATCATAAATGTCACAAACACTCCTAAAACCAGAAAAACAAGTATTTTAAAAGCCAAATGAAATGATATCAAACAAAAAAAGCCACACAATCCTTTTTGGTCCACATCTAATTCTCTGAAGAAACTTTGCCAGAACTATTTCCTCACAAATCTGCTCCTCTGTGTTGTTAGTGCGTCTTCCAACAGCACGATAGAGGAACACAATTACTCTCACATCTGTTGGGCCGTCATTATTCCGGGTGTGTGGGTGACACTGCCACTTGATGATGCATGGCACTGACGCACAATGACCTGGTGATGGGGGTGGGCTGGCTTCTTCTCTGTCACTGGGAGTCCTTGCAACTGTGACTCTGCTGGGTGAGGAGAAGAAAAAGAAATGTGGATTATATTTGGCATAGCAGTGCTATAATCAAGCTTAAGTGCAAGAAGAAGGATAGAGGTGTCATCATCCATGAGCTGGATGGGGCTCTGAGCAACCTGGTCTAATGAAGGTGTCCCTGCCCACTGCAGGGGGGCTGGAATGAGGTGATCTTTAAGGTCCCTTCCAAACCAGGCATTTGATGATTCTATGATCCTCTCGTGAGGCACTGAACAAGCTTTGAAGGCATGAGGAGGACAATATAGGAGGGGTGTGTAGAAACCAGCTGATAGCTGACACCACTGAGCAGATCCAAATCAGCTGTGTAGGATTCTGCATCTCAGTGTTTCAAAACAGAGATTGATGCCAAGTCTCAAAAATATTCTGTTTCTAGTCTTTTTAGTGAAAGGTAAAGGCCTAATTTTGATTTTGGTACAAGAGAGTAAAAATGTGGGTGTAGTTTTCTCTTTTCTTTAATGGATCTCTGTATAATAGCTTAGTGCTGCTTTTATAAATTCAAAGGAGATAAGCGGTGTGTTGAATAAGAAGCACTAATAATTTCTTTATCTTTTGGATGGAAAAAATCAGGCCCTGTTGTGCCCTCCATGCCTTTGCAGGCACTGAGCATGCTGCTCTCATTTTGGGTTTTGTGCTTCATGTGAGTGCTAAGATGTCACTCGGAGCATTTTTTTTTGCCAGTGATTTATTGGTAATACCATTGTGGCTGTATGCATTCCTCTGTGCCAGCTCTACCATAAATATGGAGGGAGACATGAGTCCCATGTGAAGTACTTTTATCCCTTAAGTCCCTCAGGCAAATGTAATTTTGGTTTCCGAACTCTCTTTGCATTTCTTTTCAGCACTTCTGTTCAAAGGTTGCAGTATCTGTGTTCTCTGTGACTCCTGCTTGAATGGCCTTTATGAAGATCTTCTCAACACAAACTAAATTTATTAAAAAGAGAAAGAAAAATAAATTGATAAAAAGAGTTGATAAAAATAAATAAAATATTTATCTAACATTTTACATGATTTTTTTACTTTCCTCATGAGTTAAACTGTTCAGCTATGTGATAAAAATAAAAAGAAGTATGACTAGTTCACTTCTCATGAAAATCAATCTTCTGTCTATTCAAATCCTCTGTTATCATGAGTTTTCTGTCTAGAGAGAGAGCTGTGAGTATCCTACTTATTCTCAGCAGAGTTTTCTGCAGGTAAACATAGGATAGAAGCTGAATCCATCACTTTGCTGACAGCTGGCTCATTGAGGTTGTTATCTTAAGTGTGATTAACCACTGTTCTTCAAATGCTCATTATCTGTATCAGAAACTGCCTTGCACAGTTTGTAACATCTCAGCAGAGCAAAAGTTATTGTGGCATAATCTCGATCAAATTTGCCTTTACAGTAGTTTTCCATTTGAGTCGATTTATCATGCACTAAAAAATTAATTATGGGCAGATCCCTGGACTTAACATTTGCCCAGTCAGAGTCCTACAGTAAGTTTGGAAATGCTGAGCTGACCATGTCCAGCTTTCTGATACCTGACACCTGGAATCAACCAGAGGTTTGAACTACCTCTGCCATCGTGAAATAGCAATTAAAATGCAATTACCCTTTGGCACTGTCACAGAACGTCACCTATTCTCAGCACTCCTAAAATGCAAGAAATAAAGGGAAATGACTGTGGTGTGTGAGTGGATGGTGATCTAAGCTGCATGGGTAGTGTGTAAATGAATGGGTAAATGAATGTGCTCTTCTCCCACTGCCTTCTAAATCAGGTGTGAAGGCAGTGGGCTGCTAAAATGGAGGAACTTCACTTAATGATGTTGCCTTGTCCTAGCCTGCTACAAGGTAATAATGCAATTAGGAAAGGCAGGCTGACTAATAAGCACACTGTTGTTGTGGGCTGTGGGATGGTGTTTCTTATCATCTCTCAGAAAATGAAGACAGCTTTTCTGAGCTGTACAAAACCACATCCTTGCCGAGGCCTGTGTCTTAGCTGTCTTTTTTTTTTTATTATTATTTTTTTATTTTTCTTAAGAAAACCAGAGCTCCTTGTTGCTAAGTTTTAAATGACAGACAATGGCATTTGGTCATGTCTGCTCCTTGCTCCATATTATCTTCCCCTGACATAACTGCTGTGATTTAACCTCCCAAAGAGCCTGGGACAAGCATAAACCTGTGATTGGAATGGAAACCTTTTCTGTGCAGGGCTGAAGCCTCATCTGTCAGGACAGTCCTGCAGATCCAGAGCAAACTAATTGCTCTCCTAAATGGCTTTGAACTGGGAAGGGTTTAACAGTGTAAAGAAAGCACTCCAGCCATATTTCTCCCTATTTTATGGAAGGATGAGAGGTCCAGGCCTCAGTGTGGATCTTTTCACACAATTCCATTGCTTTTACCAAAGCAAGAGGTGGAAGCTATTTTTATGGAGAAAGCTGTACATCTTGCACAGTAGCTTGGTTTTCAAACCACTCTGGGAGATTTCAGACATGTATCTTCCATTTGCTTTAACACGCTCTGATTGTAATGCAAGATATGTGTCTGAATCCCACAGGCTGCTTTGGAAACCCCAACTACAGAGTGTGATTTAAAACCCACTGAGATCAGATCTCTCAACTGATGTCAATGGGTCCCAAAGTAAAAAAAAGCTTCTGTATTTGATGTGCCTGTAAGTGCAGGATCTCAGCCAGTTCACAGTGACCCATTCTTCATTTCAGGCAGACTTTAGTCAGAAGTGGCCAGAGTTAGAGAGCAGTGGCATTTTTCAAGCTACTGGGTGATGAATGATTAAACAGCCACAAATACAGTGAAGTCTTTAGTGCAATTACTATTAGAATAGGTCAGGGAGGGGGAAGGTTCCCTACGAGGCATTTGCTGGGATTGCAAGGATTGAAGAGGATGCCCAGAAACACGGGAAGGATTTTGAGATGGTACCTTAAATAAATGGAAAAGTCAGAAATACATTTTACACCCTTTTTATACACAGTTTAGTTTCTCAGCTACTTTTCTACATCTGGAACACCCAAGATTAGCTTCAGCTAGTAAGACACGAGTAGGGGACACTGATATTCTCAGTTGAACAGAAAAGCTTTTCAGGGACCTCTTTGCTTCCACTTTCAACTTAAGGTTTATCTGCCTGTGAGGAAAGATTCCCCCACAGAGAGCAGAAGGGACTGTTTTCATTTGGAAATGTAAGAAGGGAAAAGAAATAGGGCTATGGGAAATGTGGAGTGTTTGTTTTTCTTTGTATGAGGGGGATGTGGCCTCTCCCATGTCACTAAAATTTTCCCTGCTGTTTGCAAGGACAGTGCTGTCTGTTTTTTTCTGCAGGCAGGAAGATGTAGCTTTGATGTCCATGAGCACCCAAAAGGAAGATACTGCACCCTCTGTAGGCTGCTGGGGAGCATTTTAAACTACAGAGAATATAAGATTTGATTTTGTGGGTCTGTGGAGCACTGCAGGGAGACAGCAAAAAATGCTTCCCATGTTCCAGGGAAAGGGCTGGGGGCTCAGTCTCTGTGGCTCTGTGTTCACAGATGAGGGTGTTGTGTAACTGTGCATTTGCCAATTGATATATTGGAGAGTTTAATCAGTTGTTTTATAGACTAAGTCACCACAGCACTGTGACTATCCTTAGCTCCAGAAGGTGGCTGAACCCCAGAGTGTAGTTTAGATTATGCTGAATTTCTTGTCAGCCCTTTGAGAAAACCAAGTGCAGGAGAGTTAACAGCTGTGCTTTGCAAGAAGCAGGCAACTTTTCCTTTTTAACACAAGTTAACTTTCAAAGTTATATTTTGGATTTTAATTTGTCTTCCCCCCCCCCCCCCCCATGAGTTTTCCCATTCTGACAAATCAGTCACACTCCTCTGGTGGAAATAACTAGATGGGAACTGTTTCTAGTGGAAGCAACTGAGAGTGGGCATCACTGTCAGTTGGTATCTGGCTAAGGTCATGGTCTAGTGAATTTAAACTATGCAAATATGATAGAAATGAGTTTGATCATCAGGAAAATCCAGCAATCACTTGACAGGTCTGAGTGTGTGGTACAGAACAGAGAACCCTCATTTCTAGGAAAAGATGACAATATTTTGAAAAGTTCTTGTGTTTACAGACTTACCAGAAGGACTTGGAGCAAAAAACTGTACCTATTTGAGGATTTGATGGTATGTTCTTTAGGCTGTCTTACTGAAAGGAATATGAGTCATTTGAAAATCACAAAGTAAATTAATGACTGTGACTGAAACTGGAGCTAGTTCTCTCTAAAACAAGTGCAAAGTTTCTTCAGGCTGGGAGTTGATTTCTCAGCAATGTTGTTACTCCACTGGTGGTGCACAGACTTACGTAGACATGAACTACAAAGAAGTCCTTCACAAAGTTAGGAAACAACAGATGCTCAGCTTAGGAGAAATATACAACTTGGCAATGTTTAATTTTTTCTATTTGTAATTCTAACTATTCACAGGCAGATGCTTTTGGATTTGTGTGCCTGTCTATGTAAACATATGTACACTTCGATCTATACTTGCATGTACCTCCCATCCACTCTTGTTATGGAATATGAATCCAACTTGTAATTGCAGGAAAGCCCTCATGTTTTATGTGAAGCAGTGGTGAGCTGTCAGAGAATGGTATTATAGGTTGTTATGACAGGTTAGTCAGAAAACCGACATGTTAGAGAGAAATACTCTCTCCATCTGAACATGCTGGAAAACTGACAGGATCGTAGTTACATGTAGAACTTGGAAGGAAGTATCCAGGCATAGGAAATCCCATTACAGACTTCTGGCTGTATCACAATACTTCTCCATATACCTATAGGATTGTTATATATGCCTTGTGTATGCTCTAGATTAGATGCCACAAGATAAAAACTTCTTCTATTCTGTTGACTTTAACAGAGATATCCAAATTGATGTCAGCTGATTGTGTGTTGTACTAAATATATAAAATGAAGATCAATGTATATCTTGTTTATAAGGTATCTAGGTGGTTATTTTGTAATTCAAGCTTGTTCTCTAGGTAGGTTTGGTGTTTGGGACTTTCTCCACATCTCTGTATACACATGGCTAAAAATCAGCTTTTTTTTTCCTTAGCTTCACCAGAGCAGAGATGCAAATTTGGTCCATCAAAAGATAGTGCTGTTGCTTTCATTAACATTTCTTCCACAGAAAATAACCTGACCCAAAACCTTAAAAAAACACATTTTCCTTTTCTTTTTTTTTTCCATTGCTGTAGCTGTTTGATTTAAACTAACACACAGAGAAAAGCAATAAGGTGGATATTGACGGTAGGGGAAAGAAAGCACCCAGTCATCAATGCTCCCTCATAATACTCTTGCTAGATTTAATTTCAAACTATCCAATTTTTATTGCATCTCAAATATCTCATTTCATCTGAAGTTTGTATGGTCTTACAAGAAGGAAGGGCCAGAGTCTGACATTTCTAGACAAAGTCTTGTGGCCTTTCCTTCTCATCTTTGTTTTTGTTAATTCACTTCCTGTTTTCAGAGAAGCAGAACCATTTCCCAAACAGTGTTGCTGTGAACAACAACTTGAGGACTGAGTCATGTGCCAGCTCCTGTGCCAAGTCCCTGCTAGGACGGGGAGCTTTTGAACCATCCCATTGCTATTCAAACAATCTGGTGACATCCTGCCAACCCCGTCCTTGTCATCTGCTGCTCCCTCTGCACACACATTCAATCAGCTCAGCATCATATTCTCCCTGCTGTGCACAAAGTTTCTTTTCCTTTGCTAAAGGAAAGGAGGGATAGACAGATTTAAGACTCTTGGCTCATCTTATCTGGCTCATAACAGCTATATTCTCAAATTGGTCTTGTAAGTCACTTTTTCCTAACTAGAAATTACTTTTTACAATGGTTTTATGTCTTTCTAGCCTGCTGCTCTGTTTTTCTACCCCAGGTTCATTTTCCCAGGCTCTTTCTTAGCGTTTGATTCTGAAAAGGGGAATAATTTGCCTTTAGGAAAGTGGTAAAGGAGACTAGCACATCCCACAACTGTCTGTGTTTTAAACTGGTCAAGTCGCAGTAGAGAAGGATCTGTCCCAAAATGCAAACAGCACTCGAGAAAGTACATAATTAAATTTGTTATCCTTTCCTGAACAGAAAGAGTGGTATCTCGTCCTTGTTTACAATGGCTCCCAGAGGTTTAGTTGACTCTCCACCTGTTACTCAACAGTCATTGTTCCCTCCTTGCCTCCCCTTCTACCACAAAAACACAATGCAGGAGGAAGATTATGAAAGCAGAAATCCCCTTGGACAACTCAGATCAAGGATGAAAAACTACTGCTCATAAAGCATAGCTGGAATCATTCTCATGAGCAGGGAAAGGTTAGTGAATGTGAATGCCTGTGGAGAGCTTGTCCATAGAGATTGATAATTTTGAGTGACACAGGATTTTCCAAGTGAATGCAGCAAAAGAAAAAGTGCCTTGCAAACAAGCAGCTTATTTCTCTTTTGGGCTGAGGCCACCCTGTCAAGTCTTGAGATCACAAACAGGGCTAAAAAATTCATTTGATTACATGAGTATTAGAGGCAGGTCTCATGGGTACTCAACCTCACAAGGCTGGACATCAAGCATCAAATATTCAAACAGCTGTGGATAACAGACATCAAATAAAATTTCTGCAGTGACTTTAAAATCTAAAAAGGGAGAGTTTTCAAACGTAGTAAAAGGCTGAATTGTTACTAGAGGACCCAAGGAAAAACAATGCACCACAGCTATGGTCAAGATGAAGAGACTAATTTATTTCTTCTGACTCCAACATTAATAGTTTTCAAAAGGTGCCAGTGGATTGGAGAGTGAACGTGCTACCTCTCCAACGACACTAGACAAACTACTAGTATATTAAATTTCTCTGCTTTTATGAAGGAATGCAAAACAATAGGTTTACAGAAAGTTGTGTGAGAAAGTTTTCTACAAGAATGTAAACTCAGAAGGCTTTAGAAAATCTTAAAAAATCAGGGCAACAGTGAGTTTAAGCCTTTTTAATAAGTATATGGATTAAGTATTCTTAGAAATTGTTGAGTTCAACACTTGCTGCTTCATCCATCACTGATTCTACCTTAGGTAATACAGCATGTAGTGGCTGTGCTGATATCAGTGTGTTCCACTTTGCTCTGTTCTGAACCAGAGCTCTCTGTGTGTGCCACTGGTCCTGTGATGCTCAGCAAAGCAGAGATCTTGCTAATATTTACTGGGGTAGAAATCTGTTCCCGATCAGCCCTGTGCTGCCATAGTTGTCAACCACCACCACAGTGCAGTGTTAAGTGACAGTGGCTGACAAAGGTGAAGTCCCTGAAAGTCAAACAGGGATTTTTCGCTGGTTATCCTTTGAGTTCTTTGTCTCTAAATGCTACCTTTGGGTACTTGCTTCTTGCTGGTTATCTACAACCTGGGCATCTACTCCAATGTGGAATGGTGGGCAAGATATTATACACGTATGTCATATATGTCATAATCAGATGGAAAAAACTTCCAGAGGACAATTCTTGACTTTTCAGGGGTTTCTCTTTCTGTGGACAATAGAGGTAGTCAGGACCAAAACCAGGCTAGCTATCCAACCTGCAGACAGCTGGTTGGAGAATCACCTTACTTCTATGTGGCTAAGTGAAATATGTACCCCATTTTGACTGCAGATTACTTGGGGCATCACAGCCAGTTTCATACTTTGCAGTGCACTTTTATGTCAGGGTTTTGGTCACCTGTTTTCTTTCAGAATACTGCAGCATAGGGTAAACTTGTTAGTTCATCCATTTAATTCAAGGTAAGGTGGGGGAAGGACTGTAATGTATAGAAAGTCGAATTAATCTTCCTACTGGGGACTTTAAAATAATGGGGCAAGAGACTTTCCAAGCAGATCCAATGAACAAAAGGCAACGTGTGCCCATAACGAAGCAGTTACTGGAAGGAACAAGAAAGATCATAGATTTTCAAGTACTGCTCCCTTTTGCCTTGGGTTAAAAGGGTAAAGAAATATGGTGTTTTGCTTTCTCTGCCTGTGTGGCATGGTCCTGGGAAGTGATAATGCATCAAATACATTAAGAAGCATTATAAAATAATTTTAAAATTAAAATTTGTTGCAATTTGCATCATTAAGCAATTTTCCACTTAGCTTTGTCTTAAAAGAAAACACATTAAAAGGCCATCAAAATTGCTGATATGACATTTGTTATCTGAAAATAATGGTTGGCATTGGAGAGAGAGCTATTGGATTTTGGCTAATTAACCTCACAGCTAACAATGAATGCCACATGTTTGCTGAGAACCTAGATTTACAGCTTGATTTATGGAAGCAAATTTCTCTAAAAAATTTTAAGCTTGTAATGCTGGATAAATCTAGAACCTAAAGGTAAGGGCAACTTTCCTCCACCCAAGGAACCTGGTTTTGTGGAAAAGTATAATAGAAAGGCAAATCTGTACTTCCACCACTTCCACAATGTGTGTACTTCCACAACTTCAGGAAGGCTGCTTTTCTAACTTTCAGAAGTCTTAAATGCAAATTTGTGGGGTGGGAGGGAATGACCATAACCTCAGAGGGATGTTTCTTCTATGCTTTTCTCCAGTTTGAAGTCATAAAATTTTAACACCCACTAAAGCTTATCCTGCAGCACAGACATCCATAATTCTGCATTGTGTGAAGTATATTTTTGCTTTGTTTTAAACCAACTTCCTTTTAAAAAACTATAAACACAGACCTCATAGTCTGTGTTTTGCTGGAGGCAAACCTTTCATATGCCATGCAAGATTTAATAGACTTCTATCCTGCAGCACCTCCTTCCCCACATCCATCTCATTTCCAGACTAGGCACCAAACTGATGTAATCTGTTTTTATGTCAAACTACTCTACACCACCATAAAAGCACTGAAATCCTGTGAAATTACCCAGGTGAGGGCGAGTTCAGACATAAAAAGTGTTGAATATAGAACACATCCAGCAAACCTGATGTTATAAACGAACACATTTTCTTTGCTCCCATGTGAACAATTAGCCTCGTCTTATGAGCAAGATGAATAAGAATATGAATATGTTCTAGAGGAACTAC
Source organism: Anomalospiza imberbis (assembly GCF_031753505.1). Classification (NCBI taxonomy): domain Eukaryota; kingdom Metazoa; phylum Chordata; class Aves; order Passeriformes; family Viduidae; genus Anomalospiza; species Anomalospiza imberbis. The sequence goes on from NC_089688.1 coordinate 26,187,611, forward strand.
TGCATAGTTCACTGTGACTCCCTTCTGCTATCTGACTGCCTCAGAGCTACTGTGGCTGCCTGGTTGGGGGGACTAAACCATGGGCAGCATCGTGATCCCATGGGAATTGGGGGTAAGATAATTTTAGCCACGGTGAGGACTCTGCTCACAGCTTGTGCAAGACACACAACCTGGTGGCTCCCAGTCAACATTGGTGACTTGTCTGCTTCTCCAGAGACCATAGGCTATGGGAGCTGACTTGGGTTGAGGTCCTCCCAGGTCCTTGTCTCACAGAGCCTGCAGAAGCCTTCCTGGCCCCATCAGAAGCTGAACAAAATTCCTTTAAATGGACTACTCCATTTCACCTCTCCATAGAATCAGAGAACCGTCAAGCTCGGAAGAGATCTTTTAAGATCATCAAGTCCAGCTGTCAATCCAGCACTGCCACTGTAACCCCTAAACCCCATCACAAAGCACAGAGTCAGATGTCTCTTAACAACTCCAGGGAGTTTTGTTGCCTGTCATTTTACAGACTAGTCTGCCTTTGAAATTCTCACCCTCCTGAAGTACCTCTTCACTTCTCTTCCAGCAGATCCAGCACAAGAAAGCAGATACTCCTCTGTCTCTGAGCTAACACCCCGGAACAATAAATGCATACAACTCTGACTCTCTTCAGCATAAGATAAAAATATCAGACCATGGGGTGGAATGGATGGATTTGAAATTCCAGTAAGAAGATATCCCTTGTAGCTGTATATTTTGCACTTAAATACCTGTCACTGAGTTGCAGACACTTCTGGGACAGGGAGTGAGCCCTGCTGAACAACCTGCCAGAGCAGGATAGAGGTGGAATAGAAAGTTAGAATAGAAACAATAAGACAAAACTTTTTACAGCAGCACAGAGAACTTTAAACATTATTGGGCCTGTGCATCAGTGAACATATTGAGTCAGTGAACATTTACGCTGTGTGATATTTGGCATTACTTTTTCTAAACATGCACTGAGTCAAACAGATACTTTTGAGGATGGAGCCTAAAATTCTGAGGGGTTGACACCAGAGGTTCAGTTCTATGAGCCATTGCCCATTGTCACAGGAGCTGCAGAATTTTACTTTTTTACACTTTCAACAACTACGTGAACACAAACAGGAAACTTCCTGCTTTTTACACTTGCCATTCAAAGGAAAGATGGTCAGAAAAATTCCCATGCCTGAAAGAAATCCTCAATGGACTTCGAAATGCACTTTTACTGTTTTACTATCTGAGGGCAACTCTTCTGCAAATCCCACCTCAGTATATGGATAATTCTCTCTCTGGTGTTCATTCCTACTTTACATACTTTCATAAGAGGTGGTCTCTGGATGCACAGGTCTCAGCTATGACTCAAAGCAAATTTTGTGTAAAACCCTGTAGATTAAACATCACTGATTTACTCTGAAAATATCTCAAGTCTTGCTGAGCAACTGAAGAACTGAAAATATGTCCAGGAAGATGCAGATGGAGCTGCTGACTCAAGACTACACCCTAGATTACAGCCATCATGTGGACCATGAAAAACGATTTGATTAGAAGAAGTTGAGAAAGTTTGCATCTAATACCCAGCAGAGAAGAAAAAGTTTCCTCAAAAAAGATTTGATAAAAAAAAGATCTCCATTCCAATCTGTTCTGTAGAAAGCAGGGCTGGTTTTTTTCCTTGAGGAAAAATGAAAAAGTTGAAATTTTTCTATATTTTTAAATTGTGGAGCAATTCCCTAACAGGTAAAAAGCTGAAAAATCATCAGAAATTGGAGGATAAAATGCTTTCTTTTGAAAGTAACACCAGTGGAAGGAATGCTACTTTAAAATTGAAAAGCAGCACTTACCTTAGAAGGTCCTACTCTTAACTATTCTGTCAAAAAATTTATAATGACTTTTAAGTGGAAAAAAATAGTGTAAAAATGACCTTTTGCAAATGAGAGTATTAAAATAGTGTTCTAAGCAAGAAGAAAAACCACTTTTTCCTATAAAAACTCATTTCATCAAGTAATTATTACACCTCATTTTTAAAATTACATTTTGGACTTGTCAGGAGGGGAATTAGTTCAGTTTGCAGTATTAATATTGCCCACTGCAAATCATTTTTCTTCTGAAAAAAATGCACCAAGCATTAGAATAACCCCTGTGTTTCTTTCATAGCTAAGCACTATAGAGGCATAAAGTCAAAAATGGCCAAAAATCCAACTCAAAACCCATTAAAAATCAATGAAAAGCTTTGAAATAGGTTTCTAGTGTGGGTTACCTCCCCACTGATTGCAAATGAAATTAATCTGTCAGGCAACAATAATACAGTGATATAATGGACTTACAACACAATCATTTTAACTTTCATTAAAAGTGATGAGTTTCTTTCAATTATGTTGCCAAGATGCATTTTATTGTTGCTTGCTTGTTTGCTGTTGAAAAAGGAAATAAATCCTTTTTTAGTTCATTTTCCCCTGGACTGGGGATTGTTACTGTAATGAAGTCCAACTTCCAGGGTCATGCTTGAGAATGTAGTGACAAATAGGGATATCTGCAGAACAGGGAAATTGCAGCCATTTTCTTACTGCATCCAGAAGCATGCACATTTCACCCAAAAGTTAATGAGAACTCAAACTGGTTGTGCTGGAACACCAATTCCAGTGGTAAGCTGGTATTACAATGAGAGATTGCACAGGTTTTCCAAAGAGAGATGGGCTGGTGAGGGGAAAGCTTGGGCCCAGAGTCTAGAGAAACCGTGGCTTTGGGCGCCTTTGAGCTGAAAAACTCCCTGACGGACAGGTTGCTGTCTTGTACCTCAGGATTTCATTGGGATTTGGAAACTCAATATCTCTCATTGACTTCTCAGTGCCATGGTTGAATTGTGCCTTCTCCTTGGGCAAGAACTAGAAATGAGAAGCAACTGCCTCCTCTGCTGCAGTGCTTCCCTTCTCAGCAGGATCTCAGGCCGCTTCTGACTGCCTGCTTGTGACTTCTTCCCAGCCCAAATCTCACATCTCACCAGGGTGACAGGGAGGTGGAGAGGTTTGCTCTTCTCCTCATTACACAACACTTCTTGCCTGCAGATCTTAATGACAGTTACAGAGGAGAGCTGCACCAAGCCACAGATGGGGGGAAAGAGCATTAAATAAAGATGAGAGCGGATCAAGCAGAGCTATGAGAAACTTGCCAGGTTTGATTCCCACAGGTTCACAAGAGCATCTTCAGCTGTGGTCCACTAAACAGCTGCCAAAGAAGTCACAGGGGCGGTTTCAGCCTGGGCTACAGGGGAGGAGAGGCCACCTGGGTGTGAATTTCCCTTTTATTCCTTCCCTGTCACATTTTTATGCGCATTAAGGTTGGTATTCCTCTCCCCTTTCTTTCACTTTGCAATCTCTTACTTAAAAATATCAAAACAAAGTTTATAGTTTTCTATAGAACACAGTAGGCCAGGATAGAATATAGTCAGCTTTCAGAAAGGGCTAGATAGACTGGTTTTGACTTCATAACCTAACAACAGATATTTCTTTATTCTTTGAAAAATCAAAGATGCAAGATGCCCAAAAGTATAAAGATTACACAACACTAGCAGTTGGAAAAAGAGTCAGATATATCTTTAAGCATAAACATTGGGCTAAATAAGTAGAGCTCCTGTAAAGAATGAACTGCAGGGTGTGGGGAGGAATTTTGTTGTGTGCGATCTGGAAGATTTTAGAGAAGTGGAGCAAAGGAGGAAAAAAGTTCATATATGTATTTTTAATCTGTGTGAACTTACTTTCTTTTCACATTTTTAACAGTTATTTTAATATCAAAATCTAGCTTAATTTTTCATGAGGCAAAATTACCATTTAGATGGCAAAGAAATAAACCAGGAAAGTTCCAGTTTGAGAAAGCTGACATAAGATGTTATCATGTCCCTGCCAGTTCTTTCCTGCCTCTTCCTCGCCCCCAAAATATGCCATATGACACATTCAAACACCTTCAGCTGCTCTAGAAATCCATTTTTAGGCAAAAATTTCTATTCATCTGAGAGGGTTTGCCTAGGTCATCCAAATCTGGTATTGGATGTACAGTTCTGCTTCATTCTTCTAGAAAGCTCCCCATAACATGGGCAAGTCCTTCAGTGCATTGCCTCCAAAGGAAAAGATAATGTCCTGTGCTTGGCCAGGTGTTGCTTTGTCTGGTACCCACAGAGAGCTGAGCTGTGTAACACACACTTCTAAAATAAAGGGACTAGGAACTGAGTATTAGTCCATTTTTGTAGGATCACAACAGATATCACTGCCAGAAGAAAAAGTAGGATATTCTTCTCTAAAGCCATCAAGAAATCATGGCAGATTTCACTTTTCATCCTCATGTTTGCAAGACCTGTCACTTACAGGTCTAATTTAAATAGCTCCTTAGTTTTTCTTGTATTTTCTGGTCCTTACTTTTAGTCCAACTCAGAAGGCAGCACTTACTCACGTGTGCTATTTTGCAGTGACCTCTATTAAAAATGGAATAACAAGATGAGCCGGCAGAAGTGAGCAGAAAGTACAGTGACTGGGCAATAACTTTCTTCTGCCCTGGTGGATACTTGCAAGAAGGTTGAAAGATACAGTTGACCTTTTAAACTCTGATTTAGATCTCTTCTTTTTAGGATTTCATCAGGATCTTTCTTCATTCTGTGCAATGTTTAATGTATGTGATGGTTGGCAAGGAAATGCCTTGTTATATCTGACTTAGTGTTCAGCAAATATCCAAAGGGCTGAATGCTGCTCTAATTACAACCTATTTGCCTCAAACTTCTCTGTGCACCAGCTTTCCTCTGTGACTGCTCTTTATGCCTTGGCATTATCTCAGATGTTATCCCACCCCATTCCTTCTGCTGCTGGTGGATTTGTCACCAGTCCAGTAGGTCAGTGTGAATTTTGCAGGGAGCAGCAGGCCCATGGACTTGTCTGAGGGGCTCAGTAAACACAGGGGGTTTTCCCTGTGGAGCCCGGGGTCTCAAGTGCAAACAGCACTGGGCTTGCAGTCTGGGGCAAGGTAACTGAGGATGAGGGGTGAAATATTCTGTCATTATTCTGCTCCAGGGCAAAGCCAGTCTCCATGGCAGAGCTGTGAGCAGAAGGTGAGCTGTGAGCCTAGGGCTACAAAGCCACTTGCAGTGGGGCACTTTCATGTGAAACATGCAGGTGAGAGGGGGCAGCATTTATTTCTGGACGTTTGGTGGTTAGAGGTACAAGATAGGCCTTCCCTGGATGTGTCAAATAGCACATGGAGTTCTGTGTGTGTTCTGAGTATAGCTTGAATGCAGACGGAATCACTGTCCTTTCTCGAATCCATTTAGTCTGCTGTGATGGAATTTGTATCTTTATTGTACTACCTTTGAAAAACCCCAAACACCTTTCCCCCAGTATTTAATGTGGTCAAGAGAAATGGAAAGCTTAGGATAGAGGAACTACCATGAGGATAGTGGTGTCGTCCCCTCTGCTCTCTGGCACCTTTTATTAGCTCATGTTTTCATGGGGAACTGGGAGAGGCAGAGATCACCTTTACACCAAGTACCTCTCATAGGCTGGTATGGATGGATTTGATTCCTCAGCTCTGCAGCCACCTGTGCTGTGGCAATGTATAATTAAAGACAGGAACATCATCAGGAGCTGTCTCTTGCTCCCAGCTCAGGATTAATGTCAGAGAGGATTGTATTCTCACTGCTTTCAAGTCATCAGCTCCTGTCAGCTCTCATGGGCATCTTGAGGCTTCGTTGCTTCCTCGTGCTTTGAGGCCTTCAGGATTTGAGGAAGAAGCTCAGAAATTACGTCCTTTATTCAAAAGCCTTCTTATCCAGCAATTCATTAAATATTATGATTTTTAAGAAAGGCTGTCTGGAAAATAATCCCACTGACATGAAGTCTTTAGGCCAAGTGCTAAATTTAAGTGATGACGTGAGCAATACTGAAATGGAGAGTATATTGGTACCCTTGCATAACACACTTATCTAGGTGTATTAATTCACTATTCAGACACTCCTCTCTCTGCCCTGGGTGACCTCTTCTCCCAGCTAAGTTGCATTTAACTAAAATGCTTGAAAAGAACATGCAGGGGAGGCAATTTCCTACCAACGCCTCCAACTCAGCACCCCAGAACACATTAGCATCCCACTATTGTTGTTTTCACACACAAATTGCTCCATTTTCCAAGTCTGACAGATTAGCAGACAAAGCATGAAGCTTTTGCTGAAAAACAGTGAAAATCATTAGGTAAGATTTGGGGTTAGTTTCTTTCTGGGAAAATCCATGCAAAGCATTATTTAGTATTTTGTAACATTAATCTGTCTTTGTGTACAGGCTGTGGGGCAGGTTTATCTCCAGGTGCTCTGTGGCTCCTCTTTGGCCACACTTGGCAGCCAGCCCAACCTCTTTGAAGCCCTTACTTGGCCAGGGCTGCTATGGGGTGGAAATTTCATTTTTTCCAGTCAGCTTTATTTTCTAGACAATTATTTTCTACTTCAGTCTCAGAGTTCTTTGCTTAAATTAAAATAGAAGACATGTTTAAATCTCTTCCACACTTTCCTTTTTAGTCCTGTCCTGCTGTGATTTACTGGATGCACAAATTTCTGGCTGGGAAACCCATGGCTGAGTTGAAGACAATGGTGGCTGAGGTTTTCTGGGGAGGGAGCCTGTCTTGTTTCAATCCAGCTCATGCTTTAAGAGTGCTTGCCACCTTCCGGTTTTGGTAAGGATAACAAGTGTTTAACTGTGGCATATTGAGGAAATCAAGTGTAAAAATGCTGGTCCTGGTCCTAATTCCCCTGAAACAGGTGAGAGATTTTCAAGATGTCATAATGCTGATTGGAGAGTTGAAGAGTTTTGAAATGAAAAGATAGGGTTTTTTTTGTTTGTTTGGTTTTTTTTTTGGTGGGTTTGTGGTTTTTTTTTTTTTTTTTTTTTTTTTTTTTTTTGTCAGAATGTAGAAATGACATCTGACAAGAAAGAAATAAAAGAAATTTTAAATTAAATATTTCATTTGGTACTATTGGCATTGTTGGAGAATGCCTTTAACCATTATGTAAAGCATTAATAAAAGCAAGAATAATGGACAGTTAATTTTTTAAGGTGACATAGGTACAAATCCTTCAAAAGGGAAAGAACTTTGAAATTGGAATTTTTTTTTTTCCTCACAAAACTGCTTGCAGATTTTGACCAGTCTCAGACTTCTATTTGTCTTGTCAGTTGTCAGCACTCAGCCCAGTTTCAGCAAGACCATTTAAGAGTATTACCTGGGCCATTTGTGTGAGGGGAGAGTGTGCATTATCTCTAGAAAAGCCACTTCAAAATTATGGCACTCAGATAATATGAATAGCACTGCTATCAAAAGTCAAAGCATACCTTAGCCAGTCATCTGCAGTTTAGCTTGATGAAAGCATTCCACAAAACACATACATTTGTGGAAGGTTGGTACATGCTTATTCTAATGGCTGTCATATTTGCTTGGCTTGATGTAATTCATACTTAATTTTAGATGTCACAGTTCTGTCCAAAAAAGTCATTTCTACAGAGATCCTAATTGAAGGCACCAGAGTATCTGAAAACATTCCAGCAGTGCATGAAGCAGTGTGACTAACACATGCCATTGGATTGTTCAATTTGTTCCTGCCCAGCAAGGGACAACAGGCAGTGAAGCAATTCTTTTTGTTGTGCATTTTAATCACATACACAATTCTGTTTATATTGAAAAAAGCAGGTCAAAGCCAATGTTCCTCACAGGGAGAGAGAAAGGCAGTAAAGTTTCAATGCTGCACAGTTCTTGGCAGTTCCTATAAGGTTTTTGGCAAAAAAAAAAAGAAAAAAAATAAAGGTTGTTTTCTTGACTCTAGCTTGGTCTTGCACATCTTCACAGTGCAACAGACTCCTTGTTTGTCTCTGTTAATTAGAGCAGACTTTGCTGTACCCCACCACAGCTTGAACGATGGCTGCAGTCACAGCAAGGTAAGCAGCACCATTTGTTGGTTATGGCCCACTAAGGACATGTGGGAAGAGAAGGTGAAAATTGGAGGAAAGTTGTCAGGTGTGGAACAATTCAGTGATGCAGCACAGAACCCCTTGCAGAGGATGCCACACCTCTTTGTGCGGAAGAATCTACAGGCAATATGTGAAAAGACTGGGAAAATAAACAAAATGAAATCAGGGCTTTTAGACAGCCCCAACCTGGCTTCCATGCAGAAGAGAAAAGCTGGAGGAAAAAGCTGCCAATTCTTTCTGTCCATCAAAGGAAAGCAGAACAGGGTCAGAGCCAGTGGGAATAAAGGAGGAACAAGGTACAACAGGTCTGTGAGGCAAAAAGAACTATTTCTGCACCTTTTAATTTTGCAGCCGAAGTTCATTTACTCCCAGGCCTTCACTTGGGACAATGCTCAGAGTTACAATAACATCTTGAGAACAAGATGCCAAGGCACAGTTAGCTGAAGAAGCGGGTGGTTGCTTACCCAGGAGACCAAGTGATGACTGTTCTTAATTTTGCCCTAATTCATTACAAATCACTGCCAGACCCATTTTGGAGCCATGAGGTTTTGTCAGGCTCCCTTCTCTGACCAGCAGACATGTCAGGTTTGTCAAAAGTGGGAACATCCCAGCCAGGCTAATTTATCCCTCTCTCTCTCTCTCTACCTGGATGAAAAATCAGAGCTGCTCACACCAAGACTCTCTTGACAGAGCCCTAAAATACAAGGGGGGCTCAAGGGAAGTGTAGGTTTGAAGAAAATTCCTCCTGCACAGCCTGCTGCTGTGTATGGCAGTGCTGACACCCATGAGAGCTCTGGAACAGTGTGTGTGAACTGGGTTTTCCCCTCACTTTCAATACATAAATCAGCAGAAATCAGCCTGGTGTGTCTTTGTCCTGGTTGAGCCAATTTTCATGCCTTCTGTTCAGCCATATGAGAATTACTGATGGGAAACCGTGGCAAACATGTTAAGCAGCTTGTTTGTTACACCTCAAGTTCCATTCATTTTCCAAACCTAAACAGGGGACATTTTTCAATGAATATTTGACTTGACTGTTAATAACAAATCTATTGGTCCATGTTATAGCCACAAAAGTTATGTTTGAGCCCTCCCTCACTATGCAGTTTTTAAATTCAGGAATTAATCCTCCTACCCACAAGAAATAAAATTTTGTGACTGTGACAATAAAAGCTCCTTGCAGGTCTGCAAGATCCTAGGTATCTTCCATCACTACCAGGGTCTATCAAATGAAGACTAAGAAACAAATTAATTTGCCAGAAGTAATATTTGTGTCATCATCCAGAGCAATAAGAGCAAATACATCTTCAGAAGCTGAATAACCTCTAATAATGACTAAAGTATCTGTGCTTTTCATAACAAATTTTTAGGATGTTTAATTTCTCAGATTTATCCATGTAAATAATTTTTGCTCAATATATCTCTTTATAACAACTGTTAGAGTATTGTGGAAAGAAAATTTCCTTGCTCTGACTGGTACTAAGTTATACAGTATGTATCTACTCATTATTTGATTGAATAAAATCCAGATTATGAGGACAATATATCTAAGATTCCCTCCTGACAATTGTTTCTTTTTCTTTTTTTAATACTTAAGTAAACTAGTTTCCATGGAAGTTCCTGCCAATACACTTGTTCATTCAGAACTTTGGGCTTTATCCCAACTGGCCACTTATTTTTCAGTCAAAAATGGACAGATGCAGGAGGTCAGAATTTTTTAGGGGCAAGCCATAAAAAAGAAATTTTATCTTCTAGCTATTTCCATGATGTTGAGCGTGCTTTTCATTTTAAGCATGACTGATCCCACCAGTTCTAGATGACATTTGCAGGAGACAAATTACAAAACTGCTGTGGAATCTGTTGGGTTTCTCTCAGCACATGTGAGGCAACATGAGAGGAGGTACCACAGCACGGTAAAATACCATTCCCATTAAAGGAAGGAACATAGCTGCATTTATCTTGCCACGCATTTGCAGATGAAATGAAAAAGCCTCACAGACATTTAAGGCCATTGGATGATGCCAAATACGTGCAAACTTTGCTTGAGATACCTTCTATCTGAAGACTTCTGCCTGCTGTAACATCTCACAGAGGTGAAAGGATGATTCAGTGTCAGTGAGTGTAGCCATCAGCCAAAAGCTTCCAGAAGAAATAAAGCTCTCTTTCCCAGCAGAAGTAACGTACCTGCCTGTATTGTGTTTAACATTGCTACTAAAAGGCTGCACTGCTCTCAAGCACAGGAGTGACAGCACCTGAATTTTTACGTGTGAAGAATAGCTTCTCCCTGAACACATCCTAAAGCCTCTGGAACTTCACAGGAACATCCACGCAGGCCCTGAGAAGAGCTGTCTCGAATATAAACACATTGCTTGCATAAAAACTGTATGCATGCCTTCCTTTGGACATACATAAGCACAGATGGAGACAAAAAAACCCGCTACTCTTACATCTGTTTGCCTTTATTGCTATTTTTTTCTAATGGTTGAAAAATTCTGTTCATAGTTCTTCTAAATTAATGAGAAAATTATTACTTCTTTTCCTTTAAAAACAAGTCCAGAACTGCTAAACAGGTTGTTTGGCGATTTTTTGTGTGGGGTATTTAGTTTCTTTATCTTAAATTTAGTTACTTTCTTTTACAGGAGGGAGGAAAAGATAGTCAGTTTTCCCTCACTTAAATACAAAATTGGATTTTCTTGGCTTTGCAAAATTTTGAAATTTTTTGATGACAGCTAAAAAAACCCCAATATTTTTCATCCATCTCTACAGCTGCATTTGTGCCCAAGTGCTTTGCATAACTCTCAGCAATTTACAGGAAGATCAAATTCTTCATGAGTTGACAGCTAGAAACCATTATCACCCACTGTGGGGTGGTGTGCTCTGAGCTCACCGTGCCCTGATCCTCCTGACCTGAATGGGTCACCTTGTGAAATATGAGTGAGTCCATGCTGGGACCTGATGCTCAAAAGAATTCTATGAGTTCCATATTTTTATAGACATAAGGGTGTTCTAGCCAAGTCCTCATACTCAGAGGCATGCCAGGGGTTTTGGCATTGCCCAAGAAATTACTGTCGGGCTCGTAATTTGACCTGGAGTCCTCAAGAGGTAAAGAGGACACCATGGCCCTACACAGTTAATTACAGGATTTGTAACCTCCACTACTTAAGCAAATATTTTTACTTATTTACCACTAGTCTATCCCTGGTTTGATAACTTTTCCAGGTTAAGCAGACTTGCACTGCACACTGTTTTCTACACTGTGACTAGAGAAAATACTGCTTTGAGACAGTCCCTCTAGGCAGGACTTAGTAGCTGCTTCTGAGAATCAAGGTTGTATCTCTGTAAAGTGTTTTTCTATGTGATCTGGATCTACAGGTCACGATAACTTTGATTTGGAGGTCCTTTGCACAACACAGATCTGCTTTTTATGTAGATTGTATTGCAGGATTTAACTCACCATACTGCAAAAATTGAGCTTTTACGTCCTAAATTAATTCACTGCTTTCTGCTGTTTATTGTGCTGTTTAGGTAAGCCAAGAATGATAGACAGTGAGAGCTAGATTTCAAGAACTGGAGGGTTTTTTACTTCTCTCTATATCACTTTCAGGTACAAACTACATTGTTGAAAAGGCATTTGTAATATTCTTTAAGAGACTTCCCATGTTATTGAGCAGTTACACTAATTTGTTTCCTGAATATAACTCCTAAATCCTTCTTTTTGATCCCCGTTTTCCAAGATATCATAACATACCATTTTGCAGAAGAGCTTTTTGATGTGACTTGAATAGGCCAGATGATAACTAAATGATGTTAGACCCCTGTGCATCACAGTCTTACCCATATCTTTACTTAAGAGTCTTAATACCAGATTTTGTCCATACTTAAAGTGACTTTTTACTTCCCTGACACTCTTTGATGAAACATATACAACAGCATCACCCTCAGTCAGAATCACTCCCAATCTGCCAAGGAACCACCCCTTTTTGCTAAGGATTTCCCCTTGATAGATCTCTTTTGGGGGTTTTCAGTCACTTTTTGGCCATACGTTGTATTCTCCATAGGTTCTGATATTTAATCAAATGGAGACAATCCGATTTCAAACACTCAAAAAAGAGTAAAATCATGGTTAAGAGAAAGTACAACTGAGGGAAGTAAAGGGCTGATGAATTCTTTCCCACGCCCCCCAGACAGGATCAACTGTACTAATACCTCATTCTAAGAATATTACATCTTGAGAGGTATCTTTATCATCAATTTGTGCATTCTTGTCAAAGAGCAAATTAGGTTTTGTGTTACAAGACCCCTTTTCCACAGAGCAATGTTGATTGACAGCGCATATTTTTCTGCCATACCCATTACATTTAAAAAAAAGTCTTCTCATTTGAAATGTTAATGTTTGAACCTCTTTTCAAAAGTAGAAATGAAGAATCCTCACTCTGCACTGCAAGAAATTTCATCTACTTCCAACTAGATATGATCAGGCTTTTAATCTTTAGCCACAATTACAGCTTGATTTAAAGATCATTAAAGCCAGCAGGAGTATTTGCAATTATTTAATAAGCCAGGTCCTTCCTACTTTCTAAAATGTTTAAACAATTGACAGCTGCTTAACCTGAAGAGAAGTTCCAAATGGGTAAATTTCATTCTGCTGGGACAAAATAAGACCTGGAAAAGGTGACAACAGTTGTCTCTTCATATTTAAATGCCAAGGCAAAATTGGAGAATTAGATTCCCTCTTAGGGTAACAGCCTACATAATACCCTTGGCTGCTGTAGAGACAGACATGAGCAGAAAGCAAAGTTTATTGGTAAAAAGACCAAAGCCTCAGACTAAAAAGCATCAGATAAAAAGGATCTAAGAGACAACTGTACGCCTCAGATCTTGTTCTCATGGTGCAAGTTCTGTTTCTTAGAGCTATATATCCTAAGGACGCTGGACAGTCTCAGAACTTTTCTTGTATTACTTCAGAATAAACCTTCTGGAAACATCTTTGTGTGAAAGGCCAAACACCCCCCAATATGATTTCTTTAGTCCTCACTGTTTATTACCGTGTTGTAAACATGTCATATTGCAAAGTAGAGACCTTTACTAATGTTTTGTGTATTTGTTTGCGCCCAAAATTCATCTATTTGATCAGATCATCTTTTCCTGAGCAGTTTAAAAGAAAATCAGCCTCCAAGCCCCTAAAGTGACTGACATCTAAAGTATTATTACCCATTTTCATCTTTCATATGGGGATTTGAAGATCAGTGTGTCACAGGTCATAGAAGAGCAGCAAGTAATATAAGCTTTGAAGGAAAAAAAAACATGTTTTTTTGAGGACAATTTTTTGGTAGCTCCTTTTATACTCTTCTTGATTTTTGTTTCATGTTTTTCTTTGCTACTTGAAAATGAATCTGTCTAACCTTGGTTTGATATGATTAGTTAGTGTAAGTCAGTCTATGGGGGAGAGGGGATGAAGGAAAAAAGCAATTGCCAAAAATGCTACAAGTTTATTACTGAATCCATAGCTCCTTACAACTTCAGGCTGTGAAGCAATCAATGTAATTTTTCTAACAGAGCTTTTTCAGCTGGTTGGGAGGAGTGTAGGCTTGGTAATTGCAGTGTTTTCTACTTGGGAAATTGGTATTTTCTTAGCTGGGGTTCTCATGGGAGGGTATGACACCCTCTTTGTGTGTCCCTCTGCCAGGGAGCTGGGTGTGTAGCTCTGCAGTCCCTGCTGTGTGCATCTCACAATTAACAGGTAGGTGATTTGCAAGTGCATATGTGGATATTAATGGTAAATGCACTTGTTTAGGCTGCTAAATGGAAGAGAAAATATTTCATCTGGTAGCCTGATGAAAATAGCATCTAAATGTTTGTCAAAAGTACAATTCACGCACGGGATCTGCAGAGCAATTCCTGCAGTGGGCGGGATTCACCATCCTCAGCTGAAGGCTCTAGAGCTGAAACTTGCTACCCTGAGGATGGTGATCCACATCCTGGCTGGGCCAGGGCTGCCATGCAGAGAAAGCAGAGCAGATGGAGGGAATTTGGGTCTGGCTGCAAGGAGTAAAGCTGGATTTGATGTCCTTATGCCAGCCAGAGCGAGCAGCAGTTCCTGTCACCTGTGTACCCAAATCCCTCCCTGAGCTGCAGATAGCTCTGCCACCACACTGCAAACCACAAAACAGAGGCTGTCACCACGGTTCCATCTCCATCCTGATAAACTGCTGACCTGGAGATGTGCATATTTTGGTTGTGTTTATGATTAGCCCTTAGCCCTCGAGTTTTATTTTTGCATAGTGTAAAGTACAAGCATAAAAAGGAAGATATATTTGCTAAACAAAGATAGGAATCATGGATAAACCTCTCTGCAAGGCAAAAATTATTCTTGTACAGGCATATTTCTATAAAAACTAATTAAAATTGTTTTATATTTATTTAGACACAAGTAAAATTAAAATTGCAGATTGCTATTGAACTGTTCATCCTGCTCTTTGTGCTTCACTCCAAATTTTCTGTTTCAATTAAACTCCAAAAGCTCAAAAAATAAAAATATTCTGGGTTTTTTTTGTTTCTGATTTTGAATTGGACTAAAGAAATCAAGTTTTTCCTAAAGCATATAACTATGTTGCCTTTTAAAAAAGCTTGCAATCCCTCTTTCATTCAAAACATGCTCATTACTGTTATGAAAGTTATAATGAATACAACTCTATATTGCATATGATTCAAATATGAGAAAAAGTATGTGAATTACAGAAAGTTAAGTGGATGAAAATCCTGTAGCAGATGCATATGGCATAATTATGTTGAAGAAGTATCACAGAATTATATTAAAATACCAGAGAAAAAACGACTTACACCCCCAACTTCCTAGAATAACAGAACTAACTAGGAATCAAAGAATAAGAAAGCTGCTCTGGGTGAATTATAGGGTTCCCCCTGGCTGTATTAGTCTTTTTTCAAGAATCTTCTCTCTTTCATCTCTTTAGCTGCAAGACCAGGATTATCCAAGGATCTGCATTTTTGGTGTCATGAGTGCCTTTCTGAAAGGAGTGTTGTAAGATAGACATAGAAAGACTGGACAAAGTCTGCTTCTCTTATCCCTGAGAAAGCTTGTCTGACTCTTTGAATAACTGTCAAGTCAATATATAGCACAAATAAATTATCTTGTTATATCTTCAGTGAATATCCTTGCAGTAATTCAACTATCTCTCACTAATGAATAAAAAGAGTATAGATAGGCAGATCTCAATGGAAGAAAGCTATCACTGAAGAGTAAGAAAAACAAGCCCTATAATAGCTAAATATTTCATCTACTCTGAATGAATGGCTTTGAAATGATGTCTCACTTGGAAACAGATGTTAGAGAGAAAATGAAATGCTGGTAAATGTCAACAGAGAATCATCAATACCTTATTTTTCTTGAACTCACTTTTGCATGACTTACCCCCTACATTTCATAATTGTCATTACTTATTTGCTAATGCTGATTTTGTGCTGCCTCATGAACATACAACTTTCTTTCAGACCTTGTAGTTGACTTCAAAAAATAACTTTATGTACGATTTGCTTAAAATTCCACACCTACTTGGTTACTAAATTAGTTAACTACAGATTCAGAGAGATTACAGTGGTCCTTCACAGAATGCTGTTTAGTTGCTCTCACCTCATTCCAGCCCTCACTTGCTCCAGGACAAAGCCAGGACATTTGCATTGCTTTCCTCTGGGTGAGGCTGACCATGTATCTGCCTCACAGCCCCCATCTAAGGATCACCTTTTTTGGTCAAACACCGCGGTGCCCATGCAGTGTGATTTGTCACAGCCCTGACAGGTACAGGTGACAACACAGCAGAACCTGCCAGGCCTTTTGGGAAATCAGCCAGATAACAACCTGACTGCCATCCCTGCTGCTGAGAACAACACAGAGTACCCATGGATGATGGATGTTATCAAATTCAGGCAAGATTTCCTTCCTTGTCTTGTTTTGTTGGTAGTAGAAAGTACAGTGCCTGAAGGGTGCTAACTTATTATTACAGTCAATTGAGTGCACTGAGTGGTTATGTCTCAAAATACCCATGTGAGAATATATTTTAAGTCTTCTTGGGAGTCAGTAAATAAACTCTGGCAATGCTGACAAGCCCATGGAGAGCTATTAAATGCAGAAATATACCTCTGGCACAGGAAATCTCTCAACCACAATTTCCTGAGGGTTATGAGAGCATTTTGGGAAAAGGATCATCATACAGTCATCTTGTTTTATGTTTTCCAGGAGGCATCTGCTATTGGCTACTGCTTGACAGGAGGGGCTGCACTAGGTGGATGCATCATGGAAATCATAACTACTGATCTCACTCAGTGAAGCTGATGAGACCTTTACTGAGCACCTTGTTGGGAAAAGTCTTCTCTCACAGCTTTTACAAGGGCAAAGTATAATTGCTGAAGTAAAAGATCGAAATAAACTTGTCAAGTATCAGCAGTATCAGCAGTAGTGATTAGAATTATTCTAGTACTCAGCTCATTCATACACAGCTGGTTTGGCTATCTTCTTACTAAACTGGGGTTTTCTGGGGTTTTCTGTTACATATATATACATATATATATATATATATATATATATATATATATATGATTATATTTGACCCCTCCTGCAATTTTTATGGCGTTCACAGTCCCTGATCAAATTTTAAACTTACAAACCCAGTATCAGCTAAGCTATCTGGGATGAAATGGAGTTGTTCCTTTAGCAGTGCTCATGACAGTAACAGAAAATAAAAATTCAGACAATCAAGAATGCTCAAGAAGTCAAATAATCTTTTTGGAAAAAGCCCCAAATAACAAAGAGCAGACTTTGCCCATAAAATTTCTACACTGTTTGTGTTTTGCATTTTTTTCCAGTCACCCATTGTTTTATCTTCTCACATGACACACAAATCCTTCCAGTGAACTTCTGCCATACATAAAACAAACTCCATGTTTTGGACAGCATGGTTGTTTGAAGGGGCACTTGCCACGCATCACTGTTTTTCATTTCTAAATGTAAATAAAGTATGGTTACTCCTGGTGCATGGTTTCCATTAAGATTCCTATTCTGATTGCAAGTGCAAATATGGGAAAACAAACCTGTTTCCAAAAGATCTCACTGCTTCTTGCTTCAGCTCATGAGCCACTCAAGCACATGAAAATACAGATCAGTTGCTTTAGATTCGCCATGACTTCCTCCTCCTGTATTGGTTTGATTTTTTGTTTTTCCCTAACAGGTCTAACAGAGCTGAATACACTCTTTATGCCATTCCAAAGCAGATGTCTGTTACCTGAGCATAGTTCTGATTTCTATTTGAAATTTTTAGGAATTTGCTATTGACTTTGGATGGGAGATGGCTGGGGCTGAAGTTGGCATGACAGACTGCACTCCTGACCAAGCAATTCATGAAATATAGATCAATGCAAGGGAATTCAGGAGTAGAATCAGTGAGAGTTTTCTGAGGCAGTTTGTCAGCAGATGTAAATGTTGATAGGCCAGAAAATGTTGGCCACAAAACTTGTGTGCAGGTGGTGTCAGTAGGCAACAGTACCCTTGACAGCCTGGACACTGCCTTCGCAACAAAACTATTCCCTTAACTGTAAGGGTTCAGTGAGGAGATATCCAGATGTTCATACAAAAAATGAAATGGGTTTATATGGACCTGAATTAGCTTTGATCAGTTCAGTACCTCATTTCTGCCCACACTTTCTCCCCAAAAGTCATGCCCCTGTCATGACTCACACACCACCTGGATTTCTGTTCCAGTGTCCCTGAGGTGGTGCCATTGCTGTATACCTTCCTCCATCATCCATATAAACACTAAATATATAACAACCCTGGGACCGTCCCTGACAGCCAGGAGTACTTCCTCGTACAAATTTTTAGCTTCAGTTTATCTCCTTGTAAAATGTGGCAAATGATATTGTCTTCCTTTATTGAGCTATTTGAGATTTCCGGGGATGAAATATATGACATAAAAGAAAAGCTGTGGATGCCCCATCCCTGGAAGTGTTCAAAGCCAAGTTGGATGGGGCTTTGGGCATCCTGGTCTAGGGGGAGGTGTCCCTGCCCATGGCAGGGGGCTTGGAATGAGGTAATCTCTGAGATCCCTTCCAACCCAAACCACTCTATGACTCTATAAAGGCCAGGACCTTTCCTTTGTGTGTGTCTTGCCCATTCTTCCCTTCTCTCTATACAACTGTTTGCCCTTTGTGTGCTCAGTGCTGCAAATTCCTCTCTTACAATCACAAGTATGAATAAGGTCAGAGACCTCCAAACCCTTGGTCTACCTTGGAGCTATGTTATTTAATGTTGAATCAGAGCTGAGCATGGATCTGGACAAATTGTTTACTTCTCCTCTTGAAAAACATGGATTTTTAATGTTTGTATCTTTTGAGCACAATTGCCATGAATTTTACACAGTTAATCTAAAATAGTCACAGGAACTGGCATGACATTTCAGGAAACTTTCCTATTTAATGACACACTGTGCACAGAGCAAATAACCAGGCCCTCTTCCAGTCCCTTTTACAGCCCACTCAGGTTATAAGGTTGGCTCACATGACAACTTGCTCTGGGCTGAATCATCCACAGAGCCTGAACTCACAACCCCTGTGACTGCAGTTATAATTTTCTATGACTGGAGCTAAACTACCAGGTTCATTACCTCAGAGACAGCAAGAACCTTATCAATCTCCTCTGCACTCCAGCCAATGGGAAGAAAGAAAAAAACAAGTGTAACCCAGGGCAGAAAAAGCCATGGATCGTTTTGCCAAATGTGTAAGCCTAAGCTGTCCATTTTACTGTACAGTCAGCATCAGAAAATCAGAGAACCTTTTCAAAAAATGCACCTGATTTCTTGAAGATTCTACAGGTCCTCCTGTAGACCCAGTCTACAGATCAAGCAAACCTGTGTGAGTTATCTCTTTAAATCAAGACAAAACATTGTTTTTCATTTCACAGACAGTGAGAGACAGAACAGGGACTAAAGGATCCTGTGATAAGAGTGTTGTGTCAGCTGAATATGAAAACAGTCACATAAAACCCGAGTGATCTGCTAGCAGCTAAGCAGACATGGGGTAAGCTCTGCAGGAATGCTAAAACCCCTCAGTTATTTACAAATATATTCCTTGCAAAGGTCACAAAACATTCCAGATTAAATTGTTCACTATTAAAAGTAGTCTCAGCTAAGATGAGAGAGTCAATACTGTGGGGAGAGCTTTTATCCAAAATTCAACTGAAATTTTTTAGCCAAAATCTGCCTTCCAAGTTTTCTTTTTGAGTAGCAGGAGCCACTAGGGCCTGAGAAGGTCCAGCTTCTCATGGCTGGGCTAGGTACACTTACACAATGGAGTCCTGGCTGCTTGGACTTGGCTGAATTGCACTGTTCAGTAAAAACTCTTTTTTCAGGCATCAGTTATGGTGAATAGAACTCTCTAACTTGACTGGAGAATGTAACTGTTGTGGCATGCATTATTTAACACTTACTGAAAAGATTTATTTTTCTTGAGCTCTCTTCTGCAGGGACTCACACACTCACCTGCACTGAAATCTCAGCTGGCTTTTTCACATTTTATGAGCTGGGGGATGGGAGGCTGAAATCGCTCTGCAGTAGCTGTTCCTCCAGGTCAGGAGTGGTTTTGAGACAAAACTCTCAGTGAAGAAGCCAAAGTCCTTTGTAGTCACCGTCTTTGCACAGTAATACAACCAACAAGTGGTATTACAACACCATTACACTAAATTTAATGACTTTGCCTTGTTCATCTCTACAGCAGCTAATGAAACATTATGAATGCAAAACAAATAGTGTGTTCAGGCTGGTGTAGGATCCACATGGTATCTGAATGTGCTGCATGAATTATTCACAGTTTCTGTTCACCCCTGTCATGCCTCCCCCATCACAGACTAAAACTCCTCTAAAACTGTTCCCCTTGCACTGAGGAAAGTTTCATATCCAGTGTGTCAAAAACATACGAGCCAGGTCACCTAGTAAAAGTGAAATGATAAAATATGAATATGCTCAAGGAAGGAGAGAGAGAGAAGGGAGGAGCGGGCAAGCTTCCTCCCTGTGTGAGTGAAGGTCTTCTCATTTTCTATTTTTCAACAAACCACTGTACCACTCTTCCTTCCTCCCATTTAGCTTATAAATGAGATAGCTGGATAGACTGTGTAGAGCTGCTCTTGAGGCAGAAACTGCCTGTCTGGCATAAGTCAAATTTCCTCAATATCAAGGTATGCTTATTTATGGTGTTAGCATTCAGAACCAACCCAGCTTTGCATCAGTATCAACTACCTCCCCCCACACCTTTCCTCCAATCTCAGTTGCCAAAAGTACTGTGATAATTGCTATTTGACCTCTGTTACCCTTTTGCTAGTTTTTACAGCCAGAAAAAAAAAAGATACTCAATTTTGCCTTCAAAACAAACATAATCTGTTTTTCAGCATTGACCTGCTGTTTGCCTGTTAGCAGGAGGCAAATATTTGTAGTGATTTGGAAGGCACACAGAAAACAGATTGATAGAGAGTCAATCAGCATGCCAAATACCTTGCTATTTGCTCTCATGAAAGGCTGGCGAATCTGCTTTTTTGTTGGCTTTTTTTTTTTTTTTCTTTTTTTAGTTTTCTCCTCTGTGATTGCCTCACCTACTGGAGAGCTGATCAATTTGTCACAATCTCATTTTCATCTCAATTACTGCAGTGAAGGTAGTATTTCTACTAGCTTATTTTAAAAAAATTTCCAGGGTTTTTAGTCACACAGGTTGCAGCCTGACAGACCAAGATGTATATTACATATCACAGCATCGATGCCCATCAGAGAAAAGTTACACATAGGTAACAAGTAAACACATGAATTAACTGAAAAGTCCTTGAGCATTTTTAGTCAGGGAAGAAGTAAGAAATGTGAGTATGATGGGGGTGTGGAATATTTGGGATCCTGCCCCCTCACTAGGAACAAGTCAGAAGGGTGCAACTGAGTCTGCTTTGGGAGAAGTTGAAAAAAGCTGCACCTCTCTCTGGACTTATGGAACTCAAAGGTGCAGTAAAGC
This sequence comes from Anomalospiza imberbis, assembly GCF_031753505.1. Lineage (NCBI taxonomy): Eukaryota > Metazoa > Chordata > Aves > Passeriformes > Viduidae > Anomalospiza > Anomalospiza imberbis. Next base: position 26,208,640 of record NC_089688.1, read on the forward strand.
TGGCTAGAAGAATGGGAGATAAAGTTTGAGTGATGGGAAGCCATCAAGATTTTATGTCCTTGCCCTGTGTGTGGGGGTATTGCCATATATATTGCCCTGAAGTGAGCTTTCTTGCCAACTCCAGCAGTCTTCTGCTCCCTTATTTCTTCATGCTTTTGCATCTTAAGCTGCTTCTGATTGTGTGCTAGTCCCTATGCTGGCTCTGTATGGTGTCAGTCACTGCAGGTGTGCCATGATATCCCAGCCTTGCACTATCCTGCCTTCTCTCAAACTCTCTCCCAAGGCATTGTAACAGGCTGCCCAGCAAAGTGGTGGGATTGAAATAAAATCACCTTCCCTGGAAGTTTTCAGAAAATGCATGGATGTGGCCAGTCTGGGGACATGGTTTAGCGGTGAACACAACAGTGGTGGGTTAATGGACTTGATCTTAGAGATCTTTTCCAACAAAAATCCTTGATTCTAAGACACAAAGGGTAAGACAAGACACAATTCTGACTGTAGCTTTCTACTGCTTCTCTGGTTCTTGGGATGTTTCAGCGCAGATCAAAATATGAAGATTTAGCGGATGGACTTGGAAGAAGGGAAAATAAGCTGTCCTGACAATCGTCCTTTCCCCTAGTCTGTACATTCACTGCATTATTCCTTATTATTGTACCAAGCTTCAAAGTAGAGCCAGAGAGACCAGAAAGCAGCACACAATCATCTGCTCCAGGTGTTCCATTCCTGCCTTCTCAGCTGTTATTGTTCCTCCATGCAGGCAGCATAAAGAAAGTGACATGTTTATTAGCTCACATTCAGCTGTGCCTGATTGATATCTACACTATAGTGAAACAGCTTTTTGCAGCCATTTCACTTTCAGTGAAGGATGTTGTTTTAATTGTCATAGTCAGTCTTTTGTCAAATGTTTGTGTGTTGCTGAAGAGCCCCGGGTAGCACAGTAGCTGTTACTGCAGGATTAATGAAAGGCATGTTCTGTTTACACAAAACTGACACCGAGTTAAGTGACTTCATAGAAAAAGAGAATCTGGGCTAATAAGTGCCTAAGGACTGAAGGCAAGGAAGTCAAAACTGCAAGCACCCAGGGCCTGTCTTATAAGGAATTTTATTTTTAGGCAGGAAATCTTTTACTCTGTTATGACCATAATAGTTGCTCTTCTCAATCACTGTAATGAAGACATGTAATAGTGGTACAGTTTTAATTATTTTACAATAGTACTTAAGAAATGGAACGGAGTTTCATGTGGAAGTTGGTTGATTACCCAGATCCATCACAGATGATTTATGTAGCACAGCCCAATATAATCATCCTTAAGTCAAGAGACATTTTTCATCAAATTCAGAGTTGTTTAGACTAAGACCTAATGTCTTCAGATTCAACCCCTAATTCTTATTTCTTCACTTACCTTGATGGTGAGGGAGGCAGAAATAGAGAAAACAAAGAGCTAATAAAGCTTTTTTGACACTGATTTAAAATATGGGAAAGTGGCAAGGAATCTTATCTAGAAAGCAATTGTTCTATTAAGTCTTTTTCTCCAATGATGTGTTAGGATCCTAATGCATCAGTCCTGTGAAAGTTCAATCACTGGTTCTCATCGAGAAAAGCACTTAAGCACCTGCTTAACTTTGTCTGTGAATGCTCCTGGCAGATGTCCTAAAACATGACTGAGCTGAAAGCAGAATATTCAGCAACTAAAAGGTACTGTCCTATTTAGTGACTGTTACTGATACAAGAAAGAGACTTGAAATTAATTCTAAAGTGTTACCTAAAAAGAAGTAGAAATAATTAATTGCTTTGATGCAATCAATACCAGGAGGGAACACGTGGTAAGGGCAAAGATGGATTTACAAGTCCACTGTAGCTTAAGAATAAATGCCCACTTTGTTCTTATATAATTATCTGGTAAATGAGCCCTCAAGGCAAACTCTAGGCATTTCAGAGACTTGAGCTATAAGGGTTTTGGTGGAGGCCAGGTGTCCATGGTCAAGAGATTTAAGATCTGTTGAGGAGAGGAAGGGAGGCCAGAAAGGTCTCTTTGTCCTGGGACAGATCATTGCCTCTTTCTGTCTCCCCCCTTCTTTGACTGGAGCAGCTGGATCTGCCAGCACAGGCAGAACTGTTGCCTAATTTGTCTTCTGCCTCGAGCTAATTATGGTAGCTCATCACTTTTGCAAAGTGATCTACAGGATGCTTTGCTCACAGATGTGATTTGTACAAATTGTGACTCTGTCAATACGCTGCAGTGAACCGGCCAAAGATAACAAATGACACAAAGACAGGAGATCAGATTGATTTTGTACTTGTACAGTATCAGTGAGAGAAGTCTGCTGCTGCTGATAGCTACATGCTTCTGCTGATGGCAATTTTTCTGGCAGAACTTGTGCACTGGGATGGGAGAATCAGCAGCTTTATGGTGAGGACAAAGGCAGTGGCTAAAATCAGAGATATTTCCTCTCACCAGCCCTATCCTGCAGAAAGTCATCACTTGATTTTTAATGCTATAGTTATTGTCTCCAAATCAAAAATAAGGTAAATACTGTCTTTATTAATTGGAAAACACAGAAATCTGCATTTTCTGGCATAAGATAGGAAATACACATGAAACAAACTGGCCAAGCTCTTTGAATTGCATTCATTAAAATGAGTCTGTTTAAAGTCACGTGTCTGGGTTTTGCTGACACTTGTCAAACCCAGTGCTCAAAACCAGCTGTTTTACTATGAGAATATTTTGATGGGTAAGGTCAACCAAATAAATAGTGATTTATCCATCTCTGCTGCAGTGGCACAGACTATTAGCTTTCATCTTGGAAGTAAAAGAACATTCCTGTTATGCTTATTTCTTCCTTCATCCTAACAAACAAAATAATTTGCATAGAGGAGAAGACAAGTTATTAATTTCATTTAAAGGAATCTCAATTTCCTCTATTTTACCAGCTGAAATATCAGCGAGGGTTAATAAGACAAAATAAATGAAGCTTAGTATATGTTCTTAAACTCTGATCTCATTGCTCAATCTCAGCCATTCTGTGGAAGTCAGCAGTTTAAAACTCCATACACTGAATGTTCATAAGAAAAAAGATTTTTAAAAAATTGATAATTTTGGTTATTTGTTTAGCCAATATTTCATTTAAAGGAAGTGAAAGGAGGAAAGGCATCATCCTTCTTTTACTCAGCTTGTTAGTCATTCACCATGAGCAAGAGCATGTTCATTCAGCATTTCATGTGGAGAGGACAGCCTCAGTAGTGAGAGGAGTAGATCAAAACCTACGTGCTGCCAACGCAGTTTTTCAGCTGTTCTGAGTCAAGCAATCTCCTAGAAATGCAGGGAGGTTCTCAAAAACAACTGTATAAAATGCAACAAGTGTCTTAAACACAGGCATTCAAAAATAATCCTCACTTAGATGTGAAGAAAAATTTGTATCTCTTCCCCTCTTTTGCCAATTTTTTCTCCTGTTCCTACCATACACTTTATTGTGGGGGAAAATCCCTACTCACATGTGGCAATTACTGCAAGACTGGGCTTTTATTCTCAATATTTCAGATTGCACACTGTGCAAATAATCCAAAATGAGAATCAGGCAAATTCTCACAGCTCCCCTCTCACCCATCAGCAGCTGACATCAGGTATCACTTCTATAGGTAATTAGCACTCATCAGGGGTAGATCAAAGTGGGAAGCCAGACTGGGGTTATGTAAACTGCCTAGAAGTGGAGAATAGTAAGTCCTGGCAATTGGAGAGAAAATTGTGACAGGAAGCTGGGAGGTGGGAGAGCAGAGAGCAGATAAGGTAGAACCCAGACTTCCACCACGAAGGCTCTGCTTGAGGATGAACCAGATCAGCAGTGACATGAAATCACATCTGGTAGCTGTGATTCACAGCAATCAGTGCTTCAAAGGACAGCTGGCAAACCCTACATTAAACACTGTCTCCAGAGCTGTTTTGCCCAACTTCCAAGTTATAGTGATAAAGATGTGGTGCTTTCCTAAAGATGATCATTAGGTACAGGCAGCAGGGCTGAGAGAGATCCCTGTGCAGGTATGGTGAAATTTCACACTACTGATGGGAAAGGTGGGGCTTTCTATGCATACTCTCTCCCTTAAGCCTTACCTGTAACAAATCCATATTTTTCATGTGAAAAATGAAAATTAAAAGAAATACACCAGGAGCTATTGCTATTGTACCAATTTTGACATGAATTTAAAACATTTTATATATTCATAATTACATAAGGTAGAGTTAAATAGCAAATCCTTTAATTAAGAAGCCAGGTATGATGTGATCATCCAGTCTGCCTTCCATGCAGGACAGTGTAAAAAGGCTGAAATTATTTCTGTTTGAACTAGAACACCTTCATCAGTGCACTTCAAGCTCCTCTGTAGTTTGCTTACAACACACATCTGCCTATTTTTTATACATGGGAGTGTTCTAGTATCATACCAATAACTAAACTAATAAATACACCTGTAAACAGACACAATACTCCTTTAAATCTACTGAATAAAAAATGTATTACAGAACCTTCAGTTTCTTGTCAAGCTCCTATTGTATGATTTGGGAAGAAAAATGGAGATCAAGTCAGAATTTACTCCATTATAGAATCATAGAATGCCTGAACCTCTGGAGATGATCTAGTCCAACCCCACTGCTAAAGCAGATTCACCCAGGGCAGGCTGCACAGGATCGTATCCAGGAGGGATTTTGAATATCTCCAGAGAAGGAGACTCCACAGCCTCTCCGAGCAGCCTGTTCCAGTAAGGAAGCTTTTCCTCATATTTACTCCTGAAACTATTACTTTACATTCACCACAGAAAAACTTCTCACCCCAAGGGATTTGATGTTAAAGAATTTGTGTATTAGAGCCAGACAGTGCAGGACTTTTATCAATAATGGAAGATATGATTAAATAACCTTTCTTGGATTTTTTATTTTTTCTTTCCAAAGAGCACAGTTATGCATTTATAATACAAGATACGTGCTCACCTATTTCTGGAACAGTCTGGCTGCCCTGACAAAGTACCATTTGACCTCTTTCCTGGCTTTCTTTCCATAAGTAAATATCCTATAATATTTGACACTGTTTCCAAAAACATTGCCCCAGCACATTAGATTATTTCTAGATGCAAGCTTCTAGTGTTCCTTTTATAGACACCCAAAGTTTTCTTCATGTAAGTAGGTATGCACTAGTGTCATAGAGCAACTAGGGAGAAAAAAAAATATTAATTGTATAAAGTTCACTCCTGAAAGTCAGCTGAAGAACTTCTGCCTTTTGGGTTTCAATTGAATTCTCAGTGATGACTGAAGCAGAGACAGGAATGAATTAAAACACCCAATTGATAGATAATATATTTTTCAATTTTCTACAGCAGCATGAAGGTCCAGCTGTGTCTGAGACCCTTCCCGGTTCCATGGAAAGAAAAGGAAAACAAACCAGCAATATCCTTTTCTGTGACCTATTTCTTTTCCTAAAAAGACTGCAATGATTCACACCAAACACCCATCTACCACAACACTCTTCATAAATCATCCTTATAATCACAAGTCAAGTGACTCTGTGGTTTCATGTCACCCTGTTCTTTTAAAAAATTTGAAGTTCTTTTAAAAGTTTTCTATGCCTTCTGATGTTTACATATTTGTACTGGAGTTTCTCACACAATGTTAATTTAAATAATGATTGTTTTGCATTCGTCCTTGTGGGAAGAAAAAATTGAGGAATTGTTAGTTTGACCAGTGTGGTTGGAAAGGTGGCAATTTCACCCTCCAACCCACTGTCACTTTTAGAATTCTATACACTGTGAAGTCAAAAATAAAACTTCCTCTTTTCCTTCTTTTCCATCTTAAGTAAACGCATGAGTTATTTCATGTTGTGGTACGACAGTTTCATTCTTTGAAAAGAGGTTTATCAAGATTTGCTTAGTAAAGCAGTGAACAGGAAAGACAATTCCTCCGTCCTTGCAATTGTTCATCTTTGTTTCCCTGTACTACCTCAGATTTCCCTGAACCTTGTCCTTTGACGCATTCAGGGAATTCAGGATGGCTTCATATTCAATTATTGCTTGAATCTTAAACTATTCTTAAAACAACACTGTACCAAACAATCCCAAAAAGGTTTTCACTCTGCAAATGAGGGGTGCTGTCAGAATACACTCTCCTGTGTTATGTGCCCTCATGCCCTCTTATGCGGCAAGAAATGTGTCAGACTCTTAATTTCAAGAAAAGATTATTTGGACAGAGTCAGGCAGAAAAGAAAAATAAAAAGAACAGGAAAAGTGAGGGAGCTTTTGTAATCAACTGATTCAAGGAAAGGAATAAGCACAGTATTTTGTTTAAAAGCAATTCCAGGTGCTGTAGCTTGTAAGTAAAATGATGAGTGAATGGAGCAGAATATGTCTGAGTGTAGTCTCTATGTTCACTTTTTCTTTTCATATCTTTCAGCACAGTGTATCTGTGTGTTTTGAACTGGTCAGATATCCCTCTGACACTAAAGATTAAATAATGAAAACTCACAGGATACAGAAAGCCAACCTCTGGCAGCAACTTTCTCCCAAATATGGCTTGATTGGAAGGGATAAAAAATGTCCTTTGAACCTGCCCTTTCATTAAAATTTGACTTTAAATACCATAGACATTTTCATTAAAATTAATAAAATCTCTGCTCAACGGAATGTGGTTTGGTTTTATTTTAAATTTCTAATGTTACCTACTTTGCTCTTCTTTTTTATGAGAACTTAGAATGAAAAAGACAAAGAAATATGCAAAACTACCACAGAAACTGATTATAGAATATTTTTCAGAAGAAAAAGTAATTTTTCAACCAGTTTTTCAAGTCAAAACACCACTGACTACAATCAAACTTTCCAGCACATCTGAGGGTCTAGCCAAAAAGCTGCATTCCTTCATACAAGCCCAGTATCTCTGCAACAAATGTAAGTGTCTACACCCAAGTTTTATGTGCATTTTACATGGTGCCGTGGTACAAAGGCTGAAACATGGTGGGTTTGGATCACAAATTCTGAAATGACTGCAGCACAGTGCTTGGTTCATTAAAAGAGCTTAATATCTAGACTGATAATAATTTATGACTTTATTTTTTTCATCTACCTAGAATTGTCAAGAATCCAGTCTACTTCTAATGCCAAGAATCTATAGGCTCTCAGTCCAAAATTCATGGATTAAATATGGTTGTTTGACCTACTTGAAGATTTCTCCAGAAAAGCATGTCTTTGGTCAATGGAACACAGTTTAGTAACTTCCAAGATACATTCATGGACAACTTATTCCTCCCACTCATCACCTCCCACACACTCATCTTGCATTGTAGTTTTTCTAAACTTTATTAGCTCCTGTCCTTGGTATTCTCTTCAGTCTCTAATGCACTTACTGGCAGCAATCACATAACTGTCCCCATCTCCATTTGCTCAACAAAACAAGCCAAACTTTTACAGATCTGTTTTCCTATTTGCTCCATTTTCAGAAATAGCTCTCTCTGCCTCTTTTCCCTGGATTCATCTTTCTGAACCCCAGTAACTGGGTCTTGTGCTGCCTTGTATTTGAAGGTGGTTTGCAAGGGACTTGATCACGTGTAGGTCAGTCTCTCTTCATCCTCCTTGGAGGAGTTGCTTCCACAGGAAACATAACTTACACCACCTCTGGCTTTCTCAGCAAAAAAAGAGCAGGTCATTTATATATATAAAGAGATATATTATTATAAATCTATTTATACTCTGTTTATACAAATAAATAGATAGTGAAACAAACCTCCCACCACAACAACTCAACAATGACAACAAATGTGCCCCCTTTTTTTTTTTTTTTTTTTTTTGACATAGCCAACAGGACAGGAAAGTGCCGAGGGCATTGTTAATGCCATGTTATGTAAGTATGTGTGTATGACCAAATGGATCAATTTCTTAAGAACACCAATTTATTGCACTCCATGATCATCAAGGCAAATTGAAATTTGAAGCATATAGAGTTTTAGGTATATGCCTGACATGCACTGGCTTTCACCATGTGCCCCACCTGCTTTATCAAAAACCAGTGACAACACCACAACAAGCAAAAAGAAATTCCTTGGCCTGACTGCTCTTGAAATGTGGTTATTTTATTTAACCTATTTCAAGGGCTGATACTGAGCCAGGGTATTGTAGCAGGCTGAATTTCAATCATTCATGATTGCATTGCTGTGTATCCTTGGGGATAGATGTGAAGATTTTATTGACGTTCTAGGCAGTCATGAAGAATTGTACTCTGACATCTAGTGCAGGCATTTACCTGATTTCTCATCTATCAGGAAAAACTCTGCTCTCTGCTGTCCACTGACGCGTGTAAGGAAGGCAGGGTTGTTGAGGAACATACAATGCTGGGCAGTGCTGATACAACTCTTTTTTGAGACTCCATTATTTACTCTCTCTTTTCTTAATAAAACCCAACAAAACTGGCTAGAGGGTAACCATGGTGAAGATGAGCCTCTCAGTGTGAGCTGAAGATAAAAGTTGCAATGTTTTTTGTGTGTCTGCAAAGGGCTGGGCAGGAACTCTATGAGTGAACTGCATCATTTGTTCCAATGATGTGTTAACTCAGATACCCAGGGATAACAATTTATTGTGACAGCCTCATTTTTCTCACATATTATAGTCTCTTTCATGCAGATTCTCTCATCTCACCCTTCAGCTCTCTGTGTGCTTTCCCAGTCTGTAAGCAATGCCCCCCAGCAGTCCAGTCTCCCTCTGTTCCGCTCTCCTAGGGTGGGAACCATTTCCATACTGCCATGCCAGCTGCTAAGGCACTCCAGGCTGGCTGTGCTCTTGCATGACACCCCTGCCATCACACCAAATGTACAGTCTCAGTTGAGACATCAGCATGTGGGAAGTCTGTGTTTGCTCTTGAGGCAGTGTTTTGGTTTAGGGCAGATAAAACATTGTAGCAGAGAAGCAATGGCTGTCAAACCCCCTCACATCTCAAACAAGAGTGTGAAGGTCCTGACCTCTGCACCACAAAGTCAAACACATGAGTTAAAACCCTCTTCAGCAAGGCTCTGAGCACAGTGATGGATGCACAGACACTCCTGGGGTCCCAGGTAGAAGCCTGTCCTGAACAACTTGCAGGCACCAGGGGAAAACTTCCTCACCAGTTTCTCAGATATGGCTCACTGCACAAGTGCTACCACTGAAAAGTCAAACAAAATAATTTCACTTAATGCTAAGGATGTTTTAGGCTGGGTTAATTACCCCAGTATAAGGCAGAAAGGTCTGAGATTGATTTAACCAATGTTCGGTCTGGAATGCCAACTAGTAGATGAGTGGCTGGTTTCAGTCTGTTGGTTTTTGTGGGTTTTTAAAATTTGTTTGTTCATTATTTTCCAGGCACCTGTGGGTCTTACTGAATAGGTGAATACAGCTATTTATGGCTTGAAGGAGAGTAAAACAAGTTAAAATAAAAGGATTTCACTATGGTTTTAATCAACGGTATTTTATCTCTGCAGCCTGCCAAGATGCCAAAGGCCATTTGCTGAGGCCATTTGGAAATTATGGAAAGATGGTAAGAAGTTCTACCTGTTCTGCATCTAGAAATTTGTTACAGGTATGAAAACAGCTCAGACATGTCCATATCAGGGAATGACCCTTTTATGGGCTCAGGATGATACCAACATAATTTGGTAGGTGTGTTTTATCACTTTTACAGAGAACTGCAGGTCGTATCCATGCAGTGTCCTTGGGGAAGATGCCACTCACTAGGGAAGTGGAGGAATTTGTTTAAATAAGCCTCACCATGGAGTACCTGTAAGATATAGACAAACCCCTATACCTAGAGAGATCAGTGTGAACTTTGTGCTTCACACTGGTGGGGAGCCAAGGAGAAGTGAAGAATCCAGGACAGCTCTGCTTTATGACTCTGCATGACATACCCTGAGGAGTTTGGGGGAGCAATGTTTGCAATCAGGTGGAGAGCTCTTGATGTCCCTCCCACAGACTGCAGCTGGGTAGCCTGTTCAGAGTTCTACCTCTTTTTTGTCCTATGACAACACTATATTTCTTCTCAGTGGTAAAAATGGGAATATGTATTTTTAATTATTTTTTTTTCTTGTTGGCAGATATGGATTGAGAAATGCAGAAGAGCAAATAAGACCCTTTAAGGCATTTGAAGCAAATGGCTTTTAGAAAGGCCACACTTCCCTCACTAATTGTTTAGTATTTTCTCAAGGTCAAGCAAAGGGCTTGAATCAATAATAAGTTGCGCACAACAGGCTAGACAGGTTAAGGAGACTTAGAACTCTTGTCAAAATACATGACATTAATTAACATTATGAAAGCAAAATAATAGTACCCCATAAAAACTGCATTAGGAAGGAGATAGAATAACACAGGTCATGTTAACTTACTGCATAAGGGACAGGAGGGGGTAGCATTTTTTTCTTGTGAGAGTTAGGAAACTATGTAGTTCAGAGTCTATAAAGAGACCTCAAATATAGATCAGAGGTCTCAGGTGGGGGACTCAGATGAAGTTCAACTGAGAAATAGTGGGTGTTATGTAAATGTTAGGTCCAGCTGGGCTAAATGCAGTTGCACTTGTTGCAATTTTTATCCTTTGGTGTGAAAAAAGAAGGAAGGGAGGAAAAGAAAGACAGAAAGAAGAAAATATAAGGGAAGTAAGGAAGAAAGAGGAAAGAGAAATAAGCAAACCCTAGAAGATTCATCCTCACCAGACCTATGCTTCCCTTTCTTTTTTTTTCTGTCAGTAGTGCATGATCATGAACCAATGAAAGAAGGGAAAGAAGCAAGGAAACAAGAAGGGAAAGAGAAAGAGGGAGAAGCTGTACCTTCAAGGGGTACAGGGTTGCTGCTGTTGTATGTTCTACCATCTGTGCCACTGATACCCTGAGTACTTCACTCCACATTGAGGAAAAGGAGCAGTATCAAAAACTGCCCTTGGACACACCATAATTCAATCCAGCCTGTGCTGAAGTGACCCATTTTGTGATCTACTGCTATGACCTTGCTGCTGATTTATGGCTTCTTGCCTGAGACTGTGCGAGGAGTCATAAAAAGTTTTTGCTTTTTTTCTTTTTAATTCTATACTACTGCGACCAATAGCTCTTTGGATGTGCTCTGCAAGCCTGTGAAATAAAGCAACATCCAGGCCTCTTGACCCTTCTATTATTTTCTCTTCCACTGTCTTTTTGTGCCATGTAGGAACCATAAAAGAATAAAACCTCAGCAAACTCTCCTACTAGTTCATGATGCACTCTAAGTACATTTTTATAGCAAATTTAATGTTAATGAGCACCAATTACTCTTGGAAATCATCATAAAAGGCATAAAAAGGCTGATACTGTATAAATTATATACTCTGGAGGCTATCTCCAAGATGGGAGTGCAATTTTGAGAAACATCCACAATTACCATGGGATGGTAATTTCTGAGTACATGGTGCATTTGTGGTTTGGGCATGCATCACATTATGGACCAGACCAATACTCATCTTTGAGAGGATGGAATTTGCACCCTTCTGTAACAATAAAAATAATTTTACTGAGAAGACGTCTTCAGATTTCTTCTGTTTGTTACTGTAAAATGCTGTCATTAAATGTATAGGAGATAATCAGCCTTTCTTCTATATTTCTCAGTTGTACAGACAAGGCTTATTTCAGAAAAAAAATTGGAGTGGCATGAAGTGAATAAACAAGGCAGAGAAAATTTTCATAGTTCTATGAAATTATATTAATTATAAAAATAACAATAATAGCACAATTAATAACTCAGCAACCATATTTTCTAGCCAGTAATTCACACTACAGTTAAGTTAATTGGACTTCTCAGGGTTGTAAGGACCTGCCGAGCTCATAAACATGTTTCAAATTCCACAAACGTGATACCTCCCAGAGAAGTCTTTGAAGAAATTTCTAAGGAATATTTTATTAATTTAGAGTCACAGCTGTCATCAGAGACAGAAAAAGTACTTAAACAACAGATAACACTTTTTCCTGCCTCTTTGCTCTTCTGTCTCCAAGTTAGATGGACTTCCACGTGACTGCTGACTACTTCATGGCCATTGATTTCCTTCAGAACAAAGTCAACATTTGCTGTTCACACATGCACTCTCACAGCAGCTGAGTAAATTAATATTAAAGACATATAATGTGTCATTATAATTCTCTGTCCAGTGAGAATTTTGTTTTTATCTTACAGATGCCAGAGGAATTCCAAAAGCAGCAGAGCATTAAGAACCAAGCAGGTGCCATGCAGTACAGTCCTGATAAACTATTTTACCTCCCCTTGCATGCAAGTGTTTGAGGGATCACAGTTTGCTCCCCTCAAATCTATCAGATGTGGTTATCTCTATAGATTTACATACCACCAGTCCTTACAAACATTAAACTGGTGTGCTGGGAACCAACAGAGCTGCCCATCAGTCAGACTCATCTCTTTATTTGTGTGTGTTTCTCCAGATAAGCTCAGTCCTCAGGTAAAGTACAAAAGACCTGGGGAGCTCCAACCAACTTGTTAATACTTATTCCAAAATAAAAAGTTGCAAATAGTGGATTGGAGGGGAATGGACAAGTTCACAGAAGAAGAAAACCATGGAGGATTACTGAAAACAGCAAAACCACATCTGACTCAGGAAGGCTCAGAGTTCAAGTTTCCCTCAAATATTCTTCCAGTCTCTAGCATATTTTCACAATCTCTTCTGTAATCTTTGTTCATCCGCTAGCCTTACTATTCCTTTGGCAGCTAGATTTGGGCACTGCTGGAGATGGCCTACATGGATATTTGTTCTCACATAGCACATCTGAGTAACTTAATATATTCATGGGTTCTTGGGAAAAAACGTGAGGTTCCCCAGGCTCCTCAGTGAGCTTTGTGTTTCTATAAAGAAACCCCAAATTTATGTGATCAGCAGAGTATAACGTTTTCTACATATAGTCGTGGTTAGGCAACTGATAAATCCTACTAAACTGCAGGTGTTCTGGGCTGCTGTCGTCATGCTACGAGGGGTCCAAAGAGGTTGTGGTCATCTTTAAAGGTGTTCCCATTTTTTCCCCCGTCCTGTAATACTGGAAGTATTTCCTGGGGGCTTTTCTGAAGAAATGCAATATGAAAATGCTGAAGAACCTAGCTCAAGTACTTCCTATAACATCTATCACTATGATTGAGCTTTTTTTTCATGTCTGAATTTTCAGCCTGAACTGTGGCTTGAATCATTCATATACCAGTACTCATAGAAGAACTAAATTGTGTTCAGAAGTTTTTGCATCATATTTGTAATTCCATGAGACTCTGAACATGTGACTCCAAGAATTAAATTTATAGACTGTGTATGCCAATTAATGATGTCTCTCTCCTGTTTTTTTCAAAGGATAACATCTCTCAGAATGAGAGGAATTAGGAGCTGGATTTCCATGCAAACTTGTGTGGGCTCCTTGTATTGCCCTGAATCTCAGAAATAAAGTTAAATAGATGGGGAAAGACTATGCTGGCATGGTTACAGCTTGGGAAGCCATGCTGAGCTACTTTTGAACTGCTGATACTACTGGAGGCAGAGCAACAAGATTGAGTATGAGAGGGAATGGGTATTGCAGCCATCAGCTTGGGTTGAACTTTGAGATAAAAAATTCCCTTTCCTTTGCATATCTGGCAATGCTAATGCAGTTACCTGTATAGCATTCCTGCAAGGTCAGCAGGTGCTATTAGTCTTGGCAACAAACTGTCTGCCAGGACAACCTTTCCATGGAAAATCTGTGCTTAATTCTGAGTGCTGGAAGCCTGGGCAGACAGTGTAACATGGATGGGCAGGATGAACCAGCTGGAGTGACTGCAGGGTGAGTGGCTTCCCTAGCCCCCAGCACATTGTAATTTCCCATGAGTCATTTGGAAGATATTAACAGTCACCTAAGCCACTCCAAAAATAACATTTATTTCTCCTGCTGAAACTAGTGACATTTAACTATAGAGGAGAAATGTAAATATAGTTGAAATATCTCCACATTTGAAAAGCTCCTTTAATATCCACAAGTAGCTGCCAGATTTGTCAAATAATAAATCAAAGTCACTTCTCTCTGAATAGGAAAATGGCAACCAATAAATCTCTGGACCAACCGTTACCAGGCACAAGTACATTGTATTTGGGAAGGAGTCCATCAAACAGAACATGGCCAGCAAAATCCAGCTCCATGTTCTGCAAGAGGCTTCCTTTGAACATTTCTGTACCAAAGCAAGTTTTCCTGTGACTTTCCTGGTCCAGCCTTCCTGCCACAGAAGACTTCTGTGAGGACAATGCAGTTCTTTCCACCACCCTGAGGAACTCAGCAGATAATCACAGAACTGTGGGGTGTCAAAAACCTGCAGCCCTCTAACTAAGAATCTACCCTATGAATATTTATGTTCATTGTTATTTGTGATTCTCATTACAAATATTTTAATTGCATAATTTGCAAAATTTGTGTTTTCATGGACTATATATAAAAGTAATTATATTATTAACTGCCTTTTTTTTAAAGGAAGAACTTACTTATAAAGCACAAGCTCAGCCACTTATGTTTCGTTTTCATCTTAATTTTTACTGTCATGAGATCCTGTTCTGCAAAATGGGTTAGATTGCATTCTGTCTGGATTTGGCTCCAATCTAACCCTTTTTCATATACTTCACATCCATTGCTCACTGTAATGCCATAACCTTGGCAGTGATTGTATCATCAAGATAACAAGGTTCTTTCTGTCCCATAACAACTGCAGGCTAGGAAGGTAACATAATACCCAGGAAGTAAGAATTAATCTTTTAAATCCAAATATATTGCTGATAGCAGGGCTTTCTCCTGAATGCTCATAAGCACTGAGGCAAGTTGGATTCTTCAAGGTTTAGGATCAGCCCTCTTACAGTCTCTTCTATGCAGCTTTGGAATATGTCATGCTTCAGGAGCAGACGTTTTTCAAGTTGTTTTAAAAAAAAAAAACCATTGGTATTTTCTTAGGAGGTAGAGTTTTATGACTGTGATTAGAGTTTTTAAAAAAAGCAAACCCAAAATTGATCTCATGAAAGAAAATGTACCACTGACTTCAGAGAATGAATATGCATTGATGCAATAAGCTTTGTTTTTCACACCCACAAAGAGGAAAACCATACATTTATCAGATTTTACTGCCTTTCATAGTTCTTCTGTGAAAAGTCTTGCTTTCTCTTATAAAGAAGTGTTATGGACATTCTACCACTTACTGACACAATCTACAAGAAGCAGAAGTTCCAGAAATGTTCTCGATGTTGTGCTTGGTTTTTCACTGGTTTAGTCCTTTTCTACTAACAAGATATGGAAATAGAGCCTAGAAATCTCTTGGGAGTAGGGGAAATGTATGCTGGAATTAATATTGTCTATGAAAAGGTATCCAGTGCACACTATCTATGAAAGAGCAGCAGCTTTTTGCCCTCCAGTTGAAACTGGATAATGAAAAGGAAAATGAAATTGATATTCTTCTGACAAGAGCTGTTGAGATCCAGTTTTCAGTCATCTCTGCCTTACACAACCACACTCAGGAGGCTACTTTGGCTGCACTGTAGCTTTACTTAAACACACCTCTCAGTTTTGCTTTTAGTGAGCAAATGCTCACGTCAGTGAAACCACAAACCAAGACTGGCATTAGCTGACCGTGTCAGAAAGACATCCAATAGCAGGACTCCCAGATCTCATGGGCAGGTTTCAGTTTGCCAAAGTCAGTAGCCAGATTCTCAGAAGCTTTTGGCACATTGGATGCAAAGCTGTTGAGTACCTGAAAGGGAGCAAAGAGCCTGTGAAAGTCTGGCTCCTGTTGGCCAGAGATTCTGAGCTAGAGAATGGCCCTTCCAGGCACATTGAAACTTGTCCTCTTGCTGCCAGCTCTGGGCATGTTCAGCAGGTCATCGGTGTGTTCTGGCACTGTGGCTGACAATTCAGCACCTCTCCCAGGTTCTGAAGTAGCATACACACAGGCGAAACAACACAGGTACAGATACACACACAAACAAAAAAATTCTTATCCCTGGGATGTTTTATCAGCACTTTCAAGCTTAAGAAAAATTGTCCTTCATTCTGCACAATCCCTAGTCTGACACCTCACAGCTTCCTGCTGAGCTGCACAACTCTCAGCACTAAGCAGTGTTTTTATCACCATTTGACAATTGTGAGCTCATGGAGTTAAACACTCCTAACTTGGCTCTCAACTCCAGCTGCCCTCTGCACTTTGCCAAGGCTCCTGTAAGAATGCCAACACAATCAGCTGGGGAGAGACAAGAACTAGTCTGCCTTTTCAGGAAGAACATTTCAGAGTTCCAACATTTTCTATCTGTTCTGAAATACAGAAATTTGCTAAATATATATAGAAAGATATATATATACACACACATATACTAGAAGGAAATTGTGTCTGGTTTGAGAGAAATTCCTGGTTCTTGAATTTTCTGATTTCTATCATAGCTCCTCACACAACAGTTTTTGTAAGTTACATTCCCATTTAATTTGGTCTAGGAAATGACTGCTAAAATTACAGATAACCTTGCCTATCTAAAGCACTAATTTAGGTTTGGAATTTTTTAATCATTGCTTTAAAATGTTCACAATAATTTGATGTTCAGAAGCCTATTAAGAGCAAGTATTAGACTGGAAGAGCAAAGAGTAAGAGTGTATTGCCTATAGGACAGACAGAAGTCCTTTTTTCTGAGAAAATAGGATAAAATAAGGTAACATTAAAGAAACTGCTATGGATTAGCTGTGCTGAACAGTCAAAAACTAATGTCTGAGTTCTTGGCAGGCTGACTATCCAGAGCTAGAGACTGAGACTCAGCCCAGGACACAGAGGACAGAGGTACCTGTCTACTATTTCCCTCCATGGAAGAACAATCAATAAAAAATATCAGATTTCTATCACAATCCTGGAAACAAAGGATTGATGAAGAAAAAATATTGAGTGTCTGATCTAAAGCTAGTCTCAGTTACAAGAGTGTCAAAATTCATCAGTTTCAGTAGATCAGGCCTTCAAGGTTGTTTCTACTGATTGATGTCTCACTGTTGTTTCAGATGTCGCCAAATAGCATAAGTACTAATAAATTCCCAGGGAAAAACCAGATTGAATGGACAGTGTGGCAGACCCTTGTGCATCCTGATCAGCCTCTCCTTAGAACACATAATTAGCTAAAAGTATTTTTGACTTCTCCTTGAGGCTGCACAAGCATTTTTCATTTCACAGATCATATCTGAAAGGGCCTCCAGAGAAAGTGTGATACTGACTATAAAGTCTTTTTAAAAAAGATTTGGCTCAAATAGAACAAATACAGCCAAGACAGCAGGAACAATACTCTCTGCATTGCCTTATAAATATTAAGTTCACAATGCAATATGTGTTAATTAAGGATGATTTCTGCTGTAGACCAATATACCACACAATGGAATGAGATCAGTGCCATATTTTAAAATATAACATCCAAACAGCCATCATGCAGCAAAGCCTTATAGCATTGCTGAACTCAAATTAATATAAAACCATGCTTAAGAGATATATAGATAACATGGTTCTCCTGACAATTCCAGCCAGGACCATTTACATCTGCCTTGTTTTGTTTTTCTGTTCCATTTGTTATTTCTATTCCTGAAGTACAGAGCAAACATCTAGTCTCCTGGAAGCCAAAGCCAAAACTTGGTGATTTATTTTTTTTTTTGTTGGCAATAAAAACAAAATCAATAAAAGAAATTAAGAAAATAATACATTTAGATGGGCAGGTATTAAAAATTCATCTTTTTCTATAGCCATAGGGGAACTTGTAAGAAAAAATTTTAGTACAATCCATGATCATTTTATACAGACATTGACAGAAAGATAAGTAAGTCATTTAATGTTAATTGTATCATCAAAATTGTCTTGCCTTTTATTTTTTGTTTTGTTGGTTTTTTTTTGTTTGTTTGTTTGTTTTTATTCAGGACATAACCAGGTGTAAAAACCCCACCTGGAAGAGAAAAATCTCAGCATCTCTTCCAGTGAGATTAAATGAAAATAACTGCAAGACTGTCTGCCAAAATAAAGAGGTTCAGATGTCCTTAGACATATGGATATGAAACCTGAAAAGTTACATTGGCTCACTAGCTGAAACAGTGGTGTTTTTAATCTGGAAGTTATTATGCAGAAGAAGCTATCAGAAATACTTGAATTTGAAATATATATGTAATATGAAACCTGAAACATACTTTCTTAAAATCAGATTAACATACTGATAAAGAAAACCTCCTATGTCTTGATTTTTTATCTCTGAAATCCTCCTCTGAGGACTACTTATCGTTTAAGATGACAAGCTTTTGCCAAATTAAAACTCTTTGTCTCAATAAAAGAGAAAGAGGACAAAAATTGATGGCCCTTGTTTTTTAGACATCCAAACTCTATGTTCTGCAGGTCCTTTCTGACCTTTGATTTATGCTGTTGCCTCTGGTTCAGGTGAAGGCCTGAATAAGAGAGAATTTTTTGGTTTTTTTTTTTTTTTTCCCCTTATAGAAGAAAGAGATTACAAACTGCAGGGATTAAGGATTTCATTAGGGTCCATAAGCAGATGTTTGATTTCTGGAATTATATTCACAGATTCTTCACAGACAGAGCTGCTTAAAAGCAACCCTTTCACTCAGTCCCCTGGTTTATTTTGTCCCTTGTGTAAATCTATCCTTCTGCAGCAGACATTGGCTGCTCTGCCTTTACTGGAAGCTAAGCAAGCAAGGTAGTATATGTTTCAATATCCCTGGCTATTCCCAAAGAGATACAATATCTTTTTGCTGCTCAGGCCAGCAGACCACTGGACTGCATTTCTATGGCTTTCCACTCTCCATTGCACTCATTTTGGACAAATTATTACCGTGTATTTTTGCCTTTGGTTGTCCACTTCATAACTAGAAAATAGATTATGTATTTTCGACAAGCACTTGGAATTCTACTGAGTACAAAACCAAAACCAGCTACCAAACAAAACAAACCAAAAAGCCCAAAGCAACAGAAAACTCTCATTAAGAGAATTTGCTATGATTCATTATCTGACTTTCAAGATGTGAATTACCAGTCACAGGAAATAAATGTTACATGGCACCTTCAGTGTTCAGAGACAGAATTTCAGAAAGCTTGATTTACTGATGAGCAAAACAAACCCAAAAGATTTTAATCCCTGATTAAAAGAAATGCATATTTTTAAGGGAAAAGGCTCTGCCTCTATTAATAATCCCTGCTATTATCCATGACTCAAGAGGAAGCATTTAATTTTGCCTTGTTTTCTGCTTTTTTCTTCTATTTTGAATGGTGTGGAGAGGGTGGAAGTTATTCCACCGAGCAAATTTCAGCCAATAAACTGACAGTGAAGTGAATGAGGCTCTCTACATGACAGTTCCTTCTCCCTGTGTAATCACCAGAGAAGCCTATCCATAAATGACCCTTGGTTTCCATTTAAAAGCCTATCATCTCAGTGGGAAAAGTCTTCTAAAGCCTTCTGCCTTAGAGAGAAAAAGCTCTGCTAGCTGGCCTAAGGGCAATTTCTTCCTTCTGTTTACCTCTTTGAGAGGCAGCAGCCCAAATACATTACTGTCTAGAAAATCCTGTTCATAAAATGAGGGGGAGGAATGGGGAAGGAACGAAATAAAAAGAGATCTGGAGCTGGGGCAGAGAGAAAATCAGGGTATTGTATCCTTTAGTGCAAGCAGCATGTGTGTCAAGAAGCACACGATTAAGATTTAACCCAAGATCCACTCCACTACAATCTCTATTATTTTTGTGGGGCCATACCCATGCAACTTTCCCTGACACTACAATTTTCTTTATGAAAGCTCTTTGTCATAAGAGGCATTGCAGGACCCCATGGAAAGCTGGTGATCATCACCATGCTAGTTTGCCTCTAACTTTTACCAATTCTTTCAAGCTAACATAACCCATTAAAATAAAACTCAGTCCCTGCCTGCATCAATCTTACAGCATTGGCTAGACTAGCATGTGCACTTGTTTTTGCAAGGCAGTCTGCTCCCTGGACAAAAAAAAAGGACTGACTTTTCCTCCCCTCTGGAAAGTGATCCTCCACAACAGATGCAGCCAACATGCTCAATACCTGCACAGAGAGCAGGAATCATTTAGAACTCTTAATTGGTGTATGTGACATAGACCCCATCATGAGGGATCACACGGTCTCAATGAAAAAGTCTCCATTGACAGCAAAATATGTTTAAATGATATTTAGGAGAGGTCAAGCCCCTGGACAGCTTCCTTGTCTGGGCAATTCAGCAGAATAAAACAAAAGTCAGTTTTGTTTTCCTTTTGAGCTCCTAGTGCTGATAAAGCCTGACCAGAAGAGTTCCTGAAACCTGGGAATGTTGCAGTGGCCAAAGTTGTCTCCCGCAGCAACCTCGCACAGAGGGAGTTGCCAACAGCAGGCTCACATTGCTGCTCCCAACTAACAGTACCGCGGAGCTGCTGAACTCCTTTCCCTCTGGAAGAGCCCTCACCTGTCACACGTGGACACAGCAATGCTGAGAGAACATCCTGATGGCAAGGAACCAAAGTGTCTCTTTCATGCCTTGAGGTGCCTGCCTGTGTCTCTGTTCTCTTCACAAGCTCACACAAATCCTTTCATTCCCCATCCCCTCCTTCTGTCCTCTTCATGGGGGGAACAACGGCTGAGAGCCTCCCCATCCCAAGCATCTGGCCTTCCTCCAGCAGGTTTTTACACCTCCACTAGCATGGCAGAAACAACCACCCCAAAACCCTAATGAAACTCCTTAAATAGCACACTCCATGGCAGGGCTGCAGTTGTACTTCTAGGAAGCTGCAGATTTCCTTAAAGATGCCCATAAGCCTTGTAATTACCTGACATAGCTCAGATGAAGATAAATGATTTTGTAGAACTGCAATCTAGCTAATCACTGACAAAAAACAAACAAACAAAACAAAACAAAACAACAACTCACACCTCTCTGGGCTGTCTGACCTGTACTGAAAAATCAAGGTCAATGTATTTCTAGATTTTTCTAGAACAACAGCCTTGAGCCCAGCACCACTCACTCTCAGGCAAAGCTCAATATGAGCTCAATTGCTGAGACATGAGAAAGTCTCAGCAAAGATGGACAGATAATTTGTAGTAATTGCAGGTGGCTCATGCAGAGCCATGAGATGAAGCCTCCCTTGAATCAACTTACACTTAAGTTGGATTTCTTCCAAGAAGGTATTTGACTTAGTTTTTTTCTTAAATCAGAGCCAAAAAAGGAATTTAAAAAGCTTTTAATCACTGTAAGAATCCCATTTAATCAGACGACTGAGTTTGTTTCTTTAGCACTGATGAATTAACCTAATCACAGTGTGATTTAGCTAAGAGTTTTGATACTGTAATATTACAAGCTTTTCTGTTAGTTGCCTGCATTTGTGTCTGTTACAAACCTTGCTTACAAAAAAAAGGTTGATAAGAGAGGTCTTAAAAGCAATCCCTGACCAAATTAATGAATTTCCATGTTCAGACCCTGCTATTCTTATTTTCCAAATGAGCATATTTAAATAATTAATATGAACTATCCTATGATACAGGTGATTCGAATTATGCAAACTGAAAACAAGTAAACAAATCCAGTGTTTTCTGAGTGAAGTAGATATTTAAAGGGTAAAGGAAGATAAGAATCTGAAATAGCTAGGGCCATAATTTACATTACTTGTGTTGCCATCATACTCCCCACTTACTTTTTCCCCATTCCCTGGAGAATTCATTCAGACATTGGACTCACAGCTTTTTGTCTGGCTACTTTGAAATGCACAAGCTAATGAAAATCAGCCTACTGCTGAATTTGGAAAGAAAGCACAACCACAGTTAGATTGTCACAAGACTAACTGGTTAATGCGAAGTCAGATGTAACAAGATTGGAACAAGTTTAAACTCACAGCCCAGTGGAGTCATGGCCAGAGAATTTTTCTGCAACCATATGGTATCTGCCATGAGAATATCAAGAAATATTGTTCTTAGCTACATAGCTGTCTGAGAGATGGCAGATGGAGGAAACAGTACATGTGCCAGCATGTCTAATTAGCTCAGAGGCTTCTAATTCCTTTGTTGTTTTTTAAATGCCACTCTATCAATATCTGATCCAATGACCATGGAAGTGGAGGGGAGTTTCTCCACTGACTCTGGTAGGTGCTGGCCTCAAACCCACACAGTTTATGTAAGGAAGTATTTGGCTGCTGGCTTATTGCAGAATTGTTTGTGGGACACAGGGACGAGAAATGAATGGATCAAAGGCAAGATGGAAATGAGGCTACTTCTGTGCATTTATTGAGTCTATTGTAAAGAGGACATTTCAGCCTAAGTCCAGAACTGGAATGGTTTTGTGTGTGCTTATATCAATAGAAAAACATCCTGAAGGCTGATTTCCTTTTCTTTTTCTTTCTCTCAGAAAAGATTTTTTTTCTCCCAGTTAAAGCTCTGCTGCTTTTTCTGTTTCCGTGATGTTTTTTCATCTTTTGTACAATGACATGCTGCAAGGCATCAGTGCCAGGGATCCCACTTCCCCAAGGGTGGATTGATCCTACATCAGCTGCCTGGCTGGGTCCAGTTGCTGTACTGCATCCCATGCCAAATTTCCCTGTCATAGGAAAAACAAGGCATACAGCAGAGGGACAGTCACCCACCCACTGTGGGGGCTTCAAAAACTTCAAGAGCAGAGTTTCTTCTGGATAAGAGACTCTCTTACGGTGCTGAATCATGGCATGACAGAAGGATTCATGCTGGCTGGCCAAAGAAAATTTTCCTTTGCTTTGGGAAGGAGCTGGCAGATTGTGCAGGAAACCTCTGCTCCAGAGCAGCACTGACCTTGTTGGTGGTGCGTGCTCATGCTGGGCTGGGAGATCCTCTCATTTTATTTATCTGCCAGGGGGAGCCAAGCTGAGAGCTGCTGCCCAGACAGCCGTCACACAACCCAGAGGGACCAGTCACATGTTCAGTCCTGTACTCAGGACTGGCCTGAGCTAATCCATGAACAGGGGTCAGTGACTGACCTGGCCTTGGATTACGCATTCCTCAAACAAATCTCCCAGGGGTGGCTGAGGAGAGGAAGCATTGCCATTTCTACCTCATCCATATGAAGGTACAGGTACATGGGTGATGACAGCACTCAGAAAAGGCAAATTAGAGTTCAGCACTAGATTTGTAATCCAGTCCTAAACATTATCATTCTGCATCTTGGGGCATCTAACTCAGCTTGGAGTGGCATTGAAAATAAAACCAGGTCCTGTAGCTTTAAGCCAGGTTTAGAGAGGCATAGTTTGAATAACTGCACTTTTTCACTGCTGTGTGCTTGGCCATATCTTGGTGTTAGACAAAGGAGGAACATTTCCAGCAAAGCAGCCTGCTTTTGTTCCACCTCCCCTCTGAGGTGTGAAGTCTTCTCAAAACTGTCCAGACCTTGATTTGCACTGCACAAGGCAAGACCAGAATGAATATAGTCTGAATCTATCTCTCAGAGAGAAAGAAAGATGTCATTCAGACTCTGAAAAGACAGTTTTTATGAAGACAGGAAAAAAACCCCAAAAACTACCTATAGAGCAGAGGGTTTGCTCAAAAAAGTACATTGCTGCTCATTCTTATGACAGGCACAAAACTAAATTTGAAAAGGTTTAGTCACAATTTCTACACAAGAATATGGTCAGGAACTCTGTCCAGGCAGACACATAGTTTTTGGTGGCTGTAATTTTTTTTTCCCCTATGGAAAAATTTTTTGCTTTGGTGGACATTATTTCTGTAGCACACAGATGCCTTCACACATATCTGGACTGGCAACTGTGCTGGGTATTATATAGCTCTTCCTCTAACCCCCTTGTTCCAGTTCATTTGTCTCTGTTTTAGAGTTATTGCCTGATGGGAAGTTAGACCTTTAAACGCTGAGTTTTGAATTGAAATCTTACTGAATGCTGGTTTTGGCCTGAGTTTATTTCACTTGAGGACTCTGCATTGAAAAAAAATGGATAGGAAGCTTCATACTCTACAAAGAGCTCTCCTCTGTTTTTGTATTTTTTTAAGTCTTTACAGCAACTCTTTCAGGAAGCTTCCTAAACTATAACAAAAAAAAAAAAAAAAAAAAAAAAAAAAAAAAAAAAATCAGTCCTAATCTTGCATAGGCTGATACAGGACAATTTTGTGTTTTGATATGGTTCATGAGGAACTGTAGTCAAAACTAAAGATATTTTCCTTTCTTCTTCATATAAATAAGTATAGCCAACTAAACACATTTCCCCATGTAACCAATCTCTAAACTCTGCAATGGAATTTCTCATTTTTTCTGACTTGATATTCAAAATTCTATAGGGTAAATTTTAAAAAAGATTTAATATTAAAAACATACATCATTTCCCAAAAAAGATTTAAGTGCTTTTTAAATGGGCTTGCTGGTTTTGCTCAACATTTTCTACTCCACGGTTTTAACCACATTCATAATCCACTCAGCATATGGCAAAATCTAAGAAAATTCAGTCAGAGAATCATTAGAGTAAGTGGAATGAGACACATTGCCTATTTAGCCTTATATATTGCTTGCAGGAATTGCTTTTGCTTCCAGGGAAAGAAGTTTTACTTAGCATGTAGATCTTCAATTATTAAGTGTAATGACTCAGAAGAAAATGTTATTTTCTGTCCCCTGGAGTTAAGTAGCTTATGACTTCAAGCACAATGGTAAATATCCCAAAGCTTGAATTTTGGATAGCAGTATTATTTCTACAACTTTGCAAGTTAATACAGATTTCCTACATGTTTAGCAAACACCAGTACTGTGTGCATCGAGATGTGAAGTGATTGGCAAACAAAGCCAAGGAAGAAAAAAATCAAATTATGGAAACGCTTCACTACAGGACTGAGAAGAAACACTTATTTTCCTTTAGTTACTAAGACAGGTCAGTCCTCACCAACAGATATGATCCAAAGGTTGGTATTGAAGCATTTGACTCAGATGGGAGGTAGTACTCCAAGGGATTTTGTTAGTTATAGGGTTGAGCCTGCATTTACTGCAGCTGTGTATGAGATCAGATCCCATAGGTCCACAGAAAGCCCAGTCTAGAGGGCACTCCACTCTACCAACCACCAAGCCTCCTAAGAACCCTTCTGAAAAACTGAAACATGATTGAGCTGTGGAGCAGATGGGAAAGATCAGTTTCCCACTTAAAATGAAAAGTACCTGTACTCTCGAGGTTGAATTCATCAGCACTTGTATTAAATTCTAGGTTTCATTTTCCCATAAGTAAGTAGACAAACTTTCTGAAAAAAACCTGCCATCTATAATAGAAGCTGCCCTGCCCATAAAAAAAAATTACTGTGAAAAACAAAACTAGAAAAGTTTTATCTCTCTATTCTTGACTTCACACTTCATTACCAAAAATTAATCTGTGCATAATTAAGAGCTTCCTTTAGCTAATTTGCTTCATCTTGACCTTTGAAAGTATTTATTATACAGGGAATACTCTTGGATTTCAGATAATTCACTACAAGCTCTCTGATAACATAATGCAGCTGATAACACAATGAAACTGTTAAGAAATCTGTTTAATACCAAAAAGAAGAAACACAATATTTTAATAATAGGAAGCTCTGTGAGAACCAGCAAAGAAAATAACTTATCTGTTGGATAGGAAGACTTCAGATCTTAAAAATATAAAACATCAGCTCCAAATACATCACTCAGTTCCTTTGGCAGCAAAGCAGGGACCTCTCATCCATAAAAGCAAATGAATTATGGAAGTGATCAATGCAATGCAGTCCTGATATGGCAGGTGTCCAGATCAAGTTCCATGTACAAAGATCCATGAGGTCACCAGTGCTCAACAGTGGGCCATGGGGGGAATTTTCAATAATTTCGCTCAGAAAGCACACTGGTAATAAACTTACTGCATATCAGAAACGTTATATATCTTTCATGCTACTTTGAAAATACTGTTTTGTTATGAAATTTTTGTTTACTATTCAACAAACAAACAGCATCTGACTGCATCAGAACCAAGAGCAATAAGCAATAAATCACAGCAGCAGTCAGGATAACAGAATTCTTGAAGAAAGACGGCATCTGTGCTGCAGATGGACATGTTGCCAGATGCCATCTCCTCAGGAGATGTTCTGGAACAGCACGAAGTGAATGATGAAAGGCATCAAAGCTTATCAACTTGGGTTGATCACAGACCGACCAAATATTTCAGAATGGGCTGTAAGGTTTGGAGAAGAGGTTGTGGAAATGACACCATGCTCTGAGGTTTCCTCAAAAGCACAAGAAGCCAAAACACAGGGAACGTGGTTGCCAAAGCAATGCACTGAGCCTCATGACAGGTTCTGCAGGTCCTGGACCACAATCCACAACTCTTTCAATGTGTTGATTCTGAGCTACAACACTCAAAGCCAGAGACATCAGTGATTCCAACACAAGCATAGCACTACAGAAACACAGACACAAGTATCCAAACATATCTCTTTTGACAGTTGTATATGAACACAAGTCAACATCTGCCATAAAAATATAGTGGAAGCATCTCACTGCTGGCTTAAGCACTGGGGCTAGGCACGGGCCGGAAGATCTGCACAGACACAGGAATTACAGGTGTCCAACACAGGGACGCTACGCTGTTTCACCCTAAGCATAAAAGGCTGAGACACAGATTGATGTCTTAAGGGACACACAGAGAGGTGGACATGTTGACCATATGGTGTTGCTAGTGGAGAAGCATATTTTGTGACCAAGGCTTAAAGAAAAATGGCAAAATGAACTTCTAATGTGATTAGAATAAAAATTACTATGCAGGACTGTTGAGTCTGAATCTGATCTAGCTGGGAAAAGCACAAAAGATTCGTAAAATCAGAGAACATCCTGAGTTGGAAGGGACTCACAAGGGTCATAGAGCTCAACTGCCAGCCCTGCACATGTTCATCCCCCAAAGTCACACCACGTGCCCGAGTGCATTGTCCGAACACTTCTTGAGCTCTGTCAGGCTGGTGCTGTAACCACTGCCCTGGGGAGCTGTTCCAGTGCCCAGCCATCCTCTGGGGGAAAAACCTTTTTCTAATGTCCACCCTGAACCTCCCCTGACAGAGCTTCACGTCCTCTCACCAGACACCAGAGCGATCAGTATCTGACACTCCCCATCGTGAAGAAGCTGTAGGGAGCTATGAGGTCTCACCCCAGTTTCTAGTTTGGGCTGAACAAGCCAAGTGACCTCAGCTGTTCCTTGTATGGTTTCTTCTCTAGACCTTTCATCACCTTCATAACTCTCCTTTGGACGCTTTCTAATAGCTTTATATCTTTAATATATTATGGTGCCCAAAACTTACCATAGCACAACACTCAATCATACTCTGAAGAAATACTGTTATCTATGTCTTCTGTCCTAGAAATAAAAACCAAGCCCAAATCAACAAAATATACCACCATGGAGATCTGAACAACAGAAAACAATCTCTGCTTTGGATGCAAATGAGGTATTAGATAATAGTAGGAGGGAAAACAGTAGGGGTATTGCATAGCTTGGAAATAAAAACACATCAAAAGAATATTTCTAGTTCTTCCCATTTTGGAGGGAAATAAATGTTTTCTTAATCATGTACATTGTAGATGTTGCTTTACAGTGCAGGAAATATTCTTCAAGGAAAAATGGATTCAAAAGACCAAGGAATGAAGAAGAAAAAGCCAACAAGAAAAACCAAAGCAAACCCTGAATAGAGCCTTAATTATACATGTTGAATAAGACGCTCACTGGATGCTTTTGTTTAACATAATTTTAAGACAAAGTCCTTTAAGCACTGTGAAGAGAACGTAGATGATAAATCAGGCTGCTCATTAACTGCTGTAATTCTGAAATATTTTGCATTTCCTGTTCAGGTCCTGGTTTAGGCTTTTTGTGAGTGTGTTAATGATTAAACTCTGCAGGGAAAATGGAGGGGGCTAAATGGATAATCCCAATTAAATATGACAAAAAACATTTGTCAGCTAACAGTACATCTTTTCTCTCCCTTTCTTTGGGCAGTACATAGCTGATCTCTGCAGGAGGGAATCCTCCAGAAAATCACCTGGGCATCAGCAGTTTTGATTATGAGAAAGATGAGTACAGCTGTACAAAGGGCTTGCCTGTTCTCTTTATAGACAGACTGCAAGGGATTTGACAGTGTTCTGGGAGCAGTATTAAAAGCACTATGATGGCCACATCCCTGTGAAACATCCCATTACTTGGGACAAAGTACATGATATTTTGAGGGAAAAAGTTCTTTGACACTGTACATGAACACAGCTTCTGGCCATGGAAATATGATGTTCTTTTCCTCTCAAAAACCCACTCCTTTAACCCCAACACTATTTCCTGCACAGACACATCTGATCCCGTTTGACAGCAAGGTGACTTGCAATAGTTGAGATTTCAAGATTTATTCTAGTTCTACTTTTCCAGTTTTTGTCTGGTAAAGAAGATCAGGATGTAAGTTAGCTCATCAATATGAAATTCAAATAATTCTCTGGTGTTCATCACAAACCTCCTGGAAATGAAAAGCCAAACAGACTCTTGACATTTATGTAGGTCTTTCCCTGCCTAATTGCAATGAAAAGATATTTGTATGAATTTAATTTCTGTCTGGTTTAAGTCTCTCTTGGATTCATATTCAGGGGATTTTGTACTAGATCTCAATATCTAAAAAAAAAAAAAAAAAACTTGTGATAGTGTTTGATTTTCATCATCAGTTCTTATGACATGGTTGCCATGTTCCTCTGATATACTTCACCTCTGTGAGCTCATTCAAGGGCACTGGGGCAGACCCCAATTTAAGCATAGAAGTGATTTTTATGGCTACACACAGATTAAAGCTAAATGTCAAAGTACAGAAGGAGGCATTGTAAAGGGTAAGTATTAAAAACTAATAATCCAGTAAAAAAGTGCTTGGAGCAGGTGAGCAGTTTCACTGAAATTCCCTTTGTATCAAATTGTAGACTTTTCCCCTTTGCTCCATGTGGGAGGGGGTGGGAAGAAATAAATCAGAAAATACTTGAGAGAAAAAAATGCAGAGATTCCTGCATTTTATTGTAACCAATACATTCTCATATCTTAAACCTAGCTCAATGTTCTTTCAGTTACCAGTGAATATAACAAGCAAGAAACTATTCCTATGTGTATCGCAGAAAATATCAATAAGAAAATAGTTGTTTTTTTCCAGACAACAGCACTTTGATATTTTGTGGGACAGTCTGAATCTGGGCACAAAAAAAAAAAAACCAAAAAAGAGGATTCTAATGAAGATTCATTTACTTTGTGGTAAAGAGAAGCAGAGGAAAACCAAGGGCAATAAGACCATGGTAAAGGGCTCAAAAGAGAAATGGGTAGGAAGCAGAGCAAGAGAGGGATGCAGACAGCAGCAGAGAAGTCCTGCTCTACTAATCAAACCATAACCAGAAGGTGAAACGTATATGCAGTGAAACCAAAGTTTTCATTTACTTCTTACACTTATTGATTGAAGAATGGTTGGGCAGCCCATTATTCCTCAAACATCCCCAGACATCCCCCATTATAACTCTCCTGCTGAAGAGAAACTTTTCAGAAGTGAAGTCCTAGCCACAACTTCCCTCCAGCATGAGCCATACAGCTCCCCACAGGAACTACAAAAGCAGATAAAGAGTCTCCAGCCAGCACCTAAAGAGCCAAGGAAAGGGGCTGAGCCCCAACATGACACTGCTCTCTGTCTCTGCTGAACACCTGCTCTCAGCATGCCAGGCAAGGGAACCCTGCTGTCAAGAAACTTGCCCGGCTTCAAGGAAAGAGTCCATTCACTGCACTGGCACAGGATTTCCTCGATATTTCCAGCAACTAACTTGATCTCCTTATCTTATTTTTCCTCATCAGGAGAGCGGGTCAGTAATTTCAGTTTTATTTATTTTGCCTATTCTGATTAAAAGTCCAAGCGAATCATTCTTTCCTTCACTGCACTTAAACCCTGTAAAATTTAGAGCATGTTTTTTCTGAACTTTGAGGCATTTTTCAGCTTTTCACTGCAGACATAAGGGTTGAGAGCTTGATGGGTTTTTTTGTGAAAGACAGGTCATATAGGGCTTTTTGGGGTCACTTCTCTAAAGAGGCAGCCAGTATTATGTTGTCAATAATAAACCCACAACAATTTTGCTGTGTTTACAAACACGACTTTTATCTGCTTTGAAGCTTGTAGATAATATTTTAAATTTACTAGAGAACTCTAAACTTCAGATTTTCAAAGGGTAGCTCCTGAACCTCTGTTTCTCCCTCTTCTCATCTCACCATCACTCTACTACAAAAAAAAACCTGCACAGATCTAAGCTTCAAGCACAGAAACATGCTTTGAACCAAGAGATTCTGAAGTAGAAATATTCTTGTTATTTTATCTACAGACCTCTACCAAAGAGGAATGTTTTCCCTCTGCCTTCTGGTGTTCAATGGAAATCATCCAAATAGAATGAAGTCCCACGAGATCTTGAACAGATGATAGGATGGACTTACTGTGACTGCTATGAAAAATACAAACAGTTTGATTATATTAATTTTCCCCAAGGCAAAGGAGAGGTCATTCCAAATTTACCAGGATACAAGAACACAGATTAACAGGTTCTGTAAAAGTTACTGAAGTGCTCTTTTGTTGACATCAAGAAACCTCACCTACACTTACTGGAGGGTTGTATCATGTCCTTAGGGCTATTCTACACTACAAATCTTCCAGATGAGCTGGTCAAGATGAAAGTTAAGACAAAGACTGAGGAGCAAAGGATAAATATTCTGATTAGTTGTCTCCATAATTAATCTAACTGGATCCTTTAATTTTTCTTACCATAAATTCTAGAATTTCCAGGCAAACAGACTTTGTTTCAACCTGGTGCACCTCTGAATTCTGAGAGTTGTAAAGCCACATTGTTAAACACCACAGCCAGATATAATGGCAATAGAAGACACTTTGTGGAAAGCTTTGTGCTGCTGCAGCCAATGGAGAGAAATTGAGATTTCTAGATAGCATTGCTTTTTATTTTTAGTAGAAATTTAAATGATCATTTGGAGGTGCCTACCTAGCTCCATCTTCACTTCAGACAGAGGCAAGAATAACAGTTACAACCTGATTTCTAAGTGGAACATTTAAACTGAACTGGATCCTAAGTTTTGTACTCTCCCTGACTCATCTTGCAGGCAACATCTCCTCACTGAATTTGGCCACTGAGGTGCATGGAACCATAATAATTTTTTCTATAATAAATGAAAAATTATAAAGCAATATATTGTCTGACTCCAGCAGCGTTTCCTTTCAGCACTTGATGTACGGTTTTTTAACTGTTATGAAATACCAGGAATTATGATACAGGTAATAAATTGCAGATGTTTATTTGCTATGCATGAATGTAGAAAACACAGCTTCATATTCTTGGTTTGAACCATAGAGTTAGAATTCCTTTTCTTAGGAAAATACTCTAATCCTGAAGTTTCTTGGTTTTCAAGTGAGTTGAGGATGTTCTGCCTGAAGAGACAGCTTGAGGAGAAACTAAAAGACTTTCAGTACCTAAAGGGGCTACATGAAATGCAGAAGGGCTTTTTGAAAGGACATGGGTTGATAGGAAAAGGTGTCTTTAACACTGAAAAAGGGTAAATTTAAATCAGCTATTAGGAAGAAATTCTTTGCTATGATTGTGGTGAGGCCCTGGCACAGGTTGCCCAGAGAAGTTGTGGATGCACCATTCCTGCAAGTGTTCCAGGACAGGCTGGATGAGGATCTGAGCATCCTGGTCTAGTGGGAAGTCTCCCTGCTCATAGCAGGGGAGCTGGAACAAGATGATCTTTAAGATCCCTTCTAATCCAAACCATTCTGTGATTCTATGATCTCTTGTGTTTGAGTGAGAAACTCCATCCAAGGTCAAGTTGGGAAAAAACCCAAAATCAACACAAAACATTTTCTTACAAAACCCCCAGAACACTAAGACATTCCTAACCAATTCCAGCTTTAATGGCATCTCTTGACCTTTTGTGTCAACTGACTGGCTCCATTGTGACTTTAGCTGTGTGAAAGGTCTTTAGGATTCAGATAGGTCAACCAGCTCAGAATGCCCCATGTGGAGAGGAAGCTTAGAATAGCACAAAGACATTCCTGCAAAATTAATCACTGATCCTTTTGCACATATTCCCCACCAAAACCACTAGTTTTAATAGTGACTTTTGGTGGGAAAGATATTTGTCCTTTTATTTCCAGAGTTAACTCATTTCACAAATAGTAACAAATAATAGCACTTGATGATCAACTCAGCACTAGAGCAAGGAACTTGCCCTTTTTATATCCACAAAATAGGCAGGAATTCACAGTCAATGTTATAACTTTTCATATATTACAAGTCACAGATTTATGAATGAAGACAGTTTGGATAAGCTGAATAATAACCTTTGCAGGATATACAGAATAAATTTACAACACAACTGCCACTTTTACAGGTGAGCTGTCTCTTTTTTATGATGGAGCATAGGATGCACTCAGAGATCTGTAAATTCCCATGTTAATGTATCTTTTTTAATGGAGTGTCCTAATAATAAAAAAAAAAGTAAATCTTCCTGTAAAGTTGTCATTTGGAATGCTATTACTTTAGAAGGTGCAGTGCAGAGGGAAGAAAGCCCTCCACTACAGAGCTGCTTCAAAACTTCTGTGAAAACAATTATTTGGGTTCTTTGTGTTTGTTAACTGTCACTGTTGCTAACCCTTTCCCCCCTCCCAGCCTGCTCTGTTCAACACTAAATCTTTCCCCAAAGGAATCTGCAGAACCAAACTTGCTCTCTGCTGCTCTTATTTTGAGAAACAAATAACACCTTCTCAACCATTTCCAGTGCCCAAAATGCTTCATTACAGCCAGATGTATCTGCCAAAAGAACCTTCCAAACTACATGCCTCTGAGTCTACAGTTGACTATTAAAAAGTAGTAAAGAGCCCGGTTTTATTCTCTAATTGATCTCATCTAGAAAAACACATTTTAGCTCATACGTTTACTGCTTTGACTTTTTTCTGTAGAAGTATCACACATGGATGTAAGGAAGGCAGGATTTTGACCTCTATTTCAACTTAAATTTCATTCCAAAGAGTGGTGTCAGAAGCTGAGGTTGAAGCCCAGAACTATTCTTATTCCTAAGCTTACCCATACTTCATAAATGGTTTGAAATAAAATTAAGTGTTTTTATTCCTGTATTAATTTAAAGGTTGATGTATCAAAATATTTGCATTACTTTTTAAATAGATATAGTAATAAAAACTGGTCTAAAAATAATAGGTCCTGTGACATTTTTGTACTAGGCCATTTTGATCATTAAGATGTTCTGCTTCTTGCATTGCTGAAATGATACAAAAATAATAATAAAACCCCCACAACAGTTTGCCAAGTTTTAATTACAAGATTATAGGGCTGGAATTCTTAATTTTATTTGCTGCTGGATTTAGCAAGTAAGTGGCTATCTAAGCTTCCTTTCCCAAGCTCTATTCTGCTATGTAACACACTGTTCCATGATTCCTTCTTTTGCCTTTATGTCAACAATCAGGAATGTATGAAAACCAAGAGCTATGGAAGGTTTTGTGTTGACTTCAGAAAAGAAGTGTATAAATGGATAACTGGACACCAATCCCAAAATTAAAAAATAGCAAGTCTTCCAAATGGAGGGTTTCCTTTTTATATATAAAATGCTGAAAAGAAGATTATCTCCAAGCCACTGATTGAGTCTCTTGTTTGCACAAAGCAGGATTCATTATCTAGCACAGCCCTTGAACCCACAGTTTTAACTTCAGGCAACCAGCCACAAGCCAGCTTAAAACCAGCAACACTCTGCCTACAAAGAAGAGCCCATAGGCTTCTTTAGGTTGTAGATATGATTGTCATTCAAAAGACACAGGATTAAACTTTTTTCTGAACATCCAGTAAACCACTAAAATCTTGAGGAAAAAAAATTCCATTAAACAACTGATTTCATAGTGCATTATAGAACCTCTTCATAACACTTACCTCTGCTGGCTGTCATTGCTCAGACTACCCCACCACAAGAAATAAATCTCCAAATATTCACCACTAATCACAGCACCTAAATAAAATAACTCATCCCACCAAAATATTACAGCTACTGCAAGACTTCTATACTGGCTCAATTCTGTGCAGGTGGTTGCAGGGAGCAGGGATTTGATTTGGGATTAAATTCACCTGAATTGGAAATGAAATTCACCTGTAGCAGAAAAACATTCTTTATAAGATTTAACAATTCCTAAGCAGCATTTTGAGCGTGTTATAATTTTTTTTTAATCAAAAGGAAGAGAAAGATAACATTGAAAGAAGATAAATAGTCAATGCAGTCACGAGCAGTTTAAAAATGAAAAAAAAAAATGGTTAATAGTCTGCTCATCCAGGTTGTATAGTGATAGGAAAAAACTGAAGGGGATGAAAATCTTACGGTAAAACATTTGGGACAAGCCTTTGTATTCATCTGTATAAAAGACATAGTATTCAGTAACGATAAAAATGTAGAACAGGACCATGTCTTTCTCATTTAATCCCATATGGATTCAGAAAACAAAAAAAGATCAATCAGGCTCAGCAGAGTGTTCCCTCCAACCATCAAAAGGAAATGCTGGCTTGGCTTTATTTTCCAAGCAGCTTGGCAATATCTATTCGTATTTCAAAACTGTTGTGATCTCTGTTCTTGTAAGTCCAAGGTATCTGACTTGTCACAGTTCTATGCATTTTCCTGGAAATCATGGGAGACCACCATCAGTTCAGGAATGTCTTGGGAAATCCACAAGTGTTCTGCAAACATTTGGTGGGTGACTGGCAATATTGAAGGAGGCTATACTTGGTTACCCAAACATTTTAACAGGAAACAGATTCTCCAAACAGAAATAAAGGCTGTTGAATAAGAAGGAAGATTGCAAAAGTTTACCAGGCTGACCCCTCCACTGGACACCAGGTCAGTGCCCACAACTGCCTGTAAAGAGAAACTGCTTCACCACAAATATTGGTACCATGACCTCAGATCATTCTCTTTAATAGATTTAGTCATGTTTGCTGAAGCCTTCATAAAATTTTAGTCACAAGTCAGGAAAAAAATCTGATGCAGAAAGGGATGTGGGAAACATCTCTGTTGTTACATTCTGTTGGGTCTGAAGCTGTGGAAATTTTAACAACTGTATCAAAAGTCTTTATCCATCCTTAGGTTAGGCTGAATCAAATTTATCTCCCTATTACTGAAATTCAAGAAGTTAAAGAAAATATTGAATAAGTAAGCAGATGTTTTCAGTTATCCTCCTTCCTGAAAAGGAAGTAGCTCAGACGACCAAATGAGGTGAAATAAAAAGAAAGTACATTTTGAACATACAGCTCTTCCTGTGAATCCTTTATGGGAAATGGATTTTTTCCATACAGTAGTTGCTTACAAAGTAGAGGTCTTGTTTATAGATTTTAAAATATTCATGCAAACATAATAGTTTCAGTTACATTTTCAGTCTTTTGATCCATATACAACATGGGAAAAAAAGAGTGTGTGAAAGGTTTAGATCGGTCTTAGAAACCTTTTAATTCCTGGAGTACAGAAAAACATTAGGCCTGGGTTGATTTTTTTAATATTAACTCTGCATTAAATCCCAGGAGTAGCATATTTCTATGACTTTTGCATAAGACAAATTCCAATATTAATTTCTGATCACCATGCTATTA
This sequence comes from Anomalospiza imberbis, assembly GCF_031753505.1. Taxonomy (NCBI): domain Eukaryota; kingdom Metazoa; phylum Chordata; class Aves; order Passeriformes; family Viduidae; genus Anomalospiza; species Anomalospiza imberbis. The sequence goes on from NC_089688.1 coordinate 26,244,331, forward strand.
TTATGCATATACTACACATTAACACTTCCATGATTCTAAATCAACACTCTGCAACCTGTAAATGTCCTCTGAACCTGCACAAATCCCACTGAAAGCAGTGCAGGGAGAAAAAAAAAAAAGTCTACTAATTTCACTGAGCTTTGGAACAGCATTCCCTAAAGATATTCAGGCTTACACGCCACCCTGTGTTAGACCTGCTCTTTTCCTGCATCTTCTCAAATGCAGCAATTGAGCCTGAAAGTTTCTATAAATCACATAATTGAGAAACCAATGCACATAAAAGGAATTATAGCAAAGTCATTTTTATTTTGTAATATCCTGGACCAACGCCCAGGATGGACTGCTCTCAGAGCTCCCTAGGTGATCATTATGGTTCAAGAAAGGTTTGGGAAAAATCATACTACAGTAAGTAAGTATTGAGTAGAGCCATTTGAATTGTTTATGTTTCAACCGCAATAGAATGTCACTAAGGAGATAGAAATTGCTACCTAAACTCATGACCAGAATTCAGAATTACCGATGGTTTCTCTTCAATGCAGCCAGTGTGTGCCTGAAGACAATCCACTGACTTCCAGAGTCACCCAAAATGACAGTGGCTTTCTGAAGGACTATTGTTAAATGCTATTTAACTATTCACCTTTTGGATCAGATTTTATTGCAGTGGAATTGCTATGCATTGATCCTGGTGAGTCTCTAACATTTCAGCTGAATCTACACACTTTTTGATAATGGCTTTTCACATTATTACTATGAATCAAGATTTACCTTAGCCCATAATCCAAAATTTTTCTTTTGAGATGAACCCTTGTGTTTGATTTCACTACTTATTGAGAAGGTAAAGATAAAGAGTACAGGTTTCTGTATGTCTGCTTTGTTAGGGATGTGTATCTCCCAGTGAATGGATTACAAACAAAAAAACCCAGATTTCCTATATTCTCCTTATGTAATCATAAAGTTGTCCTCTGCTGTTTTTCTGAGTTTTTTCCTTATAACAGAAAAAATGGTGCTGATGAAATTTGGGTTGCTGTTTTTGACTGAACTTGCAAATTGTATGGGAACTAAGTTATCTTGGCAACTCATCTCCTCTGCTACTCTGGGAACACGTAGGCTAAAAGGGTTCAAAAGAAATTCAGTGACACACAGAGTAATGTGTGAGCCCCATTTTCATAAGCAGCCAGGCTAAAAACAAACCTGAACTGGAACCTTTCTCTATGATCACCAAAATGGGAACTGGCTGTATCCATCATTTGGTACAGTGATAGAAGAAGACTGCAGAACTCATTCGTGTTCCACAGTGGTCTCCCAGTGACCACTTGTTCCACCCATTGGAACCACTCCATACAGCTTAACATCCCAGGAAGAGAAAGGTGTGGATAAACTGTGTGTGTGCTGTTCTGGAGTTCTGGGTGATACTGATGCAGTTTACTACTAATTGCTACCTTAGGGAAGCCTTACACAGCAGTGTAAGCAGTTCCCTGCACTGGCAGTGAAATACTGGGGGATTTCTCAAAGCCTGACAAAAGGAATGAAGTTCCCTGTCTCCTGGGGAACCAGCAGTGCTGAGAGACACTTGTCTGAAAGAGTGCCGAGTTGAGCCAGGGCGCCGTGCAAATTCTGTTTGCCGATTCTTTTGGCCACGAGTGAAATTTTTCCTGCTAGTAACAGGTAGGAACTAATAAATCCAGTATTTTCTAGAAAGAAAGAAAGAGGAATTAAACGCTAAAAAAAACCTCTTTAAACTGCCTCCATGGTGCGGGCAGGTACTGCCTTTACACTTCATTGGGAATGCTGATAGTCCATCAGTGAGATTTCAGATGCAACAGGAGAGCCCACTATACAAACACAACCTATGTCTAAATATATGTTGCTGCTCTGTTTCCCTCATGCTTTCTTATTTTTTATAGTGCTTATGAGATGATTCCTGGTCATAGGAAAAGTGTGAGTGGTTTTGTTTATCCTACTTGTTATAAGAGAACAATGTGCAGGCTGTTATTTCATTATTAAATTTAAAAACAAAGCAAACACCAGATCACTACAAGACTGAATTAGATGATAATATACCCATTTCTGCCTTACCTGTTTTAGCAAGACTTAGTATTACTGAGTGATGGTAGGTAAAGCTTCTACCATCAAGTACCAAAATCATTAAATGACTAATCCTCGTTGTCAACAAGATCTGCTTTCAAAGTTAAGTCTACCTTGTCTACCTTCCAAAAATTACCAGAAAATTTATGATTCAACAATGAACTCTTAATTGCTTCCTCTTTATGTTGATCTGTTTTCCTGGAAATACAATTAATTCTCTATGCTGAGCCTTTAAGAATGAAATAAATTGTAGCCCTTGCTCTCTTTGGCAATGCAATCACTTTTAATCAGTGCATAATTAGAATTTAAACAGTATCAACCTGTCCCTGTTGCAAGAAGGTAGCTGCACTTAAACTTCAATTACTCCTAAATTTAAAAATCAATTGCAAATAAAATGTCCTGCTGCTGATGCTAAAGAGATTAGAAAGACCAGAATACATTCACACAAGAAGCCAGTCATGTCAACACAATTGCAACAAGCAGCTGCCATAATGTAGGTAATTCTGCTGTAATGCAATATTAAGGCTTTTATCTAATCAAAGGCTGTGGGCTAAGGCTGTCAAAAAATACAAGATCCCTCAAAAGGCATAATACTATTTTTTTATATATGGCTTTATCTTGTGCAGGATAAATGAGCTATTTTGCTGAAAAAAATGGGGTTTTTTTTGATATGAATACTTTCTATGGTGGGAATTTAAAGGGTTTTTTAAATCATTGTTTCCTTTCCTCTTTAATTCCTCTACAGAAAAAAACTTTTTTTCTCACAATCTATCTACAGCAAGATGATGGAAAAGTTGAAAACCAGACATCCTTTGTGATGACTCTAAAAGTGTGAAATAACAAGTCCTTTTTATATATGTTTATCAAAATGTTTTCTGGAGATATCAAAATTGCAGTGAGACATTGGCCTTGCAAAGAGGCAGCTGGGATGGCCTTTGAGGAAACCTGGAGCTGGACTCAAGTTTCTGCACCTCAGATTTCTATGCTCACCCCTGCTAAGTGTGCAGGGAAAGGGCTCCCCGTGTGTGGCTGAAGAAGCAAAGTTTTCAGCAGGCACTGGAGAGGAGTGTGCTCCTCCTGGGACCTTCTCCAAGTGGGATTCCAGGTTCACAGGAACACTCAGCAGCTCTGGGCTGGAAGCCAGTTACTGCCATGTCCAAGGAGGGAAGGATCATGAGTTCTTCCTGTCTTAGGCACTGTAATACCTGAGGAAAAACTTGACAAATTGATTCTTATTCTTGGGTGGAAACTGCCAGAAAAAAAAAATTCAAATTTCATCACATCTACTTGGAGACTGTCTTTTTTAAAGGAATTACTCCAAACCATCTCTCTAGGGATGTGACTCTCATGTCACCATGGTAGGAAACAGTGAAGAATTATTGGCTGCAAAACAAAGCTAAACTGAAATGTGCTGAAAAGAGTATCCATGCCCTGCACTCTGTGAGCAGATACTGTTCTGCAAGCCTGGCTGTCATGCCCCTGCCTGCTAAACTACACTAATGCCTGTACAATCTGATTTCTATCAAAATGACTGTGGGGAAATCCCAAAAGCATTGAGATACCCCGCAAGAAAGTAGCCAGGTCTGCTATTCTGATCATTCTTTCATGTTTAGTATTCTGGAAATTGGGCTAAGTATACACCAATGACAGCAAATATTTATAAAAAGCATGGCAAACCCCACAAAGAAATTTTCTGCCTTCTTCCCTTTTCAGGGTAGGGAAGAAAATTTATTTTCCATCCAAGGCATACCTTTGGCTTGACTTCTTAAAAATCTCTTTATTTTTTTCAGATGGCAAAGGGACAAGCACATGGCAGCTGCATCAATACCAAGCAATGCTAGTGGGCACCTCTGGTAACACAAGAAGAAACTTTTTTAATTGGTATATACATGTATTTTCTTCTTAAACTTCTCCCTTTTCTAAAACAAATCACCATGGTACTGTTCAGAGCTGCTAAAAATTGTGGCTGAAGGATGCAAGCTGGGAAAAGGACTCAGAATACCTCTAATGGTCCCAGGTACAGGGGGAAAGTAAACTCGTTTTTAGAAAAGGTTTTAAGGCTTTGACTCATATGCAAATGGAGGCACTGCTTTGTGTCCCTTCTGGGTATTCCGTCCTTTCTCGTTTCTCCTGCAGGTAGGATTTAGCTGACAACAGCTGGGCCTGAATCCTTGGACAATCTGCACAAAATGCATCTGGGAAGAGAGAAGACTTCTCCCTCCTCCTCATTTTTGCACATCCACACCTACAATTTGGGCTCTCTCTCACATACACCTTGGTGTCTGCAGTCAGTTTTTATTTCTCCTTTACTGAGGCACATCTCCCACTGAGGTATCATTACCTCTGCACTCAATTCCCTTACTGAATATCCTAAAAAGAAACACAGTCTGACATCCTACAGTGTGTGAAAGTGAAATAAAAATGTTGTTTCTTTTTCCCCGTGTGATACAAAGTTAGAAATCCTTATCCATCCCTGTGATTTGGTTATTCTAACCTGATCAAGTGCCACTCAGTACTTCTTCATCTTAGACTGTGTTAGAAGCTGCAGCTCATATGGGAAAAAAAACATATATAGAGCAGAAATTATAAATGGTGTCAAAATAATTAAGGCCAGGTTTTCCATTTCACCTTCCCCAGCTTTTATGTATTTTCCTATCTCCTAAACCTACCAAGGACAAAGGATATAAATGTTCCTTTGAATATAGGTGGCTAAGTGCACACCTATACAACACAGCCTCTGGTGTCCATAAAAATGCATTAATTCCATCCTGGATCTATAGAGAAGAGGAATCTTTGTTGTGTGTTTGGGTCCTGATGTTAAACCTGAGGGTTTGCAGTATGTGATCACTGACACAGCAAGAACAGAATGACCTGACATCTTTATCTGCCATAAAGTGAGTGGAATTGAGCATGAAAACAACCAGGCAAACAATATCTGAAAGCTGGGGCTGCTAGAAGGCAGCCTGGCTCAGTGCCTGTTGTTACAGAGTCATAAGATTAGGGCACAACAGGAAAAGGCAGTATTTTATATTAGCTGAGATGAAGCTGCAGGTAGGGAAGGAGCAATACAGGAATTTGGAAACCCATCAGGCTTGTAACAGCAGAGAATAATAATTTTTTATATTAGACACCTGATCAGTTCCCACTTAGCTTGTTTTGCCTGGGAGCAATGCCAGGATGACTATTCCTTCCATGAGGATTTCCATGCTCATATAAACTTCTGTCTCTCTTCAGCTGAACAACCATCCTTAGTCTTTTTTACAAAAGTGTCTTTTGTAAGACACTTTTCTGGCAAATACAGTCAAATTGCTTTTTGTATTTACTGTGCTATTTGCTCATTAATAAAAAATATAATGTTATCCCTGAACATCAACATGCTGTCTAGTCTTACAACTGATGTTCTTCTGAAGGACTGAAAGTCCAGATTTCAGTTTTCCCATTATTCAACAAGACTCCAGAAAGGAGATATGGTCAATCAAAAATGAAATTGAAAAATCCAGGAAATTTGAAATGGAATGACTACAACCAATTGCACTGAGATGAAATGTGGTGCAGGGAAAAGGGCCAAAACTTGCCCAAATGATTCCCTTTGAATTCCCTAAAATCAGGAATTAAAGGGAAACAAAGTGACAGAAGAGAAACAGAAGATTTGAAACTTCAAAAGGGATAAAAAACCCAACCAACCTGATAGAACATGGACACCAGAAAAGCCAAGGGGATGACCTGAAGTGCAGGAATATGGCCCAAGCTTGCCCAACTGATCCTCATTGAAATTGCAAGATTCCATTCCCTTTCCTGAAAGGAAATTCTTCCTTTCAAGGAAACCACAATTGTTTTTTCAGACTTTGCAGACCAAAGAAATAATCAGAAAAAGGAGTAGGCATCCACTTTTCTGTAAGAAGTGCTGCCTCACTCTCTTGCCTCACTGAAAACTTGCCATTATCTTAATGTCTGTCTTCCTACATAAACATTATATTCTATATCACATATTCCTCCCAAAATGATCATCTGCAGCACTTTTATTCTCTGAAATACTAATTCTGCTGCACGTTTAGGAGTTAGTAAAATAACCTTGGGGATGTGCTTTGCTTGGGCATTCTGAGAGAACTTTGCTCACAAGAGAAGGTGCGAATAACACTGGTGCAGTGGAATTTCTGTTGAAGCCATTAGACAAACTTTAATTCCTCAGGCTTTGGGTAAGTTTTTGCCCAGTTCCTGTTTTTTTCTTCCTGTGACTCTGACATGTACAATCTAAATCCATCACACTAAGAATAAGATGGTTATTCCTTTCACAATGATATTTCTTGATATTTCAGCTGCTCTTTCTGTCTCTCATGTTCAGAACAGCTGGAATTTCTTGGTACCTCTGGAAAAGTGATATTTCTCCTCTCAGCTTCTCAGGATATCTCTGGCTGTTTTCTCATTAGGCTCACAGCAAGAAATAAATGAAGCAGGTGACTGGCACTGAGATTTTGATTCTGATGGGATCCCTGCCACACAGTGAGCTATAGCTGTAGCATTAAGTATGTGCTTTTAGGTGAGAAATAAAGATATAAAATAAGCTGACTATCACAACTCAAATAATACAGTTATGGCCCCATATAAGACAAGACTGTACATGTTTTAGTGGATTCCTCTTTTGTTCAAAACATCCTTTAACAGGTTTGACTCATGCAGTGGAACGATGCTCTATCCACAGTCCTTTCCCCAGCACGCCAGCATAATTTGTAATAGCAAGAGTCCACCCACCCAGAAGGACAAACCTGATTCTGCTGTAGTCTGTATACATTCTGCAGTTATCTCCAGGGAAAAGTAGATTGATAAGTCAATTTAATGGATGTCATGTTCATGCAAAGATAAGAAGCTTCCTTACCACCAAATTTGTTTTTTGCACTGTGGAGAGCTTCCTACTTTGCTAGTGTTGCCACCTAAGTGTAAATAGGTTATTTAACAAATATTATGCTTATGATTGAACTGTAGTTGTTGGCAGTGTTTTTTGGAGGCTATTCTAGCTCTGATTCTACTTTGAAGAAATTATAAGGAAGCAAAAAAGCCTCAAATAATTGTGAGAACAAGAATACTGAAAACTCTGCTAAAGCTCTCAAGATTTGAGAGTTTTGTTTTAGTCTACAGGGAGAACTACGATATTGGAGATTATTACTATGCGCCATAAAAAAAATGAAAAGTTCTTCTTACGCATATTAAGGATAAATTCTTTGTAATATATCAAGAGAGACTAAATTGAGCATATCTAATATGAGCATTAGAGAGATGGAGGTGCGTACAAGAACACTACTAAAGTTCAGTAAGGCAGTTGTCAAATATTGGGAGATATCTTCATAGTGTCGAAAATTAATAAAATTAAGGTGTCGTTTGAGCTGTCTGAATCTGAGCTGTTATAGTATATACAGCTTGAGGTACCTTATTTTCCACATTATTTATATTTGTATGCATGTTTAAATATTTTCTTTTTCATCTTAGTTCAAAAGATATAACTTATGTTGACTTTATTATTTATTATTTATAACCTTGATACATATTCATTTTATACTCTGTTCTTCTGAAGCACATTATTCATTAATATAGTCAATTACTTTATTGTGTGATCTTCTGGACTTTGGAGGTGGTTTATGCTTTTCATGAGTTGCCCAAATTTATTTGTTTTTGCATCTGAAAATAAGGAGTTCCACACCTTATTATAATTTAATTTTTCAGTCCTGACAGAAATGCTTCTGAATCCATTGAATTGAGGTGGAATACTGGGAGACAAGAAGATCTGATTCTTCCTGGTTTTACTATTTTTGTGTCAATGAAATTTCTATGTCTTGAAAAGAGCTGCCCCTTCTTTACTCTAGTTTCAATTAGAATAGAATCAAACCTAATTTAGGGTTAACACTGTCCATGCCTGATGCACTGAGTGCACAAAAATAGGCAATTCAGGTTCCCAGTGAAGGTCTGCAAGCTATATACCTTTAGTATATAGTCTAACCTTTAGTATATAGTCTATACCTTTAGCATATAGTCTGCAGCTGTACTTTTTATTATGTTGATCAAATGCAATCAGACTGCCAAGTTACAAGAGAAAGAAAAATGTATCTGGCTTGTTGAAATAAGATCCCTGCATAGCATTATAAACATTAATTACATTTCATTCATTAAATCAATGAAATTAGTCTCTTCTAATTAAGCTGACATACAAGGAGTGATTTTTATGTTCAGTTAATGCCTAAGTTAGGAAGTATAATAAGTCAACTGAAGCAATCAGTTCCTTAACCAGCACAAACTGATGCAGCCTTACTGAAATTCAGCGTGACTTTGCTAATTTACCACAGGGGAGACACTTGCCATTCAAATTCAGATCTCCTGACTTGCAATCTCCTGCACAGTGACTCTTTCACAAAGATGCCTACAAGGGTGGAATTTGCATAAGGTCTCTTTGCTGCTAACACAGGAGCCTGGGGTGCTCGAATGCTGTCAATACGGGAAGCGCTGGCTGCGCTGCATGGAGACAGGCAGTGCTTGGAAATGTGATGGCTTCTTCCCAAGGGGTCTGGCTGTCAGCTGCTTTTCCCTAGATTTCTGTCAGAGCAAGTCAACTTTTAGCACCTGTTCTTCAGAATTAAGGGATAAGAAGGAGGTTCCATAAATCTGTTACTGGTGCAGAGAAGTGTCTCAGAAGCTGCGCACTTTTGGTCCCTCGATGTTGGCTTTTCACAGCACCGTGAAAAGCCAACAGGACACACTATTAACAGCCTCCTGAGCACCTGCTAGCACTACATTAACTTGGTTGGTGGATGCAAGACCCATAGCACCTGTCCAGACCAGGAAATGGGTTTCCTGTGTGGGCAGGGGGGCAATGAGATCTGTATGGAGTCCCTGCAAAGAGTACCCTGCATAGAAACAAGCAGTCCCCCAGGTTGCTGTGAAACTACCTTTCTTTGTTCAGGAAATTCTGATTTCCTCTGTTGTTATAAATAATATTCTCTTTCAGTGGACACCTTCTGTCAGCAGCATCCCCATATTTAGACCTTACAATACTTAGGATAAATAAAAAACAGGAAATCAAGACTTTGTCCTCATAATTGCTGTGACTTTGCTGAACAAAACATATTTTCTGTGTATTTCCTGCTGTCTTTATCCCTTGCCCCATTCATGTCTGACTATGTAGACTGAAAGGTTTTCTGTGTTTTCTACACTATTATCATCTCTCTCTGTCCTGAGAGTAGTGCTTGGAGTGTAAACATTGGTGTCAGACCCTATACACTTCTAGGATGAATTGTAGGCTCCTGAACACAGTCCTGCACAGTGTGAAATGCTATAACAAGAGATGCTGTAATAAAAAAAATAATTCTAACAGACATTTTACTTAACTGAAAAAGTAATTTTTAGTTTATAGTTCCTCCATTTCCAATGAATCAGCTGATCCATACTGGTTAAAGAATCATCAGGCAGTCACTGGTCTAATGTAATTTAGCAATCTTCAAAGAGATGAACAGTGCATACTACTGGAAAGGATCTAAAAAATTAAAAACCCACCTATTATGTGATAGGATGGCTGCTGAAATAGTGAGTGTTACCCTGGGTGAAGGAACATTTACCTGCACAGGCATCATTACAAAGAGCCCAGCATATGCCCTTTCTAAACTTATGGATCCATCAAGCAACTTACAGTCTCTGTGCCTTGCTTCATATTTTAAGACAGTGCTTGTCAAGTACATAAGCAGAAGTTTCTGATTTATACTACATATGATGGCAATCAATTTTTGTCTTAGCACATTTTTGGTCCTATTTTTCTTTTACTGATGAACCTGACAAATACAGTTTTTCTTTTCAGAAATAACATACAAAAATCTTATTTTCACAGCTGTTCATCTGTCTATGCATCCTGCTAGTGATATAAGATTCAGCTGCCAAGGCAAGACAATCCAAGTCTCTTGTACTAATGCATTAAATCTTATGTTTTAAATAACAGTTTTTCACCTTGGTACTTCAAGAAAGGAACTGCTGCTGTTTTCAATTTCACTCAGCTGGGGATTATAAGAGGCAGTGTCTATTTCCACATAAACTGAGAAAAGTGAATGTTGTTATTTTTGATGATGTAGCAAAGAACTAATAACCCTGTGGGACCTTATTACATGGCTGAAAAGTGAATTAACTTTGGCGTAACCGTATTGAGCGAATTACTCTAATGATCTGTTTCCTAACTCTTATGGGTGATCTCATAACAATGCTCTCATAATCTGGGAGTACGCATGAGAGCATAAACTGATTGTGCTTTCCAAAATTCATTTTGGAAATTTGGAAAATTTCCAAAACGTTCATTCTCAAAGGAAGTCACTGAAACACTCTGTCATCACCTTGCTGAGGGAAGCGGTCACTCCTGTAGGTGATGATGACACCTTCTGTGACAGTGATAAAACTGGTCCAAAGCACAGGCACTCACATATACCCATGTAGATGTAAAATTAAAGGTGGCCCTCTGTGACAGAGAAGGAGCAGTTACTGTCTTCCTCTGACTGGTCACCTTATCCACAGGACAGGCTTTTCCAGGCAAAGCCACTCTGCCTGGAAACTTGTCATAAACATGAAAAGAAAATGAGCTGAAAGTTAAAAGGCAGAAACTTTTTGCTTTTACAGGAAAGGCCAAGTTTTTCAGCAGAGAGATTCTCAGGACTTTCTGTTGACCAATCTTCTGAGAGACTTGAAATTATGGACATTAAAACTCATTAGTCATTTATGCCTTAGAAGATGAAGGTCTAAGTATCTCATTTTTGTTTTCTGACAGATAAATATTTATCATAGTTTGAAATAACTCTGTCTAGGATTTCTCATTCATCAAAGCTCAGAGCAGGACATAACAAGGAATTATCTTCATGTGGCTCAGTAAATAAGTATCCATCCACATTGTATTTAAACACATCTGCAGTGTGGCTGACTTGCCCTGGGTCAGTGAATTTCTGCACAGAGCTAAAGCTCCTTGGAGACTGGCCCTGTGCTTCATTCTGTTTGCTGCTTCCTTGTCCTGGAGTCTCAACATTACTCACTAAATTTGCGTAACACTAATTAAGGATGTGATCAGACAAAGTAATCAACAGTAGTTCTGTCGTGCACTGTGATTATTTCAAGTTGAGATGTGAGTAAATATGCAATTTCAACACAGGGATTTTAATTTTCTAGCAGCAGGATTAATGAGTTTGCTTTGCATTGGTCACTACTGACGTGTGAAGTGATGGAAAGCAGAGGCAGCACGGAACACTTGTCCATGGCCACGCTCACCCTGCTGCTGTAGCCTCTCCCCTTCCAGATCCTGTTGCTTTAAACAGTTGTTTATCACAAAATCCTTGATGGAAGAAAGTATCATTTTGGAGATTAATTTTCTGGCGCCTGTGAAAAGACCAGCTGTTGGGTGACAGCCTGTCAAATTTTTTAAAACTATCCATCTTTAAAGGGCAAAAATACTATGTCTGACATGGGTAGCAGCAGTGGTCGTGCCAGGCAGCTAGTACAGCAGGTGAGTTCTGAGATACTACAGCACCATATGCTGTCTGCCAAAGCTCTGCAGCAGGAGATGAAACCTAAAACTGAACATAATAGAAATGTAGAAAAGTAGTGTCACTGCATGTCCTTAGCTGCCCATCCTGCACAAAGGCCTGGAAAGGGCAAGAGAGGTGTCATTCAGCTGTAGTCAGCACATGTTTCATTTGTTAAGGAATAAATAATAAATAATTTTTATCCTATGTTCACCAAGAAAGAACTGGAGCAGAGAGCAAGAAAATAGCAAAGCCAGAGGGGTCGGTGGTGGAGCTGGGTACCAAACCTTCTTCTGCACCCTGGAGATCCCTCAGCTCTCACACTTGCCAAGATGATATTATTTACTAAGAGCTGTTACCAGCTGTTTGCAAAGACAGACTATAAGAGGACTCTGAGGCAGTAATATGCATTATCTGAGCAGTCCATGTTTGAAATGTTGGTATTTTTCACAGCACTGTCCTTACCTGCCTGGGAATAATAAAACTGGTAGCAGTCATTTGAAATGGCAAGGAGCAGCTGTTTGTGTTTGCACTCTTGCCCAGCATAAATCTCAAACCACTTACAATAGCAGCACACTCAACCTGAGCTACAGCTGATCTCTAGTGATAAAATCTGATTTCCTTTTTGATCGGTTTCCCTGTGCCTGGAGTATTTCAAACACGGTGTCTTTCTTCAGGAAAGGAGTGAGACACACTGAAGCAAATCTGCTGAAACATCATTTGGCACTTCAAGCCAAGGATGGAAAAACATTGGGCAGAGACTTTTGCCTGTATCATGTGTTGGTCTTCCATAATAATGATACCTTTGCAAGTGTCACAAGCTGTGGTAGCATGTTCATTGCTGTCACACTGCCCCACCAGAGAGGGCATCTGAATTTAGTTCAGAGAAATCAGGTAAGACTGATGTTGCAGAAGTCACCCACTCCAGTCTCATTAAGTTGACTCAGACTGTGAACAGATGATTACCACCAAAAAGCTCTATCACGTTAACCCCTTCCTGAAGGCTCCTTTGACTGATCTGATGGTTTCCCTGGCTCCTGAAGTATTTTTGACTCAATTTGGTTGTTTTCCTCCCACTTTTCTCCCTTTGCCAATTCTTCTCTGTCATACAGATATTGCTTTGTCTTTTCAAGTGATGGTGTAGAATAGAAGAGCACTGGAGCAGAGACCTTGCTGTCTACTTTCCTGAAGGTTAAAACTGAGCAAGTCCACCACAAACTTAGTGTGCTACCACACTATAAATTATGTAAATGAAAACACTACTTGACATCCAATAGACAGATTAAACTGCTGAGAGAGAGGCATATTTTTTAGGACAGAGAGACACTTCTGATTTTGTTTGACCTCCTCTCAATACAGGCTGTAGAATATCATGCAATCACCTCCACATTCAATCCAATATTGTACTGGAGAACTAGAACACTTCCTTTAGAAATTTAACCGGGTATCAAGATTACCTCTGGGGAAGCAACTACTCCAAAGCTATGTGAGGCTGCAATTTTCAGCAGTCAGGAATATATGGCTACATCTGCAGATGCTAATGATTTAACTCATTTCTCTCTGTGGACCCTTCCTATTGTCTCCTTAATGCCTCTGCCATACCAGCATTTGAATGGGGAGGAGAGATATTAATTAAATATGTCCACGTCTAATTCCTCAAGTGAGAAATGAGCATGATCTAAAGTCATGGGGACAGACTATTTCTGTGTTGGCTTAGCATTTGGGAACTTCCCAGTTTGTTATAGCCTCAATTTCCAACTACATCTGTGCATTACATACAAATGGGTTAGATGACTGCAAAAAGAATCGCTAATTTAAGACAGCAATGCAAACATTTTTGACATTTAAACATTATCCAGTAAAGGTTCATGACCCTTCTATTTGACAAAAGTGAATACTAATGAGAACCCACACATTAGAGCCCTTCTGGGATAAAGAGACGAGGGAACATATTTCTATTATTTCATATTTTTTGTAACAAATTAATTCATTACTATGCTTCAAAGACTAACTAATTCCTCACAGTGGTGGTCTAGACATTTTTTTATTATTTTTTTTCTCTTCTGCTGCTACTGCTGCCCAAGTGGCCACTGATTAATGAAACAGAACATTCAGCATTACAAATGGAAAAAAATACTGGAGATTATGTACTTTGTACCTTCTCAAAGGCCAGCTGCTGTCCAGCTCAATTTATCACTTTCCTCTCCTCACTCCCTCTTCACCCACAGGTTTCTTTGACCTGCTTTCACTTCAGTATATATTTTCTCTTGCTCCAACGGTAATGTGTCTTCCTGCTAAGGAAGCCTGGTGAAATAGAAAAATGGGTGGAAAGCTTGACTCACACATAATGTGAAGATCTACATTACCAGTGTACATTAAAAATGACAGAAAATGACATTGACAATGGGGAACCTAAAATACTCCCTATTCTAACCTTGTGCATATAGCTTGGGCATACTCAGGAGTGCTCAGAGGCTGACCTTTGATTGTGTCGAGTTTCTTTGTAAAAATGAGTTTAGTTGAACTGGATTTTGGTGGTGATCTTGCCAGACTATGAGCAGGGCCAAGCTTTTTGTCTTTTGTTCATTTTTGTGTAGCTTGGAGATGATATCTAGCAACGTTCCTCTTCTGTACAGCACGCTGTATATTAGGGTAGTGACCTCAGCTGATAACCTTGCTGTCCCTGCAATTCAGAAAAAAAAAAGTTATGTGAACAGAGAGAACATCAAAGAAGGAAGCAGAAAGTTTAAAAAAATAAGTGTTCACTCGACAGATCCAGCTCATGCAGCACTGTGAGGTAGAACATGTATTTCTACTCCTTTTAACAGCTTAGGTATGGCTGTAGAAATGTCATGTAAATGGTCTCAAAAGCTGAATACTCTGAGTAAGCTTGTTCCATGCCATATATCAAGTTATTGTTAAGCACTGATAATACAGTTCCTTCTCTCATTTACTCCTGCTGAGGATCTCTCTCTAGCAAACAGTGCTTCTAACACCTTTTTCTTCCTTGGCATCCTGGCCCATTTCTGCACTCACGTTTTTTCCATGCTTCCAATTTGTCTGTTTGCTGTCAGCTCCCTATCACAGGGATATTGGGCCTGACTGAGAGGAGCTGATCTTCCCAAGGCAGCCTTGGAGCTGTGCTTTTGAATTAGTAGATGGAAAGTTGTTGATAACACACCAGTGCTTTAGCTACGCCTGAGCAGTGCTGGCACAGCATCAGCACTGCCTCTCCAGCATTCCCCCCAACATGGGAGGGGACATAGCCAGGACAGCTGATCCAAACTGACCAAAGGGATATTCCATATAATATGATGTCTGCTCAGCAACACAAGGCTCCTCAGGCAAGTTTGGACAGCCTGAGTGCCCTTCAGCCGCTCCTTGACAACACCTGTGCACAAAGGCAACATATTCTGTCAAAGTAGAAATTAGGCCTTGCAAGCTCTGCTAGCAATCAAATCTAGGCAGGAACTGAACACGGAGAAAACAGGATATTGCAAAGGTGTCAAAGGACTTCAGGAGTCTGGTGAGACTCAGCCTCCTGAATCATTTAGACCTTCCTTGTACATATGGAGAGGAATTATCCAAGGATCTCTCAGTGCTTTAAGCGGAGAAAAACCCAATTTGTGTACTTTGGCAGAGCTCCAAGAAACAAAAGCACAGGGGAAGATGGATGAGGGACCCCACAAGGGAGATCACACAGCTTTCTCCACCACATACTCCACTGCCTTGATTGGGCTTTTAAAGAATTAACGCTGTGTTCAAAACCTTTATGCAAACCATGAGAAATAATGTCTATTTTCCCCAAACAGGAGCAATGTTTTCCTTCAAAAAAGTAGTCAATTCAGATGAGAAAAAAGAATATCAAAATGCTATTTTGCTTGTAGTTATGCAGGTCATTAAGTCTTTTACTATCTATTAATTATTCTTCTTTGTCTAGGCTCATTATAAAATATCCAGCTGATACAGCTATTCTCAGTAGCCTGAGGAAGATACTTTGATGTTAAATGCTGTGCTATCAGAAAAATTTACAGAGTTGGCCTGGGGTTTTTGGCTTGTGTTATTTTTTATTTGAGTTTTTGTTTGTTTGCTTATTTGGTTTTAACTCCCTCCAATTTAACTCCCTCTCATGTAGTCTGTTGCTCATTTAACCTGAATTGAATTTGCCAAAATTTTGTACTAAAGCAAGTGATATTATTTTTGTGTTCTGTAACAGGGTTTTTTTCAGCTATATTTTTGGTCTTTTAAGACTGACCTATGAAACAACAATTTTCTGATCCACTTCTTCAACAGTAATTGTTCCTGCTCATCTTAATCACCCAGCACACAGTGTGTGCCTGAGGATTTATTCCAGGTGATTAAGACGATTTCCCAAGGATATTCCATATGATCCTTATTTGATTTACATCTCTCTTCATTTTCACTATTGTCTTCAAAATTGCAAAGGTTCAATACAGGTTTTGTTTTTAAAGGAAATCATGCTGAGAACTTCTCACTGCATTAATGCTTCTGATGCTCAAGGATGTTGGCAATTTGTGTGTATATAATTACAAAATTCTGGTTTGCTTGAGTTTTGTCCTTTTATTCACCCTATATAAAATGTTAAGAATAGCAGAGCCACAAATGCACTTCATGGTATTTCTGAACTGAAGATAAAATCTAATAATTACCTTTGTCATAAAACAAATTTCTTCCTCTAGAGGGATGATGAACAAGCTTTTTTGTGGTGTGCTGTCTAATAATTCAGCTGGTCACAAGGCTTCTGTATGGCCATACACCTGGAACATAAAAATCATCTCCGTTATTTTGAGGTTACTGGTAGAAAAATGAGATATGAAAATGTCACTGCAGAGATAAAAGGATTGGATAGGGGCAGTAATAATACCTGGGATAAAATTAAAACTTTTATCTAATTTTGTGCTTTAGGGTATGAAGTGAACACCAGCATAGTTCAGGGATATGTCCTTCCTCTGAATGTCTACCCTAGAGCACAAATGGTGACTGATTGGAATAGTTGGAGACATGGCTGCAATTTTTCGTCTTCCTTTGCTGAAAATACCTTCATCATTCTCAGACATTAAATGAACCTGTGCTATCTTGTGGTTTAGAAATTCCCTTGTTTTGACAGACCTGGCATTCCTGTGTCACAACAAAGCTGATTTCAGGTTGGTCCTGCATGGAAAAAAGCCTGGTGACAATTCTCAGCTGCAAGAACACATCTGTATCAGTTTGCTAAATAGAATGGGACCCAAAATTCATAATTCATCAGTACATGGCCAAATAAGTCATTAACTTGTGTGGGATTTAGATATGTAGGTATTTTAGAAGTATCTTGATCTCTTTTTTCACCTCTTTTCAGGTGGGCTCCTGGAAACACAAAAAACTGGGGAATCTTTGAGTTCCTCTGGAACTGGCAGTTCTACAAAAGTAGTGCCAAATATTCACCAAATGCAAACCAAAAGACATTCACTGAGACTAATGTGAAAAAAGCAGGTGAATTTGTCAGAGCCACTCCAGTTTATGACACCTGAAATTTTGACCCTGAACCGATGTATGGATAAAGCAGGTCCTTTACTTGCTTGCATGTCAAGTCCCATTTACCAGCTGACTAATGCAGAATGCAGCAAGAGGCACAAAAGGCATCCACAGTATCTGGAAAAGCACCCGAGGTCCAGTACTCTTTGCCCTTTTTTTCTGAAAGAGTGGTACTATTTGAGTGATTGCATTTAGAGATATTTTCCAAAAATCCTTGGAGAGTGGTATCAAAAATCTGGAAATAAGAATCAGCTCTAAAACATGGAGCTATGAGAATTACTAGAGGGACTCACAAAAGGTAAGTAAGAAATACACCCCCATTAACTTTAGTGTGTCCTAAACAATCAAAGTAATGCAAGTCTGAAGGTTCAGACTGTGCTACTGAGTTGGCACTTGCTGTCCCCACACCACTGTGACAGCATTGTGTAGCTGAAGAAATCTCTCAAAGTCTTTTGAGTGCTAAAATCCTAAAACAGAGCCACAGCTGACCTGGGCGATCCAAGCCCACAAACCATTGTTTGGCCACCTGGGGTTTAAATAGAAAATATGTACCAAGAGTTATGTAGAAAAATTATGATTCTCTTACTATCCAAATAGTAAACTGGTTATAGAAAAAGTTCTAGTTCTTGGGAATTCCAAGATTGTATCCTCTGGTGCCTATTTGAAGCTACTCAGTCCAAGCAGAGTGTGGGCTGAGCTGACACAGCTCAGGAGCTCTCTGGGTCTGCAGAAGCATTTCAGCACTGCACTTTGCAGGGTAGATGAAGCCCCTATCACAAATGGGAAGACAAACTCCTCTAAGAGTAATTTGAGGTTTCACAACCAAAATAGTAGGTAACCATCCTTCTCAACTACGTTTTAGCTGGCATTGGCTCTTCAAACCTGCACTGAAGTGCTCAAGGCAAAGGTTTTTAAAAAAATATCTTGCTACACACATGAATTTCCATGTTCCTATTGTCTACATGTGGGGGACATTCAGTCTCCTTCCTGTTCCCTCTTTGTGTCACAAACGTTTTCTTGTGACTAGCAAAGTGAACTAAAACTGAAGGAGACAAAAAATTATAAACCAAATTTATTTCAGAGCAAAGGAAATAAAAAGAGTACAGTTCCCAACAAAAATAATTTCTACTTCCTCTATTTATTTCATATCTACCTTCAGTAATGATGAATAAATAAAAATTAGGCAGGAACCGTACCCTTTCTCAAAAAATAGAATCAGTCATCCTCTGTGCTTAAGAAACATAAAATTGATGTAAAGGAACAACAGACACTATTTTTTCTTCTGGGGTGTTATTCTCTTGCGATGGAAGCCAATTAGTGTTGTTCTCTGAAGAAACATGAAAACATTAGAGAGATGTTTTCATTTTTTTGTCTGAAAAGAAACAAAAAGAGTGAAAATAATCTGATCTAGAAAGATATTTTCATGTGCCTTCAAAAAATGGAGACAGAAAAAGAGACTATTGTCGTTTTCCTGACAAACATAATGCAACTTTACTCTTGAAAATGCTGGAGTTCTGATTTTTTCCATTAATATTATCTACTGAAAATGTTCTGTTTCAGACAGTGTCTCACTTTGCCAAAATTTTCCTGCTGAATTATTTCCTTTAAACAGTGTAGCAAAGATGCTTCTAAAGCATTGCTGCCTGTTGAGATCAGGAGTTCAGGTAGGAAGAAATGTTCATTTTTTTCAAAAGTTCTTGCAGGAAGATTGTTGCTTGTCTTCATTTTGAAGTGGATTTTTTTACTCTTCTGGAATGCACCTTCCTTTCTCCTCAAAAGACTCCTGTTTGCATTAGAGTAGCCTGAAGACAAATGTGACCCTGCTCTGGGAGAAGCCTTAGATCTTGCCTTGGGAAATGGAAAAACACCAAGACTCCATGGAGCTGTGAGCCTGTGCTTGTGCAAGCATCACTCATGGCCTGACACAGCCAGGCACTGCTGCTTCACCGTCAGCCCTGAGGGGACTGAATGAGTCTTAGAATGATGAGGTAAACGGCCTCTCTGTGCCAGCAAGCATTTGGATTGATATTTGAACATGCAAAAACTGGATAAGTTTGCAAACAAAGCCAGAAGGAACATTGGAGATGACAGCACCAGGGGAATGGCTCCTCCGAGAAGCTCTGGAGGCACCAGCTGGCAGGGCAGAGGGATCATGGTGATGGAGATGTGCAAGGACCCACAACACTTTAAACATTTCCACAAACATCCAGTGGGCATTCGTAGTGTCCAGGGACAAATTCCAATTTGGACAACTTGCCAAATGCTGTCCTAAAGAAAGAAATACCAAACTAACCATGTAAGCAAGTTATTCCTGCAGCTCAATGGGCAGTTTTGTGGGAGAGAGCCCTAACTGCCATGACATATCACAATTTATTTGGTACAGCAGGTGACAGAAAAGCAAAGAGAAGGGACTAAATCCTCCAGGTCCTCAGCTGCAGAGGAAGATGGTCAGCAAATTCCAGACAGCTTCAAGTGATGAAGCTGACACATTTTAGGGAATTAGCACCTGACATCTGGAAATTATAAACACACTACTGAAAGGCAAGAGCTGGCTGTATTCCTTCCACTATCCTGTTAATACACAATAAAAAGGTGAATTAATCTTGTTGATCGTGTTGTTCCTTGTTGATTGTGACTTTTCTTTTTAAAGTGATGGTTTTATTTGCTTATCTAGATTTTTGAACTATATTAACCAGCTACATTTTTTGGCAACAGGGAGATTCTGCTGATTTGTTTGCACAGATGGCTAGCCCATTGCTGAAGTCCTTTATTTGGAAAGACACAGCCTTAAAAAGCTGATGGTGTCAGTAAGAAAAATCCTGTATTTCTGTTTTTTTCTTTAACAACAGGGAAAAATGGGATGAGAACATCCAATCTCAAATTGGATGAGAACATCCAATTTACCATTACAGAATTGATGTGATTTTCTTGATCTTCCCTCTGTCTTAAAAGATTCTGGCTTTTAAAATATAATGTAAATACTTGCTAGGGTATTTGCAGCATAAAAGAAGTCAGACCTACGGCAGCACTAAACGATCAATGGACTTGAATAAAATCAGCATAAAAGTAGCATAAATGCCTTTAGCATAAAAACAGCTAAGGCAGAACAAAACCAGTGGTTTCCTTGCTGATTCAAGTTGTGACAAGTCATGACACCCATAATTTTGTTTCAGAGATCATTTGTTCTCACAGCTGTAGCTGTAACAAAATATCTTCCATGCATCTCTCTACATCAGAGACCTAAAGTCCTCTGCAGGCCTTAACAAGAAATTTCTTGGCTTTTGAGAAATTAAATAAACTTGTCAGTACACTAATATATCAGTTCAAATTTTTATGACACCTATGCAAATTTACTTAATCTAAAGAGAACGTGAGTTCCCTACATGAAAACTCATCACATCTAATCTGATTTTGATAATCCTGTATGTGTATTTCAGGGTTTCCTGCTTGCTTGGCTAACATGGACTATTATTCTGCAACCTCCCATCTGTAGTTCTGGTTGTTTTTCTGACTTGATTTGGTAACAATATTTTAGAAATGTTGAGGTCTTTCCAATGCCTTAAATCCAAAACAAGGGTCATGGGAAAAACTCTTATGCTTGAGTGTAACCACAGCAAAGTGAAGCCTGGGCCAGAGATAATATCTTTGAATGATAAAGGAAGCAGATTAAACACATGGGACTGTCCAGAGACATTTACACATAAGGCAGGCCATTAATGGGCAATGAACTAATGATACATCTTCAGAAAATGCTTCCTCTGTGCCCAGAACCACTAACAAGATACATAAGAGGTATACACTCACCACATATTAGGCACTGGGCTTGGGTGACTTGTGTCCCAGGATGCCCAATTTAGTTGATATAGCAGGATGAGCTGCTCCAGACAGCAGGTGAGAGCAGGTGCTGCAGAGGTGGCAGTGAGTATTTCTCATCATGTTACAGAGGAATTGCACCACAGCAGTTTAATATGTCAGACCTGAGTGTAAAATTTTATGATCTGCTTGGTGCAGTCAGGGATTGAAAGCATGTCTGTGCTGTGAGAGGCTGAACATATGATGGCACACAAGCACTTACCTCTGGGACTGAACTAAATGAGAATACAAGCAAATGAAAGGAGAAGCAGAAACAAGAAGGCAAGAGAAAACAACCTGAGAGGCTACAAATGCAAACACTTTTCAGTCCTTTTGTGATATTCTTTATGTGTGTACCCCGCACTAGTTCTGCTGTATTGTTCTGTTCTTTAAACCACATGGAGTTTACAAAGAGCTTTAAAAAATCTGGGAGAAATATCCTGTGCTTATTCTAAGCTGTGGGATAGAGCACACTGCAGACATGCAGAGTCGAAGATGAGATGGGCAGTGCCGGGTAATAGTGAGAAAAGCCTGTACAACTTACAGCACAGTGCTCTAATTAACAAAGAACGTAACAAAGATAGACATTCCAGATCTATGTCTAATTCTCCTTCAAGTAATTGTACTTCTGTAAAGGAATCTGCAAGGACACAGTCCTAACCTGTGTGTGAATGGCTTTAACCTCCTTCCATGGTTTCGTCCTGATGAAGCTTTCCTCCTCATTTTGTATTCCTTATGAATTTCTGGGCTCCAGCCAGAATCAGAACCAAAAATGAGGCACTGCAACTCTGAAGGAATTTCAGTCTGGGAACCTAGACATGGGAAATCTCATGAGAAAGCATGCTGTGAAACTGCTGGACAGGTTTGGCAAACTTGAAAGATGAGAGTAGCCTGGACAAAACTTCACATTGGTGATTATTGGTGCAATTTGGATGTAAACTTTTAAATCTAATTGGTCTGAATGATGTCTGTATATTCACTTATATTCTGCTTGTATTCACACCACTGGCAATGAATCTGTGAAGCAAAATGGCTGGTGCTGAGGACCAAATATCACTGGGTTCATTTTGGTTTTTATGTAATTTATGTCATTTTTTATGTCAGATTTACATCAGACAGGGTCCCAAACCATTTGCATCTCCCAAAATTCCCCTGCTGTAGGAACCAAAGTATGGTAAATAGAATTTGCTTCAAAAGCACACTTCTGCCCCAAGAAGACATGGTAACATAGATGCGTCTGAAGGTACCTGGCAATGACAAATCATATCTGAATAATTAAACCATGAAAGGGCTTTATAGATATTTATTATAGACAATTAGAAAATGGAACTTTACCAGAAAGAAAAAAAACTGACAAAATCTCCTAAATTCCAAAATATTCTTCTGAACATTCAATGAAAAAAATATTGGTGAGAACTTAAACACTTTCTTTTTCAAGCAAAACATACCAAGGTATTTTGATTCTACATTTCTTGGCTCTTTGCATCAAGTTTGTCTAATTCACTCAATCAGATTCCCAAATTTTAGCTCTGTGCTTTGGAAAAACAAGATCCATCTGGTAGATGCAGACAAAACCACCATAAAAAGGATTAACTTCTATGATATTTTTCTCATTTTCATTCCCAATCTTGGGAAGGACCCAGAACAAAATTCACAATAAGAAAAAAGGGCTCTGTTTTTATGGAAGAAGTTATCACTTGATAGGGAGCATCAAGGCTGAGCTTAATGGATGAAAAATACAGTCAGGCATGAGAATTTGGTAGCCATGAAACCTCTAACTCCCTGTGTGCTGTATGGCCTTTCCACACACAACAACAGCCTGACCAAAAAAGCAGTTTTTGCCTGCTGACATGAAGGAGTGACACCATTACCACCAGAACTACTGTGAAGTTGACACATGCATAAAACCTGTGCATTTCATACAGTAGGAATAGGGGACACATGCAGCCAGAATAGAATTATAATATACTGTCCTCAGAACAAAGAGAGCTACCTCAGAATTCAGTGGTCATTTAGTGTCTGCAGCACTGCTGGGTACAGATAAAAGGTTTGATTTCTCCCAGTCTGAATGCCTCTGTGGCAAAAATGGGCTGGGAGAACATTGCTTTGCCGAGGAGTTTGCTCTTCAAATGTGCTGCATGTAATTAGGGGCATTTGCATGAAATTTCTACATCCTCAAGGCTCAGGTTAGAAACACACACATCTGTCACAACTTGACATGTTCAATGAAAGAAGAAATAGATTTGAAATCATTACAGGGTGGTTATTTTTAATGAGAGAACAAGTCAAAATACAAAGGAAGGAGACAGGAAAGGAAAGCATTCAGGGACTATCAAGAGCATGTCAAAGCTGCAGTGTTAATGGTAAAAAAACAGCAAAAAACTTTTTAATTTCATGTCTTTATCTTCAAGTCTCAGAAATTATAATAATTCTTAAAACTGTGATTTGTATGTTAGCTAAAGGTTAATGATTTTTATTTATAGCACCTCAAGGCGAAGCTCATTGACAATTTCCCATGGATGACAACAATGTCTGGAATAGATTTTTAATTGTGGGAGTTATTAGGAAGATTTCAAAAATCTAGGCCTGTTAATGTTTTATTCAAATTTCAGGGACCAGCTGATGTTCTTTAGCAAGACATCTTTTAGACTCTGCTGGTGTTTTATCAGACTGGTGATAAAGAGGGCTTTTGGCTTACAGTAGCATACAGCTCAGCAGTATGACTGCTTTGCTCTTTAAATTTTCTTTTCTTGAGGATAACTTTAGGCAAAAAGCAATTACCCAGTGTCCTGGATTCAGCTGGGATAGAGTTAATTTTCTTCCTGGTAGCTGGTCCAGTGCTGTGCTTTGGACTGGCTTTGAGAATGATGCTGATAAGCCAGGAATGTTTTAGCTGTTGCTGAGCAGCTCTCACAGGACTTGTCAGCTTCTCTGCCCCGCCAGCGAGGAGGCTGGGGGAGCACAAGGAGCTGGGAGGGGACACACAGGACAGCTGACCCCAACTGGTCTGAGGGATATTCCAGACCATGTGGCACCGTGCTCAGCCTAGGAAAAGCTGGCTGGGGGTGGATGCTCAAGAACTGACTGGGTATCAGCTGCTTGGTAATTAGCAATTGTTTTGCATTTGCATCACTTGTTTTTCTTGAATTTTATTTCACCTTCTTGCTGTTATTTTCTCCTTAATTAAAATTATTGGTGTTGTTATTATTATTCAATTATTAAACTGTTCCTATCTCAACCCTGAAGCTTTCTTACTTTTACTTTTCTGGTTCCCTCCCTGTCCCAGGGAGGCTGGAGGAGGTGGAGTGAGCAGTTGTGTGGTGTTCAGTTATCAGCTGGGTTAAACCACAACCTTCAGCTGCTGAGGACATCCAGATTCCTTCTTTAGATCTTTTGAGAGGCCATGTTGGTACTACTTTAACGTGGTGCCAGTAGTTACAAGAGCAAATTTACTCTTCTGAAGATAGCATTCTGCTTTACAGTTAGGGAATGTTCCAAACCACAGGCATCTTGCTGAAACTACAAAACCACCTTAATCAAGGTGAAAGCCCTAAACTCCCACTGTGATCCAGCAGAGTCAATTAATGCACTACTTTTAGTAGAACAAAAAAATGGAGAGGATCAAGAGTGAATAAAATATTTCTTCCTTTAAGCAAGGTTGAACACTGAGTTGAAACCTTAGTCAGCTTAGGTCTGTGACAAATGCTTTTTTTATTGGCCTTCTATTTAAGCAACAGGAAAAGCATCCCTGGCAAATGTAACAAAACTCCAGACAGTTAAAACACTTAAAACTTAAACAAATATGGAAATCTTTAACTTTAACACTAGCCCTTTTTTCTTTTCTATTTAGGTACAGAGAATTTTTTTGTGATGCTGCCTCCTGGAATGTCTTTCTGTTGGTAATGGAGGTGGCCTTAATTGCCCTCTTGCAAGTCATTGTTACCTAAAATGAGCTAACAGAAGTTTCTTCTTTTGAGTTCTCTTATGAGTATGAATATATTTTCTTGGAGACAAAATAAAACAAATACCCAGAGAATGAGGAAGAAGGAACAACAAAGATAAATGTGCTGCTTCTGCAGACCATGGCATGAAGTGTCTCTGTAAGAGAAACAAGGGCTGGTAAACATCCCTGTAGGTGCCTGAACAAACACACATCACTAACAGGTTATTTCAGGCAGAGCTGCCTTCCTGGTCACAGGCTCAGAGCAGCACAGCCAGACACTCTTCTCCACAGTAGATTATTTTCTTTAGTAAAATGCAAAGAAGGAAGAAAGGAAACAGAGTCAAGAGCAGAAAGAGCACATATTTATATGTGGGCAGCAGTGGGAAAATGAGTAATCTTCCAGGTGGAAAACATTAATTTTTTTATGGCACACTTTATTTCTCCAACCTTCAATAAAACCTTGACCAAAGGCTGACTGATAACTTTGGTGGAGGCTGTGGTCTCAAAAGCTTGCAAGAAAGGCAGAAAGGGTGGAGAAGGTTGTTATTTTCTCCCATTAGTAATGCTGGTTTCAGTACTAAATTAAAATAATCTCAGGTGTTTTTTCCATCCTCTACTCTGCTCATATTTCTTTCTGATGTTTCTGTTTAGTTCAGGAGGTGACATTGGTTTGATTGCAGAACCTATGCCAGGTGATAAAATGGTATCAACAGATTTAAAACTTGATTATATCCATCTTTCCATCTTTAAATTTAAGCTAAATTTATAAATAACTTGCAGTTGTTCTTCTTTTATCTTGACCAACATTGCCTGTACTTCACATCCAGCTTTGAAAACACACACATTTCCTTTTGAAACTTTTAAAAGAAGCTTCACTTTTTAATTTTCTTTTCTTTTTTTACATTCTTTTTATGCTATAAAATAAAGCATGAAGTGATGCAAAGAATTTCATCTGCACAGCCAGAGTTATTGATTTGGCATCCAAAAAGAATTAATCACTGGATTTATATCCTGTCGTCCATTAATTTAACTAGTCTTCCACAACCATAGTCTCCAGAGACATGCCAACATGAAGAAATATATTCCCTGTTAATTCCACGTTGAAAGATCAATGAAGTGTCCCAGAACTTGGTGTTAAAGTTCATCTTACCCATTTTTATTAAAGGTTTCATTCCTTTACATGCCACAGTAGTATTTTATGTTGCAGTCTCCAGTGACATAAGAAGAACGGATGTTGAGTGGTACCTGAATGAGGCAGAGATTAAACACAGTCTCAGCATCCACAGCAGTTCTGTTCTCAGGACTCTCTGCCACCCTTTCTGGCTTTTGAGAGGATGTCTGTGGGGTCCTGGTCTATGGCTGCAGTATCTCACCCAAAGTACTGGGAGCACTACAGCACAAAGGTTTGAAATGCACATTTCACCCATCATAATAACAACTGGACCTGTCAGTGGGGACATGAACACAAATGACTTCTGTTAATGTTGGAATTGTATTAAGGGCTCATGAGCATGGCATTTATGGCTGCCTTGCCATACCAAAAAACACAACAGCTCTTGATTACATTTCCATTTATGAGTTTAGAAGACTAATTTATGAAAACCATGTCTGGAAATAATGCAACTGAAGTGTTTTTACTAGTGTTGATGTTACATTAGATATAAAGAACATGACACAGACTTATTCCACATACCAACAAAGAAAAAAAAAAAAAACAACTAATTTAAATTAAGCAGCCAGTTCTGTGCAGTCATGGTTCAGATCTCTGAACTGACCAGAGACCTTCTCTTTCTCATGTCAGCTTTATGAAGTAGTATGGAAGGCTTCCCTGCTGTCCAAACTCAAAATTTGTTGCCACGACTTCCAGGAGGTTTAAAACTGAGAACAGGGTGGGACTACATCTGCCCAATTAGATTATCTTAAATCCATCACAAACATGCAGCCTGAGGAACCTAGTGAAGGCTCAAGTACTTTACTATTCAGTCTCATTAGATTTGTTTTCTTTAGCCTTTTCTCTTTCCTTGCCCTTTGCACAGAAGTCCCTAAGTAGGATGTCAAAACAAACAGTACCCAAGTGGGAGATAAACATTTGATTTTGTGATTTAAAGTTAGTTTCAGATGGCTAAACTATCCCACAATGCCCCAGAATGCATCTCAATTCACACAGGGAAAAAAACTTACATAAAAATGAAAGAGCAATCTAAATCTACAGAGAACTGCTAAGTACTTCCATATTGCAGCTGATATTATGGTCTTTAGGAAAGATCCACAAAGGCCTACAGACAAGAACAAGACAAGATATGAACACTAGGCTATCTGCAGAAGGCCAAGGTCATGCAAAAATGTTTTTCTATTTTTCTGTTTTTCCTGTTCTGTGAAAAATCAGTATTTCTCTCAGACTTGTTATATTGTAAATGGAGCTCCATAGCACTAGCTTTGCACTGCATCTATGAGACACTTTTTGAAACTGCTGGAAGACTGGATAGAATTCAAAATAATGACAGATTCTGCTAAAAATGCTGAATCAGAAACTTCAAGCCAGATTTGCTTCATTCAGTTGGGAAGTTGGGACTTTGCCCCTTTTTATTTTTTGCAGGGTCAGGGTCAGCCCTTGAGGAGAGCAACAAATAGGACGGATGAAGGCATCATGCTCTGACCAGGAGACATGATTGCTGCAATGGAACTGGAGAACTTCTGGGAGATCACACTGACCTTGTAAAGTCCATGTCACTCACACCATTGGAAAAGAGGGGGGTTCTTATCAAGACCAAGAATAGTCTTGCCATACACATGAAAGCAAAGCAAAACAGAAGAGGAAACCATTGTTTCCACAAGCAAATTGTCAGCAGTCTGTAGTGCCCCTGACATTTAGAATCCATGATAAAGCTTTTATTTCTATTGTGCATTTAAAAATTGCAATGCAGTCACCAAGTCCTACTGAAACCAAAAGAAAAGGGATGTTGTTTTCACATTATATGTCAAAGCAGTCTGGAAACTGTAGTCTTTCTTTCCTTATTATTTATTCTGTTTGCTTTGGTTACCTCACAATACATGACCAGAACAAAACCTTAGAGAGAAAGCATTTCCTTACCCAAAGAAAACTCACCAGATTTTGAAACATTTTTACCTTCCATAAAAGGACACAAAAGACATGAAAATTTTCACAAAATTAAAATCTCCCAAAAACTAGATCAAATTTTGCCTAGTTTTATACTTTATTTTGCCTTTCACCAGAGATGAAGCTACTTCTGCAAGTGAAATTTTAAAACAAAAGAGCAAAGCAAAACAAAAGGCACTTCAGATTATAAGAAAATCTCTGCTTGTTTGGTGTGTCAAAACCAAGCTTTGGATTATTTCTACATCAGCTTATTGAAAGCCCTGGTAAGTGAAATTGAAGGCCGGGTGCCTCAAAACCAGCTGTAATTCTGTCACAAAGTGGGGCTTTTCACCTGAGAGCGGCAGTGAAGGGAATGTATCTTGACAGTCAGTCAGAGAATGACTTTGAGTGTGGATGTGATGCCACTGCTAGAAAAGCTGATTCAAACTCACCAGACTGTCCTCCAGAACCACAAGTGTGCAGAGATGCTTTCTAATCTGCTGTACACCAGGCTTCTACCAATTGGTTTCCTGTGCTGGAAAAGGACCCAGTGGCATAAGTAGACCCAATTCCAGAGTTACATAGCAAAATTTATTAAATTAATTTTCAAATGGAACATGTGTTGACCTCAGCTCTATACTGGTGCAGGTTAAATTTCAATAAAATCAGTGTTTTTCAGCAGATAAATATCCTCAAATCCCTTCTCAACTAATTTAAACCTCTCAGTACTGCTGTCCTTTGAAGCTATATTCATTTGCTCCTGCTAGGCCTTGTTCTACATCTTGATCAACTCAGTCTCAGTTGATTCATCTTTCCTATGACACGAGAATGTGAGCCTGAGAACAGGATCTAAATGAGGACAGTACCTTATTAATTCAAACATCAGCTGATGGGAAGGCAAAATTATTTTATTGCAGTCCCTTCAGCAGTGAAATACAAATGACTACAGCAGATGTTACCATGAAAATTTAACTCTGATTTTCTTTTCCAGCAACCAGCCTATAATTTAACCTTTTAGCCAGGCTGGCACTCTTAGCAGTGATGCACTACCCTGACTTCTTTAATATCTTGACTGAGGACAGTGGAGTTGTCCTCTAATGGCTTGGTATGCAGGGACACCTACTACAAGTCCAGCTGACAGCACTGAGAGTGAATTTGCTGTGCAACCCACTCTTCATGACCAATTAATCAAAATTTGGACACAAAGTTTGAACATTACATCTTTTTGCCTGCCCACCCACAACTGACAGACTGGGTAATTTCAACCAAAATGATTCTTTCGAAGTCATGGTGAAGGGAAAATACATTAAACTTGTTTGACTGCAGAGTCCTGCTCTTTATTTTTTTGAATAATGATTTTCCCTCCAGTCTCTCTAGAGGTCATTTACATTTGGGAACAGAATAAAATCTTGTCACTGTGTTTTGCCATCTGAAAAAACTGTCCAAATTTGATCAAGCTATGAGAAAAATGCAATTTACACACCATGTGTTCTCTAGGAACTTCATAATCTGTTATTTTAACCTTCAAAGATTTCTTCTCGAGAATAATGCTCTGGTCCAGTCTCATAGCTCTGCTCCCCACATATGGGCATGCTGAAACCTAATATACTGACAATTCAGTGGAGTCTGATTTAAAAAAAACAATTATGAAAGACAGTGCACATTTATTTGAATACCATAGGTTTTGTATGAACAAAAAATTGTCAGGAATTAATTTACTAAAGGAAGCTGGTTATAAAATGTAGGTATTCCTGATGATTCTGTGTATTTTGCAGTTTCAGAAATTAGAAAAGAAATGTGAAGAAAAATAATGGGTAAGAGTAGTGTGAAGCAATCCATTGCAATAGCAAATGAAACAACACGCACTGCAGGAAGAATTCATGAGGAAGGATTAGAGGTTCTGTGACCCACAGTCATGGGACTGGTACCTCTGTGAAGCAAAATTAAGGTCCTTTATCGGGAAATGTCAAAAAATAGGGAAACCAGCAGCATTAATAGACCTGTTTTAACACATTAAAGATTCCAACTTCACTTGTCTTCTCCTTTGAGACTGGCGAAATTCCAAAGTTGCAGTTTCTGCATACATCTGTTCACTTGGCTTATCTGATAAGTGTGTTCAGGGCAGGCTATGAGACTTGCAGATATAAAAGCTGTGTGATATATTTTGCTTTGGAAACAGATCTTAAGCAAATCACCCTGATCAAATTGAATTGAATTGAATTTCTTCAACAGCTATGCATACTCACCAGATGTGTTAGTGCATTATTTTAGGAAAACAGCAAAGACATGGGGAGAAGAAAAAAGATCAGGGACTAATTTGAAGGGAACAAAAGGAAATGCATGCATACAATGGAGAAAATATCTCCCCAAGCCCCTAAAAGGTGTTCAAGATTTCTACATCTGTGTTCATTTTCTGAAAGAAATCAGCTGTGAAACATCCATGGGAATGAAAGGTTTGCCTGGAGACATCTACAGAAAACTTACTAAGAGCTGAAGAAAAAACTATTTAATTCCAGGAAAAGACTGGGAATTCCTTCAGCAGGCCAGTTGCCCAAGTAAGGGGCTTCTTAACAACTGAAAGGAAATGCAAAGAAAGAACACTTAATAAGTGGGGGGGGGAAAGAGATAAGCAGCATGAAAATGAAAGCGCTGCTTTGCCAAGAGTAAATCCCAGGTGGAGGAAAAACTAGCAGAGGATATCCAGAGCAATAAGAAGGGATTCAACAGATACAATAGTTCCAAGAGAACTTCTGGGAAAAGTTGGGTCTGCTGCTGAATAAGGAGACAGCATGGATGACACAAGGAAGGCTAAAGTGTTCCCTGTCCTTGCCTTGGCAAAGACTGTTCCTGTACTTGAATGTGTACCAGCACAGCCTAGAAAGAGGGAGACAGACACCACTGTGTGAAGAACAGGTCTTGTAATGCTGAGCTGCTCTGACTAATCACAGTGCAGTGTAAATTGCTCAGTTTGGTTACCCCAAATTAGTGGCAGGTTTTGGTGTCTGTGGTCATTATCTCTCTAGGCAATTTTAACTGTGAAAACAAGAGAAGCAAGTCACGAGCATTAGCTGTACTAAGCTGTTCAAGTGTTATTCTAGATGTGGCAGAGTCAATGTGGGGCAGGTGCATTTCTGTGCCAGCCTGAGGAGCTGGGAGAGCCCTTCTGCAATGCTGTGTGCTTGAAGAAACGCTTGTCTTTCCCTTCTTCCCTTGTCCCTCTTGCTCACGACTCCCTCCTTCCCAAAATTAACATTTGAATTGAAAGTTCAAAAGGTGTCAGGGCTAACAGGGGTTACTATTGCAAATCAAAGGCCCACCTACCAATCTGCTCAGTGTCATAATGTCTGCATTAAGAAAAAAGCTAGTCAAAACCTAGTGATTAAGTCATTAGTTATGAAAGCTCTTCATGTCCTGTCGACTTTTATGTGCTAGGAGGGCAATGTGCTAATCTGAATCACGATGATGTAAAGAAATGTCTTCTGAAATCCAACTTCATTTTAATGTGGCAACTGCACCGACTGAGCTAGCAGTTTTCCCTAAAGATAAAACACAGCAGCTCTGCTCTTTCACCTTAAAAAAACTCATTGCTGAAACATCCTGTGTGTACCCATTCAAACTCCAGATGTTAATGGACCCCAGAGTTATTTTGGTAGGAACCTGGTAGGAAAGCTGTGTCAGATGTTTTCTCTAGAGGAGAGAGGGAGGGAATATTCTTTCCTGAGAAGTGAAGTCTCTGAGCAAGAATATGGGAATGATGATTTTGCGGCTTGGCAGCTAATCACATGAAAAGTTTCAGGCAGAAGCAAAACTTTCTGTCATACAAATTGCTCGATTTCTCCTTTTGCAAGAACACTTTCACTACAAGAGAGGAAAAGAAAAGACAATGCTCGAGTGCCAGCCTACCTTATTTTAAGTTTAAAGACAAAGACAGCATTTTTCTCAGTGGACTTTCCCGAGCCACAAATGTGTCCAGTTTTCCAGTTTGGCTGTGTGCCCTTCCTGCTGTTTGGTTTGACAACTGTCACCTCTACAGAGCCAGTTTTACCCCAGCCATCACTATGGTCAGGATGCTCTGCTGATGCAAAGAGATGAATATAAGAAATATTCTGAAAGAGGCCTGTTTTAAGGAAAAACATTCCACAATCTGCCATGAAGAGTTCAGAAGACCCCTAAATAACAAGGCAAGAAGAATACAAATTGATACTCATGTGATTGCCAGGAGTACAAAAGTTACATTAGTGAGAAAAATTATCTATTGTTGTATTTTTTTATAATTGGAAAGTGTCTGCATATCCACATTGTAAGCAAAGACAAATAAATAAACAGCCAGCAGAGCCTCAGGAACACTTCTTGCTAACACGTTGCATCTGCAATAATAGAAACTACTCACATTGCATCCTTTTCCCTGCCATCCAGCTATTCACTTTCTAACACACAAACGAAGCTAAGGCAAGAGAATTATATTCTAATTACCTTGGCCCGGTGTATTCACATTCTCAAGTGTAATTCTTGTGCAAATTAATTCTTTGTGGCAAAGGAAGACTCGTTGAAATGGATTTTGGACAGCACCAGAGTAAGGCTTATTATTTCCTCTCAGCAGCAACCTCATCTTGCTGGAGAGCAGCAAAAGTAACAGACTTTAAAATGATGGTGAGAGGGTGTAACTAGGCCTGGGGTGGAGAAGGATGCCCCTAACCTTGGCCACACAATAAAAAAGCCCTGGAGACCACTCTGAGCATACAGGCAGTCTGAATGTAGCAAATCCCCCAATCTGAGGTGAAAGATGACTCCAAATTCCAGTGAAAAAGGGCACCAGAAGTGGAGCCTGAGGATCATTTGCAGGGGACAGGCAGCAAAGCCACAGACTGCGCATCTGAGGGAATTTAGAAACATTTCTGTCAGGGAGGCATCAGAGATTGCTGCTGAACTGTTCCATAGCAAATACCTCTCCCAAGCCCAGTTTCACCGAGCCTCTGCCAACAATCAAAATTCATTGCAAGAATTCAAAAGAGCAAAAATACCAAATTTAGAAGCAGTTTACAAAGTGTCCAGGTTAAGTTATGCTTTTTCCTTAGAGCTGAGTTACCCTAAACAGAAACTAACTTGGTTTTCAGAGTTGTTCATTATGCAGTGATGCAGACTGTGAGCCAAGTTAAACAAATATAAAAAGAA
The DNA here is from genome assembly GCF_031753505.1 of Anomalospiza imberbis. Classification (NCBI taxonomy): domain Eukaryota; kingdom Metazoa; phylum Chordata; class Aves; order Passeriformes; family Viduidae; genus Anomalospiza; species Anomalospiza imberbis. The sequence goes on from NC_089688.1 coordinate 26,277,545, forward strand.
ATATATTGTTGTTACACAAAATTAGACAAACTAGTTGTAAATATCTCTGAAATGAGATCTTGAACATAAAGATTATGAGACATTTGAAAAGCCCAGTGAAATTATCTTTATGGAATTTTTATTTTAAATCAGTCAGAACATTTACTTTTTTTTACTTTTTTTCCTCCTTAAAGTTGCAGTGCTTGTAACCAGCTGATCATGAAGTTTTTTCACCCTCAGGTGAAAAATATATTCCATTTTCCAGGATTGTAATAAATAAATATATTTTTAATTAAATATATGCAGAATATAACCCAAAAGATAAATTAAACCAAATATCTATGTATTTTATAAAACAGCAACAACAATAACAAACCAAATGACTTTGCCATTTTCATGTTCAGCTCATGATGATTGAGTAAGAATTTATTACACTACTTAAAAAAACTTCACTAATTAATTAAATGAACCAATCAGCCCTGTTCTGAGATTTTTGAAAGAAAAATAATATTGGGGGTTTCAAACAGAGAAGACTCTTACATGGACCTGAGTATTGTGCTGTAGTTTAATAAGAAACGGTCCTTTTCCTGTTTGCAGCTGAAATTTATTGAATTTAACTTTGAAATAATTTGCTCACAGAAGGATATGCACATATTTTAAAACTTCTGTTGTTGAGAGTTTGATCTATGAGTTTAATATTGAATATATTTCAACATTTGCATCCCAGGTCAAATAGCCAGGTATTTGCATTTAAATGGATTATCAGCATATATTTCTTGTTCTTGTTACTCTCTGTGCTTTCCATGAAGTTGTTTGATATGAAGACTTCTACTGATGCAGACAGGATTTTAGTAATCAGGGCAGGAGACAGGTTAATATACTTTAAATTAGATATAATGCTATTCCAATATATGCTACCACACTGATATCAAATCCTTGTATGGAGCATCATTTCCCAGCACACTGAACCCCATTCGCACAGAAAGGAGGCTTAGGGGACAGGCTGAAGTAGCAGCTTGGTGTAACAGGCACCAAACAACAGCAGACTCTGGGATATTGGGGTATTGTGCTCCCCTGCAGTTCACTCCACTCCAACAGTGCTCCTGCCTTTGAACCTGGGCAAATCCCTGTCTGGTGCCTCTGTGCTGCCAGAACACTCAACTGCTTTGCAGAGATGCCATGGATTCCCTGGCCAACATCACGTGTTTTCCCTGAGTTCTTACAGGAGCTCAGCAGCAAAGGTTGACATGGGCCTCGTGGAAGCCAATGCAGAACTGCTCCTTTGTTATCCATCCTGATGGAAGATCACACGCTGTCCTTGACACAAATCCACACAATATTCTGTCAATCTAATGTTTTCAATTCCGCTGCAGAGAGAAGATATATGTTAGATGTTGGCAGGGAAAAAGAAACCACCCTAACTTGCTTTTACTTATGAGTAAGGTCTGTAATGAATCACCTGGAGAGGCTGAGGACTCCCCACAGTTAGAGCTCCACAGCAGATGGACACAGAAAGAGCTGTCTGAAACAGGAGTGATAGCAAGGGGAGTTTACAAGGAAGCTTTGCTGACCAGCATGGCCTCAAACCTAGAGGAGTTCTCAGGGTTCTGTCCAGCCTTCTTTTCTAATATTTAATGAAATCTGGTCGAAAATTCATAAACATTTTGCTGGCTGCTTGTTACAAATAAACGTGGCTCCAATCACACAGTTCTTTGATGGGAACATGCAGCACTGGAGGAGATTACACCTGGAGGAGCTCAGGGAGGATACAGCAGCTCCCCTCCCTGAGCTATAACACCACCCTGGCCTCCCAGCTGGCAAAGAGCTCCTCCTCTCCTGCCCTGTGCTCTTGCTGAGGTCCATGGCAGCAAACAACCAGAAATTTGGCAAGTCCTGCCCTGTGTCTGATTGTACTTGTCCCACTGGTAGGGAAGAGGAATGACAGACACATAAACAAAACAGCAGCAAAAAAAATTGGCATATGAGTTATCTCAGAGACATCCACATCTCCAGCTGAGTGAAACTCTGTGAGAAATCTTTTGGCTGATACTCTGAAATCTACAAGTTTACTTTGAAACAGCGAAGTTGTCCAAGTCCTTATACTTTCCACATTTTAAAAATCACCACCTGAAGGATTTATGGCAGAGTGCACGGGCAATTACATTGCTCTATTTGTTACTGTGGAAACATGTTTTGTGACTGGTGAAATCTATCAGAAATATATTGAATGAAGTTCTGAAAAACAATATTTTAAAATTAAAGCGGAGCACTGGATTTAGCAGCGCTAGGAAGCCTTAGCCTCAAGGAAGTCATGAAACACCGGGGAGTCAGCAGCAAAGTGCCACTGAGTCCTGATGGGATTGATTTGGTTGGACTAGCTCTGTGTCATAGAACAGAAAAATAAAAGTAGACTCAACTCATCAAGATGGTACTCGCACAGCTGGAGAGCTGTGCCCAGAAATGGGTGCAAGAATGAGCCAGAACACAATGGTAATTACTCCCGCTCTCTTGGGCTGTGAATATTTTCCAAGCAGTCCAACCCTATGACATGAAACTGTCAAGACTTCAGTCCTTTAAAAATGTTTTTCAAGTTTTAAGGTTTCCATTGGTCCTTAGTCATGAAAAACTATTGATCTTCTCAAATGTTTGTTAGAAACAAACAGATCTACAGATGCAGGATGAAGTGTCTTCACATACCTAAACCAAGGTAAAAAACACATGCACTTTGTCATGAGACAGCTTCCAGCCTTCCTGGCTGAACTGGAAGAAAGGAAGAAATCTGGTTATTACCTCCCATTAATTATGGCTTTTTCATTTTTATATTGAAGGTGATTTGGAAATCCCAGTACTTAGTTAAGAAATCCAAATGCATTGAAATCATTTGAGGTGGCAAGACAAACAGGAAATCCAAATACCCTCTGTTACTCAGGAAGATCCAGCCTTCATTTCTAGAGAGATTTCACAGGAAATTTTAAAAAATAAAAGGAAAAAAGGAATTAAAAGGACATTTGTTTGTTAAATAAGAAGGGGATTATGCCTGTGAGGGATTCTTCTGGACTCTGGGAGGAATAATAATTTCTTTCCTACTGACCAGGCACCAGTATTTATTGACTAAGATTATGTAAACAAAAATATGATATATCTTTTTGAATATTTCCAGTCCTTTCAATCAATTTGTAGCAGTGTATTGTAACCCTCAGTGAAGTTATCCTTAATTTACCTTGGTCTCTCTGAGAGGAGGATTGAGGCTTGCAGAAAGCCAAGGTATGACAGTCCAGATGTGATCGATGCAAAAGCAACAGTGACAAAAACTGAGATGTGTGCATAAAAGCACCAGGTACTGTGAGTTTATTGCTTACCAAATCAGATATTCACTGTCAAAAGTTCAAAAACTGACAATAAACTTAACTGTTGCATCTTTAAACTTATTTATAACTTACTGAGGGAGTATAATGTCTTGGGCTTGTCTATTCCATAAAGTTTACAGCCAGCAGGAGATAATAAAATCTAGGCTGAGCTCATATTGCCGAGAGAAAAAAAAAATCAAGGCCTGTATGTGTTGGTGGCTGTCAGGTGAGATATTTTATACCTCATTAGTGTCTCAGCAGTTATTGCTTTTGCTTCCTTTATGAATAGATCATGGGATGCCATGCCTCTCTCTCACACTCCTCACCAATTTGTCACAGCAAACAGAAATAAGAGATTTCTTGTCAGAGTCCTTTTCACTTCAGTGCTTGCTTCTGATGAGCCATGCTACCCAAACAAGTCTAGATGTGCTTGACAGCCCTTGGAGCTCCTCACTGATGCAGAGATCTTTATTTAGGAGCTGTCCATGCAGCACTGATGCTTGTGCTCCCTCAACAGCATGGCAAGGGAGGGCTCTAGCTGACCTCCCTAGAAGGCTCCCTAGGTTCCAAAGCAGCTCACCCCAGGGAAAGCCATGGCTTACAGAGCCCACAAAGCACTGCTGAGCAGTATTTTTATTTAACAACTTAATCCTGAAGATTATTCAGGATAATGGGTCAGGGTTTCCCCAGCAGAAAATGCCCTCCAGGTGGAAGTTGGCCACGTGTGTTCTTCCTTTAGATCTGAGCTGGAACAGTCTTAGGTTTTGGCCAGACAAAAGTTATGTTCATGTTTTGTTGTTTTTTTTTTTTTTTTTATGCTGAGATTATTCAAACCGTGTCCAATCTGTAGAGAAGATGTAGCAGAGTTCTTATATAGTTCAGGGTGAAGACACAAAGGAGAAGTGATGTAGATTGATTTGACCAGCAAACAATGCCAAATGGAATAGAATTCTACAGACAAACAGATGTGAAGAAAAGCACATGACTATGCTTAGCCCCTGTTTCCACAATTGTTAATGTACTCTACAATAATTACCCATTATTTGCCATGCCCATTCTGAGTGCTTCTAAGGCAAATAGAAGCAACAAAAGTAATTTTTGGGAAATTGACTATTCCTCTCACTCCCTCTTTCTGCTTGCAGGAAAATCTATTCAGTTAAAGAACCACAGCTAAATACTGTTTTCCTTCTTTAAAAAGCACACAGTTGTTACTACACCATGTTTTGAGTGTAGGCCATGAAATTGTATAAGCTTTAATTAATCCACTGAACCATCAACTTATATTCCACTGCAAATACTGCCATCTGCTACCAGTCCATGCATCAATAATTAATGTCTGCTACAAGTTTGCTTCCCCAGCATTATCTGATTAGGTAATTAGCCTATGGAACAATACCCAACATAATGCATTATTGTTCTATTAAGTCTGATCTGTTTGAAAGCACTAAAGAATACCTTAATACTGCTACATTTCCATGACTTATACCTCAACAAACACCCATCCAGAATATGACAAAGCAATTCAGAAAGGAAGGGGGGTAACAACAACAAGCCCAAAACCACATCAAAAGCATGTCAATAAAATTAGGCATGAGAACTATTTATTTCAGAATAGCCTGAGAGGAAATATGAATATAAGACAATCCAAAATCACTGTTCTCCAGAGAAGGCATGAATCAACACCAACAATCATCTATTTATGATAAAGGCCCCTTCAGAGAAGAATGATGAAGCATACTTTGTCAACGAAACTCAGGGGTTTAATAAATCAATGGAAGGTGGAATCAGGAGGAAGAAAAACAAAGCAGCCTGTCATCTTTATTCACAAGTGTAAAATGTGACTGTTTCCAAGATTACATCTGAATTAAGCTTGTGAGGAAAGCAAGTGATGAAGATGCAGCAGAGGAGAACTGAAATGAAGCCAACAAATCAGCACTGTCAGATCTTGTGGCTGTAGAGCAAAACCTATCAATATTTGGCTGAGTGAAGTGTTTTTACTTTATCCAGCTCTTGGCCTCAGGTGATTACAAAAACAACTCTGATTTTATTTTGCATGAGATCACTAGCTTAGCCTGGGGCAGAGAAAAAGTTAACAAAGTCAGCCTCTAAGTGCACGAAAAACACAAAAAGCATATAAAAAGTCCAAGTTTAGGAACCTGGAGACCTTACATATCATCTCTGCTATTTCAAAAATCGAGGTCAGGATTTGTTTTACCAAATTTACATACCAACATCGTAAGCAACTGCACTTCAGCCTATTCTCTCCACTCCTTTTATAGCTGAGATAATCCTGCCTCTCATGTTGACAACACAAATGTTTTCCACCATGGTTATCTGGAATAATTTACAAAATCATTGTCAGTTTAATGGCATAGCCATAAGGCTATGTATCTGCAAGTTTTAGTTCTGGACCAGGCTTCCTCAGTTTCAGGTGTCATTCCTTTACAACAGGCTGTTTCACAATTAGACATTTTCAGTGGCTGTGACCTAATAACAGAATAAAATCTATAAACAAATTCATGAAGCCAATCCTAGCAGGAGCACACTGTCCCATTCTCTTGCTTTTCCTTCATTACTTGTGTTCTCACTGACTTCTCCTCCTATACCTTTTCTTACTCTGATAGCAAACCTAGAGCTTATCTACAGCCAAAAGCTCTGACTTCTCCAAACAGTGCAGTGTCTGCAAAACTTTCAGACCTCCTCTGCTGTCTCAATTTCTTTAAAATAAGTCATGATGTGCAAACAGTAGGGCACTAAACTAATTGGATTGAATAACAACCCTTGAGATTTTGGGCTGACTTCCCTTCTTATTAAGAGAGTAGGAAGAGCCCTACAGAACCAGACCAACACTTCATAGTCTCAGCTGCAAAACTGAAGGGATCCTTTGCTGATTCCTTCTAGAATTTGTGGTTACTCACAACTTTCTACATTTCTACAAGTATCAGCAGTTTTCTAGAGTTAGGCAGTGCATGACACATGAAAATTTACTTTCTGCCCCACGATTACGATTTGTCAAATTTTACTTAAATTTTGCATATTGTTTTGTCTTGCATTAGGAATGACAAAACTGAAACTGCAATTCCATGCCTATTCTTATGTCTAGAGGTTCCCTGTTATCAGTATCACTTGGATCCCTGAAATCATTTGGAGGAGTCTCCTTTGAATAGGCATAGAAACACATCTAGAGTTTAGGATGTCGGAACAGACACCATATGGAGATAGTAGGTTTATTTTTATTATTACCATTATTGTCTTTTTTACCATAGTGCCTAAAGCTCCACCTGGGACCAGGATCCTTGGCATTGGATAAAGAACTAGAAACAATAAATCCAAAGCTTGCAATTTAAAGAAGAATAGCATTCCTACATATATAAAGTCTGAGATTACTTTGATGATATTACTAAAGGTATTTTAGTCTGAGACTACAAGCATTTTTGGGTAAGAAAGGTGGCAAAGAAGGTCAGGACAACTACAAACAGAGCAGTTTTCTCTGTACCTATTCCCTTGTAATTAAGATGTTGAGTTGGTGGGAGGGAAAAACATAACACTTGAGAGTATTTATTAATTACTTTTCAGCTTCAGTGCACAAGGTTAAATGCAGCCTCAGGCAGCTTTCACTGATGTGACTCACGTCTCCACAATGTCAGAGCTTTCAGTGACACTGATGGGCTCATATTTTGCAAAGAATAAATGACCCTCTGGTGTATTAATTAAGCAGGTCCTGCAGTGAAGCAGAGCAAAACCATAAGAAGTTTTACACAGTGACTTTCATACCTATAAAATGTGCCTTGACAACTGCTGTGCATGAAATCTCTCATTTATCCAGAGAATGTGGGCAGCATGGATAAGAAACGTGTTTTCCCATGGCAACTGTGTCCTCAGTGGGCTGAGTCCTGATGGTAAGTCAGCACAGGCTTCTTCCCCAGGAAGATGACCAGGAGATGACCTAATTATGTCCAGTCACAGCATTATTTTCTATTAATTTTTCATATGAATTCAAATGTGAGCCGAGGACCTTGGTAAATATTCCAATGGAGATGTTTACAGAAATAAAAAATCCCTGCCATACATTTTTTAATTGTGTCTATTATTTTACCATATTTTCTAACCGCATGAAATATTTTTATTTATATTTTGCACAGCTGCCCTAGAAAAACAAACCCAACCCCCCACAAATCTTAATCCAATCCAGCTCTCCCAGCTGCTGCAAGACCTTAGTCTATGTTCATGGTCTCTCATGGATCCTTGTGCCCTCCTGGAGGGCAGAATATAGAGTATCCCATAGGATTCAGTCCATCCAGGTGAACTGTATAAAGACAAATACACCCTCTCCAATAGCAAAAAATCCAGCAATGATGCATAAAACCCCACCTCCTACCATGTTTCCCAGTGACTGTCTCCCCCAGGCTGATAATTCTAAAAATCATGATAAATAGAAAGGTCTAGAAAGTGTGTGCTTAAAAAATATTCAATTTTTCTATATATTATTTGCTAAAAAATAGAACTCCTTTCAAAAGCAATATAACTTTTGAAATTTTAAAAGACAATCCCAGAAAGAACATATAAAAGAGTTTATGCTCCCTCTGTAGTCTTCCTTTCTTTTAGAGTTCTGATGACCCTTTCTGATTCTTTACAAAAAATTCAATTTAGACTTTTTCTATTTTCCATAATTTTTGGCACTAAATTACACAATTCTTTTACTCTTCCTCACAGTGTAAAATTTGAATTTCATCAGGCAAAACCAAGGATGTTCTGTGAGATTGCTGCTGGCATGGACAGCTAAATTCAGATTCACCACATTTCTGCAAGCAGTTCAGTGTTCATTTAAGTGCTCCGAGCTCATGCACCTTAAATCACCTGTTACTGAAACTGAACAAAATGAAAGCAACATTTTTCCATTTACATTCCCAAACACAAGCTGTGGAAAATAGTAAGATCTTCTTTCTCTCACACTTGTTTTACACCTAACTCCCTGATCACCTGAGTGCTTGGCATGAGTTCTTGTGAGAAGTGTGTAACGTGGCCTCAGGCCAGCACTTTGTTCAGACTTCTGGTTTGGTTGCAATTTTCTCTTTCACATTCTTCCTAGCAGCTCTATCAAGTGGCCAGAGATCTGAATGTGTCACTGCAATCCATGACAAAGTCACCTGTTGGTTGGGCCCAATGCAAACACATTCTGAGATGTGTCTGGGGCAAAGTCTGGGTGGGGTAGCAGATGCAGAAGGGAAAAACAAACACATATGGGAGGATCAGACATAAGATTAAATATGAAAAAAAAAAAAATCAGTTAAGAGTTAAGATCAGTGTTAAGATTTTCAGTAGTTAAGAGATTTGCTAAAATCTGTAGACCAAAGGTTTTTTTTTTCCACTGAGGTGCAAGCTTTTTGGAGGGAATTAGTTTGGGATGTTTGCTAGCTTTGACAATAAAGCTTGTTTTCCATAAACACCAGGATAGAGGCAGGTAAGGTTCCAAACAAAGAAGGTAGGTGCCATATCTCCAAGGTATGTATGGAGGCACAGCTCAAGGGGGGTCATCTTAGGGTGAAATTTCCATTTCACAGTCCCCCTGTGAAGTACAGGAGGTATCTGCTGGTGCATAACCCTTGTGGTCTGAGGAAAGCCAGCCTTTCATGTTTCCTTGCATGTCTCCCTGAGTTCTGACTCACCTGGAGCACAAGGATTTTGTGCTAACCCCACCTCTAACAGAAACCTTTTTTGAGATGTTGGGGAAAGTTACTGCATCCCTCCAAAACCTCCTTTTCTGCCTTGTTTTCAAACGTACTGTGCACTTGCTCTGCCAGCCTTGGCTCCTGAAAGGATCCAATAAATAATAACTAACCTGCTGTTCAAACATAAGAATTTCACAGATTTATTTGGGGAGGGAAAAATTGAAACTTCAGAGCCCTGGGAAATCTGAGCATTGTTCTGAAAAATAAAAGTAGGAAAATTCTCCACACATAGTAATTATCATTGCTTCATTACAAAGTAAAAGAAACCGTGACAATTTTTACACACTGGAGAGATGATTTCTCTAACACTAAGGAGCAGAAATTCCCCTTTAGTTCTGCATTAGCTTTTTTTAAGTATCATAAATGGAATTGTCTCTCCTTATAGGCTGTTCTCAAATAATTGAGTTCCTGCCAATATCCTTTATTTTCCTGAAAGACATGGGACAAAACAAAGCTCTATGAAGTCACACAAAGGTACATTGCCTCTGGTTTTTAAGCTGATTGACTCTGAACAAGTAGTTTTCAGTCTTTCCTGACTTGTAAAGTCCTAAAATTTTCCAACAGAGATGCACTCCCTGCCCCCTGAGAGCAAATTTACTCTACTAACAGGAGGCTTTTCTCAGCTGTGCTATGTGGATTCCTTTGCCCACAGGTTCAGAGCCACTGCTGTATGCTGTCTGGCGTTCTGCAGCATAAACACATCTCTGTTCTGAAGAAAATAGCTCCCAGTTTTGGGTGTTTGAAAAATACATCTGGATCTACCTCCTGAAATATGCATTCATTGTATTTTCAAGCCTTGGAGCCTGATTATGGCAGTATAAGTAGGTTACATCAACAGAGCCAGCTGATCTGCATGGGTGCGAAACCCAATAAAAATTAATCCCTTTGTTTCCACAGCCCTCACTGTCAAATCTTTTTTCAGTGCAATCAGAAGTTTGGCTGCATTAGTAACTTCAGACCATGACATTTTTCCACACCCACTAATCAAATACTGAATCCAATAAGCAAATTTTTGTTTAATGTGGAACACAAACACAATGCTGGATTTCCTCAACAATTACACCTTTAGACCTTATTGACTTGTTAGCTTTCTCTTTTTAACACTGTGTATTACTTTCCCCATTTCTATTCTTGCAAAGGTATAAACATCTATATATTTTTTTTGCAAATGGATAACATCTTTTCATCCACAATGCTACTAAGATTCATTTTTGAAAAGCATTGCCTGTGCTATGTAGGATTCTCACCAAAGGGAGAAACAGAACACCATTTTAAAAATTCTCTCACTTATGGCCCCCATCCAGCAAAACACTTAGCCATATGTCTGCTTTTCCCCCTAGTCTGGGGGTTTGGCTACTGGATAGCACAAATCCATACACCAGGAAAGGTATATTATCCACTGCTGCTTACAGTCAAAGATTCTTAAATAGCTGATTTAGACAACCGGAATGTGACAATTATCCCATGGAAATCCAGGGACTAATGGGCTCAGGGACCCTGTTCATAATGGAGGTGCAGCAGAATAGTCTCAAAACGCACGACATCACAGAAAATTGCCTCCTGTATGGCTGTCCTTATGTTCTCTGGTTATCACATTTTTGAAATTGAAGCATTCGATGAAAACCACTGGACTATAAATTGGTGCCTTCAACATGTAGTTTCTTACTTCACAGTGTGACCTGCTCAGTGTACCCTATTAAAAGGGTAAACATGACAAGATAATGGATTCATTTTGGCAGCGGCAATACACTTTGATTTTTTATTATTTCTACTTTGCTAGCTCACATTGAGCAGTCCAAGAGCTCTCTTCAGTTGCTAATCTATGAATGGCTAATGTCCAGACCCTCATGTTCTGGGATTAATGCTACAAAATGACAGAGAAATTGCTCACAAGACAAGCAAGCTTTGGTCATAAATTTTCAGGGAAGTTTTTTTGCAAAGTTTAGCTTTACTGTCTAAATATGCTTTCAAATGCTAAATATGCTTTTGAATGTGCTCTCTAAAATGCTTTCCTGCTTTGCTTTTCAGATTATCTCAATGTTAATCTGAAATTAGCTAATTTTGAACACCCTAGAAACTGGAGGGTTGGATTTATACTGAAGTCTAGCCTAATCCTTGTCAGTAGCTCCAATCCATTTTCTAGGTGAGCTAAAAGCACTTCTATCTTGACAATTTAAATGCACCACTGAGCAATCATCCTTCTAATCCACTTGCACAGATTTGTGTTTACTGCTTGTGTTCATGTGTCTCAAGAATGAAATATGGAACCAACGAAATGCCGAGGATCTACCTGGCAGTTTCCTGGCCCCTGAAATTGAAGGCTATTTTTTTGTTGAGGCATAAACTCTCTTCTGCACTCTGTCAAAGGAAATAAAAGATAGAGCCAGGGAAGGGAGAAAGCACCTTTTAAGGCTCCTGAAGCTTTTAATTGAATCAGTGATTCAGGAAATCTCATTCTCCCTTCTGCTTGTACTGAAATGGAGAGACAATGAGCAGATTTCTGTCAGTTGAGCAGATGCTCTGTGCATGCAGACATTTTTGTGTCTAATGACAGCTTTGATGTTATGATGAGTTTTGTGGGATCTGCTGCCTGGGGTATCAGTAAAGGATTCATTGAATGCCTTTCCTGTGAAATTTATAAGACATTCTCTTAAATATGAAAAAGTTGCATAAAATTAGGCTTGTAATGGTATTTTACTTTACTTATCACAGGATTGTACTGGCAGTAAGGTTTTAATTGCTCAAATTACAGTATCTTTTAGATATCAAAATTACTTGCATTAATTGCCAGTGGAGACAAAGCAATAATGCTCCTGTACTAACACATTGCGCACCCAATTAGCACTAATGGTATGACTAAACTTAATATGTTTTTCTGTAACGTGATTAAAAGGAATCAGCTACTAGATAAAGTTCAGAACTAAGATGAATGCATCTTTTCAGTCTTCAAGTCTTAGCCTAAGTATTTACTTACATGAAAACAAAACATCTTCAGATCTGTTTTTTAGACGGTGCATATCTTCCTAACTTCATATTTAGGCTGATTTACATCCTATGAGAATATGGCTTTATTTTTTCTTACAGTAGAAGCCAGCACTAGCCCTGCCTAAGGGGGTTCTGTGAGTGGAAATGTCCGGTTCCTCTCTCAAAAATCCCAGCTCCTCCTCATATATTCCTAGTTCTCCTTTATCTTAAGGAAACAGACTCTTATTTACCAAGAATATGTTCAGTGTGCAATCCAACAGGCATATTCTCTCTCAGCAGGAAACCACACAAACAACTATGACTAAGATGAAAAAAACCTTATATAATGCTACTTGTTATCATTAGAGAGGCACCACATGTTTTGTCCTCTGCATTTAACATGTCGTGCAATAATGAAATTAGTAAATCTGAGATCCAGTGTTTAAGAGGATTTTCTTCTACTGTTGTTTGGAAAATATTTTTGGTAATAGAGTCACTAATTAAATTTTGAAAACTGCAGGAAGGTACTAATAGGAATAGTAAGCCCATACTCCTTTAAATAAGTTTTTCAAATTGTTACACAGCAGTACACATTATGTATCATGACTTGAAAAAAATGGATTCTTTACACTGGGTTTTCATAGCCAGCAAACCTGTTTCTTATTGCAGAGTTAATAGAGAAGTGTCTTCTTTTCAAATACTAAAAACATGCAAAGTGGCTGGGAAAGTTTTGGCATTTTAAGTTCACCTGCTTACTTGCTAAATTTTTAAATGCACATATCTGAAAACTCCTTTGACATTTTCTTTAAAAGACAGTATTATTGAAAGAGTCTACATTTAAAGAAAAAAGTTTCAAGCTCAAATAAAGAGTAACAGAATGAGCAGAGAATTTCTATCTGGCTCATAGTGGTCACCAGGGCAACTAGTGCTTCTGAAGGAGCTGTGAGAGGCTGCCTGTGTGTCACGACACCTCCATCACACCAGAGGAAGGAGCAAGTCAGAGTGGGCAAGAGATTAGTTTGGGTCCTGAAATCCAAAGGTTTAATATCTTCTGTCGAAGTTCTTATCACTTAGTAACTCCAGACATATTTGTAATCCTCATCGCAAATTCCATCAAATTCCACTGTCTAGTAGCACAGTAATTTTATTAAATGTTTCATCTAGGAGCTATAAGAAAAAAAAGAGAAACATGCATAATTTGCAACCTTGTTGCACACTCTCTTTATGCACATATTTATGAATTAAAGGCTTTCTTTGTGATCTGCATCCTTTCAACTCCTCTAATCTCCTTTTAGTGTTTTGTGGATGGGATGTTTATACTACACAACATCACATAATCCACACCATAATTTAGGAAAGCCACCATGATATTCTCTACACTTTCTCCAGCTGTGCATCTACTTTAGGGTAGCAGATGTGTGGCCATCCCTACTAAAGGATTCTGTAGGTGTTCAAATTTCAGCCGAGCTAATGGAGATATTCTGTCAACTAATGCAAAAGCAATGCACTGAGGATTATTACATTCCCAGAAATAATCCCAAAGCCCCTGATGTGAAAACAGCTGAGGAGATTGTTAAGGGAATGTATTTTATGTGCTTGTCTTCTACTTCCCCCAGCCTAGGTACCCACCTACATTCCCTCTCAGGGCCTGGATGTGACATAGACCATTGGTGCTGCTCAGCACAGCGCTTCTCATACTCCAAAGTTTGTCATGGCATCAGAATATCCAAGATTAAAGTTCAGAAATGGGCTGAGCCTCAGGTGATCGGGTGTCTTTGGCAGTGATTAAATCAACACAGCTTCGGTTCTTAGACTGGATTCTGATCTTTTACAGGAACTGGACAGATGAATGGGACAGAATGAAGAGTAGCAGTAAAAAAGATTAATTGCTTTGAATCCTGGATGATTGATCTATAATTGTTAAACTAAAGCAGTGGTGCAAAATTTATGAACATTATGTCAGTTTGGTTTGGATTTTTTAAATTTTAATACATATTACTTACTGGTTGCCAAGGTATGTTTACAAAGTAGTTTGGCTAAAAGCTAAGTATGTTGCAACCGAGAAAATGAACATCAAAGAACAGAATTTAACCCACAGCAGGAGAAAAAATGGAATTTCTTTCTATGAAAATGTGGTTATCAATGCTTGAAAGATTTCTTATTCACAATAAAAGTTCAAACCAAATGAAGAAATGTTAAGTTTCTGGAAACTACATAACTAGGATGCAGTCCATGACCAAAGCAAAGTTTTATCATGTTCAATAATGCTAATTTTATGATACTGAGCAGACATTGGTTAAAACTACACGTCTCTGTAATGTGTTCAGCATTTTAAAACACATATTCCAGTTAGGGACTAAATGTTAATACAGATCTCCACACAGTACCAAATACCAATTAGTAAGTCAATATTTCTAAGTGACCAGAACTGACCCCACATAAATATAGAAAATAAAGGACAAAATACACTTAGGCTAGTGTATTTTATAAAAAAAAAAATTAAAAGAAGATATTAAAGCTGATATTAAACTTTATTCCGTTGTCAGCAACAGCTGTCAGAACAGGCAGGTAGCATAGCAAAGGTGAAAAGGTTAAGGAGCCTCATGAGTATGAAAAGCTTTAAATTACTGCTCATATTGACCCACTGTGTGACACAGGACTGGACCCCACAATGCACACCAGAAGGACAGGGCCACTGCGTGGGACACTCGCTGGCCTCAGCAGGCCTGTGCACTCACAGCATCAGAAACACAGGGGCAGATAAATTTTATCCTTCAGAAAACAGGAAAAAACCTGTTCACTGACCAGTTTGTAGTCCCAGTTTCATATTACCTTCTTAAGCAGCTAGATGTTACAGGTTATCTCATAATAGAAATCTTTTGCTTTCTCTTCTTTCACTACGAAGCATAGCCAGCAAATGAGGAAATTTAACTTAAAAACCTGGCAGTAACAAAAAAATAAACCTTTTCTCTTTTTGGAAAAAAAACCACAAAACCATCACCAGCAATGAAATTCAAATGTCATCTCAAGTTAGGCATGTAGTTAGAGCTATCAATCACAGAAAAAATTCTGCTTGCATCTGTATGAAAAGTACATTTCATCACTTTTGGACCACAAGCACTCCCACAATTCAGACAGACATTTTTCTCTCTGCTCTTTACTGGCTTTAGTACTATGAGCCAAAGGCTATTTTAGGCAAAGTTTATTTTTCTAAGTTTATTCTAGGACATATAAATAGGATGTGTGAAATAATTCTTCTACTCTGCTACTAAAAAGCTACAGCCAAGAAGGCTGTTCAGTTTAGAGGATAGTTTCTTAAAGTCACAGATGGACTAGAAAGATGCCAGGAAAACAACAGAACTACTTCAGGTCCAGAAAGCACAACTTCTGCAAAAAAAGTTAAAGCCCCCCCAAAGCTGAGCATGAATAAGGACACAGTAAATCCTGAGGTTCATAAAATGCTCTCAGAAAGAGGAGGACTATCCTTTTTACAAGATGCATGGATGTCTTGAAACATGGATGTCTTGGAAGAGCCAGAAAGACTGAGGTGAAGTAATAGGAAAATCTGATATAGAGCATTGAAGCCCTGAAGGTTTTTAAGAACAAGGTCAGCAGACATTTGTCAGGATTGATTAAGGCTGATCTGGATCGAGGGCAAAGGAATGGAGAAACTGATCACTAGAAATACTGTCCAGTCCTATTTTCCTTCCATCTGATCGCCTTCCTACTGAATCAATGAAACTTGTGCAGCATACATGCTGTGAGAGTCAAAAGGACTAAATCCTTCCATCATTTCTAAGTATTAATTTATTTGAATCTCTTTGCATTGTATGCACTGATTACTCTGTGAAGACATTTTATTATTACTACTCCATTAAAAAATGGAGGCTAGATGCATTTATTAAAAGCAAAATATTCCAGTTTTCTCCAGAAAATGGAGATCTCCTTCTAGTTTTAATACTTCCATTTAATTATCTCTTTTATGAATCGAGCTACTACTTCCTGTAACCAACTTCATAAAGAAACAAGTGGAAATGCTAGAAGGCTTATCTGCTTATGTTGCCATATCTTGTAAAAAGTCCTTTTATTCTGCCAAAAAATAGAGCCCTGACTAAATAAATACACAACTCTCAGAAGCCTTGTATAGTTGCAGCATGTTAAGCATTAATACTGCTGAAACACTGACCCAAGAAAAATATCCATGTTGGTTACATTGTTTTCCATGCTATATTATAGAAGCAATAAGCATTTACTTATTTATAATTTCAGATACAAGTCACTAATCTAGAAAATTAGATTTCTGAAAGAACACAGATTGTATTTGCCAAGAACCAAAAATCTATCTGAATCACTTCATTCTTTTTAATAAACTTTCTCAGTGAAACATTGATATTGAAGGAATCAATATGACTTTTTAAAAAATATCCCTATTATCATTCATTTATTCAAATAGAGACCTTAGCCTTAATTAAAATAACGCTGCAGAGACCCAAGGGAAGCACATATGTATAATTCCGACAATTACTTATTTATTATTTCAATTAATTATTTATTACTGAGGGTTTTTTTCCAAAAAAGCTCATAGAATTTTAATTAAAGTTACAGTAGACTCTGAGTACTAAAAGTGCACATACAGAACATTTTCATATATCAAAATTAAGTTAAAATAATTTCAATGCATACTATTCTATAAGCAATTCTCTTTCTGTGGAAGTGCAAATAAAGTTACACACAGTCAAAGACCAAAAGCTCAGCTGCACACGTGGCTGCAATGTCAGTTTGGTTTAGTCAGACACTTCTCTTGGGTAAAGATCAGCCCAGCCTGGTCCTCCTCAGCCTCCTAACACAGGGATCATCATCCAGGGTTGATGGAGAGGAGTTGGAGAGCACAGCTGCGGTTCTCTTATGCTCACCATGCACTGCCAGAAAGAAGGATTTAGGCTGGTGGGCCTCCAAATCCCAAAAGTAGATATTAAATAACAGCAATCCATGTGTGTTGAGGCTCCAGCTACCTCCAACCTCTTCTTGTGTCAGGTGGGCATAAACCTCACCAAGCCCATTTGGATGGAAAGATCACACTTGGCACCTTCTATCACCACAGACACTTTGGAGCAGATTATGTGTTCAATTATTAAGTTGCAGCAACAGCTTGGCTGTCATTTGGGGGCAGGTGCAAATCTGGCCTCGCGTGCTGAACTCTGTCACATTCTACATTTATTAAGCCTGGTTTAGGCTGCTTTTAAATGAACCTCCCATCAACATCCTCATTACAGCATGGCCAAACCATGCCAGCAGTGCAGCTCAGGAAAGTTTATTATGCTAAGAGACTAGTCCAGAAATATCAATAAAGTTATATTATTTCTATTTAAAGGATGAAGCCTGCAGTTGTCCCTGGATATGTACAAATGTGTGATAATTGACTGCACTGCAACCTGTGCACAGATGTAACAGCACATTAGATAGCTCAAATCTTATAAAAGCAGCTTTCCTTGGGATTATTAGACTCTTATCAGATGAAGTAAGCAGCAGTGTTCTGCTCAGGTGGAAGGCAAAGACTAAGGAAAAGTGAAGCCTGTTTCAGTGAATTGCGAACAACTGTTTCTTTTCTGTTTTAACATTCAGCACAACCACACTGGGGAAGTTGTTAAAAACCTTCCCCTTTTTGTGTGTACTACTTAAAACATACACTGTCTGTACCACAGCATTCTGAAGGACTTCCTAGTGCAATCTTGCTTCAAATTCGCAAGGCCAAAGGTAAAAATGTTTACTCCTGATCGTCACAAAAGAATGTCTCTCTGAAAGGTTTGCCACAGCATCTACAACAGAGGTAACTCAAAGGTGAATGCCACAGTTAAAGGAGGTATGTTCTCCTCTCCCCTACCCTGGCTTTTATTTAGTGATTGAATACTAAAGGGAAAAAAAATACAGTGGCATACTTTATCACATCTTCTTTAGACCTAGAAGTTTTTGTAACAATAATTATATGAATTTGGGTCTGTATCTGCACATATGCAGTGACATGAAAGCTTTTTCCCTGTTAAGGCAAGGGGCATAAGGGTAAAGCATAGCTCAAACTTGCCTAAGGTAAATTGGCACCAAAATCATAACATTTCTTTGTGTTAGGTATTAAGACATACCAAGAAGACAGAAAAGAAGGGATGAGGCTGGTGATGGCCAGCCAAGGGCAGCTTCATGCCACAGCCTGGGGAGTACAAAACACTTTTATCTTACTGACATTACTGAAATGTCTGAAGAAAACAAGGTAAGAAATCCACCCCTCCTGGTTTGCAGGACTGTGAAGAACGTATGGAACATCCTGCTGGTAGGAAGGTGAGGTTTACACTCATGTGCTCAGCTGGTCTCTGGTATGACTATTGCAGGTCTGCAGTGCGCCAAGAATTGATCATGTGTATTTATATTTCTCATGATGCTGTATGACAGTCATAGTGACCCAGCTGAGCTTCATCAACAAGGTCTCATAAGGAAAAGATGTGGGAAGAAGAGGATATTCACGTGTCATTGTTTCTGTTGAGCTCACTGGTGTGGGAAATGCAAGTTTGAGGTTTGGGTTGGGTTTTGTTGTTTGTTTTGTTGAGTTGTTTGTTTGTTTTTGTTTGTTTGTTTGAGGTTTCCTTTGTATCTAAAATTGTGATAAGATTGTGTCAAGACAATAAAAACTTGGAGTTGCAATATATTAAGCTATTTTCAGATAGTTGTTGACAATTAAAATGTGATGAAGTTATTAAAATCTAGTAATTATGATTCTTAGCTATCCATGAATACATACAGCCATTACACATTATACATATATACAGTCACATATATGTATAATGTATATATACATATACAGAGTCAATTATTTTTTTTACTAATTCAAACTATTGGTAAAAGGCTAGTAATAAAAAAGTAGACTAAGTATATTAAAATTCTTAATTTTTATTGTTGAAAATAATATTTTTTAACACTTTCCTGAGTTCATCAAAGATCAAACTAGAATTATAAAGATGTAATAATTTGCTGTCTGTGTCAAACCCAC
The DNA here is from genome assembly GCF_031753505.1 of Anomalospiza imberbis. Taxonomy (NCBI): domain Eukaryota; kingdom Metazoa; phylum Chordata; class Aves; order Passeriformes; family Viduidae; genus Anomalospiza; species Anomalospiza imberbis. The sequence goes on from NC_089688.1 coordinate 26,296,600, forward strand.
ATAATCTTCAAATAAACTGCATGGACAGTATCACTCCAGGAAGATATTATTTCACAGCTATAACAAGGCCAAAGATACACTGAGCTTAAACAGATGGGATTGTGTTTGTAATGCATTATTAGGCAGAGCCTCTCAAGGAGACTGAGACATTTCAATGGAACTTGAGGACAAATTACTCATGGTCAGCAAGGCTCTTGAGCACCAACACAAGATGTCTGATAAGTAGCTTAAGATTTAACAACTACCTCAGAGAATTCCTGAGCATTACACAGCATACTCATCTTCTGATCCATTGCATCTTAAAGAGAAGTGGAAGCAAAGCAAGAAGATCTCTCTGCTATTCATTATTTACCTGTTGTCCTAACCCTTGATATTTTATAGAACACTCAAATCTCTTGACTCCTCTGACAAGGTGAATTATGTTGGAGATGAAGCAAACTGCCACAGTCTATGTACAAGCCTGTTTTCAAAAACAACATGCATAAACCTCCAGTTCCCATCTCTGGAGAGAGTAGTTTCCTTTCCCTCTTAGTCTTAACTGAAAGGTCTTTCATGACAACATTTTCATGCCAAAATTAGGTAAATTGCTGTAGAGAAACTGCAACAGTTTGTGTGCATTGACAGGGCACTTAAGCACAGTAACACTTGGGAGATTTATTTAACTTTCTTCCCCTTTAATATCAACAGAGTAACAAACTTCTCCATAATCTTTTATAAGAGGGGAATTCAGAGGAAACCAGATTTTAGACAACAAAGGTAAAAGCTCAGAATTCCTTTTTCTGACTTAATAGAATTTTCTCTGTTCCTGTAGCAAATAAACTGTTTGTTGTGTCAGTAAATACCTTACAGTAGAATGAAAGGCTGTTTATTTTAACTTTTATCAAAGACTAAACTCTAAATCCTGGTGCCTTCCCTTCTGAACTTTTTCTTTATGACTACAGGACAGGCTGTACTGCTACAGAAAGATGATAAAGTAGTGAAAAAATTCCAGGAGAAACTAATATTATGACATCAGGCTCAGTATCTGAAATGAAAATACTTAAAGGAAACAAGTAAAACCAGCAAGACACAGATAAGGGTAAAGAAAGGTGGATTCTTGTCCTGAGGATATTTAGCTTACAAAACTTGCACTGACACATGGAACATACTGGCCAGCTACAAAAAAGAATTAGCACCCAATATGGAAATTAGGTCAGATTTTTCTACCTCATTGGATTCTTCCTCATCACTAATTTTCTGTTTCATATTTATGGTTTCTTTGAGGTTTCTGACATAGATTTAAACAATGGCATAAGGAATCATTGTGTACTACAGGGATTGCAGTTCTAATCAAGATGGACTACCTGGACTATTTAGATTAAAACAATTTTTGGGGTTGTAAACTTCTCAACTATATTTGACAAGAGGCAGATGACTATTTACATTATGCCCATCAGATTCACAGATTCTCCTCAGAAAGGAGACTTGTAGCTGTTGTCTAAAGCATCTGCATGTGGCAACATTCCTCCAAGAAGACAGAGAGCTTTTATGCCCATCATAGGACTATAGAAAAAAATCACAAACATGATAAAAAGTGAATGAGTATATTTCTCCAAAATGTGTCTGTATTTTCAGAAATTACTTCAAGGTCTCATAAACCTTTAAGAAACGCAACATTTATTTTATGTCCCATGGAATGTCATCTAATATAATAAAAAAGCACATGCAGACAAACTCAGAACCCAACAGAACTCTAATTCACTACAGATATTTTCAGTATAATTATGTTTTATGGCATTAGCTCTGCATTCTTTGGGAAATAATTTTGTTGCAGAAATTTATTGGTTTGTTTTTCTGATACAAACAAAAAAATAACTTGTTTTGGAATTGGAGCAGTAGTACCTTCTAGCTGTTCTCTAATAGATAAAAAGTAACAGAACAAGTGAAAGTGGTGGCATGGAGTAGAAGAAACTAGAAATTTATGTAAATCCCATCTTCTTGGAATGGCTGATCATGGGAATCATTAAAAATAAGATTATATTCTTATGGGATGTATTTTGGGCATGATGTTTAGATGAAGCCAGGCTGGGAGCAGTTAATAAGGACTGACTGAGACACTTCAGAAAGTCTGCAGCACTTGAAACTGTGTCAGGCACTGCAGACAGAGCCTGTCCAATGTAATTCTCTCAGCCCAGTTTTGAACACTCTGACCTTAGCTCTGCTGGGACAAACACTCCCAGAGGGCTTAGAAGACTGCTAAGGGAAAGATCAAAGACAAATTTCTTCCTCCTGGTTGCTGTAGCATCTATGACCACTTCTAGTGACTTGTCTCTTGCAAAGGGCAGCCCTTGTGAAGTCCTGTGCTTTCATGCTGACTTCTGAGTAGACATCAACTTTGGGTTTATGTCTTCAACAGCAGCTCTGAGGGACTACTGTGAAATGGTAATTTCTAACCAACAGGCCTTATGAATTTTTCTTAATGTTTTCTATAACTTCTAGCATTAGAAAAACAGTATTACATGAGGTAGGAAGTTATTCCAAAAACAAATGGTTATTTGCTTCTGTTTGGGGACAACATATTCCAGGGGAAAAATAATTCAAGAATTTTTCATTATCTTTAAAATGGGTAAGAGCTATACCATGAAAAGTTGAAAAAGGGCACTGTCTCCCTTGGCTACCCTAGAAAGCTTATACAATAAGAGTGCTTGAGGCTCTCTTACTCAAGGCTATAGCTCTGTCACCCTGCTAAGGCTCAGCAAAGCAGAAACAAAGTACAGCAAAGGAAGCAGCAGCCCCATACTGGGGTCCTGGAAAGCACCATATCTCACACTTCTGAACCTCCCTCTACTACCACAAAGGAAAGCTCCAGGCTTCCCATTTCCCAGCTTCCTCATTCCTCTTGCAGGTCTCCTCACAGCATTTCTCAGTTTTGTTTTTTTTTTTTTTTCTATCCCCACATATCAGCCTTCCATGTCTCAGACTTGTCTGCACTCAGAAAGTCTCCTGTCCATCCTACTGCCTCTCACAGCAGAGCTGCTGCCTGATGTACTGCATCCCTTTTGGGATGCTGGCTTTGTCCTATTAAAACACAGAGCTCAAAACCCCAGTAAGACTGGCCTGATATGCCCTGTTTCTCACAAATTCAGGTAACTTTTATTCATCTCTATAGTGTCTTCTCAGCCTGTCCTGAGGTTCACATTCTTATGCATTGCTTCCATGATTATTTATTCCATGACTTATGCTGGCTTTGTCCTATTAAAACACAGAGCTCAAAACCCCAGTAAGACTGGCCTGATATGCCCTGTTTCTCACAAATTCAGGTAACTTTTATTCATCTCCATAGTGTCTTCTCAGCCTGTCCTGAGGTTCACATTCTTATGCATTGCTTCCATGATTATTTATTCCATGACTTATGCAGTAATTAAAACTACTCAGATTTAGAATACCCTGGTCACTCTAAGGCATGGACTGTGCTCACACTTCCCCTGTCACCCCCAAACTCCCAGGGAGAGCAGCTCTGTGATTGCTCCATGGATTAGCAGACCTGAGGTTTCTCAGATTAAATGAGTAACGAAAGCCCCAATGAACTGGAGGGCATAGGAGGCTTCTGGCATGAACAGCTGGGGTTAGCTGGCATTAAACTCTTCATTAATTAAAACCAGCTTCCAAGTCAATGCCTAGAACAAGTTCAGGTATCAGGAAAAGAATTAATTAGCTTCTTATCAAAAACTAACTCACCAAAAGAAAAAAATAAACAGCCTGATTCAGATCTGCTTGGATTTAGACAGGATCTATTTCTGTTGTTTTGGTTTTTATTTTTCAGGTGAATGCAAGAAGAAATCCTTAGCTTTAGAAAAAACTGCTTCTTCTATGCCTGTTTGTATTGCACCAAGGAGATGGGAATGAACAGCATTTCCAGACCCACACAGCCAACTTTCCACTCCAGACAATCTAAAGCTATGGGGAAGCAAACATCACAGGCACAGTACATTCCTGCTTCAAAGGACAAAGCACTTAATTCTCAGGTTTGGTAACTGAGAGTGCAGTCTGTTACTGACAGCTGAGCTCAAGGAGGGCAAAGATTAGAGTATGAAAGGAATCTGTTCTGAGGTATATTTTAATACAATAATTGCTGGTTAAGCAAGACAGTGCATCTCTAGACTTGTAATCAGTAATATTCACTCTCATTAATTGCTGCATGCAGCAGTAAAAGACAAGATTTTAATGTAAGTAGATACCATCTCAAAGAGCAAATGTTGCCACTACAGCCAGCAGTGCCTTGTTCTTCCCTGGAAATCCATGTAGGTAGATAATTACAACCCAATCAAATGCCTCCAACAGACATTAAAAATAGTTTTCCTTTATCACTTAGCATTCAGCTGAATGCTTCAGGATATAGTCCTGCACCAAGACACAGGTAGATCTGCATTTTTGTCTTCACAAACTATCAAATGAAGTTCCATTTAAATCTATTCTTCTTATTCATTCCTGTGAAGTCATCATCTGTTCTCTTTAGAAACTCTTTGTGTGATACAATTTTCTCTGTATTGTGAGGACTGGGGAGAAAGCAAGAGCCTGAAGTTTTAGTGACTAATCTTACTAATATATTAAAAAAAAGGGTGCCAAGAAAAAAATATCTTCCAAAAGAAATTAGTTTGCATAATACAAAGAAGAAGAGGGGAAAAAAAGATGGGTTAAGGACAGATTTCGCGAACATTCTGAAAATTCCTTATTTAAAATTGACAAAAAGGGATTTATCAGCCACAAGATGAAATCATCTTTCATTTTTATTTTTGATATATCCTAATTTGATGGTTAACAATCTGACCTAGTATACCTGGCTATTAATATGCATGGTTTTATGCATGATTGTGCTAAATTTCCTGCCCACAGATTTTTTCTAACACAGATGAGTAGAGAAATTGAGAACAGAAGCCACTTATATAGAAATAGTAGCTGGATGACAGTAATTGCAATGTTGCAATATGGGTATTAATTCAAGGTACATCATGTTCATGTTCTCTGTGTTACTCTGAACAACAAATGCATCAAGAAAATATTATCACTTGAGAGTTTATATCAAGCTAAAGGCTGAATTTAACCATCTCAAGTACATGATTTAGGTTTGACATTATGAGAAGGGAGGATCTAAACTATGTATTTGAAATCAAAGTCCACAGCATAATAACAAAGAACTAATTTGGAACATTTTAACTATTTTCTAGAGGAAAACACAGCTTAATCAAAAATTAAAAGCAAACTTTGGATAAAAGAACTGATTCAGCCAAAATATTTAGATGGAGAGAAAAGGGAATGAATCTAAACAGCCTCAAATTAATCACAGATATGTTGTTCTATTTTTTCTCCATTTCTCAGTGCTTATAAACAATATATTAAGAAGTATAAAATACATTATTCAGTTTCAAGGCATCTAAAGTGAAATATTTATCTTTCAAAACTTTATGTATATCCAGCTGAATTCAGGATTAATTCTGAACAGGAAAAAAACAACATTCTTAATCCTTCACAGAACTAGATTTTTCACTTACAGCAGAGTTTTGCTGGCAAAAGGCCATTTGTGAGAGGTGTTAGCAAAATTCTCAAGTCCTTAAAGTTGTACTCTACTCCAGGGTATGGCATAATTTGAAATAACAAAAATAGGGAGGAGACTCATTAAGAAGACATTCTTTTCATCTGCAAAGGATTGGGAAGAAACCAACGGGTTGCTAGAAACATCACTGAGCTTTGTTTTGTTTCACTGAAGACCCCCAAACTACAGCATTTGGCAAAAATTCAGGTAAATATTCAGGGTTTTCAGACCTGTCTTCATTCCAAGTCTTTCTGAGTGGAGGGTCCTGGGTCCCCTGGGTCCCAGTCTTTTTTTTTAAGTAACAAAGCCATCATCAGATCTTGTGGAAAAACAAGCAACCCTTGAGGTTGAGTACAGAGTAAAAGCAGTGCCTGTGGCTTGTTTATTCTTTATTTCCAGGTGTCTTGCAGCAGAGCAGGTGGAATGAGAAATGCACTGTAAGAAGCCTGCAGAGTCAGTACAGAATTTTTTTTTTGCTTAAAGAGAGGAGGAAAAGGACAGCACAGAGATGTCACAACTTCACCTTTTCTAGCACCTGTTCCTCAACTCCACTGAAACCAAAAATTTTAAGAAGCAGATGCCTGACACAACTGATGTGTCTGGAAGCTCTTCCACATCTTCCACATAGTAGTGGAAAAGCCCAGACACTTCCCCTGTAGGATATTGCTTTAGCATTATCTTTGTCCTGTACAGTAAAACAGCACTGCTCAACATGAGTTTGCCTTTCCCTGGAAGCCTTATATGAGCAATTTATACAGCAAGGCAATAAATGCCTTCTAAGTCACTGGCTGTTCAGTACAAAAAATTTAAAAACAACCTTTTTCGGGTACTCTGAACATCTGAGTCTATTTGAATTAAATCAGAGAGATTTGCTGATTGAGATTCAAGTGCTGAAAGGCTAATTTGAATTAAGAAAATGTGGAAAAAATCAAATGTGCAAAGTCAAAATCCACTACAGTCAATGGCTATATTTACCTCAGTGAAGCATTTTCTTCTTAAACTATTGATTTTTGCCTTCTTCACCAAAATCAGTTCTCTTTTAAGTATAATTCAAAAGCTATGATCAAACGTGACAAAGATTATTATCAATTCTAATATAATTTGCATAGCTTTAGCCCCAGCTGAGGAGGGAACATCTTTATATTAACAGCTGTAATAATTCAAAGATCTTGACTCAGGCAAAGCTTTAAAAAACTAAGGAAAGAGAGGATCATGTCATTATGATTTCCATGCTATAGATAAAACTTGAAACAACATTACAGGACAGCAATTACCACAGCCATGCAAACTTACAAATCAGCCAATGAACTTACAAGTCTTGTGACTGTGACTCACAATCTGTTCTGAAATCAAGCCACAGATGGATTTAGTGATTTAAATGACACTGCTATATGGAAGCACACCAGCTGCCTTCAGCCTTAGAACTGATGTTACCCTCTCCAACTGCCAGAGCAAAAGTCTAAGGGTATCATGAATGACAAGTCTCATTTGGATGTATTAATATAAATGTAACTTGTTACAATTTCAATTACTTGATGTGAAACAATGCATATGAAAGATGTATAAACTCTCTGTTTAGCTGCTGCAGAAATTTTAACTGTTACCAGCTGGCTGTTGCCCACTGCTTATAAATAAGTGGATGGTCACTTGGCCAAAATGCAGTGACTTTTTCTCTGTCTAGCAAAAAGAAACTGAAGACAACAGCAGAACTAATTTCAGTCTAGCTCAGGATGTGATTAAGGTTACTAGTTTTGTTTTATTTTTTAAAGGTATTCTTTAAAGATTAGTACCTAACCAAGAGGAAATTACCTGGAATATTTAACTGTTCTTTCATTTGTTATCACATCAAGTGCTGTCATGAGCAAATATCTTTGTTGATGTACTGATGAAGACCCTAGAAAGTAATTTAAAAATCTACTCTGAAACATTTTTGATTTAGATTTGTTACATGATATTGTGTCAATCTTTGCATTTCTGTGTGTTAAATGTACCATGTTATAAATGGCGAGTAGCTTGAGGATGGTTTTCAAGTCCTTTAGGTTCCTTGTTCTCTGGACTTGCTTCCCTTGAAGTCTGCTGTAATTCCTGCTGTGTCTCAGTGACATGGCTCTATTTCTGACCATGGTTGCTCTCAGCTAATACTCATTACTATGTGACACACAATGTCACTCATTATTACTGAGAAGACCCATTCTCACCCAAAGTAGAAAACATTGTGACAGGTTTTATTCTTCTTGAGGAAAGCATTAATACTTACTTACTTGCAGAGTTTCTTGGAGAGTTCTTGGTTTTTTTTTTAATATTGTTCATTATTGGTATTTTCAATATGCAATATGTTTCTATGTAAGATTTTTTAGTCCTGGGAGAATTCTGGTGCCTTTGAAGACTTATTATGGGAAGACTTAAATGAATGTTGTTGGGTTGGAACTGTAGGACAATTTGGAGGTGCTTATTGTTTCTAGAAAAACAGAAAAACAATATTTCCTGAATTTAAGAATTTATTATTACAATAACTTCAGACTCATCAGTTCATAGAAAAAATTTCCAATCCTTATGGGTGTTTTAAGGATCACAATTGCTTACTTAAACATATTCAACAACTCCAGTGGAAAGTTAGGATACAATATAGTGCTGCCATCACCGAATATTGCACTGAGGGGAAGTTGGTCCTTATGAGGGAGCCCAAAAATGAGGATACATCATGAAGCCATTTCATGGTTTTGTCCTACTACACATAGAGATGAGTACAGCAATTTAAAATTCCCTTTCTAGTGTTAAGTCTAGTTTACAAAGTCTTGGCCAAATATTCCTATTTTCAAGAAAGAAAAAAGAGCAGGGGAAAAGGACACAAAGAACAGAGCAAGAACGGTGATAGAAAGATTACCACCATAAACTGACATAAACATGCTTCCAAGGGAAGCCCATTATTTCTGACTGATCTGACTTTCCAAAAGGACCTCTTGTCCTTCTTTAAGGCCCTAATATGATGAAAACTTACCAACTTACAAGTTGTCCTAGCAACCATTTGCATTTTATTTCTAGATTAAGTGTATCTTCAAATTCCAGCCTCTAAATTATTATCCCTTTACCCCTTTGTATCACATCTTCTCTCCACATAGGTTGTTTTAGGAATTGTTAAACTCATGTCTTATTTTCCTTCCAAATAACCCAAAGACATTGAGCTTTTTAGTGTCTCATTTATAAGATGCCTTTTCTCATTTATAAGATGCTTTTGCTGAAGCTGTCCAAACTCACTGAACTTTTTAAAGCACTTGTCTTCAAAATGCCAAATACAGGGAAAAAGAGCACCTATTGCACTGTATGCAGATAAAAGAGCATACGTTTACTCCAAATTAAAATATTTTTTCTTAAATAACCTTTAGTGATGTTGTGATGACTTCCAGAAGGTTATTAAGATGGCTGGGGGGAAAAAATGGAGAAATTGCAGAAAGAATCACAAATTCTCTTTCACTACATTATTTAAATATTAATGATTATTAGTGAAGAAAGAGAAGCCGTTGTGGAGGTCAGAAAATATCTGCAAGCTAGTGTATTTGGATATTTAGCAGTGGGAAGTAGTTCCCATTGTAGGAGCACAGAGGACAGCTCAGCAGTGGAGCAGTCCCGTATTAGTAGTTCTCACAGGAGAGAATGTTTAGATGGGGAAAAGGAAACTGATTTTGGTATAGGGGCAGAAAATAGTTGTAGCCTTGGTGGAATGTTATGTCCAGGTATCTAAGACCCCACAATTAAAAAGCAGAAGTGAAAGAAGTTTAGCCTATAAAACTGTTTCCTTAAAGAAAAATTGCCCAATCCCTAACTGAGAGCTGATAGGGAACAGATTGCACTCCCAAAGAATTCTTCTTCTGGCAGCTAGAGAGATACAAAGGAGTGCAGGGATAAAATACAAGAAGTACCTGAACCCAAGAACAGTAAATAGCTCTAATAACCAGATACTCAGAGCACTTATTGGAAAGGAATACAGGAAGAGATTAAGAAATGTGCAACCATTTATCAGTGGACTTTTTATAGGGTTTATGTACTTGTGCACATTTGGACAGAGCATAAAAACTCGACAGGTGAGGATTAAAGGGTCCCTCAAGAAAATGTATTAACTGGGAAATATTCACTAAGCTTCTAAAGATCTAATACTTGCTGTAGAAAGGAATCCTGAAATGTGCCTTAAACATGATCTGAAGTGAAATATTTGAAAGGATTTTATGAAGAAATAGCATTACTAGACACTTGAGGACTGCAAAGCTCTGAATCACCCTTTAGCAACATAACTAGTTCTGAAGTCTTTTCATTCTGATCATCCCTGAGACCTTATTCTTTTCCCAGGTGTCCTTCACTTGAGGTCTGTACAAGGCAGTACTTACAGACTTTTTGTCCTGATTGTGGTGCTTTAAAACCAAGGTACAGCATGCAATTCAAACAAGAAGGCAATTTTTAAAATAAATATCTAGGGTATCCCTTTATGCAAATTTCCTGTCCGGTTCCGCTATTTGCTCAACAGTCATCAAGAGGAGAATACAATTATTCCATATAATATTTAATCCACTGTAGCTGTGCTGAATCAGCTTGGATGGAACAAACTTTTTTCTTCCATGGGCAGGCCTTCATTTGCACTGCATACAGAGGGAAAATGAACCACTCTGTCCCATGTTTTGACACCTTGCACAAAGACTGAAGCAAGGAGCTGACTTAGACAAGACAAGAGAAAACAAAGAGCATCCCAAAGCAAACCAAGAAGGGTCAATGCAGAACAAAAAGGAACTTTCTCTGTGATTCTTGGTCTGATAGTTTAGTAGCTTAACTGAACAACACAATTTGCCTTCTGATTTAGCAGGAGCACCTTTTATGGGTTTGCTTCAAAGAAAGATGAGCTGTACTATTTTTTTTTTTCCCCATGTTGTTTCGGTTTGACCCTGGACCTGCCATTCATTCTCCCATCTCCAGAAAGAGGATAGAAGACTGAAGGTCAAAATTCCTTGTACTACAAAGCCATGTTTTGTCAGAGATTCTCTCAAAGTCTTACCTACTTAAATTGTCATCTCTGGCCCATCTGAGCATTTTTCCTGTTGGTGTCAGAGGGATTTTCATTTGTCAGCTGATCATAGCTGCCTCCTCCTGCCTTCCAGAGCTGACATTACCTCATCTCATTGAGGTTAAGAAACAAGGAAAAGGAATGGAACAGGTTTTGCTACTCTCCCTAAAGTGCTTGTCTCTTGCTGTGCTGTAAATAAAGGAGCTCGTTTAGAAATTAGTCACTGTAGCACAAGAAAAGAGGCTCTTGAAAGCTTTGAAAGTGAGTAAAAAAGGAGAAGGCAGGCCCAGCTAGAAGTCTGAGCACCAACCGTTCTCCAGGAGGATGACTGCGCTTATGTGCACAGTGCCTTCAGATTAGGGACACATACTGCTGTGGAAGTGCTTTGAAATTTTCATTTTAAACATGAGCCCTTACCAAAATTCTGAGTTTCCTCACCTCAGACTGGTACAATACCTCAGCCAGCACAACTATGTGAGAGCACTGCAGGAGCTCTGCCTGAGCGCAGCACAAAATATGTTGGTGCTCAACAGATGCAGTCCCTCACAGATGCAAACTGGCCAAAGATTGGTTAACAAGTGATCTGTGGCCTTAGCAAGGAGCAAATCAATAGGTTTGAAGACTTATGGAAATATCAGCCCTCTGTGTTTTGAGAAAACAAGGGATACTTTAAAGAGCAAATAAGTGATAATTTACAGGGATTTTTTTCCCAGGGTGTGCAAATCAGTTCAAGCTGTATTTAGTCAGTGCATAAGTGCCCATTCAGACATAAATCTTAAAAGTTGAATAATTTCACTGCAACCATAAGAGTGCAATGTTGGAATTGTTTTATAGCAATGAGAAATGGTGCTTACACTGCAGGCTCCAGGGAGAGGGCAGTTGGTGTTAATTTATTGCCATATGAAATGCAAAATAACTCATGAAAGTTACCCCTTGCTAGGTGGAAAAAAAGGACAAGGGAAAAGCATCTCACATATCCCTGCTAAATAGTATTTGGAAATTGCTGACCTGTCTCAGGACAGTTACCCCTGAGCGGATCCTACCAAATTTGGAGAATAAAGTTAAAGAGGAGACCAAGAAAATATACAGAAGGCAAGAAAAGCATCAGGAGTGAAGAGCAAGGCCAAGGTAATATACATCTTTTTATATCAAGCATTTAAAACACTGAAATAAAACTCATTTGTGTTCATTGACTTCAATGAGTTTTTCATCAGCCACTCACTGCAAACATGGCTTAAAATGACAAGGAACTCATAGAAGCAGTGACATTATGTAAACGTGTTCAGAGACAGAATATGGCTCGTAAATATCTTGTATGTATGTATCTATCTTGTAAATATCTTGTATATATCTTCTAATAAATATCTAATTCAATTATGAAGCTGAGTAAGCATGGACTGTACTCATAAATTATAAACAGTTAACAATGAAGATGTGACCCTGGCAACATGAATATCAAAGCCATATTAGATGCTATTCACAGGCAGTCTCATATTGGGCTCAGGGGTATAAATCAGTATAGGTTTCCTGACATCTGTAAATTAGGCTGATTAACACTGGCTGAAGGCTTGACCCATGGTGACAAGTATTCATAGTAGCCCCTTGTGGTCTCATACTTCTCCCAACAACATCAGCAGCAAAAATGAGGCTTTACAGGGGGACGTCATTACACTTGGAGCCCTAAAAGTCTTCCTTAGTGGTAGAGCAGGAAATGTACACCTGACATGTTTCTGACTTTTTAAATGAATTTCTTATTGGTCTTTTACAAAAATGTAGAGTGGTAAAAATTACTTCTGACAGATAATTCTTCAGGGCCTGAAAGCCATGACCTTGGTTCACAAAACTGCTCTGAAAGTAACTAAATTACACTGGCAGATGTGACAGAAGGATCTACTGTAAGTTTAGTATCAAATCTGCTTGCAGAAAAGCTGTGCCAACTATATAATAAGAGAATGAGGAAGAGGAAAAAAATAAACAAATAAATCATAACATAAGCAGTATTCCATCTTGCAACCCTGAAGGACTGTAAGATCTTTAACTCCATTTGTTTAATTTGTAAAAGGCAACTTATGAAGTGGACAGGCTGACTTAATAAAGATTTTTTTTTTTTTTTTTGCTTTGGTTTTGGATGTCTTGAATCTTACTAGATAAAGCACTTGCATACAAATACAAGATAAGGGACATGAAGTGTAATTGCTTAGCTGCATTTATATATTTTATGAACTGTGTAATGATCACACAGTTGATCATGTTTCTTAGACCCACAGTTTCTAATGGGAGGCTGACCCATATCGCTTCTAGATGGCTGCAATTCTGTCATTTTATTCCTGATCCATTTATGGTTGATTGTTCCAGCATCTCTGTGCCTGAAATTATTCATTTTGGGTTTATCCCCAGCAGAGAACACTCACATCCCTTCTCAGACTTCATTTTACCAGAGCACAATAAAATCTCTCTTGGCCTGATTAATCCTCTCAGTCTTCTTTGCATCTGTTCTGACACACTGGTGGCTCCCAAACAAATGGTGCTCAAAGAAACCACCCAGATTTTCTCTCCAGCTGTCATCTCCACTTGGAGCCACCTGAACAAGTAGCAAAAGTTCTTCTCATTAACCCCTCTGTGCTTGACCCTGCTTTGCTCCATTAAATTTCAGCTAATATTTTCTTATTTCTGTCATCCAAATTTTCTGGTGTGGTATTTCAATCTTTCTGCATACTGACAGCTTCAGCTTTGTGAGATCAATAAATTTATTTCAAGTGCTTCTATACTTTGTGATGAGTTTATTAATGGGAGTATTAAGCAAGGCCTATGCTTGAGGAATTCAATGGTAATTACCCTTCAGTCTAGCAGTTTCCTTTCCAGATGAACCCACTGTTATTTCTCTTTCAGCCATGACTGATTTATCTCTTTTCCAGTTTTATTAACTATCCTTGTGTCACTGTCACACACACTTTACTGAATTGCAGAGAATTAGACTTAAGAAAATTCAGCTACCTAAACTTTATCAGAGGAAAAATTTTACTCATTTTTGATAAATTTTTCTGCCTTCACTTGTTGGCTTTTAATCTCTAAAAATTGTTTTATTATGTTCTCATGCAAGCAAAGTCCCTTTTTTATTTTTGTTTTTCAGAATGAAGAACCCATTCCCATATCTACAGTAGTACAGTCAAGTCCCTCTTTTACAATTGTTTGGCAGAGAGCACTTTAATTTTATTTTCTTTTAATTATTTAGTGCCTTGCCAGTTCAACAAGGTCCAGAATGCATTCATTTACAAGTCAAAAATCCAAATACAGACCCTACAACACATCTTCATGCAACACATGGACAAGGAAATACATTTGCCTTACTGGAACACTGGCTCATCCCTTACTTGCAAACACAGCTGCATCAGCTCTGGCTTGCTTTGTTACTTCTTCAGGATTTTTGCTAGGATACAGCACTTGGAAAAGCAGAGAAACATTTTACACTCCGCAGAACCATAGAGGTGGATGCAAAAAGACTGGGCAAAACCTAGCTCAGGTTCTAAGTTGGCATATGTCACAATTTCCTCAAACTTCAGATAACCAACACTGTCAGAGATGCAGAGCAGTAGAAACTGAGATATTGCCATTCACTTCAAATGGAAGTGGAAATGGAAAGCAAAAATCTGTGATGGACACAACTACACAGATGAGCTTCTGTCGCTTCCTATGAACCAATACAATGCTACAAGCCTAAAATGCCACTACCTACTCTCCCACATAATTTACACATAATGCAACTTAACAGGGGAAAAGGTTTTCTTTCATATCTGACCAATTGTACTTATACAGCCGAAATAAATATGTTGGAGCATTAGCAGAATCAAGCAAAATTATGCATGATTTTCTGAACTAGGGAGTATACTCTGCATATTAACAGGGCTCCATCTCACTGCTGCCAAGGGGATTTCAACATTAGATTCGCTATAGCAACCCCTGAAGATGCTCTTTCTGCCAGTGAAATTTAGTTCTGTGCTTAGAATAATAATTTCTTAATAATACCAAAACAGGAGATTAACATCTTAGATAAGAGCTAAGAACAAATTACACTGCAAAACAGAGGTGAAAAAGAGCATTAGCCCAGGATCTCATCCAGCCAACACAATGTTGCACTGTTAACCAACAAGATACAAGCTGAGAGTCATACTGAAATTTCTCAAAATTATGACAATCCCTCCTTGATACAAACCATACAACTATTAGAGAAAGTTCCTTGCTTTATTACTGAACTATTCCACACAATTTCTTTTGCAATTATTGTGCTCCAGCTTCACAATGTCTCTGAAAAAAAGCCCCTTACCTTCCCTGCACAGCTGCATAACTGGAGAGATGACTCCCAAGAGTAATTCATGGTCATGCAACCACTCTGTGACTCTAAGAAGGAGAAATCTATTGCACAGTTAACTTGCAAACTGAGAAATTCTTTATCATCTCATGTTTTTTGATCACTCATAAAAATGGTTCATTCATCTATACCACTGTTCAAGTTTAGGACCAAAGATTGTTAATAATGTCCCATTTTAAAGAGGATCACACAAAAACTTCAGGAAATGCTCTTGTCACAAGAATGGCTAAGGCAGGAGTCAGGCCAGTTTCTATTTTGCAGAAGCCTTTCAACAACTCTCAGTTTAAACCTAAGAAATACAGATTTTTAACAAGTAACAATACTGACAGTTTAAATCTAAAAGATCTGAGTCCTGGAAGAAACTTGCCATCTCCATCTGTCTGCATTGCTGGTCTTGTACAAGGAGGACCAGCTCTGACAGGGGTGGGTGCCTAGGTGCTCTGTGTTTCTACAAGAAGCAGAAGGCAAACCTGGCACACAACTGTTTCATGTAATTCCAGTGGCAATTGCACAACAAGTCTTATTACTGCAAGGTTACTCTAATTAATCTAATGACTTTATAGTATGTCTGATTATGACAAGAATGATTGTAAGAGCTGCAGCGATGTGGCAGATCAGTGTTGCACTGCATACTAAAGAGGGAAAACGTACAGATTTTGTGACGAGGCAGGAAGGAAAGAGACACAATCCTGTGACATTTCTGTCAGATTGCCACGGGGAGCAAGGCTTGCTGGTCAAAGGTATTGGCAATATTGCCCCTTCTCACCCTTAATCTGGTGAGATGAGAACATGATTAGGAAACCAATCTGTTTGAAAATGATCTAGGAAAAAAATAACCTGGAGGAGGCTGAGGATTCAACAAGCGGGAAAGGAGGAAAACATTTTGACTGCAACTACTGTGCAAGGTATGTTCCTATGGTTATTACCCCAGAGAGATCCTGTGCAGGGAAGAGGCAGGAATTCATCTGAAGGTCTCAGTATGACTGGACCACAGCTGCCAGGGAACTGAAAAACCCCATAATTAAATCATTTGCACGTTTTTCCTTCTAAAGTAGCACATCAAAGTTTGTAAATTGAAGAGAAGGAAAAGACTGGTATGAAAATCACAAGGCATAAACCTATCACACAGGCACCTAGAGAGTCAGATGTAGTTCTTAAAACATTAATGAATTTGCCCTTTCTTTATCACCTCTCTTACACCCTCTTTTACCTGCTGTTCTTACATTTCAAGTACAACTTTGATATTTGTTTCAACACAACAGGAATGAAAGAGTGAAACTGTGCCCCTGATAGCAAAGCCAGAAAAAAACATGCTCTCTCAAGGGCATTAAAATGGATATAGTTGAGTGTCACATTTCTTGTTTTTATAGTCATTACCATGTATTTCTTTTGTGAGATCCTCTCAAGTAATAGCCTGAAATCAAGGCCCATTGAACAGACATTTTAAAGTATTAATTAAGCCATAATACTTGAGGTATAAAATCTCACGAATCTAAAAAGATAAAGGGCACAGAGGAAAGGAAAGTATAAGGTCTCATACTTCAGTGCCAGAACTGGAAACAGAAATGCAGTTTCTGAAGTGCCAGTGCAATAAATACACTGCTCACTACTGGCAAAACCACGAGTAGTTCATACAAGCACAGAGGGTTATTTGTGGTGACAGTTTGGGAATATAAGAGTTGACATTCAAAGCACAGCATTTATCATGGTAGATAGCAGTTTTGTACCTAAGATATGAGATACTGGGACATAATAACATTGACAGTGTGCAAAAATTTGTGAGAAAGCAATATTGAGAAAATGTAGATTTCAGGGTAGCCAACATTTTCAGCCCTCTCCCTTCTGGGAACTGAAAATATTTCAAATAGACAAGACTAAAGCATGTCCATTCACTTCATGTTTTCATTCTTTAGCTATAAATTATTATTTTGATTATATTTTACACTAATATAATATCCTAGATTATTCTGCAGTAGCTCACTGGTTTTGTTAGCATTCCCATTTTAGTTTGTTTCTTCTTAGCAATTACAATAGCTTTTTTTTTTTTAAGCTTTTAGCAGATCTCCAAACATGCAGATTTCGGGTCAATATCACATGTGCTTGCACAAAGTAAGTAATAATTGCTCTTAGCCCTGCAGCTGTTAGCAAGCTCAGGTCAGAAATTAGGTTTTGACCTTTGGAAAAAGTCCAGTTCAAAGTCAGCTTACATGGGCACAAGAGCATCTGTATTGTCATGCATTTCTTTCTAAGCCCAGAATAATATGACCTGAGGTAATATAGATTTTCTTTCTAACCATAAAGGACAAATATTTATTGGAACATTTTGTCAGTTCCATTGAAAGTAACAAATGTTCTTCAAGTGTTAGCTTGCAGTCCTGGAAGAGCTTTAATCAATAAGGCTCTGAGCCCCTACAATACCATGTTATTTCTGATGCAGAACCAGGCAACGGTACTTTGATATAAAATATCATATTTACTGTGCCTTTCTTATGCAGAGAAATATTGAGCCTGTCCATTGTGAGAGATGAGGTCACTGTGTGCATGACCTTTGGTAACAGAATACACACGTAGCCCCTTACCCAGGGAATAAAGGAAAAGCTATTTTCCTTTGTCTGTGTTGTAGGGAAGCACAAGATGAGCTGGGAGGAAGACTACAAGAAGTGTTTGAAATGACAAGGATGACAAGCCAGCATTCACTGGGATGGGAATGTGTTTTCTCATCCATTGTCTAGGATCAAGCCTCTCACCTCAGAGGTGGTTACATTTCTGTAATGGTGAAAAGCTCTATACTGTGCTTTATCCATGGAAAACACAGGGACAGCAATTATCACCCTAATTTAAAATACTAGTAGTTCATAAGTGAGAGAATTACAGAAGGAATATGTGATTTATGCTTTTCCCTGTATTCCCTCAATAATTACCTTTCTTCCCAGAAAGAAGCTAGGCAGACACCTGTTTTTCACCAATGCAAGTTTGGCTTGTTAATGAGCAGAGAAGTTCTAAAGAATCCCACTACTTCAAAATTGGCCTTGCAAACCAGTATCTATTTATTTGAGAAAAAAAAAAATTCTACAGGAAACAGTTTCTGTTTGATTAAGGGCTGTAAAAGCCCTCTATCATCCCTTCAAATCTACTTTTTTAAAAATTCTTTTTAAATTATCCCTCTCAGAAGCAGAAGGAGGATAATATGCATAGACTAAGAAGAAAATTGTAAGTTCCAAGTTTTTTAATTAAGCATCAAATAACCAATTGTTAGACAGGAATTTATTGCAACTTTTTAAGGAAGGGCAATACAGTAACTTTATCAAATCTCCTCTAACACAGACACCAGCAATACCTAGCCTAGTCTAGCCCTCTTTTTATCATTCACTCTGTCTCAGCTTTATTCTTACTGCTGTCCTCTTCTGCCACATTTCACCTTGGCCTCTCTTTTTTTACCAAGGAGTAGTAAGAATCTGCCTGAAGCAGTCTGCCATGCAACCACACTCCAAAACTATTGATCTACAGGGAAAATAATCATCAAAAGTAACACAGATCGAATCAGAGGCAGGGCAGATCGAGAGGGCAACCTGAAGTGTAGATCAGAAGCAGACTCCCTCAGCTCACAGGTAGTTTGGCAGCTTGAGGTTTTCATGCACTGAGAGATCTTTCAACACTCAGAAGTTACTTCAGAGCATGACTCCTCTGCAAAGCAAAACCTCAGACCACTTTGTGTGTTTCAAGTGCCTTTCGATTTGCCACGGCTACCAATCTATGTCAAACCTTGACTTTAAAAGTTCTTGTAGTAGGCATGAAAGGAAATGAAAACAGCAAACTCAGGCACACGGGTACAGCTTGTCTGCAAAGACACTTGTCTAACTTTAAAAGAAACAGAAGCTTTTCTGATCCCTTTATAAACTCAGAAGTGTGCTTTTTTCCCAAAATACTGCCCTACAACAGGGGAGAACAGCATCCTTGCCTAAAAGTATGAGCCTCTGATTTATCAACAAAGTAGAAATGCAAACTGGGACCCTATATTTCCAGTGAGATCCACAAGCAGATTTTGTCAAAGGAGAGACAAGTAATTTAAACATATATGGAGATACAAGGACAAGTGCAAAGCTTTTCTACATGCAGCCAGAGCAAGATGAGCCTCAAGACTGTTTTTTCACACATTATCATATTTTCTTTATGCAGCTGGTTTGGAAAGGTCTTTTGGGTGAAGGTTATCAAAATTCTTTTAGAACACTGTTTCTAGAATAGGAACCTGTTTGTCCCCAAACTGCTCTGAGACCCTAATGTGTGTTTAACAAAACACAGTTCAGAGGAGAAAAGGCAATAGCTGCTTGGAACTGAGTATAAGTCTGATATTTGGAAACTTCTGCCTCATCATGACAGTGCTGCTTGTGAAAATGTCATGCCAATTCCTTATATTTAAAGAAAAGAAAACATGTTTCTTATGAAGGCACAAACACCAAGGTTGATCTTATTTCATCTGTTTTCTAAAATTAAAGATTTTATTCCAAGAGCTTCAAAGTACCTAATGCAAACTCTGTGCCAGGACAGCACTTAAAGCTCCAAGAAGCCCAGCAGCAGCAGGGCTTCAGGAATTTTTGTCAATGCTGAGGTCAGAAGCTGAGTGCTCTAGAGATGAGAAAACAATTATTTGTGCAACCTAAGTTCTTGTTGCAGTTGACAGTACTGGGAAAGGGAAGGCTAGGGCTGCTGCTTATTCCAAGCACTGGACTGATATAAAAATGCAGAGCACCATGCACTGATGGAACAGACCATATGAATGGAGCGTAATTTCTCCATTCACTCAGTCATACTCCTATACACATCCACATGCAAAGTATCTAAATCAGTAATAAGGTGAATTTATAAAATGCAGTGTTGACTACAAAAACAATGACTATACTATTTGCTTCACAGCAAATGATCCATACCAAAGGAAGAAAACAAGAGGATAAAATAAAATAATTTTTAAAAATATAAAGCTACCTAATTTAAGTAGTGGAATAACATTTCTAAAATTGCCAAAAAGCTGAAGGGGTGGGAAGTGGGAGGGAACAGGAAATGAACTTTAGAAACTCAGAATTAATAGAGTTATTAATAGAATTAATAGCATTATTATGTTATTTCCTGATAAAAGTGATGCAAATGAAAATCTCTTCTAGCTGATACCTCACTCTTATATGCTCATAGCTGTATGTCTTAAAAAAAGAAAAGGAAAATCAAACCATTATTTTAACTCCTTCCTTGAGAATTATTGAGCTGTGGATCACAATTTCCAAACATTTGCAGTGATACAGAGAAACTTAGATTAATCTAGTATTTTCTTCTGTCCTGTGTAAAGGTTCAAAATCTCTACAAGTATCTGGTTGTCTCCTAAAACCTGCCTCACTCCTGACCTTTGTAACCTCTTGTGTAAACGTCCCTTTGTCTGTAGATGCATCATGTAAGAACATGACATTTATGCAATCAAACAAGCTTTAAAGGGAAAAACAGTGAAAATGAGTGAAATCCAGGCTCTCTCTTTTGTGGAGTTGCCAACATTACATCACAGTAGGTAACATCCAGAGAGGAGAACGGCAAGTTCCAAATTCTGAAGAACTGACAGTTGATTTTTAGGTAATCCCAAATGCCTTAAATCACAAAGCTATGGAAATTTTGCTAGAAAGTAACCTCTGAGTCCAGCCTGCCACTTCAAATGAGACTGTCCTGAAAACCCCCACGAATGGATATAACACAACTTCTCTTGATAAACTGTCCAGTTACAGCAGGCAATCACAAGGATATGAAACCAGAAATTTTCAGTTTCTCATCATCTCAAAGAAGTTTCTTGTCAGAATTCAATGCCCCAGTTTGTCAGTAGTTTGGATTCGCTGAAGCAGAGCCGAGGTGAAAATTTAATTTTGACATCCTTTACCAAAACCCCTTTTGTTTGACGAAACAAAAATGAAGACAGTCCAATGAATAAAACCTTCCATAACAGAATGTTCACAGACTGTCTGCAGATTCAGACTCAGATGACCTCTCTGACCAACAATAGCAACTGATGTTCATGTTTGAGAAGAGTCTATTCCATTTCTAGATATTTTTTTGAGAAAGATGATCAAATTAAATGAACTACATAGTCATTCAAGCTACAAGTGGCTTAGTAATTTGCACAAATATATGGAAGTTATTTACCCACTTGTAGTCTGTCTCATCATCACCACTCTCTACTATTTAAAATGAACAATGGTGTCTATTATCCTCATTAACCAAACTGTTTTGAATCAATATGAATCTCTACAGCCATAAGCTATTTTATCTGTGCCAGACTGGGAGCTGCACTGAAACTGCAGTGGCATTATTATGTTATTTCCTGATAAAAGTGATGCAAATGAAAATTTCTGCAAGCTGATACCTTACCCTTATATGCTCACAGTTGTATGTCTTAAAAAAGATGTTATAGCCCAGTCTAGGCTAGAAATATTAGCTAAGATCAAAGGCAAAACTAGATGTTAATGAGTACAAAAGACATACCTCATACTTAGGAAAAGACAAGGCCTCTAGGAAGGGAAGGACATAAAATCAGAGTGCACATGTAGCTAATAATTTAGAAGAACTTGTAATTATGAAAGAAGAAAAAATTACAGCAACAGAAGGATATTAGAGAGAGACCTGGGGGCCTCTCAGTTGTATGTTTTCAAATAGAAAAATGCATACTGAAATGAAACAGTAACTATACTGGCCAGATTTGTCACTCTTATTCCATCTCTTTGCTGATGTAAACATCAGTAAGACCAGAACAGTAGCTGGGGGAATTTTATACCCTCAATTTACTTCTTTCTGCTGATTGACTGCATGACACATTGTTCCCAGCTACTAAATTATTTAATGTATCATCTACAAACACCTGGAAAAATATTTCTTGCTTTATTTCAATCACTTGTATTTTATCCTCTAATCTACTAACAGAGGAAGTAATAAAAGCTGTCATTCCAAACAACTCCTCCAGATTGTTTGAAATTACTTCAGTAATGTGTTACCTCAAAGCTATTTTTAAATAATCCTTTCTCTCCATCTTGTTCACTACGGGATGTAACAAAAAACTGTGAAATTAGAAGTGTGTTTAGAGGTTTCACTTCCTAAATAGTTAATTAACTTTTGTTATGGTTAATGGAGGAAAACTCAGAGGAACCATAATGGCCAATATAGCTGTGGTATGTCTTTGTGATCTGGAGCATATACGGCAGGAGAAAATTATAATAACACTCCTCTATTTAATAGAAAAATTGTCTCTAGGGCACAGCACTCTTTAATAGAAGAAAAAAGGTGCCAGAGAACCCTCAGTGAAATGTGAGCACTGGGCTGAGACCTTTGTGTCCAAATTCATGAGCCTTTTCTCTCCAAGCTTAAAACACTAAACCAGACACAGCTCAATGAACATGCAAGAAATAGGTTGCCCATGGGATGAGCTGAAGAGCCAGGTCCCAGTTCTCAGGCTGTGTGTTCTGGAGTTAAAACACATTTTGATAGACTACACTGCCCATAAGTGTGAGTCCACAGGCAAATGATGGCCATTGCCTTGATGAACATGGCACTGGGTTTGGGGAGAGGCGTTCCCTGTGTCTGTGAGTGCTTTCTGCCTGGGGCAGCATCCCCACAGCTCTGCCAGCCCCTGGGGCAGCTCGAGGATCCCTGAATCCACTTTGGACACACTCAGCTGCTTTTCTGAAAGGCCCAAAGGGTTGTGCTAGTGCAGATTACTCTCCTGAAGCGAGACAGGGAGCAAATTTTCCCACCTCCCTCCACCAGCAGTGTGGTGGGACTGGTGAGCCAGCAAGGGCCAGCCATGGACTAGAGGCAGAAATTATGGTATTTCAGCCAAAATCAGTCAGGGATGTGTTCCCACAGCATGCAATGTCTCTGAAACCTGCATCAGCCACATTTGACAACAGCTGCTGTTTTTCAAAAGTGTCTTTTATCATCAAGCCTCTGCACAAGTGGCTGCTCTAAAGCACCACACAAATCTTGGTCACAGGTGAGCTGCTGCTTTGCACACTGGGAAGAGGAAATCTCATACTGCTCACTGGAAAATTCAAAGGGTTAACATCTGCAGAGGATGACAGCAGCTAGGAAGTTTGTATATTAGTTAGCAACAAACTGCATGTCCCCACACCCTCAACACTTGCTGCCAGGATGCCTTGTCCCCTTCCCCAGTCACGTTGGCAGCACAAAGCCATGGTACTGTAGTTTCTTATTTGACAGCTTTCAGCTCCTTTCTGAGGCTGCTAAAGGAACATCTCTGTGACAAGCATTGGGTTTCAGCCCAGAAAGGAAGATAAAAAGACATCTCTGTCAAAACAGTGACCTGGTTTGTCAAACCTGCCAGCCTGATGCAACACTCCAAAATCTATACAATCTAACCCACATATGGTAACAACCTAAATTCAGAACTATCCAACACTGATAAAACATAACAAAGTGAAAAATAGGGAGGTGAAGTGATGATGATTGAATACCTGGAAACTTGGATATCTACTTAAAAGCAAGTATTTTTGAAAATGTTGGCTTATGTTGATATAGTAACAATCAGTGCTCTGAATTCTTCTGACTCTCAACAAACAGCTTGCAGCCACACCATTGATTTTTAGCCTGTCTGTGCTCACCCTGTTGTAGTAACACAGATCTTGGGCAGAAGAGTACAGCATAGCTCATCCAAGCTCACAATGGAAGTTTGTAATGGGGTAGACAAATGCAACAACTCTCATCATTACACAGATTACAGCAGTTTTCAGACCAAATCAGCAACTCATCATCCAGTCCTCTCTTGTTTTTTCCTTAATTCCATGCCTTGCACTGCCAGTGCTTTACCTTGAGACAGCTGTGGCTCAGGTCTGATCCCATGGTGCATCAATTCCATTTAACAAAAGAGCAGAAAATTACCTTGGTAAAAAGCAAAGCCCTTAGTTGGGTTAGAGAAGCAAATTGGCTCCCCATGCAAACAGGTGAGTGTCAGAGCCAAAGAGGGAGGGAGAGGGATCTCACTCTTTCATTTCAGTGGGCTGTGACCAGCTCAGCTGCCTCCTGCATCCTGAGCCTCTCTGCAGGCACTACAAGAACAAATAGCCCATCTTGCCTCTGAAGATATCAGTGCTGACAAGGAACACATGAGAGGGATTAGGGAAAACAATATTTGTCGGGAAGTCTGTTATCACACAACCATTCAATGACAGAGCTGTTTACCAAGACCCCTCACACAGCTGTGTTTGAACAAAGCTATTACTGTTACTATCTAATTTTAATTTTTTTGAGAATTTTTTTTTCTATGCACAGTCATCTTTTCTTTTTAAAATATCTTCCTCTTGATCAGCTGGAGTATGGTCAAAACATGTTGACTACATCACAAATCACACACAAAAACCTGCCAGAGGCTAAATGTGAAAACACACATGCAATGAAAACTGAGACACTGAAAATGAAACACTGAAAAATAAGAGCCATGGAGAAACAGAAAGCCATTTCTTTTACAGTGAAAGTCATGCTACCATATTTTTAAATTCACAGTGGAAATTGTTTTCAGCAGTCAGTGAGGGCGATTGGATCTGTGTGGAAGGGAAGTAA
Source organism: Anomalospiza imberbis (assembly GCF_031753505.1). Lineage (NCBI taxonomy): Eukaryota > Metazoa > Chordata > Aves > Passeriformes > Viduidae > Anomalospiza > Anomalospiza imberbis. The sequence goes on from NC_089688.1 coordinate 26,321,176, forward strand.
ATCAGCCCCACAGAAATGTGTGTGTTTTTCTTCAAAATGCAGGAAATTTGAAAGGTGTGCCTGAAACCCCCATATAAGTTAATATCAAAGAATATTTGCAAGGATTTCTCATGTGAAAAAGATTCATAGAATAAAATGCAGATGTTTTCCAACAGCTAAACTTTTAAAACTTTTTAATAGTCATTTTCTAACTATAAGAAAATGAATTAAGCATATTCCTGGCCCACCTAAGAGAAAAATGTTATAAGGCTCAAACTTTATAAATCTGCAGCACTGGTGAAAAGAATTATTTTGCCCTTGGGCTACTAATGAGTGGCTGGGTTTACCAGCATTTGAAAGAGTATTAGACATTTATGTGGCTAATGAGAGCATTCATGGTTACGTAAGAAGGGATAAATAAAATTAAGGCTATAAGCCCTCATCCTTCAGGGCTAAGGAAAAAAATTATTTGGTGGCAAACTATTCTATGAAGACCTGGGGTAAAATCTTGGCCTTGTTAAAGTTAGAACTCTTCCAAAATAGCTGTGGTTTTACCTCAACCTTGCTTAATTATGCAGCTTTCCCTGACTTCATTAGACTATTCATCATCTGCAGAGCTGCTTATTCTTTTTCCACAACACCTGAAAACAACCAGCATAGCTACAGATAAGCAGCTGGTATGATTTTATGTATAAACTGTAATGACAATTTCTGTATTCCTTTCATGTTTATTTTAGAGAATTGAAATTAAATATTAGATCTGATTAGGAACAGAAAGGCTACTTTGACTGGCCCTAGGACTATTAAAGTCCTTGGCATGAGGCAAGAGCACAGTACAGTACATGCCCATCACACTGCCCCATCCTGCTCCCAGGGAGCAGCACAAGGTGTTATTCATGGAGAAACTGCTGCAGTGCCAGCCTGAATTCCTTAGCATCACCCTCAGAGCAGGATCCCTGAGATGCCCCAGCAGTTGTCCTTAGTCCTGGCTGGCACTTTGCAACCAGGTTCTCCCAGTTCCCACTCTCTGCCGTCTGTCAGCTGCTCCCCAGGGCACAGACCAGCAGCAAAACCTCCTCCTCTATTTTCCTCTGGTTTTCTACCTTCTTGGGCCTCTCACAGACACACACCTCTCCCTGCTCTTTCTCCCCTAGCAGTTCTGCCTCCAGCCAGCTGCTTTATTTCCTCTACCAAAGTGGCAGACACGCAGTAAAACAATTCAATACAGGGCTCCAGAGGGTGCCTCTCCCATGGCAGCCTCTGGCTGAGCTGGCACTCTGCAGGATAGATCCAGGCAGGTCTTTGGGAACTGTAAGGCAGAGCCAGAGGCTGAAGCCTTCCTGCTTGTCTTGGTAGCATATCCAGCAGCCTACATAACTCATCATGATTATTCACTGCATTGTGACAGGATTTGGGATTACTTTTTTGATGTTTGCCAGCATGAGCCAGGATTATATTATTGCTTTAACACCACGATGAAGCATAATTCTAAGGGCATTTAAATGCTGGAAAGTAACACTCTCCAGTGCTTCTGGTGACAGCATCTCCTCCCTGTAGCCATCCACCTTTTGATGCCTCATGTATGGGGTGTTCTTCATAGTAAGGTACTAAGATGATTGAATATTAGAGAACAAATGTGATGCATTGAATTAAAGCCATTTATTTCTCTCCTCATGTGCCTAAACCCCTCAGTTCCTTTCGTAGAGGTAGAAAGAGAGAAATCCAGTTGACAGATAAGACATTTACCATAGGGCAAGGTGTCAGACAGAAAAACAAAAATTATGCACTTGCTGCTTGACTTCTCCATAAGAAAAGATAAGAAACTTGTGAACACAGTGAAATACTTATAAACCCTGTATAACAGGAGTCCTGAGACCAGTCAGTCTTTTACTGACTAACTTCTTCCAAGAATCTTGCAGCACATATTGTTAAGGGGTAATTCACAAAGGCTATTAAAGAAATAGATGCTCATTACATTTGATTTTCAAAGGAATTTCAGTGTAAAATCCCCTCCAGCTCTAGAAAATCTGGGCTCAGTGTTAGTGAGCCTTATCTTCTCTTCTCTGAAATTGAGCTTCTTACCCAGCTTCCTAAAGACTTTGTATGTCTGTGGATAAGGGTTATACAGTGCTGCTTTTATTATCCTGACCAATAATACAGAGAAAACCCTATGACAAACAAGATACACCAAATCAATTCTTGCAGAAAGATGAAGCAAAACCTTTATTTCCTTTCCGGATGTTCAGCTTGAGACCCAGAGCTTTCAACAAACAAGGTACACTTTGTATCTCCTCATGCCTTTGTCCCAGGTACATCGAAGCTATCCTGAGTATATATTGCTGAATATTCCTCAGACATCCACAGAAACGATTCATGTATCCATTGACTGTGACGGGCTTTAGAAGTGATCTCAGAGAGCTGATATCCCCCTTTTGGCTGGAAAAGGTCAGGGTGAAGCAGCCTGCCAGCCAGCAGAAGGGATATCACCACAGCTGGCCAAGACTGAGCCTGCAGCAGAACCACACCAGCTTTATGGACAATATATAATTCCTTGAGTGGAGAAGATAAGTGCTCTAACTCACAAACCAGTTCACACTCCCCTCATTTCCAGTAGTATGAAGAAGTGTCTGTTCCTTCAAATATATTGCACAGGTACTAGGAGAAAAAACAAATCAACAAAAAATCCCCAATGAATCAGCACAAGAAACTTTTCCAAACTGAGGCAGCATTGGCACTCCAGGGAGAAAATCTTACAGCTTGCGAAATTCTTGTAGGTGGGGAAGTTAAAAGACCTTTATCAGTATTCCCCATGCCCCAGGACGGATATGAGGTTACACAGTTAAATCAGCATTCAGTTTTGAATCTCCAATTGCTCAAACTCAGGTTAAAATAATATTTTGCCAATTTATGTCAGGACACAGGTCTCTCAGTCAAAGCTCATCTGCCCTATCACACAGGTTCACAAAAATCAGTATCAAACATTCCAGCACAATCTTGCTGTAACTGCTGGGTATCGAGCTCCCAGGAGGGCATGGTGAATCACAGCCCTACTCTTTCTCCATGGATGGCCCTAGTTTATCTGTGAGTCTCTCAGTTGTTTAAAAGAACACCCTTGGATGGAATTATAAAGACTTCTTTTTCACCTCAGGCAGGGAAATATTTCAGTTCTTCAACTTGTTCTGTACACAGCACAAATTTCTAAAGGTTTTGCAGTGACCTAACACTAGCCTCTGCCTGCTCTTCAAATTAGTTTTGACAATAGTAAAGAAAATACTAACAACTGCACATATAATTTTCCTGTTTTTTGTTGTCAGAAAGTATAGTGTCTTTGACAAGTCTGAAGCTCCTGTACTTTTATCTCCACTCTCTTCATCTTCCTGTGTCATCTGGGGCAAGGAAAGAAGCCAAATAGTCAACAATAAAAGAAACTGATGTTTCTTCACCTCCCACCTTTTTTTTTTTTTGTATTATCAATAGCAATATGGTTGATTCCAGCAGACAGGTAGAACACTATGCATGACTTGGAATAATCCCCATAAACTTCAGCTGTTCAAATGTTACCTGCACCAAGAATCAAATACAAAACTGATCCATCTCTTGCTTTCCCTCTAATTGCTTCAGGGTGCTTCTCCCCTTTCTTCTTTTCCCCATCTTATCAATTATCCCATGAAAAACACCCTGCAACTGATATGGAGGAGTTTCACACTGTCTCACCTCACTGTGCCAGCGTGGAGCACCAGCCCCATCTGGGGACAGCAGAGTGTTGTGCTGTGTCCCCAACTCTCAACACAACCCCACGGGTGATTTGTCTCTCTGAGCAAACCAGCCCCACACAAGCAGCATGGCACCTGCACTGGCCACTTTCCTGACAAAGCTCTCCAGGTGATGTTCCTTGCTGGATGTATTTTGCTGCTGCTGTGTGCTGGGCAAAGCAGAGCACTTACCACAAGTAACCAAGGATCACACAGCTGAAACAGTGAAAAACACTCTTTGTCTACTGCTGTATTTTTTTTTACAGATGAACAGTCCAAAATTAGATCAAACTGAAATCCCTGCTATCAAAGCTATCTTTTTTCATAATCTTATTGTACCTTTCTCAGAAAAATACAAGATTTAGTTCCTGTGTGGAACCAGTGTGCTCTTAAATGAAGAGAATTAGGGATGGAAAATCATGAAGATATTATCTAAAATCTATTTGTCCAATAGCTTATCCATCAGTGTTTTGTTAAATACACATTAGGGTACTGAAAAAGTGTGGAAAATATTCAGTTATCTAGAAAGATACCATCTTATAGAGACATACAATGATACATGAGTCCAACAAAATTCCTTTGGAGATAAATAACACATCAAAATCCTTCAATAACACCCAGTACAAGAGAAAGTAAGGCTGAATTGCTTTTCCTCACCAAAGACTTCAACTTCTGGTCAAAGAAAATATGTCATTTTGCCAATGGAAAATTTGTTTTGGATTGCTAGAGACTTTTCAGCTAAACACTAAGATTAACCAGTTCAACAATTAATTTTTTCCTAATTAAAATCTTGAAAACAAAATTTATTGTTAAGTGATCTGTTGTACAAATTGCAGGCTATTCAGACAGCTCAAATAGGCTTTATTAGTGTGCCACAAATAAGTATTTTTATTTTTTTTTAAATCTAAAGAAATAGATCTAGATAAACCTAAAGATTAAGTGTAATAAAAGTCATGTAGTCTAACTTTTCTTGAAACTATAGGGCACAAGGTCCTTGGTTATATATGCTTTCAAATTTTGCTTCCCAAGGGGCATTTTAAGACACCTGGTTGTATATATAAGAAGATAAAACAAAAAATTTATATCCGAAAAAACTACCTTGGACCCATGCTAATTTATGAGAGATCTCAAACAGGCTAACATTCCTATGTTAACTACAAATTCCTCTTTTTTTGTTTTCTTCAGCTTGGCAACACAGCAATCTAAATTTATTGATTCAAATCTTATTTTTCAGGAATTTTAGTTAGAAGCTGAGCATAACTGTTCACTGTAAACTTTTGGGTCTAGCACAAGATTTCCATCTAAGGAGGGACCTTACCATTTCTCCTGAAGTGGAGCATACTTTCTTGCTGTTTGTAAAGTGATTTTCTGCAGACAGCCACATTCTAAAGCAGCAAAGCACATGTCTGAACTTGCAGCTTCTAACCTGAATGGAACACGGCACATGCTTGTATCCAAGTGCAGCCTTCAGTGATTATAAACTTTGCATTAAGCACACTGACAGAAGCACCTGCCTGAAGTGAAGTCTGTATTTACAGTTTGCTAAACATCTGAACTTCTGCCGCTATTGCCCCCAAGGACTCTGATAATATGGTCTGAAATGGAAATCTTCATTAGAATGCACACCACATGCAGCTTCTCCTCAACAGCTGCTCACAAATTAGATGTAGCAGGGACTGTCTCTGACCTTCAGTTAATTATTTGATACCACTACTGAATTTCAAGAACTCCAGGGGTTATCTTTTAGAAAAGACTTGTTGAATACCTGAGGAGCAGCAAATGACACAAGGTCACACATTTAATAGGATAGTACCAGCAGCCTGTGCTGAGGGCTGAGAAGCAATCCTGCACTCAGCACCACCAGTCGGAAGGAAGAACGAGCGATTCACAGGGAAGGGGAAAGAAAGTTCTGTGACACAAACTTAGAGAGATCATTAAGAATTTTCTTCACAGGAATCCTGACTTAAATTCTGTTGACTTTCTCTCTGGATCAACATAGCAGAAACAGTTCAGTGAAGTGAGAACTTTTCTGAGCACCGTAACTGTAGAAATAATTGTTTCTGGGCACACCTCACCTGGGTTCCTGCTTCTGAGTGTGACTTGCCTTGTTTGATCCATCCTAAAGCAAACTGACAAACACAATAGCATTCATATAAGCAACAATTTCATCAAGTCCTCCTTGATGGGCAACCACCTTGGAGTACATACAGGTGTTACAGCCTTGTTGGAACTCAGATAATTAAAACTCTTATGGTAATATTAGCCAAAATAATAAAAGCGCATTGTTTTACTCCACTGACTTCTATTTGGCCACTCATATATGTGTAATTTGCCTTTTAAAAGTTATCCTAAACTTATTATTTGCTCTTATTTATTCCCTGTAAGATGAGACTATTAAAAAAGAAGCCACCAAATCAACAAAACCTAGTTATGTAATGTCACAGTCAGCTGAAGAAAGTCCCAAAGAATTAACTGTGTTCTGGGAAATGCAACTGGAGGGGTGGAAGCCCTAAGCTTGGCAAAGAATTACAAGTCTCTAAAGACATCCCTATTTGACTGAGGTACCTCTGTATTCCCTCCAAGATGGATGTGTGGTGGATTTGTGGGGAAGTGAGACTGGCCAGGAAGATTGGAAAGAAAAGTTCATAAAGAAATGTGGTCCTGTCAGGTACAGATATACTGCACAAAAGAACAACACAGAACAACCACACAGCTCTCTCATCTAACTCTATTAAAAAAAAAAAAAAAAAAAGTTTAACTCACAGTACTGAGTAGAATCTCTGAGGCTAAATTATTCTTTGCAAGATGTGGGACTTCAGGTGATTTCTCTTAGAGGATCCTAAGTTCACACCAGTATTTTTGTCAGAGGAGAGATGTGCAAACACATCCTTCTCCCATCATCTCAAGCACTTTCTCCTGCTGTTTGTTACCTGACCTACAGTTCTATCAGCAGTTTGTCATCCTGAAAAGCCTCATCACCTCATCCCCTCCAACACCCAACCTCTCAGTGACAGGAGACACACACCTTGAGTTCTGAAACAAACAATTAGAATGACTCTTTTGGCAATGACTAGAGAGTCATTTCAGAGGGGAAAAGTAAAACAAGTTTTCAGGGCAACTTTTCCCGCTTTCTGCTGAGCAAAGCTTCCTCAACCACAGGTGACAGCTTCTTACAGTAGCATCAAAACAGCTTAATTTTGACTTAAGTCTTGCTTTGCCTTGTGCCTGAACTTACTCAACACCAGCATCAAGAGATAGAAAAACTGTACCAAAGTTTACAATGCTCAGACCCCTATCAGAAAACAGAAGCTGCATTCAACTTTTAAGAATAACAGTGGAAACACTCTGTTTTGCAGTCCAGCTGAAAAAGCAAGAAATATCTCCAGACTCCATAGTGTGTGGACCAGCTCTCCAGGACTTAGGCACTGCCTTGCTGATCAAATCCAGCCACGAAATCCTGTCACTGCTGTGCTGTGTTCCAAAAGGTAAATATGAATCAATCTTTTACACATTCAGCCTTACCTCTGAGACACCATGTAGAACAACAAGGATGTTGCAGTTGAGACGGCCCCAATACACAGAGTAACACCACGCCCCTTCAGAAGGCTGCAAGCATCTGCCCTTCTTGTGCTTCAGCCCAACCTTTTCTACCCTCATGTTCGTGCCGTGCCCCTGTGTGCCCTCTGTCCCTCTGGTGGTTGCTCAGTGCCCCTGGGCACTCCATGGCTCATTGCTGTCAGCGCTGCTCACCTGCTTCTCACAGCTGTGCCCACTGGGGATGGGGCTTGCAGCCCCACTCCCAATCACCACAAACTGTGTGCCTACACAAGTATATCCAGTCACACACAAAATGACAGAAGATTAATGAATAGAAAAGAAAGAAATGACAAGAAGGCATTTTGGGGGTGGGGGAGAACGTGACACACTGATACTGAGACTGTCAAAACTGAATATTAAATTTGATTGCTTAACATCTCAAATAAATCCTTGTGGTAGTTTCAAAAATCTCAAATCACTTTTCAAGCTCTGACACAAAGTGCAGTGAAATCAGTAGGAAGACATTTAGTGCTTAAGACAGTTAACAGATCAGAGCACACAGAAGATACAAAAATTTGGTTTTGCCTGGGGCTGTGCAAATTTTTTACTTCATTTTTGCTCCCTAGTGCTAATATACACTTTGGTACACAAGGAACTAATGCACTTAGTTTTACAGATTATTGCTGAAATTTTCTACAACGATGCTTGCAGTTTCAAACAAAATCATTTCTAAGATGTCTTAAAATATTTTAATTACTTTTTCATCTCAGCAGATATAGTTACTTTTCATTGTTGGGGTTTTTTTTTCTAGATTGATCAACTACAAAGAATTTAAAAACAGACTTATGCAGTAAAGAAGATATACTATACTATACTACTTCAAGCAAATAGAAAAAATAAGCCTCTTACAACACCTACTGAATAACAAGATTTCTTCTATTAGCTGACATTTTACCACTGGAAACAACAGGGAAAAAAAAGAGATCTAGTGGAAATCCATATGGCTGAAGTCTGTTTTCATGGTGCACATTCAGCAGCTTAGATACAGGAGCCCCATAGGTATTTTCATTTGGCATTGAATCCTCTCTATATAGACCTGTCCTTCTGCCAGCCCGTTAGCTCAGGATCGACAAACACACAAAACCTGCCTCCCTGCACTGAATGTGAATGTCCTGGTATAGTCCACAAAGTCTCTGATCTTAGTGTTGTGCTGCAGTGTTTCAGCCACAATTGTTTGGTTAATTGAAAATATTTTCATTTGTATCTAACAAACCCCACGTTTTGTGCATCTCCTTCAGAGACTCCCTCATTTTCTCCAGATTCCTTGGCATAAAGGGAAGCCACACTGGATGGCTCTGGAGTCTGGCATAGCATGTGCACCATCCTCATTCCACATGCAAAATTATTTGTTTTACTCTTAAAACATTTCTGTACAAAATAGCATAATTTTGGAGTTTTAGGAAAATCTTTTCAGGTTGTTCTCTCCTCTGCATTTAATTGCAGGTTGAAAACAAATCTCTTGATTTCTTGACACCTCTCTGCACCATTATTCCTTAACTTTTAATTAGTCATCCTCTGTTAGCTTCTTGCAAGGCGTCTGCTCCCACATCACTACTTGAAATGCCATCCTACCTAGAAATCTTTTTACTAATGTGAGCCTTGTACAAATGCAAATAAACAGACATTTAGATCAAGAGGGTCAAAGAGAACCTCCCATACGCTACCAACAGCATTCAACAAGAAGGCCTTTAGAGGAAAAGCACAAAAATTACAAGGGTTCATGATGTAGGACTCAAAAGCTCGTCACAGGTAAAGGAAGGGTGTTAGCAATATAATGATGTGATTTTCATTCTACTGCAGTAGAGCTCTTGAGGTCTATTAAGGAGAGGTGTGCAGAGAGCACAAAATAATAGACACTTGATGAGAAGTGCTCTCTCCTGTCTGCTGGCACCTTCAGATCTTACCATGGCTGAGTAAACAAAGTGAGCAACAGCACTTGGAACAGTTCAGGCTGCAAGGATACAACTCTTCCTTTTACATCCCTTGAGCAGGACACCAAACAGTTGAGAACAGCTCGGGCTCATTACCTGTTTTGAATGAAGTCTTGTGTACCTGCAAACAATTTCTTCACTGACTTCCTTTCTTTATCTGCCCCAGGAAAATTACTCCATTCCAGATAAACAAAAGCCAGGCATCTTATCCACACTGGCTGGAATAAGATAGGAAAGGAAAAATTTGGACTGTCCTGTTAAAGGGTTCAGATAAATTCAGTTTTGGAAGGAGAAATACTCATGAATGTATACATTGTGCAGCCAAATGGCACAGAAAATCCTTCAGCAAGATTAGCAGACACAGAAAATAAAATCATATTTTAAAAAAATGCTCATGCAGTTGTACTTTCCAGCATGATCCCGCAGGAGACCTCCAGATAGATTTTCAGGGTTTTAGTGGGTCTAAAGATGGGATTTTCTTAGAAAGTCCCAGCCAGTCTGAAGCTTCAAATATCAAATACTTATATGGTCTGCAAACCTTGACAGGAAAATTATCTGGAGGTGTGTTCATTAATACTAATTCCTTTTCCCACTGGGACTAGGATTTCAGATAAATAAGAACTTGAGCTAATTTTTAGCTAAACCCAAGATTTTCCAATGTAATCCTTTAGAATACAAAATACAACCCTAAAACAGAGTGAGGTTCTAAGTGATATCTGTTTTTTATATTTTTTCCAACATTTTGTTGATAATAGAGAGAAAAACGGCCCAATGTTTAAACATTTCACTGACATTTGAAAGCTCAGAATTCAAGTTTTGAGGATATTTTTTAGTTTAAATAGAGATTTTCCTAACCTTCAGTTTCTCTGATTGTCAATATGAGTTCATGTCAACTTTTTCTTTCATAAAGAGACATAGCTAAAAGTTAGAAGCAATATTTTATGTCAGCTCATTTTGCTCATTTCAGATTTTTCTTCATAGAGGGTGCACTTACAAAAGAGTGTGGAAGAATATAATTTTGAAACCAATCCCCAGAATTTCAATTTCAAAGCATCATAAACCAAAACATATCAGCACTAACAAAATAAGGATTTTTTTAACATGGGAGGACATAGAATAATATTTAAAGAATCATCATTATTTATTCCTATATTTTCCTAAGTTCTTGTAAGATGAATCAGCTTCCCAAGTACTTTTAGTTCTTATGATGCTATTTTCCCTGTTCCCCTCCCCCCTTTTTTTAATTTGTGACAAAGTTACTGTTCTTTGGGCAAATGTCACCCAGGTCTAGCTGCGAGAAGCTGAACCATTTTAACATAAATACCATTTAAAAACCAAAACACTGCAAATAAGAACATTTCTTTGCAAATACAAATCAAAAATTTCCTGTATTTTTTGTGCGGGTTGCAAATCCTGGTGCTCTTCACTAGCTTTGGGGTCTAAATGTCATGTTGACTGGCTAAAATGTACTTTATGCTTAGTCTCCTTTTAAGTGTTTGTATTGTGGTTTTGGGGGATTTTTGACCCTGGAGTGAGGCATGAATACACATATCTTTAGAAATATCTTATAGGGTGGTGTGAAAGAACAAGTGTGGCAAGCTGCACTCTGGATAAAAATTACTGATTATTCCATCAAGTACAAGTACTGAAAATAAAACAAAAACCAGGAGTAACTTAACAAGACACAGTTAAAAGTGCACACCCACGTACTGAACGGAAGATCATTTCTGTACCTGTTTTCACAGGTTTCAACTGCTTCCTCTGCTCCGATTCTAAGGCAACTGGGGAAAACAGGAGCTCTGGATGGACCTTGATACCCCTCCCCAGTTGTTTTCCTTCCAGAAAAAGGAGATAAAACAGGGCAGGAGTGAAAAAAAATTGCCACTACAAATTGTTTATGGGACAGACAACCATCAATCATTAGAACCCCTGCTTCTCTCAGAAGAGCTCTGAATCTGTCAGCCTCCCTCAGCCCTGGAGCCAGAGGCTCTGCTACACACCGGGGTAGGTTTCTGGAGGATTCCCACAGCAGCTGCCAGAGACACGAGAGCAGATTTTTTTCACTCCCACCACTTTCTTCCTGACACAATTGGTCCTTTCCACTACACAAGGTGGAACAAGCAGGAATCTAAGCCTGCCAGGCACACCTACTGAAGTGGCCTGCTGTACACATAGCCTTGTCACAAATGGTGGCCAAGGGCATGAATAACCCCTCAGCCTTTTCTCCTGACAGCAAGGGAAATATTTATACAGTGACTGATGGGATTAGGGACCTTTTTCCTTATGAGCACTCAAATCTTGAGTTCACCTACATCATTTCTGAACATCAGTCACTTGGGAAAGTGGGTAATTGATAAGGAAAGAGCTGGGACTATAAGCAATAAGATAATTTGGACCTTCTCAGATCTTCTAAGCTGGAATTTAAACAGTGAGATCTCTGGAATTTATATGAAATACTTGAATTTTGTGATCTGGATTGCTTATTGGGGGGTTCAACACTCCTTGTATTCAGGAAGTGCTGAGATTGCCTCAGATTGTCAAAGCTGAGAAGTGTCAGTAGAAACCCATGATTAACTAAAAAACCTCACAAATTTTTAACCCTACACAAATTCCTGCCTACCGTCACACGGCTTGCCAGTGACCACTCTAGCCCTAGGCACACTGGAGATCCTTGTCTCTCTCACAGAAGACAGGGAGAGGACAGACAGATTTCCAGAAACAAACTTTGCCTGCTACTTTTTTGAAGTACTTCTTGTTTCACCCGTCTCCCTCAAAAGTCTTCTAGTTCTGTTTTTGACACAGGAAAGATCAAGAAAGATAAATGTAAGGTTTTTACAGAAGGAACTTCTAAGTAAGAATTCTACATTCATGGTTGGACTGGATGATCATAAAGGTCTCTGCCAACCTTGATGGTTTAATGATTCCATGATTCAGAAGATGACACCAAGCCTCTTGAATGTGAAGGGTTTCTGCCAATCAGATAAATCAAATATATCTGGCAAAGCCTACTGTCAGGTAGCAGAATCACAGACTAAATGCAAACAACTCTGATTTCTCACTGCTCAAGCCCTAAAAGCACATTTTTGAAAACCAACCTATCTTATCCTGGAACTCATAATTGTACATACCTGCTGTGAAAGCTGAATAAGCAGAGCTTTTAGGAAACAGAATCCAGGAGCACAGCTCTCAACGGATGGAAAATTGAAATGATGAAGCATTACCCCTGCAGAAATAAATATCACAGCCAGGAAACCTGGATGAAGGCTGAAACAAAACCTGACAGAGAGGTTATTTCAGAAATTACAGAAAGGACAGGAGTCAGTAATGACATGAGGAGTCTAGAGGGCTGAGGGGATTTTTCTCTGAACCTTGCTTATTTTCTATACTGCTATTTTCTTTAATGTACAGCAGAGGTTTTGTGTTGACAATTACTAATATCTCTGAAAGAACCTTAGTGTCTAGCACTCCTCAAGGATTCTGTGGCCTTTTCTATTAGCATACCATATTTGGAGGGAGATGCAGTATTCACTACACTCTCCACTGAGCTGTAAGAAGATCTCGTTAGTGTAGAACCAAAAGTTGAGTTCCCTGTGTCAGGGACTTGATTAAAATAACAAGCAGAAAAAATCTCTAAATGTATTTAATCATAAAGTAAACCCTCTTCTGCTTCAACAAACGTGTGTTTTGTGGAAAGGGTGGATGCCTCACAAAACAGATGGTCATGTCTTTCTTTTAAGGTAAGTGAAAAATAGAAACACAGATGTATCAGAAAGTGAGATTTTTATCTCAGTTTTGAAGAAACAAAGGACATGAAAGTTATGAATTGAAACTTTACCCAGGCACTATGGCCAAACCCCACCCAGTTACATCTTGTTCAAGTGAACCATTTCTTTGAAAAAATTTATTTGAAGAGTTCATAAGTTTGAATGCACATGGTTTCAAAATGTCATTTTTTCTTATTTTAATCCTTTCAGGAGAACAAAATCAAGACCCAAAGAAAAGCAAGCTGCACATGTCTAGGAAGGATAAAACCAGCTCCTACTTGATTAAGAGCTGAGGATATTGGCTCTGACACAGTAGAGAAATGCTTCTTTTTCCTTCTCCATGTAAAGCTAAAGGATTATGTGAGCACACATATGTATATTTAGGATCACAAAAACCCATGAGGAGCAGCTGAATGTAAAAGACACAGTAACACTAATGTTATCCTATGCTAGAGATGACATGGGCCTAATTTTTAGCTCCTTAATATTTGTTTCTCCTCAGACTAAGGAAAACAAATTTCCATTGCTACTTGAAAGGAATACATCATCTGTCTACATTCAATCTGTTAGAAATGTCTTCTTCAGCAAGAGAATACTTGCATAACACTGTTCTCCTTGTCAGGTTCACAATAGTGGTGGGACTTATTAGACTGGTTTTGTGTTGAATATTCAACAGTGACTCACTAGTCAGATAAGCAGCCTCATAGGAGTCAAAATGTACATGAGCTAAGACAGATGATTTAAAATATAACCCTATCCAGAGTTTGAAACAAAATGCACTTTGTGCAGAAGAGTAAAGGCTGATGTGCAGGCAAATTGTCAACAAACCTACTCTAGTGTATTATTTGTGTACACTGAATTTTTCTGGTTTGAAATAGAGGCTGTTGAGGGCTTGCAAAGGTGTATACACTTCTTGACAGTGTTATAAATCCTTCCCTTCTTGACCAAGCTACTTTGAACAGTAGCTCATATCTCACCTGTGATTGCTGAAACCTTTCCCCTTCTATAGAGAAATAAGATACTTCACATTAATGTTAAAGGAAAATCTTTACTGAGACAAAAATGAGAGAAAAGGGCTCGGGGTACTTTTGCTGTTGCTTTACTTTGTCAGAGCTGGAAGGAACAAGCTGGCTGAATGCAGATATGGCAGGACAGAGAAAATGCAACACTAACTTTCTAGAAACAAAAGAATCATAACTATGATTTAGAGGAGGATGGGCTTTATATAGTGGGAGCAAAAGGAGCCTTTGGCATGCTGAAAGCCCTGGACTCCAAGGAGAGAGGCTGCTGGAAAGTGGAAAACACCTATCCAACTTTCACATATTCCATTGAAACCAGATTAGTTGTATTCCTTTCGTTACTTGCGAGACCTACAGTAATATCCTCAAGGAAGGAGATACCTAGTAAGAAAAATGAGTTGAGTGAGAAGCAGGAGACTTCCCCAAAAGGACTGGACAGAACTCAGAAGCCAAGGACTGAGAAAGAACCTGAGAACAGTTGTGGCGACAACAACATCCTGCTGAGAGCTGAGTTCTGGGCAGCACCGGGAGGAACAAGGACCATGGAAAGGATAAAAGATTTACACTGCTCCCTGGAGAAGGAAATAACTCCAACTTTCTGGGGATCTGACTATATAGTCTAATAACATCAAAGACCTTTCCAAAGCCTAGCCTCTGCCCACAAGGTGAGGCTCCTCCTTCCACAGCTGTTGGTACTCTCTTGACCCAAGGGCTGTCTCTTTGCAGCCCTGACAGCCATTGCACTGAAACAAACACACATCTGTGCCCAAATCACGCATTTCATCACCCAAAAAATCTCTCCAGATGGCAGACAGTCATCTACTACCAGTAATCCATTTCTCCTCCTACTTTTCTACTGCAGCAAATTGATGTCAAATCATCCCAGCAATCTTTTAAAAGAGAGCAAGGATATACAGATGTTGTTTGTTGTTGTTGTTTTTAACAACAGACAACCGAGAGGAAAATATTTTTAAAAACCCAGAGGAAAAATTAAAGCTTGTAGTGCTGCTACAGAACAGAGTCATTTAGTTTAAAATCACATTATTTGCAAGTAGTTTCTTTTCTGACAAATGGCAAATGCAACCACTATAGCTGTTTGCCAGGCCAGCTCACTCCTCCTTACCTGCTGTGAGCTGAAGTGTTGGCAAACTTTGTTCCTGCCTTCTCACAATTCCTTCCAGCCCCATACTGGAACGTAGTTTGTAAACATTACTCCCTCTTTCTCTCCCTTGACATAGAAATTTTGTCTGTTCCTGGAGAATAATTTTTCTAGGTATTTATCTCACTAATCTCTAGATCCTGCAACCCTCTCACTTTTTTTCTAAATGAAATTTTAACAATCAAGAAAGAAAAAGGAAGTGTCCTGGGAACACCAGTTTGGGCAAAATAAAGTAACATTGGAGTTGGTAAAAAAGGTCCTTGCAGAAGTTCAAGATTCAAAAATTCATATCAACAACACATGAACAAGAAGCCACGCTTCAATTTCACAGCTGGAGTCATCATGGTAACCAGTTTTCTGATCCTGAAAACTTTTAGATGTTCAACACATCTTGATTCTTGAAATCATGTTGCACTCCTGGACTCAAGGTCATTGGCTCAAGATGAAAAATACTTTCTCACTTTTTTTTCCCTGTGAAGTGAGAATATTATTCCTTTCCTCCTTGCTCATTTATGAGGTTCACATAATATTCCATGTACAAGGACCCACAATATCACCACATTTTTAAGTGTGTAAATGCCCGCACTAAACCGTGTCCTCCAGGACATTCCAATATTGGATGACTTACTAGGAATACGGCTATCCATCTCTCGCTTTTTCACGAATCCCTAAGCCACCAACAGGAACAAGACTGCAGGTATCAAAGGGGATTCTGCAGAGCTACCACAGTGTGTGGCACATACCTTCATACAAGAACCAAAGGGGCAGAGGAGGAAGATCTCTGACCAATTCAAAGGTCTGAATTTGAGAGTTTCATCCACAAACCCTTAGAATCTTACTCATTGCTCAGGATCCTCTCATAAGTAAACAGCAAATCAAGCCAGATGGCCTTGTACCTACCAGCTTGATCTGAAAATGGATTCTCTGTAAGCGCATTTTATGCTCCTGGGTACAGCAGAAGACAATACAACACAGAATACAAGCAATAAACACACAGGCTTTCTGTGACAGCCACAAAACCAATAAAATAATATGGCTGTGTGGTCAGCCAACTCAATTCTCAGCAGTAATAAGCATGATTTAAATAAATACAGAAGTGCAATCAGAAAAAAAATACAGGAGCAGATACCTTTTCACCCCTTTAAGTTTTGTGAAGCTAAAAGATCATTGCATTTCTTACTGGAGTTTATTGAAAATAATAAATCCTGTCTCTTTTGTGGTTGACATACTGAACCTGATACTCCTACACCAAAAACTTTTTCTTTGTGTAATATCAATAGATAATTTAGATGTCCCACCAAAACCAACCCAAACAGAGTTTGTTGACATTTACCTGCCTCATACAACCTTTTCATTTCAGTCTGGAAAAAACAGGGGATGGGAAACCTCAAGAACTTGAGTTTTTTACTTCTGCTGGTTTTATATCTGCAGCAGTATTTTAAGTTGCAGATGCCACAGGTGTTAAAGGAATAAATGCCCAGAAATTCAAGATTCGATGTAAGCAATCTCTGAACTCCGGAGAGTGATGGGAGCAGTGCTGGAACATCAGAGCCAGGAACACTATCCCAAAAGGTCTCATTATACCTGCTAGACAGCCCAGAAACAGAAGGGAGTGCTGTGGTTGAGTCACACAGGCACAGCTACGGTCAATCCACGCTTTCCAGATTGCAGCAGCACCAACATCTGAGCAGTGTCAAATTCTCATCCAGATGTATCCTGCACTTGGGAAACGAAAGAGCTCTCTCTTCCCCTGACCCTGTCCCAAAGGGTTTGATACCAGGTACTCCTGCTCTGCTCCCGTAGCACCTGAGCACAAGGGGACACATCTGGGAATCCACCTCCTCCACCCACCTTGGCCCCTGCATGAGATTCCCCTTCCAACTTCCACTGCCCTTTCTTTGTTCACCCTCTGGAAGCTTTTCAGGCATTTTCATTTTTTCTTTTTTTTTTTTTTTTTTTTTTTTTTTTTTTTTTTTTTTTTTATTTAATAGCATATGTCAATAATTGATCTTTTCTAGATAGGGATGAAACTACAACTCCAATAATTTTTAATTCAGTGTAACCTCTCTTGATACAGTTATGAATCTCTTAATATTAGAAGAGGCTTCAATAAGCACAAATTGCTACAGAATATTCAGATTTTCAATCATCTCTAGCACTACAGATTTTCAGGTCTGCTGAATGGGTGCCTTGCTTTCAGCTGATATAGAACTTCTTCTCAGTAGCTGGTACAGTGCTGTGTTTTGGACACGGAATGAGCATGATGCTGATGACACACTGATGTTTTGGGCTTTGCTAAGTCATGTTTATCCTAAGTCAAGTACTTTTTGTGCATGTGTGTGTGTCTCATGTTTTGCCAGTAGCTGGAGGAGGTACATTAAAAAAATGGGAGGGAGCATAGATGGGACAGGTGACCTGAGATGGCCCAAGGGATATTCCAGATATTCACACCACTGAACACCACGCCCAGTAGACACATGAACACGAGGAGTGCCTGGGAAAGGGGGGGCCAGTCAGGGGTCAACACCGGCAGCAGGTGGTGAGCAATCATCTTGTGCACCACTTGGTTTGGTTTGGGTTTTTTCTTTCCCTTATTGTTAACATCATTAATATTGTATTTTTTTTCCAATTAAACTCTTCTTATCTCAACCTACAAGTTTTACTTTTGATTCTCTTCCCAATTCCACTGGGGTAAGGGTAGACAGGGGGTTTGAGCAAGCAGCTGCCTGATTAATTTCCAGCTGGGCTTAAACCCCACAACAATGGGATAAAGTTTATTTCTAGAGGTATATTTGAAAAGGAATAGTTTTCATACACATTTCTGAGGAAGAAACGAGGTCTGAAGAGACTTAATCAATTACTGGGGAAGGAAGAAAAAAATCCCATTAGAGTTGCTTAGGTCAGAGAGGTGCAGAAGCACTTCGTCTCCACTCCTACACATTTCTTATCCAGACCCTAAATTGCCTTTCATTTGTGCAATCACTGAGGAGTTTGTCTTGCAAGCTCCAGCAACACTCCCCCTGCACAGAAGCATGCAAAGCACCAGGAGAAAAGGCTGCTTACACAAGGAACTTCCATCAGTGCTCACCTACTCAAGAAAAGGCATTGTCTGGAAAATGCAGGCAATGTGTGGAAAACACACCAACGCAATCTGGAAGTGGCTAATGCATACAGATGGGGTCAAATGAGCATCAGCAGCTCTACCACCTGGTTCCTGGCAGTAATGAGCCACATTTGACAGTGGAAATCAGCATGACATAGCCAACATTTCCTACTTTTAAACCACAAGAGCCATTAAACTGTTCAGACAGTTTTTTTTAAGCATCCTTTCATGCTCAGGCTGTGACCTCCCTATTCCTATAAGGATAAAATCTCTCTGAGATTCTCAAGAAAATCCTAGGGACTGAGTAATGGCACGTGTAGCTTGGAACGTGCACATTTGTTTTCCAGATTTTCCTTTCACAGCAGTTTTTTTACCTCTCCCACTAACTCCTATAAATCACATTCTAGTTTGGCCCATGACTTTTTAACTAAAAATTGCACTCAACATGTGTTTTCTACAAGAAACATTTTCAACTTCTCACGCTCAAGTTGTTGTTCAATCACTTCTAAGGTAATTCCTGGGAGAGAAAAGGTAGAGGAATATTTATCTCTTGATTAAATTTTCCCAAGGCCAGAACTCCTCAAGTATTAATTTTGTGGCTCTTACAGCAGCTCAGCCTTCTAAAAAATAAATTAAATAATCAAAATAAACACTCTAAGATCATGAAAATCCAGGTTTTTACATCTTTTAAAATACATCATATTACCCTGTATAGAGACAGACAGATAACATTTCCATAAACAATAGATAAAAAAACCCAAACCTATAAAATTTAATGGAGCATTTCAAATGCTTGGTTAGAAGGCATATTTAGAAAACTAATTTTCAGACTAGGCCACAAGTGGTAAACAAATTCTCAGTACAGAAATGTTTCAAATGGAAATTGCATAAAATGAATGATGCTTATTCATGGCCACAGCAGGCTGAGAAAAAAATTAATTTAAAAAGTTGCCTTTTTTTTTTTTTTTTTTTTAACCAAGCCCAAGCACATCTGATTTCTAAATCAATAGCTGCCTCTAACCAAACTGAAGTGCTTGTACAACTTCAGACAGGTAATTACTTACAGGGATTGGATGAGGAACAAGCACATCAAGGGATATTGCTACGTCAATCTCTCTTTTATGTTTTATTGTAGCCTTTTGGCTGCTTCAGAAATCAACACTAAGAACTGATTTTATCCTCTAGCAGCTGCAATATAAAGAAAAGCCAATATACTAATGCACAGAAAGATGTGCATGGCTGCATTGTCAAACACCATTTAGTGTCATGGTTTTGGGGCAAATTTCACAGGAAAGACACAGATTTTGAGATATTTAGATTTTTTTTCTTTAGACTGATGAGTGCAAAATAAACTAAGGTCCCTGGAATGAGAATTATGAAAATGCCAGCACAAGATACAAAAATTACTTAATTTCAGGATGAAATGCAGTTGTAAGACCCTTTGCATAAGTACAGAAGGGGCAATACTGTTGCATTTCATTAAACTGTACTAACATGATGCAGTAACAGGACACCAGTTACCTCTCCATTGAGGAAGCCCCACAATACACATTCAACTTAACCAGCAAATGTCATGACCACCTGACATTTTTTCCACTATCATTATTAGAGAATTTGAGGTATTGACTTTTAAGTTGACCTCTTAAATTGTATGGCTTTTATTAAAAAGTTTATTTTTAGCTGCAAGCCTAAAATTTTCACATTTTGAAAACAACTTAAAATACAATAGATATATTTTGCCTCTTTTTATCAAAAGTACAATTTTCTCTAAATATTTGTGTGCATACCTATATATGTATTGCTAAACACATCAGCATTTTCTGTGGGGAAAACTTGCTCTTTGAAGATCTAATTTTCAGTATTAAAATTTTTGTTTTTTTAAGATTGAGAGCTTCTGTCTCCAAAGTCCATTTTTGACAGAAACAGTAAGAAAAAAAAAATCATATTTATCAGTTAGAAAAACAATTTCTAAAAATCGTCCTCTAGGATACTTACTGCAATAAGAGTGAGATAGTACATGGAAATTCTATAACTCCTAAAAGATCTAGGCTCGAATGAGATCTGCAAGTCTTCCTCCGCTTTCCTTTGTATCACTAGATACTCCTGGCAAGTATTTCCTCACAGAGAAGTAAGCTAAAGTATACAGCCCTCCTGAGACAATACTACTTTTTATTAGAAGATTATGTATTTTAATGAACTGGATACATTTAGTTGCCTCTAGTATTTCCTCTGGTGTTCACTACTCTCCCAAGTGATGAGTCAAAATTTGCATTTTAACAGAAGCTGAGTACTCTACTGGAAAGGCATCATGCTTAAAAGCTCATAAGTAGATTTTTGTCTATTATTTATTGAAATTTGTTACTGCCTTTAAAGTCTCTTGTTAAGAGATACACAAAGCTCCTGTTAATTGACCTAATTTACCATCTGTATTTTTGCACTCACTTGTAGGGTCATTTTACCAGAGCATAAATGTGATGATCTGCTTTGCTGGGCAATTACTCCACCTATTTTGCACTGATCTGATGGCATAGAACAGGTAAAAACCTCCTGATCACCTGGAAACTGTGTTTTGTAATGTAGGTTTGACTCTTCAATACTTTTTTTTTTTTAACTGAGTTTCAGCCATGCAGAGCTGATAGCAACTGTCCAGCTGCTTCAAGAAAATAATCAAATGTGCCACCTAACAACAAAGACAATACTCCTTTTAGGGATCTTTTAAGATAAAGCAAACACCTTCTATCCAGCAATCATTTCAAATTCGACTAAGCAGCTGTTTAAATCTTCTCTCCTTGCCTTGGGAGAGGTCAGTAAACAAGCCTCCCTCTTGCCCTTCCCTGCCCAGGGGCTGTGTGAGGTGAGAGTGAGGGGAGCAAGACTCTTCTTCCATCTCATCCTGGCTGCAATCACAACTCTTTCACAGCTGTGGTTTGCATGCACCAGTCCAGCAGAAATAAACCCACAAGTAATGCATGAGCTAGTAAAAAATCCAACCAGCCAAAAAAAAAAAAAAGCCACCAAACCAAAAAGATAAACCAAACTTCCACTCTCACTTGTCTAAAGTAAAGCTTCACTTCTTAAATTACCCTGTGACTATACAAAGCACTTTGGCTGTTGCAATAGTTCATTTTTTATTAATGATATGAAAGGAGACCAATTCTGAAGCCGCCAAAACCCTTCATTTTTCTCCTGAAGTCTCTCTCATTCATTATTTACACCCAAGAATTCTCCCTTCAAGCAAGACACATACATTTCATTTCCCTTTTTCTTTAATTCAAAGCCTATTTAACTACAGCTGCAAAACAAAATATAAATACAACATTAAAAAGTACAATTTGAGTGAAATATTGAATAACCAACAGTGAAATAACTGACAATTTTTGATTTAGGAAAAATGCTCTCTTCCTCTTCTGCTGCTTTTTTTGAGATGTTTCACTTCCAAATCTACTTAAGATAGAAAGTCTAGAGATGTTATAATCATATTTGCTGATTGCTTTAGCAATTGTCTCCTACAATCTTCTAAACAAGTCATTAGACTCCCACTGATGGTTTCCAGGACAGAAAAAGATAACATGAACATCCAACAATCATTATTTTTTCAGTCCAGCTGTACTCACATCCCGCATTCACACATTTAGGTCTGAACACATCCTAGGCTGCTATTAATGGGCAAGGCAAATAGATGATGACCTGAAGGAGCTAAGACTGCTTTTTTAGCTCCTCACATTACCATGAGTCAGAGATCTCCAAAATTGTGCATCTACAGGAGAAAAACAGAACCTAATCACCCCAGGAGCTGTGGGCTTAATTGCTGCTTGCACCTCCCAGCTCCTCCTCAAGCCTTGCAGAGCAGCTCAGCGCTGGCAGCTGTGGTCCAAGAGAGACACCGTGTCCTCAGGAGTGCACCTCCTCTGGGAAAACAACAGGCCAAAATTCAGCTGCTCTCCCTCTCTTAGGAAAGTCATTTTGATAAGGATTGTTTGTGATTGACAAAGATCCATTTACTGCATGCATTTGCAAAGTAAGGTCTAAGCTACCCACAGACAGTTTACCTTCAGATCTGTAGTGCTAATAGGTTTGGGCAGCTGGGGTTTTTTGGTTTTTATTTTTTTGTAGTTTGGTGGTGGTGTTCTGTGAATCTGGGTTTTGGTGGGGGGCTTTTCTATTGTTGTCATTCTTGGATTTGGATTTTTTGTTTTCATTTTGGTTTTATTAAAAGGGACAGAGTTCATATGCATCTCTGCAAAGAAATTCCAGGATTTAGTGCAATATAGCAACAAAATAGATTTATGTTACTGACTGTTGTTCCCATGGGTCCATAAGTTAGCAGACCAATACCTGGATAATTAGATTAGGCAGCAAGTCTGGTTGTGGAGGGTGAGGAATATCCTTTGATACTTTTTTCCATCTTACCTCTATTTTGCAAGGTTCTTAGCCAAAATGGCAAACACTGTTAAGTCTGAGCTTTGTCCATGTCCCCTGTTACCCAGTCTAACAGGACCATGTTCTAGCTCTTTCTGAGCTGTGATAGAAAGCAACTTCTCAGCTCAGTTTAAATTGTAGCCTATATTAACATAATGCTTACAACTTAATTAGCTCTTATTCTTGTTGATTTACCAGCTTGTTAGCATCTGATTATCTTTTCCCATCTGCCTCTAGGGTGTTGAAGATGGCTTTGATACATTAGAACTACAGCATAGTCATAGTTATTCCTTATCACATGTAATGATTTCCACCCCCTTCCCCATGGCAATAGAGCACAACCCAAAAGGGAGTTGGATGAGCACAGCCAACTCCTCCCAGAAGAAGTGTGATGATCCAGGAGGTCACAATCCCTCGCACTGGTCAAAGTGCAGCATCCCTGGGTCTCACCTTTAAAGCAGCATGACAAAGAGCACAGATTTGGTGGCAGATGGAAAAGTGTGCTGGTGGCAAGGACTGCTGATAACAAGCAGTACTGAATGGTGAAATAAATTAGCAGTAGAGAGGAAGTAAAATATCCAGCACAGATGACTTTAAGGAATAATGAAAACAGTGGCTAGGAAGGTACAGGCAATTGCTCCTGTGGTTACAGACTGGTGCTCACTTGATGTTCCTCGCCAGGTTCCTCCCCATCCCTCACCCTAGACAAAAAGCCAACACTCTCCTTGTGCAGTTCATCCCTCCTACTCTCTGGAAAGGGATACTCCAGTCATTGCTGCAGCCTCAGCCAGCACAGCAAGGGACAGGGCAGGAGTTCCCTCCCCAGTGGCTGAGGCCACCTCAGAGGGCAGATCCAGGGTAGTAGGGCACTTGCATGGCTCCTTGAACAGGATCCCAAACAGACCAGATTTTCCTTTGCTGTAGTCCTTCCCCCCACCACAGATTTGGCCTCATCCACCTCCAGCAGTTTCCCTCACAAGCTCTCTTGGGAAGTTTGGCAGGCGCTGTGGGCTGCCAGAGTAATTTACTAGAAGGGCAGAAGGAAATGATAAATCAGTTTCAAAACACATACACACACACAAAAGTGCATCTTCATCGCACACGAGTGAAATAGTTTCTCAGTCAGGGCAAGAGGCCACCGTTCCTCTGTGTTCCAGGGTCAGCTGGGGCAGCATGCACACGTTTTTTTTTTTTAGCATCACCTGGGCTTGGCAATTACCACTTTGTTCTTTGCTGTTTAGTTACAGAAATAAGTGACAGCTGCTTCACTCTCAGCGCTAGGCAGTGGTGGAGGGAAAAATTCAGCCCACAGTGTGGTTAGGGACATTCCTGGAACTGGGGCCACTGTGGGGTTCTTCACCTCATGCCTTGGCCTTACTGCATAATTACAGATGGCACACAGGCTGCTTGGTAGCCTATGGAAGAACCTAGGCAACAGAGCAGGAGGGCCCCTCCGCTTGCCTAGATTGTTTTACAAATAAATGTGAGAAAAAATGTAATTAGCACAGTGTGGCCGTACCCATTGATACAGTGGAGTGTGGAGGAGGAGAGAATGTCCCACTACTGAGAATAGCTTTTAAGTATATACCACACATTCATTGGCTTTGTTTACCCAGAAAACGCCATGCAAGTCAGCAGTGGTGTAATTGGGTGCATAATACGAATACATTCTTTAGTTCAAAGGCACAATGAAAAGAAGGGAATGAATAATACTTCACACTATGAGGTTATTTTTTGTTCAGCAAAGCAGAAAATCTGATAAGGGGTTGTTTTCATTTTTCTGACTATTCACTACTGATTTGTAAGCTTTTACTTTGCCCAAGCACAGGCCAACTTTTACCCAACTGTGTCCATTGAGAACAAAACATTTCAATTTTCTAATTGAAAAAAAAATTGTTCTTAGAAACATAATTCAATTTTATGAAATAAGAGAAATAAAATATGATAATATTTTCTTGACTTTTCTGCCACCAACTTATAGGAAGTCATTTCCAGTTAAACTTTCAGCTTTTGGAAACCAGATGTCTGTGGAGCCCTGGGAAAGGACAACAGGCAATGCTCAAAAACCTGGAGACTGAGCAGAAATGTCACCATCTCCATTAATATTGCTGGGAGAGGAGCTTTTGCAGCTGTCAATGAGCCCTCTCTGCTCAGCACACCTCCCTGCCATCCTGCCTCACTCCACTAGTGAAGCAACACTCCACCAGCTGTGAAACAACACCTCAAACTGCTGAGCTGGGTGTCTGCACCATGGGATTCCCCCTTAACACACACCAACATCTGGCCCATGCGCTGACACAACAGGAGGAGACATTGGCACAGGTTGTCCAAAGAAGCTGTGGATATCCCAGCCCTGGAAGTGGTCAAGCAGAGGCTGGACAGGGCTTTCAGCAACTTGGACCAGTGGAAGGTGTCCCTGCTCATGGCAGGGGGGTTGGAACTAATGAGTCTTTAGGATCCTTTCTGACCTAAACCATTCTGTGATTATGGTTCTGACAACCATGTGTTGGTCCTCTCATAATCCCTGCACCATTTCCAATGCAAGGAAAAAATAAAGGGTAAAATAATAATTTACATTCAGCTGTCACCTAGAAATCAACCACAATCTCTTAGTGACAAATATCAGCTCTTTCACCAAGACCTTGCCTACAGCTCTCTCTCATTCTTTATACACAGCTGGTGATAATCATACTGCAAACAGCTAAAAGGATTCAGCATGGGTCTGCAATCACAGCAGATGTTGGCTGTTCAGTTCAAACAAGAGCAAAAAAACTCAAAGGAAGCAAATTTGAGAGATTTTATCGCAATATTAATTGTCCAGGACAAGACACACAGTCACCTGAGTTCAGGTTTTTCTATTAAAATCTTATCCTAATGCTTCTCCAGAATCCCTGTATGAAATTAGAAAATTTAATTCTACACTACTCAAATGTAGAAATTAGAATTTATTGCTGAAGCAGAGTAAATATCAACTCCAAAACACAGAGGAAGATTTAAACTTTTCTAATTACAGACTAAAGCCTAAGCAGTAGCAAGAAAAATATTTAAAACCTAAAACAAGATTATTGCCTATTAGCAAAAGTACTGCTACATTCATTTTGCAGTTATTGAACATTCCAGTTCAAGCCTCACAAAATGTAATCTTGAGTATTGTTGAGACTCAACCAGTTTTTGTTTGTTTTTATTTTTTTAATTCATGGCTTTATTTAGGAGATTTTAATTTTTTTACTGTACTTTATATTTTAGTTGTGAAAATTAATTTAATGAGCAGGACGAAATTTTGGTCATCATCAACTTCTCAGTGCTCCAGGTATACATTCAGCTAGAGGAGCTGGAGCCTTCTACTGTGTTGCAGGATTTTCTTGTGGCAAGAGGCAGCAGAATAAATTACTTCTAGATTTTCTAGCTGGCAGCATCACTGGCTGTATAAGAATGCAGGGTGGTTTTCTAAGACAGGGAAGTTGTTTTAAGTAAAACTCCTCTCTCTATGGTTTTATTCTCTTCAAGGTATTTCACAAATAATCAAAACCTCAGCAAGATTCTTAAGAATTTTAAATGGAAACAAAAATCTCAATCTTATTTTAATGCAAGTCAGCAACCTGTTAGCACAATGGGTCATTGACTTTTCAAACCCTTTTTCCCTGAAGTAAGGGAAAACATTAAACAGAAGGGTTTGCAGGGTCAAACAGCTTCTAAAAAACATCCCAGACAAGATTAGACAGGAAGAGATCCGACAGCTCTGCAATTTATAAACATTAAAATGCAAGATATTATTTAGAACTTTGTCCACCAGAAGGAGATGAATGATTCGGACAGGGAATCATGACTTCTGCCCTACACAAACATGTGGAGATAAAGAGTTAGATAGACTTTCCAGTAGTAAAGTTTAGTTTTGGCAAAGAAGTCCTTTCCTTCCTATCTCAGAATGCATAGATTAAACCGCTGTACAGCAGAAGATTCTGAAATTCCTCCAAAAATTATTTGAAATATTTCATTAAAATTGTGCAATAATGATTTTTCCAGTAGAGATTTATACCTCTCACATCACAGAATGGTTGTAATGTTGAAAAACACAGTATATTTTATAATGTAGTGACACTTTGATAAACCTTGTACTATTAAAATTTTTTACCTTCAAGTGTATCAAAAGAAACTTTTTTCCACAAAAAAATTTCTATTTTTTTCTGTTGTAATTCTGAGTAGATGTTATTGACCAGATTCCTGATTTCCCACATGCCCAACACCTGTAAATTCTTAAGCCCATTAGTTTAAGAATAACTCTCCTAATTAGATAACTCTCCTGCCTCTGAAGGCACAAAGCCAGCAAGAATACTTTCTGTGCTTTGCAGCAGGGAGGCAGCAAAAGCCACTCAGCCTGCCCACAATTTGACAATGACCTGCTTAGACCCAAGGCCAGACTATGAAGAACACCTTTCTCTCTATGCTGACACAGCCTACAAGTGCTCTATTTCTGTATTTTGGTTATTTGGGTAGCAATCCATGACAGTGCTTGCACTCCCCTCTGTAGGTATATCCTAGGGCCAGTGCAGGCAGAAAGGTAAGGAAGGACAGCATTCACCACTCAATTTTCATTTGAAAAAGAAGAATCAGCCATCCTCAGTCAGCAGCAGGGAATAGAAGAGAGCTGGCTACATAGAATGGTATTTTTCATGTTGCTTTGCAAAGGAACAGGCAGGAAGGGCACAGGTATTATCATCCTGACATTAAAGGAATGAATGAAGAATAGACAGCTGAAGAAATTATTCTAAATGGGAACTTTCATCATTAGAAAGAGCCAAGACTCAGTGTCCAGTTCAGGTTTTCAGGCTGTTTCCCTGCCAGGACAATGTATTCAGACTAAAAATAAAAGTACATTTTTATTTCCACCAACAAAAAAGATGTTCAAATTGTTCACCCAAAATTAGTCAGCTGTGGTCATTTATACACCAAAGAATATATTTAGAATCAGAGTGGACATTTTCCCCATGAAACAGGATGGTGTTTTTAGAAAACCCTTATGTTATACTGCTGAGGAGGTTCAGACAGCCTTGAACTCTGGACTGCAAAGTCTGAGATGGGGAAAATACAGATGACAATAAAACATTCTCCTGCATTTGTAGAAAGTTAAAGCTTTGAGAAATAATCCACTTGCAGGGAAGAAACTCTTCTATTTTATCATCATATTGGTCAATTTTTTTAACTGACCATACTGTAAAATATATTTTCTACTGACATTTGACAGAAGAAAAAGTTTTGTAACTAAAGAAAAAAAGTCAGTAAATCACTTCCCTATTCTTCTGCTGACAATATTTCTCTGTCAGTCAGAAAGCCATTTTCCATTATTGCTACCACAGAAATGTAGAATCCTTTTTACTCCTTGGAAAGAATACTCGTCATTTATTAATAATCTCTCAGTTGTTTCACTTTATCTCTTAGTAAAACTGTTCCCCCTTCAAGTCTTCATTTTTTCTCGGGATTTGTGAAACTTTCATGTAATTCTTTCTTGTCCAGAAAGACATCTGTTAATTTTCTGCATCAAAATGTCAGATTGAGGAAAGTTCTTCCTGAAATGAGTTTCCTCAGTTCTTCAGTTCTGACCTCTGAAACTGTGAGGCTCTTTACCTATGATGTCTTTCACCATCTCAATGACCTCAGTTAGAATGTTCACTTCCAAGGAAAAGGAACATTGAGCTACAAAACCATTTCCTTCCTCCTATGGGAACACCTTCAAAAGATCTACTCAGACCTTTCCGTTAACAGCCTTTTGGCCATTATTTAATTACACTCTCTTGCCACCTTCTGTAACAGCTACCTTTTTCTAAGTTTCCCCTAATTTTTGGGTTAAACCTCAAAGATTTTCCTCCTAACACCTTTAAATACCAGAAACACCAGTCTTTTCTAGTATTGTGTCTTATCATAGGTGGAGAATTGAGGCTCTAAACTTATTTCCACTCCTGATGCTGACATCATATGATACATAAGTGATGATGAATGACAATAAATTAGAATCACTCTAGCTTCATAGGGAAAGTTCTACATTCCATTCCATCATACTCTGCACAGAAATAAGGTAAAAGCCTGCAAACTCTATGTCATTTGAAACTGAAAGCAGCCCATCCCTAACCTGGTTTTATGGCATGGAAAAGGTACACACATAGTTGTTATAGCAAAGCTCCAGGTTAATCACCTATGTTGAGGATTTGTCCTTCCTTTGTTGCACTGATCTTCCCAAAGAGTGTTTACATTTCAGCTTGTGAAAACCCAGTATTTAACCTTTCCTTTTTAACCCCATGCATGAAGGAGTTGGGCTTTTTTTTTTTTTTTTTTTTTTTTTGCAGACAAAAGAGTCTCTTAACCTTCTAGCAGTTGTTTGTAACAAACTAGAGTGTTTGTTAAGTACCAAACCCCCAACACATGCTTGAAGAAGTAGCTTTATACCTAGTGGTGTATAATTACATTCCCAGCAAACCTTTTTTGGGAAAACTTGAGAGCAGAATTCTCAGGGTTTAACCCCAGCTGGAACCTAAGTACCACAGAGCTTCTCACTCAGTCTTCCATCAATGGGATGGGAGAGAATCAGAAGAGTAAAAGTAGGAAAATTCATGGGTTGAGATAAAGACACTTCAACATGTAAAGAAAAAGCCATGCACATAAGCAAAGCAAAACAAGGATTTAATTTGCTGCTTCCCTTCAGCAGATATTTAGTCATCTCCAAGAGAGCAGGGCTCCATTACATAAGCTGATTACTTGGGAAAACTGCTGTATATACTGAACAAGGTGCCACAGCTGTATATACTGAGCAAGGTGCCACATGGTTTGGGATATCCCTGTGGTCAGCTGGGCTCAGCTGTCCAGGCTCTGTCCCCTCCCAGTTCCTTGGGCACCCCCAGGCTGCTCACTGGTGGACTGGGGAACAGAAAAGGCCCTGACTCAGTGTCAGCAGCAACAAAAACATCATTATTATCAACACATTCAAAATACACCTCCATATCAGCTACTTAGAAGAAAACTCTGCCCCAGCCAAAACCAGCACAAGGAATTTGCATTGCCACCCTCTTCTTAGGAACTCTTGATGGATCTTACTTCCATGGCCTTTTCAGACCATCTGTATTTTTGGCCTTCAAGACATTCTACATAGTACATAATTATATTGCTGACACTGCCTTCAAAGTTATTTTTGGTCAGACCTTCTACATTATTTCATTTAGCCTTCAAGTTCTTTTCCTGACTGAAAGCATCATTCACCATCTCTTTCCTGAATGACAGTATTTCATTCCAAGCCCACCAGTACACACATTCAGTTAAGGGAATGTATTCGTGTTCATTACTTTGCTTTTACTAACATAGAATTATTTTGCCATGTTCATGTTCTGAAATTTAGGGTGGTGAAGTCCTCCTGTTCCTCTATCAAGTCTCAATTCTCTCTTTCCACTCACCCCTTTTCTCTATTATTATGAACATACAGTTTTGCCTGTTGCACAAACTGACATTTTTTTCAAACCCTCTCTCACAATGTATCAATTGCATGATCAGTGACAGTTTAGTTACTACAGAAACCTCTGGCTAAAACTAACCAAAAGGGTTTTGTTTTGTTTTTTATTTTTAGGAAACTAGCTATACCACAGTATTCAGGTCATTCTCCTTCACAAATATATAGATTGACTCATATAAAAATGAAGAGTTGCAGCTTCTCCTAAAAGGACTCATTAAAATGAATAGACATACATTTTAATTACAAGTAGCAGCTATTTTCCATGGGTTTGTGGATTTAAAACTGGAATCAGTAGTTAAATAATTTTGCATTTTCTTTCTTTTTGAAATCTTGGCCAATCATCCCCAGTACAGGCACTTGCCACTCAACCTTATTAGAACTTTTTGTTTCCCTTTTGGGAAGGGAGGGGTAGTCCTTCTTTTACCTCCCTTTTCCAGTAAAAGAAGCCTGTTTTTTCCACTTCCAGTAAGAACAGCCTGTTCTTTATCAAATCATAAAAACCTGTGTGGGCGTGAAAAAACAGCAAAAATAAGGAAGAGGACAAAGTAAATTAAAAGCAGCTAAGTATGCATACCATAGAAAAGAAAAGCAATATAAGTTTAAATGACCTTCTTGCACTTTGATGGAAACTTTTGACAAGCTTTTTATAGAAATCCATTGCACTTTGGGTTTCTGACGGATTTTCTTGGGCCAGCTCTGGCTCTGATACTTGACAAGACGACAGCCATTTGCAATGTTCCAGAAAGGTTTGGCAGAAAGATAAATATATTGTTGTGTCCTTGTAGCACTCATAACAAAGATAAGGAGTTTTGAACAGAATCAGCCTCTAACCCCTACCAGAATAAGCATCCATCTCATCCCCAGCTCCTAGGCTGATACAGGAAGGTTGTGCACTGCTACTTTCACACAGAACTAACCCCATACTCTTAGATCCCTTGACAAATGTATGTCCAAATATATGTTGTCACTAACTACATTTAGCTTCTTTTTCTCTCAATTTGTATGCCTTGTTTTTTCCACAGTGCTTGGCTAAACTTGTGTGGGATTATGACCAAATTATTTAAAAAGCAATGGAAGGGTTGATAGGGTGCTGTTGGCATCGGAAGCAGGCTCACCCCTCGATGAGTTCTGGGATCCACTCAAAGAGACATAGGATATTATATGCAAGGTGGAGATGGTGGCACCTCTCACCAACACAAAAAACTACCCCACCCCAGTTCCCAAAACACACAGGAAAAGCCATACACAAAATAAGGAAGTTGTTCTCTAGGTGCAATTCTTATAGGTTCCCACCAGATGCAAAACATTTCCTAACTAAGCAAGCAAATCCTTGAAGTTAACAAGGTAAAGTTGTAGGACCTGAATTATGGGGGTAGAATTAAAATAATTTCTCATTTAGAATTAACTGGATGACAATTGTGAATGGGACAAATCCTGAATTTGTTGTCTGAGCCTGGTCACTGCTGTCTTCTTACCTGTATTCCACACCACTCCTTTAAAAGAACTGGTTCTGCTATGCTCAGATAACCTGAATGCACACACAATTTACAGGCTTTGAGTGAATCTTCCTCTTACAGGATGATAATTACAGTGCTAGTAAGCTGTGGGGGAAAGGATAGGGTGGAAAGAGAAGTGTTTGGGATTTTTTGAGAGTAATGGAGGGATGGGAGGTGGGAGTTAATAGGGGTAGCTTATGAGGTTTGATGTTGGAAAAATACTGGAGCTGTTAGACTCCAGGATAGACAAATCTGAATTAAAATTGTTAAGAAGACTGAACTGCAGATTCCCATAAACAGCATTGTATTTATATTACAGAGAATATACTTAAATCTCCTTTCTCTTTAGACTAAAGGGATTATCTAACCCTATGAGCATAGCTATGTGAAAGAGAAAGCAAAAGGAAATCTTTGGTGTTTGTTGCGTGTTCAGACCCAGAGCGCTCAGCAGTTCACAGAGCGGTAACTGAAGTGATCAGTACAGGCTTCTGTCTGATCACCAGAGATGAACACTTAAGAGAAACAAATTAAATAAGCAACAGGAGTGCAAGTAAAGTGATTTGGGAAAGGGCAGCTTTGTCTCTGCTCACTGCTGATGAAAGCTGGCAGTCAGCAGCCAGAAGCTCCAGGCACTGCCTGGCAGATTTCAGAAGGCTGTACCTTTGAAGAAACTGCAAACATGTAGTGAGTGACAACAACAATCGGTCAGAAAAGATCATGTATTACATTTCATCAAATCAGTGTGCTAACCATTCCAGAGAACATCTCTACAATAAAAAATATCCAGAGCGATAGGATAAATTCCTCAAAAAGCATTAGTGATAGACATTAAAATGACTTGTAGCACAGAGGTGTTTGCTATAGACACAGACTGCCATGAGACATTAAAGGTGAAACTTAACATTCAGAAAAAACTATTGCTATGTCAAATATCAACATTACTTCTGGTCTTAGAGGCAGCAACAGAAGTGCTGATGACAGTGAGCACCCACCAGATTTCAAGGATCTCTGCCTTTCTTTGTCAGCACCCATGTGCATGCACACATCAGTGCTTCCATCTCAAGACAGCACTGAGCTGAGAGCAGCTGAGCTCTGCACCTTCTCCTGTTTTAGAGTGCATTCAAGGCAACAAGGCAGGGCCAGTCAAGCATTATAAACCAAGGGCTTGGATTCCTAGCATCAAGTCCAAAAAGCTGTGCCCAGAAATGGTAACCAAGTTCTTAAATAAACAGGACATATCCTTTGTAAATTATCTGGGAAGCCAGTAAATGCATTTATGCTAGCAAGACCATACACCCATTGTTTCAATGAGAGTTTCTTCAGTTCACTTTAAATAAAATAGAATCATTGAAGAGTTTGGGTTGGAAGGGACCTTTAAAGGTCATATAGTCCAACTCCCCTGCAGCAAGCAGGGACATCTTGAACTAGATCAGGTTACTCAAAGCCCCATCCAGCCTGCCCTTGAATGTTTCCAGGGCCATCTACCACCTCTTTGAGCAGCCTGTTCCAGTGCTTCACCATTTCCCATGCAAAAAAATTATTCCTTGTATCTAGCCTGAATCTACCTTGTTTTAGTTTAAAGCCATTACCCCTCACCTTATTGCAAAGGTCCAACAAAAAAAACTGTCCCCATCTTTCTTATAAGCACATTTAGGAATTGAAAGGCTGCAATAAGGTTCTTCCCAGAGGCTTCTCCTCCAGACTCAAGAGCCCCAACTCTCACAGCTTATCTTCAAAGGAAAGGCATTCCATGCCTTTGAGCATTTTCATGGTCCTCCTCTGGACCCACTCTAACAGATTCATATCTCACAGGATTCACAGAATGTCTGGGTTGGAAGAGACCTTCAAAATCATTGAGTCCAACCCATGCCCTAGCACCTCAACTAGATCATGGCATTGAGTGCCATATCCAGTCTTTTTTTAAACACATCCAGGGATGGTGATTCCACCACCTCCCCAGGCAGTCCATTCCAGTACTTTATCACCCTTTCTGTAAAAAACTTTTTCCTAATGTCCAACCTATATTTCCCTTGATGCAGCTTGAGACTGTGTCCTCTTGTTCTGTCAGTTGCTGCCTGGTGAAAAAGGTCAACCCCCACCTGACTACAACTACCCTTCAGGAAGTTGTAGAGAGTGATAAGATCACCTCTAAGTCTCCTTTTCTCCAGGCTAAACAACCCCAGCTCCCTCAGTCGTTCCTCATAGGGCTTGTGTTCCAAGCCCTTCACCAGCCTCGTTGCCCTCCTCTGAACACGCTCAAGCACCTCAACGTCCTTCTTAAACTGAGGGGCCTAGAACTGGACACAGCACTCAAGGTGCGGCCTCACCAGCACAGAGATCCTCCTATGCTGAGGATCCAGGAGCTGGATGCAGCACTCCAAGGTCTCACCAGAGCAGAGAAGAGCAGCAGAAACCCTCCCTCACCCTGCTGGCCGCTTCTCTTTTAATACAGCCCAGTACACAGTGAACTTTCTGCGCTGTGGGTGCACATTGCCAGCTCATGTCCAGCCTCTCCTCCACCAGCACCCCCAAGTCCTTCTGGGCAGGGCTGCCCTCCATCAGTTCATCCTGTGTTGATAACCAGAGATTGCCCAGACACAGGTGTAGGACATTGGACTTGGCCTTGTTGAACCTCCTGAGGTGCCCAGGGGGCCACTGCTGGAGCTTGTCCAAATTTACTGCAGGTGCATTCAGTCCCACCAAGTAGTTGACAAAGGCATTAAAGGTCTCAGTGACACTGCAGACCCCGAGGGACACCTCTCCTCACTGCATGACAGTGATGTGACTTTCCCAAGCTCAGAGAGCTTGTGGGAGGGAACAGATCTGAGCAATCCAGACAGCATTTCATCAGTGAAGGTGGATTCTAACAAATTAATAAACACTAGTCAGGGTTTTCTCAATCACTCTACAACACTCTATATCCTTCCCCATTCCTCTTTGCTTGGAGTTAGTGAGTTTTGGGCCTTTCTGTAAATAATTCATAGAGGTCAATTATACTTCTGAAGTTTTCTAACCTTATGTCATTATGTACCATACATGCTATGGCAGTACCTCAGGAAAAAAAAAAAAAAAAAAAGCTACATTTGGAATGCAGTACAGGGGAAGTGGAAAGAGTGAATACAGTCTGCAGGAAGGGTGAATGTAGAGCACCCCATGAATAATGGATGCCAAAAGGCATAAACTGGAGAACTGAGAACTCTCCAGGAAGGTTTAGCATTTTCTTTTCTTCCTTTTCACAGTAATTGCAATAAATGCCTCCTGTTTAAATATTCATTAAAATAATTTATTTTTCTTATCTTGAAACCATCTCTTTAAACAGGTATTTGGCAAAACCACAATCTTCCTCCCTCCTTCCAAAATTTTCCTCCAGATTGAAAGCCAAAAATCCATAGTGATACTCATTGGAATGTTTCCCATTCAGTGAGCATGCAACAGGACCATAATGCATATTCTCATAATTGTTTCTTATTGTCTTAGACCTTTCTCTCAGCAGATTTATTCTGTGTAACTATAATTGCCAAAAACGGTCT
This sequence comes from Anomalospiza imberbis, assembly GCF_031753505.1. Taxonomy (NCBI): domain Eukaryota; kingdom Metazoa; phylum Chordata; class Aves; order Passeriformes; family Viduidae; genus Anomalospiza; species Anomalospiza imberbis. The sequence goes on from NC_089688.1 coordinate 26,356,417, forward strand.
TTCAATGTGCTACTACACAAAGGTGTTTGAAGGTAAAAGGGCAAGGATGGTAGGTCTGCTTAGTCAAAAGCACATAAATTTTCAAATTATCACATTCTCTCCCACACTGAGGAGTGACTTAAAGGTGATTCTGTGCAGACAGCACCCCAAAATTCTGTGCATTTACCAACCATTACTCCTAATGAATAAAGTGTGTCTCTTCTTACCCTAAGAGCAAGACAACTCTCCTATCTCATGGTAGGGCACATTATGCCCTGTGGTTCAGTAGCAAAATATGACTTTGTTTGTAATTTCCATTGCATAAATTCCATTGTGTGGAAAGAGAAACAAACACCAAGGACCAGAGTAATCCTCTTTAGGAGGAAAATCCACTGAAATCAGCAGCTAAGCTAAGCAATTCCCTCCCATACTCTCAGCTGCAGAAAGACCCATGAACCTGCTGTTAGGGGAAAGCAAATCAGGGATTGTCCCTTCCCATCTGTGCACCCAGCACAGCTCAGATGAGCATGACAGTGGTGCAGACAAGAGGTGCCACCCCATCTGCTGCCAGCAGAGCCTGACCACACTGGGTTGTTGACCACCAGCACACCCTGCCACTGACACTGCTGCTCAGCCTTGGGCCTGCTGCTGTGCTCAGCCCCAGCCCAAACCAGCTCTGCCGGGGTCACTCCAGTGTTTCTGGCTCAGGGGGCTGTACAGGGAGCAAGGCCAGCAGGTGAGTGAACACCTCCCCTGTTCCAAGAGCTTTTCTAACTGTGGGGAGGCAGTTATTTAAAGATCTTGCTCATTGGCACAAACTTAGTAGTCCTCCCACCCACCCACCAGCATCACCACCCCAGAGCAGAAGCTCTGGGAACACGTCTGCACAGATGGAGAATTAAGTCTTCCCTTCCCCATGAGTTTCTTGGTGCAAATTCCAACTCTTTTTGGTATATAAGGTTAAGTGCAGCTGACAGTATAGTCCTGTTCATCTTGAGTTCCTGGAGTGAATTAAGACACAGGAGAAAGGTTTTCAGACAGGTTTTTGCTGCTGTTTTGTAATTAACACTCATGTCACCAGCTGTGCTAGTGATAGTCAGGATTCCCACAGCTTCTATTTGGTCTGATACTGCAAAAGCTGTGTATTTCTTAGAGTTCTAAGGTCAGGAGATTCAGGATTATAAAAGTCAATTTTATGGGGGACGGGAGCACGAGCATTTAAAAGTGTTTGGGAAGAGCTTTTCAATATGTCAGACAAGAAAATAGTGAAATTAGTGACAATTTGTTTGTGCACTTTACATTTTATGATGAGAGAGCTTTCAGATCTGTACTGTTTACATTTCTATTTATCATGACAATGTTCTGAAAATTTCTTCAAATCCAAGTACAGGAAGAGTGGCCTCCTTGTATCAGAGTACATTAAAAACCTCTGCAGCTTCTTGATTCTTCTCACATGGGCATGAACTCTGCTTCTCAGCTAGTGGCTGCTTTCTGTGTGCCTGATGAACACCCAGACACAGCTCACTTCCACAAGTCTACATGAGAAATAGCTGAACCACACAGGTCTAACACAAAGTTACACCTCGAAATTCAATTCCATGTATGCCCCTATTGTCCCTGTCACACTTTAAACAACCATTAAAAAAAAAAAAAGGAGGGGGGGGTGGACATATTTTTTTTTCAGCTTCTATGGAGCTCCTGCTGACTTTCCTGAGATCTGGGCCAGTCTTGACTTTATTGTCAATTCATTGCCATTTTCCACAGTCTCCCCCTCTTGCCTCCAAACTTAGCTGTAGGGAGTGACTTTTCTCTTCTTTGCTTAATCTAAACATCCAACCCCACCTTATCCCAACACCTCTTCTGTTTCTTCAGCAAGAAAATACTGCCCTCATCCAGCCTTTTCAAAGATTGCTGCAGTTTTTGTGAGAAATACTGGTGCAGAACAAAGACAGTTTTCCCCTTTGAACCAGATTTTCTGACCATGTTCCTCATTACCACTCAACACAAAGGTGTGATTAAAGTTAATTGCAAGCAGTACCAGAAAAAGCAGTACTTCCCTCAGTACTGAAAACACCTCATTTCCCCCTGTAGACGTGAACTCTGTGCTCTCTGCACCTCAACACTTAACTACTTTTAGCACCTACAGATCAATTAGTCAGATACCTACACAGATTCAATTTACACCCAAACACACATTCAAGTTACTCATCAGTGAACACATTTAGAGAGTACAGCATAGGTTGTGTTGTTTTAAAACATGCCAGTTAATTTAACAAGTACTAGATTCAAACGACTCTCCATTTGTTAGCTCTTATAGAGACCCTGAACTTCAGCTGAACAGGTTTGTGTGGCCTTCATCTTTGCCTAAGCCTCAGATTCCTTGAATTACTTCCAAAGCTTCAAAAAAAAAAAAAAAAAAAAATCAGTACTAGTTTAAAATAAAGCCCTTGTATGACAACAGGCTTGGTGTAAAAAAAAAAAAAAAAAACAAAAAAACAAAAACCCTGCTTTTTAGTTGTGTATCTTGATTTTTCCTTTAGTTTGGACAATAAAAATCAGCTTGTGCAAATTCCATTTTTTATCCTGTTTGATACCTTTGCCTTCACCAGCACAGATATAATGGCTAGAAACAGTATAATAACTTTTAGTCACATTTAAAAGCATGTTTCTGTGAGTATTAGTCACTTTAAATGCTGGAAGTAGAGGTGGTTTTAAACAAATGTTTTCTGTTTTCCCCCAGAAGTCTATCCAAATTGCAACAAGCATAAAGGAAATAGGCCCTACAGAAGTGTAACAGATCATAAATGAACAGTTACAAACACCTTCTGAATTTTTAGATAGTATAATCTTGTATAACTTTTCCTTAAACTACCAAGTAGCATTGAGGGAATAACAACATTCCAGAAATTTTCAGTGCTGGCACCAAACTGCCTAATTTTACATGACAGCATGAAGTTTGTTACAAATTAGTATATTTCCAACTCCTACTGAGCTTTTCTATGAGAACAGGTAAGCTTAAAAGTAATTGGTTTTTCAGTTTTTCTAAAGAAACCAAAAACATGTTTATCATGTATGAATAAAATATTGGACATATAGAGTTTGGTGCTTTTCTTTTCCTCATACAGCATTCCCATCAGAATTAATCTGAACAGGCTAATGCTCCAGCACTTCACAGATACAATTGTGAGTGCTGCTCACCCACAATTGCCCTGACCAGAGAAGAAAAGCTCAGCTTCCAGCCCTGATCCCATGAGAGACACCACAGGGTTCAACAGCCAAAACTTTCAGCAGGGGCAGAACCACTAGGCTCCCTAGAGAAAATTTAATTTCTCAGACAGGCACAGCTATGCACTTCCAGCTAAGAAGGTATTTGCTGACATAGCCCAGTCTAAATATTTGACTCAATCTACAGAGAAGTGGTGCATTAAGGTTTCAGTTCGGCTTTGATGAGATCAATGCCATTCAATCCCAAAATTATTTCTTGCATAACTTCAGAACAACTGCTGAAGTGTTCTGCCTCTCAGAAGCAGAAAGCTGAACCAAGTCAAGCAGATGCCTACTCTGTTCTCTGTGGGGTATTTCATTACCTTCATTAAGGAAACACTTCCCACTAGTGAATTGCATGATGCAATTACATCTGTTTTATATGAAGCAGGAGGATGTTCTTTCATCTTCCTCTTGGATCACTCTCTCCAAAAAAACAAATCCCAAACATAATTCTGCAGTGATAGAAACTGAAGACCAAAGACAGGTAAAACCACATTCTCCAGTGCTTTCAAAGGTGTCCCTGTTTGGGGAAACTTTAGTTTAAAAGGCATCTTTCATATCTTGTGCTGGATATACAGTGACACTAAAAACCCCCCAGCCAGGAAGGAAGCACCAATGCTAGGAACAGCATGAGGAAAACCTCCCTTAAAGGAGCAGAAAGTTCAATAATCTTTAGATAAGCAAATTTCAGAGGAGCAAAGTGGAGCATTTGACATAAAATTTGAATCCCATTATCTGTAATGTCCAGTTCCCATTTTAATCTATATCCAGCTGCCTGACCTGTTGAGCAGACACCAAAAAAATCTTAGAAAATTTAAATTCAATCTACTGTCCCTTAAGGACATTATTTAGCTGGATTTCAGGTGCTTCACTTGCAGTGGAAAGGTCAAATTCTCTAGTGACTGACTTGCTTCTGGTATGTGGAGATTCACACACTTCACTGGAAAAATTTCAGTGAAGTAAAGCAGACAAAAGAGTAGTTATATACTCAGTGAGCCCAGGCTTCTGAAACAACATGTTTGTGATCGAGCCACTGGCAGTGGCAGGAAATACAGATGCTGACTACTCAGCAGCAGTTAAAGCTATAGTTTTTCAATAACTGCTTGAAAGAAAGTGCTTTATATCTGAATGACCAAGTTTTTGGTACAACATCCCCCAGAATGTCTCAAGAATTTATAGATCAAGTACCAATAGTTCTTTGCTTCAGCAATCACTGAGGTTCCACCATCTCTTTAAACAATCCCAAGACATGAAGCTCCTGCCATGAACCAGGTTTTTTCAGTACCTGAAACAAGGAACAAGATGTGCCAACACCATTTCAGTTGCTCCTCACTGCATCAGTTTCTACAGATGCAGGTAAAGTTGTGGTATGCAGCAAGTATTACATGGCTCAAAGCTTCACCTGTGCTCTGGTTTGGGTCTTCCTCATGAAACTCCTCCAGCTGCAGAGTGCAGCAGGGCTGTGCTGACACAGAGCTGGTCCTTCCCCAAAGGCTGTTCAAGGAGGTCAAATGCACCAGCTTTCAGAATGATACAGAGGCACTGCAAACACAGGTTTCTAATCACCCAAAGCCTCTCATTTGATGTCCTTCATTTCTGTGAGTCCTGCCTTGCTGCCGTATACATTTTGATCAATTTATACAGGTATCTGAAATGCTGCTGCCCTGAGACAGATGCAAAATTAACCCAAGACACATGAGCCAAATCAGCTGTGGCAGCAGGAAAGGAGTAGATGAGCAGCAGTTTACAGAGTCCCTGAAGCAGCAAATTGCTGGCTGTTGAACACTTTGTCCATGATGGACACCACAATCTCATTAAGGAGCCACATGCTCCAGTCTTGTTTCACAGCACACACATCTTCTGCTTGAGCTCTACCTCACTTCGGTCTGCAGTTCAAACAGCTGTGGTAAATAGGGCTGTGCTCAAGTTACCAGGCTTCTGCTGGCCACTGAGGCTTCCCCTCCCTTGTTAGATGCTTAATGCTGCCCAGATTTTTTTTCTCTTATTGAAATATTAGATGAGTAACCATTCATAAGATTTGGGATGCATTAAACAGGAAAATGCTTAATCTCTAATGGCTCACCAAAACATAACTGCCACTTCCTCATAAGCTCCAAATCCATGTTTTACTCCCTCTGTTAATCCTCTCAGAGCTTTATTTCCCCCTGAAATAAATTTGAAGGCATCTAACACAACATTATCTTACAACAGGTGACAAGCAGTGAGAAAAATGTACCGATTTCTAGCTGCCGTCTGAGTTTGGGGTCCTGCTCTTGTGAGGAAAGGATAATCCAAGTAGGCAGATTGCTATTGCACAGATAGCCTGAACACAAAGATAGACCAAGAAAGTTACACAACTTATCCACTTGAAATCACAGTAAGCAGCACAAAGCTCTTGTGCTGTTTACCCTTCCTGGTAGCTGTAAAAAATCCAATCCAGAAGAGGGATTTTACACTTAAGCCATCTCATCAGAGTTTGCCACAAGCAGGGGATTCTGCCTGATGCTGTTAGCCATTTCTGGTGTTTCTCAGTAAGATACAAGCAAAGTTCTTCACAAAAGTGCTCCTGCTAGACATGGGAGTGACCAATCCAGAACAGTCTGTCATCTGTCCATGCATTCATTCTATGGCACGAAGCAAAGCTTCATTGCCTGTTGTCTCCAGACGTCACAGGTTCATGATCATCACTGTTGTGGTGCCTGCACCGTGCTGCACACTTTTCAGAAAGGTTCCTGTGTCTTCAGGTAGTAACAGAGAACTCTGCAAGACCTTTACTGGACAGCCAGTAAACCCAGGAATGCGGACAGAACAGGATCCAGCTGGATGATTTCCTTGGTTTGCTAGGCAGGCAGCTTTGTTTCCTTTAATGTTTCCTCTCTTGATTATTCTAAAATCCATGGAAGCAGTTTAGAGAGCTGTAGAAACAATGCATAAAATTTTGCCCATCCCTGGAGCAAAATCACAGCATGCTTTTCTGTAGCAATACTAATGTACCAAATGTAACTCAACAACTGTCAGGCTTAGTTTCAGTGCAACTGTGCAGGGTTTAGGAAATCATGGTTTCAGACCTTGATCTGGAACTGGATCTTGTGTAGCATGCATATTTACTTCCTTGGAGATAATATTTAATCCTGCAAATATGAGATAGGTACTAATCAAAATTGTTTCCAAATGAGCCAATGTATCTTTATGATGGAGAACGTAATTTTACCATTTTTCTCTGGCAAAGGCAATAGAGATGCATACTCAGAAAGGAGAGCTGTCACTCAGCATTGTATGAGCACAAAAGACAAACCCTGCACACTATACTTGACAAAAGGCAAAGACAAAAGAATGAGGTCAGTATTCAAAGAACACAACTTTAACATAGAAAGCAAGCTCATTTATTAGACAAGAAATTATTAGACCAATAAGACAACTTAATGAAGGGCACTGTGCTGTGAGTGCACAATTTGCTTCTGAATTATAAGGTCTGTAGTGAGGACATGTTTTCTTGGCCCTTTCCCACCTATTGAGCAATGTTGTACACAACTCTGATGTTCTAAAAAAGGAAAAAATAAGGGTGATAAATCCATTAATAAATAAATCTGAGAAGTTAACTCTAACCCAGCTGAAACCAGGACAATGTCATTTCCTATCCTTGCCAGGATCGAGAGAGCAGGGCAAATAGAGTTTTTCATTCTGCCTTCCCCCAACCCCGAACTCCTGCCATCTACCTGTTACTCCAGTGGATGCTGTAGCTGTGTCAAGCAGAAAGAAAACATAGAAGACATTATGTTAACCAACTCTAAAACAGTAATTCATCTACTTGGATGTCTGATTGTCCAGTTCCTTCTCACTGAAGAAATGTTTGGAAAAGAGCTGCATTAGATGGGAATAATTTAATTTATTAATGGAAATGAGCATTCAGAATCAGATCAGGAATGAAATGCTAGCTTTCATCCCTGATTACTAAAAGTGCTCAGAAAATCACACATCTACATTAATGCCCACAGATTATGTTTGCCTGTGATTGGTATAATGGTGGTGGGGAATAAGCACTAACCTACATTCTTACAGTGCAATCAATAATGATGTGCAAAATTATCATAATAGCATTGCTACAAGTATCTGGAACCTTCACAGCTCCTATGCAAGTTTACACAGTCCAGAGAAACTACAGGTAATGGCACAGAAAAGGCTAACTTACCATCAGGTAGAGTGCACAGGAATAAAAAAGCCTTTTTTCCTAGGAATATGGTCTGCATAAGCACTACACTTCCATTTAGTTGCCCTTACAAATATCTTAACACTTAAAATTGAAGTAGGACATGATGTTTACAAAACCAAGATGTTTTGTTCAAATGCCATTTAATTTTTTTTTTAAAACTCATAGGTCACTTTGGGGAAAAAACAAAAATGGACTGAGTCTTTCCCAACAGAAGTTCTCCAAATGTTTTCCTCAGAATGGTACTTGGCAACACAAATTCATTGTCTCCCAGAGCTCCCAGATATCTCATGCTTCAAGGCTTTTTTCCAATGACACTAGAAAAGTGATTTTTAGTAAGGTCCAGCTGCCAGCACAGCCACAGGCTGGGCAGGTACTCCATAGCTCCAGTAGCTTTTCCAGTCAGCCAGCAGTCATTTGCAAGATTAAAGTAAAACTTTGGAAGTTACTGGGGGTTTTCTTTATTTTTCCCCTGTCTTGCCACAAGACAGGAATTTTAGCACAGGAGATTTTCTTCAAAAAATGTCAGCCAGAAGCCCAAGATCAATGAAAAAACAAAACACCCAGACACAGCCAAACAACAGCTTTAGTACACAGACCTAAGTAAAATCTGAACTGTAGAAACACGTCAAAAAAAGCATATAAGGAATTTTGTTTGTAAACATTTCAATCATACCACAGAAACCTAGTCAAGAGTATCTTTATTGGAGTCCAAGTTCAACTAATTTATGAGCTTGGTTCTGCACATTACTTTCCACAAACCTGACACAGCCCATTAACCATCTAATACATTAGAAACAGTTTTCTTGTACCCAGCTAAAGCCACAATACATTTTTCTAGAAATAAGTTTGTTCTGTACTCACTTTTAAACATATCAAAAATTGAAGGAGCTCTGAGCAAAGTGGTAATTTTAGTACAGCCACTCAAGACCACTACAACTAAAATTAAATACCCTTGACAAAAATTTTTGGTACACTTACATGAAAGCAGCAACTTATGTCTACGTTACTACCATTAATTTCATATCACCTCTTGTTGCTGGTCACAATATCTACTTAGCAGCAAGGCCACGGTGTTAATACAAGAAAAATGGGGCCCTGGGAGGCCCAGCAAGTCCTCAGTAAATATCTTCTGGTGAGGCACTTCTGCCTTGGGGTTTGTATCAGTACGCTCCTCACAAAGGTAATTACAGAACTTTTTGTCTGTGAATTGTACAAGGTGTTTGCTGTCAGAACTGTCCCTTAATAAAATACAATAACCATTCCAATGGTCAGACCAAATCTCTAGTCGCTGCACAAGCCTCAGGAGCAACCACTCACTAACATCTTCATCCCAATCTTCAAGTCAGATGTGCAAAGACGCTTGAGTCCTTTCAATGGTATACTTGCCAGAGAAGTAAGCACTTGCAGGTATATAAAGTTTTGAGCTGCCTCTGCATCTCAAGGCAACAGCACCAAGCAGGAAGATTCACATTCATAGACCATGAAATATATGATCAAATGCTCAGAAAAATTCACAGTCATTCTGACTCACATTGTCAGCTCTTTCAATTCCATTTACCTTGGCTTATAAAGAACTTCACCAAAATTACTGCATTTAGAAGCTGACATTCTGATTAAGCCATATGCTAGAAGCAAAAAAGAATAAAAAAAAAAAATCCACCTTGGAATTAATGACTCTTCTCAATGTCCTTGCCACCATAGCTTGAATTCCAAAAGTACTTTGTTCCTAAGGGTACAGGTATGTATTAAGGATTTTCATAGGAAAATTTATATTCATCTGTACAGTCACAAAATCTCACCTTTTAGATATTTTAGTCTTCCTAGAAAGTTGTGTAAATCATTACTGCAAAAAAATATGCCTTATTCTCAGTCTGATAAATAAGTGAACTGTAAAGTGTAGGTTAGAGACACAGTGCTGGCAAACAAGACAGGCTGTTAATTCTCACCTTTTCCACACACTAAATGATGCCACTTCAGGGACACAACACTGAGCAGAAATATTACTAGGTTGTAATTTTTTTAACCTAAGAGCTCACTTCAAATAGAAACTAGCTCAAGTGTGGCTGCTGCTCTAGTGAAAGAGCACTAGAGTAATTCCTAGCTGTTTTCACTAGACATAAAGGAAATCAGCATTAAGCTATGAGCATGCAAACTGCTGATAAAGTGGATTAACTTGTAAAAGGCTCATTTCTGCAAAATCCTATTGCTTGTCACTGAACTTATGTGTCTGCAAGTCTAGTCTCACCTTCAGCCCTAACACTTCAGGCTTTTCCTCCCTGCAGAAAAGAGGAGGAGGACAAATGTTTTGGCCTTATGTTATACATTTATTGCATCTATTACTGTGCCAACTATAAGTTTATTCCTTGTCTTCTTACTGCAGTCTCAAAGCACACCACAGCTACTGAGAATACACCATTTTACCAAAACAACCACAGAACTGACTACATGGCTATAAATTACAGGCACTAGAAACTGAATCCAGATGTCCTAGATTTTGCTTCTAATAATACCTCTTCACATCCGAGGTTTTTTCTCATCATGACTAGGACTGCAGTCTTACCACCTTCTCTTTATAGCTGCCATATGTGAGAGAAGGAGTTTCAGGATCAGGCATATCCTTTAACAGTCCAGGGGGACTGCAAATATTCTTTCCAGCTACCTTAGGGTACAGATTAGAGTCCAGAAGAGCAATAGAGTTGAGGCAACACAAGCATTTTGGCATAAAGTCTCAACAGCTCAATATCTTAAAGCTGCCTCTCACATTGACCAAGAAATGCAGCATAGGCTGACAGCTTCAAGTAACAGGATGAAGTACTAAACACTTCATCTGCTTCCCTAAAAAGCTGCTTAAAGTAGGACTTTAAGTTGAAATTCTCCAGCTTCAAAAATATCCTTCAAGGCCCACACATCACATGCCTTCTGGGGACTACTGCGAGAATTAAGAACTTGAGCTCATGGTCAAAGGCACAAGACCTTCCAGATCTAGAGAGAGTGAAGAAAGTTCATAAGGCCTGAGCATATTCCACTTCAGAGCTCCAATGTCAGCACAGAAAGTGAAGTCAGTGATCCTGATGCCACCTACTCTCGTCAGTTTTGATACCTTTGGTGTTCTGCAAGTTAACCAGTTTTGGTCAAAAAAACTGACTTTTTTCTGCTGCTACAAGCTTGCAATGCCTAAAAGGAATGTTCTCCCAATACACTTCTGATGGCACAGACATTTCACAATTGTTTCCAATTTGGGTGTAAAGCTGATTGAAGAGATCCACTGCCATTCTCTTCCTGCAAAAACTGATGGGAAATTACTAATTCAGTGTTGCTCTGCCTCTGTTCCAGATAACATTCATGTGACCCATATCTAGCACATCAAATAATTATGTCTTCTATAGTTGTGAATATTTGAACTGAGTGTGGACATGTGTGGCCAAAGCGAGGGGAAAAAAAGCCCCAAGGGTGCTATAACCCTTAGCTCATTATTATTAGCATCATGAAAATGAGTAGTGAAGGCCCCACAAGAGAGATGGGGCTTCAAAAAAAAAAAAGGTACACTGATGCAGAGAACCTGAGGCTAATTCCAACTGACCTGGACCCAGAATGGGAAGCAGCAGGCTAATGTCTCCTCTGCAGCCTGTCACCAGCACATGGACATCCTCTCACCATTGCCAGAGAAGCAATTTGGCAGTCTACCCTCATCATGCATTTGTTATCATCTGCCACCTGCAGACCATCCCTCCCTTCCATTTACAACACTCTGATGCTCACTAAAAGTTTTCTAGTCCTGAACAATACAGCTGCTACCAGGGGTTTGAGCTAAATTAGTTCTTTTAGCCCTCACTGAGAGTCCTACCAGCTGTGGAGATGGTAGTTGCTCCAAGATCACTCATGAGTGGAGTTTGAATCATTGAGGAAAAAATCTCCCTTACATGCTGCAGAATAAGCAAGTTGCGGAGTTTTGAGTAGTTAACCATCAATTATTCTGTTTTTAATATCACAGCTCATATCTCCTCTTCTAATACACTCCCAATTAATTTGGCCTCCACTGAAACACAATTCTCTTAAGGGTCCTCATTCTATCTCCTGGCTTTATTAGAATTAATCTTTAAAAGAAAAGCATGAGTCTTTCTGAAAAACTTTTCCAAAGGGTGGTGATTTTGATCGCCAAGCTCCAGCTATCTCAAATTATTAATGTGCACATCACAAGCTAAATATTAACAATGCCTCCTACCAAATCCTCTCTAGTAGGCGTACTACTGTCAATAAAATGAGAGTAGTGGGGCCCATGAGTCAAAACTGCATAGTAAAAAGATTCAGAAAGAAAAATCGATCAAAACAAAGCTTACAATCCATAAAAACCTTTTAGGAAATGAATGAGCAGCCAACTAAACTGTGTTAGAACACAATTCCAACAGTAAATACAGAAGCTGTATACCAGAAAGGTCTCAGCTGCAAGAAAATAAACATGCTTTTATCAGTCATCTTCAGGAGGAATGACAGCTCTGCAGTTCATCCACTTGCACAGTGCTTTAAACTTTTGCCCACCTCAAAGACTCTAGGGGAAGGTTGGGCACCTTTTGTTTTACGCCTTGACTTCACCAGCTCCCAGCAAGGCTGGAAACTTTTTAATATAGTCAGTATTCTTTTGGTAGCTGTAACACGATGATACATGGATACATAGAAGCCTTTTACGTGGGGGAAGTTCATAGGAGCCACTTAAGCAGAGAGAGGAAAGAAGGGAATATTGGTTAAAGCACACCGTCCTGCTCCACAGCTCCATCACAGCTCCCAAATTTTTTAAGTTTTATAGGATACTTTGTCTCCCCTGGTCAGTGCTATTGATTTGCACTGGGGGTAAAGTATGGCTTTAAACCCTTACAAACCAATCTTTAAAGAGCCTTGAAGACATTTTCTCCAGCTTCTCTCTGCCCAGCTGTTAGGAACATTGTGTATTTTAAACCAGAAGGCACAGCTCCCACCCCTGGAAGAGGGGGCAACATGGCAGTATGAAACAGGCACTGAAACCCTGATTTCCTCTTACTATCCACTTTTACCTTACAGTGAAGTCATACAAGAAACAAACGTCTTAACTTGGGTCCAAGACCTTTCCTTAATAGTAGATCAAAGGTTTACAAAGTTAGATTCATGTTTTTCCATAAACAGCAAGATGCCCCAAGACATCTAGGAAGAAATTTGTGGTAAAGACAAGCCTTTGGAAAACCAGAAATTTCAAATCATGAGATTTTGTTCAGTGAGAACATTGTCACTGTTCTCTAAGGAATGATACCATTTCTAGGTCACCTGTGAGAAGCAGCTGGTGAACATCAGAAAAAAGTTCCCCCAAAGCTCTTTTGGGTTCTGTTTATCCATTGGTTCCAAGAGAGTGGTCATGGTCATCTTCCTGACATGTTCTTATAGCAACTCTTTTCTACAATTGTGGCTTCCCTGGCACATTTCAAATATCACAAAGGCAACAAAACTAGAATACCCCTGTGTCTACAACAGAGACTCTCAATTATCTATAAACATTCATGGCAGAATTCTAGTAATTAGTTTGAAAAAGTTAAAACATAGCAGTAGATGTTCCAGGAAGAGATGTAGGGAGTCAGAACTGCCAGACAGATTATTTTCTAGAAGTTATTTATTCAGCATACCATCACAGAAAATGCAGATAGAATGTAACACAATGGGACAGTGTAACAATTATTCTAAATCTCTGTGCAGTTTACAAGAAATTACTTCCCTCTTGTAGCTCTACTGAGCCATCAGCATGCTTCTATAATTGAAATATGGTAAAATTTACTTGCTACTTCTGTAGCAAATTCTATCAGACAGTTCTTTTCAGAATAAAGTAGAAAAAAGTTTCACAACTTTAAGGCTTATTCAGTTCTCAGAATTTTCTTTAAGGTATTAGAAAGGAAGTTGTTCTCATTCTATGTACAGGGTTTTTTAAAAAGAAACCTGGCCTTTACCTACTAAGCAAATGAGATGGGAAAGAGGTTTTACAGCCACATGATACATCCAAATCTACCACTGAAAATTACATCAAATTCATCAGTTCCCAAAATGAATGGACGTTTTTAATCCAGTGCAGTGCCTTGTACCTCCAGACAGAACTCCTGGAGCCTATTTTCCACTTCAAAGAGACCAAAGCAGTACTAGACACCAGTGCCTTTGAAGCATCATCGTCCTAATATAAAGGAAACTCTTCCTATAAGGGAGGTAGATCAAAAGAATTTGGTCATATAAGTCATTCATTTGGTCATGTTTGGTCATTCATCTACTGAGGACATATAGAAGGTCAATATAAGCAAGTGAAGTCCTACCCTGCAGTTTGAGTGGTCTAACACTGCAGCTTGTCAGCAACAATCTCTGGCAGTCATGCTCCAATCATTACAAACACAGTGCTGTGTGTTATGTAAATGGCCAGAGTGCAGCGGTACCCTCAGCTTCATAAACTGTCCAAGGGCACTGCTAAACCAGCTGTAGGGACACACCATCACTGTTGTAGTTAATACCACTCACACTGTTAACACTGGTCCTCTTTGAAAGAACTTCGAGATTTTATAGACTATGTCCAGCCTGCAATATCTGAAATTATGTTGATGTCAAAATTCAGGCCAATCACCAGTTTCCAGGAGCATGGTAATGCAGGGTGGTGACATTCAAGGCACCAAATATTTGCAAAAAATATAATGCAAGATCATGATTGATTTTAAGTAGCAATTATCATTATTCAACCCCCCTTCCCCACACTACTACAATAAATTTTTAAGGTCCTGGGGAAAAAAAAAAATGAAGCTTTTGAAAAAAGCCAAGTGCAAGCTTAAAGTACTGTATGGTGGATTAGGTGATATACCTTGGGGCAACAGTAAAAGACTACGTAAGTTTACATCAGTGACTCCTTTTAGTGTGTTAAATCTAGTATTTCACAGGGTACCAATAGTCCATCTCCTGCCTTGATTTATCTTTAGATAAAAGGATAGAATTTCCTTATTTGTGCTGAACAGATCCCTAGCTACTAATTTCAGAGGGAATTCCACCATAACAGAACTGAATCCCAGACTGCTACCACTGGGAGCCCACGTACCCCAGCTCCATGCAGGCTGACTCTTACAGCAGCAAGAACTGCTACAAAGCCCATTAGGATTCAATTCCTCTTCCTATGTTAATTTGATACTTATCTAAATTAAATAACTAATGCAGATTCTTTCCATAATCTATGGAAATAGAAAACACATCTTGAGAGAAATTTGTTCCACTTCAAGTCTGTCTGGAGGTGTCACTTGGTCTCTTGACTACAGAGGGAGCTTGGGAGCTATTTCCAAGTAAATTAGACCTCAACATTTGAGGTTTCTTGATATTTCATTAGTTGTGTAATTATGTTAAAACTAATTTTATCATCCAGTGTGAAAGGCGTTTTTTTGGCATACAAAGGCAACGTGTATAAGAACAATTTAATTCATATACTTGTTAGTTGGCATATTAACAAAAAATATCCAAAGAGCAGAAAAAAAACCTCCCAACTCTAAAAAAGTGTTATTATAATTTAAAAATAATATGTTTCATATCTCTGAAGGTTGACATTAGATTGCTTCCATCCAGTTTTCCTATTTGCATCCTGCTAATGAGAAATTGCATGCCATTTCTTTTGCTGGCCTTCTAATGAACCTGATTTGTTTCAGTCTGCAGCCTCAATACAATTTTATCCCAAACACTGAATGTCAAGTGCCACTCCCATCCCTCACCTGTGTTCCTAAAAACCTAGTCAACTCATCCTCTGGGAGAAAGGAAAATGCTAACAACCAAAATTACAAATACTTCGTTTTCTTATTACAATATGCTTATTTACATAAATGCCCTCTATTCATCTTATTGGATCAGCCTGACAAAACCAGAATTTGCATTTAAATAGTATGACTATAATTGACATCAAGTACCTGCACTTATTTTCATACTCTTATATCCACATATAAGAGGCAGGGAAAAGCTTTTTCTACTCAGAGAACAAAAGATGAAGATGAGATAATAAGCAGAGCAATTTCTCAAATTTTATTTTTCAAATTCTCCATGGATCCTGTACTTTCCTCCTTTATAAAAGTGTGATAGTGAAAGAAGCAGCAGAGAAAAATTAGACTTGAGCTAGTCAAGGAGAAATTGATTCAGCTTGGATGATGTAGCAAAGAATCACTTTTAGATAGCATCTCTGAATAGAAACATCCCAGACAAAAGAGACGGAAAAAGGCGACCAGCCATTGCTTTTGTTTGTAGGGTTTGCATTTCTTTTTCTAATCAGGACAACTATCAAATCATACACTGGAAAGCAGAAGCATAGACCCAAAGCAAAACGGTTTTATTATCAGTCTGGAAGGAAAGGTTGTCACTTCAGAACTCAAAAATAAAGCTGCAGAAAGTCCTTGGAAATTCCTTCAGTACCACTTTGCTGCAGGAGGGGAACTGGATTGCACCTGAGAGATGAGGTGGGAGAAGTGGTGGAATGGACAGTGGGACAGTGGCCATGGTGTGAGAAGTGGAGCAGGAAAAGGCTAAATACCACCAGCTACAAGAACTGGGACAGGATCGTAGAGCAGATTATTACCTCCAGGCAGCAATGCCCCCTCTGAACAGCAGCTGACTGAGATGAGCACCCCACTCCCTGAAACCATGCCATAGACATACATAGCAATTAGAAACTGCTTTCTCCTCTCAAAAGGAAACCCAAAACCAGAATTAATTATTGAAAGCTTCATTTCCTGAGGTTCTGGAATACAACACAATCATTGCTAGGATGAAGAAGTACAGTAATTATGGGATACTGATTATGGTTTTATTGGGTGTTGTTGTTGACACTGTAGTTCTCTTCTACACTGCATTTCTCTTTCATAAAGCCACAGAATTGTATCACTGCCACATGACAAAGCTCCTAAATGAAATATTTAAATGAGGTGATTTGTTAAATCCAAGAAAGGGGAAAAAATTGTAGCAACATTTAGAGGATAAAAGCTTGCAGCAGAGTTATATGAACACAGCTGAACTGCTCCAGCTAGAGCAGCATTCTCAAGGCAATGGCCAGAGAGCAACAGAAAGCTGACCTAGGACATCCCACTTCAGGCAGCAGGATGGCAACTCCCCCTAAAATGTGATTATCCAGTGATGGGCTGCAAGAGTTACACAAGAAAGGAAAGGGTTAGCTGCTCCTAACTGCTCCTATTGTGACTCCAAGTCAAAATAGATTTTAAGCACTTCCCAAGTCTTTGGGGTGGAAAAGCAACCTCAGAGCAGAGAGAGTTCACAGAGGCTGACACAGATAGACTGATGTTTATGGCCTTTACAAACCTTCTGTGTCACGATAGCACAGGTTTGTTAAGCTGAGTTAGTGTGATTTATTTGCTCAAATATTTTGTGGCTTGAGGACAGAAAGAGTCTCCCATGACATTTAAATAGATCCAGCTCACTCTTTGCAATATCAGCAGCATGTGTTTTGTGTTTTAATTATTGGGACAAAAATAAAAGGAGAAATCAAAGAACATTTTTGGAAAAGAAGAGCAAGAAAAATTCACAACTAAATCCCAGGCAGAAAAAATTGTTTTCAAATATCCTTCAAAGCTAATATTTATATCTTTTGCAATGCATTTTTTAATTAATTGAATTCAGACAAATAAAATACTTGCAAGACTTAGCCCTTAAATTAACATCTTTCAGCTGCTTTGTCAAGCCCAACAGCATCCTTTTCCCCCAGCACACCAGGAGCATTTGTCCAGAGCACTTTAAAAGTTATAGACTTGTTAACCTGCTTTTCAGATTCTTGACTCCAGAATCTGGCATACAGGCATTATCTCAAGAATTTGCACAAAGGCAAGTTTTGCCACACCAGCCAATTTAAAGGGCCCTTTTCAATGCAACTGGGATAATTATTCTTATCCCTCACGAGAAGAAATAGCACCCAAGACTCCAGTAACAGTGTCTCAGACTTAAAGTGCAGTATAAAAAAGTTAGTGGCAAAACACAATTAACTGAAATTTAAAGTCTTCTAGTAAAATTACCAATACTTCCTTTTTCTTATGTATGGGTGACATCTATTGCAATCATTCCGAGACTTTCCCAAGAATTTAAGCCAAAATTGTCACCAATGTCAACTTGATCCAAAAAAAAACTTTAGTAAAAGCTTCAGATCTTTTATCAGTACTCTGATTTGTCAGGCACTTTATGTCTTAAAGGTATCTACTCACTTAAATTGATACAAATTCTACCAGAGACAAAATGGCCTTTTCCATTGCCTACAAAATTAAATCAGGCCAATGATCTACTAGAAATTATGATTTTAAAAAAATTTCTTTCCTTTACATGATTTGAGTTTTTAAACATCTTTTACAAAGCTTTTGTATAATCCAACTGAGCTATTGATGGGATCTGGAAAACAATTTGCCTTATTTTCCTGCATTTTTTCAGAACAATATACTTTGTCAGCTCTGACAAAAAAGATTTTGGGGTTTTTCTGCCAAAATATGTCATCCAGTTACAAGCTGAATTGTCACTTTTTTCAGATCAATTCTTAATCTTCAGACTAGTCAGAATAAAGTGATCCACTCAACTATTTGAGATTACAAGTAGTAGAGTATTCAGTCCCCACTGTAAATGAACCTTACAGGGGTCAAAAGTCAACACATGTATTCTAACAAGTTAATGTTTTTCACTTCTTCCAGCAGAGGACTCAAGTTCTCTATAGACAGATTATTCTGTGCACTTGAAGACCTCTACATGACATCTCATTGTAGACATCAATCTGGTGCCCAAGTCACATTTCTGTGACCCATTTTTTTTCCCTGCACATCCTGATCTGCTTGTGAGGTAGATCCTCACTCCTTTTCATGCTGGAAACCTCCCAAGAATTTTCAGGCAAATGTGACTGAATATCTCCATCCCAGGGCTATCAGGACACTGTGAAGCACCAGCTGTTCTGCCCACCTCTTCTACAAGGCACATCAGTTTCAACCTGACAAAGAACTAACTACAGCTTCCACTTGTTAATACCACAGAAGTGAATAGCTTTGACCTGCTAAAGTAAGTCAACTGAGGCACATCTAAATTTCATAGAGAAATACTTCTTGCTGGTCTTTGTGACCCCATGGACTTTTGAATATGCACAACTAAGGATTAAACCATATTATAGCAGTATCTTAGAGCACTTAACTCACTCTTTTCTCACTCTCCTTCCTTCTGCTTCCTTTATGCATCCTAAATGTCTAAAAGGCATATTTAGTTCCCAGGGAGTAGCAGATTCTTAGTGTTTCTTTAGTTGCATTTGCAAATCATCTTGTCCTTTTTCCCCCTTCACCTTGTGTATCATCCTCAATTATCTTTTTTCTTGATCATCATCACCATTCATCACCATCAATTATCTTTTCTTCTTCTATAAGAAACTTCTGTCCTTTTGTACCCTTCCAGTCCTCTTTTTTACTCTCCCACCCACTACTTGTGGGTTTTGTTATCCCAGCATGTTTTTTCCTGATGTTGTTTCAGTGCAGTCTCGCACATCAATCACTTATTTTAGAACATTACTTTCATTTGGCTCTGTCATCACTGCAATATTCCATGAGGTGCTCACTAGGCATCCAGAAGTGCTGCTTAATTACTTGCCTTCAGCGCTGCAAGCTGCTCACATGATCAGAGGCAGGAGCTCCAGAAGTCACCGGAGGAACTAATTTTCTGACATTTTGGTTGAAATTTAAAGAACAATAACATTCATGACAACTACAGAAGTGAGCTGTGCTGACTAACTCAGAGGCCATTTCACAAGCTCAGAGTTTGCAGGATAAGGGTGATAATTATGTTTTGTACAGTTTTTCCTGTTTTCTACTCCAGTTATTTTTGTTCTCCATGACAATTTCTGCTGACATACATGCATACAGAAAAAGCAAGAAGCCTGTAGAAGCTACTACAGGCTCCTCTCTGCAAGCAAGAGACTGCTTGGTAATTTTCACCCTTCCCTTTTTATTTAAAGGGTCAGGAAGCAAAAGACCCCCCCTGTAGGCGTGGAGATGCAGTCCCAGCTAAACCAAGAGGAATGGAATTGGTACAGATAGAATTGGTACATCTGCCAGTCTGCAAGGCCATTTTACCACCTTAGAATGCCTAGAGAAGCCAGCACCATGTGGCAACATGGCAAAACCCTACAAAGATTATTTAGGAGAATCACAGCATCAAGTTTGCAATTACATCTTTTCTGTCTAAGAGGCAGAACTACATCCTTCAGTAAGCCAGCAGCGCATGTGCAGCAAGAGGAGCAGTGGTGCGGCTCAGGCTGCCTCACTCTTTTACTGTACAGTTTGTCACTGTAAAAGTCACTCTTTGACTGTACAATTTGTCCCTTCTTGTGCCCAGCAGTCTGATTTGGGCAGCTATTTGTCAACCCACTCACCTGGGCCTTCATTCAGCACAATACCAAAGCACACAGTCCTTGTTATTTTAAGGGCAAGTACAATGCCCATGATGGACTGCATCTGTACCTAGCATTAGAAGTGCTTTTGATGAAATCAGGGCTAGATAAGCCCTCCATGGAGCACACAATGCTGATCAAACCTCTGCACACACTCAGGTTTCTCTGGTTGTTCCCTAAACATCAAATTCACCGGGACCAATCAGTTGTTCCCAGTAAAACCCAGACCTTGAGCCCACACTGCTCCTGGCAGTCTCAGCCTGAAGCGCATTCTAAAGGCATTACTCTCTGCCTGTTGTCTTCCCTGCTGCCACTAACACCAGGGCAGAAATTCACTTTAGCAGACAGAGCAGCCAGGACAATTATTGCTTCAGTCAGGGAAAGCACAGTGTTATGGTTTCCAACCCTATTATGGAGGAACTCTAAAGCCTTAGAAAAGTCATTATTGATGGACCTGAATAAGTTTGTAAATCTATTATACTGCATATCACCTAGACAACTTGTTTTCTCAGATTCTGACCTGCATAATCAGTGAAAAACTGGGGCAGGGTGAGGGGATCTGGAAGGAGAAAAAGCCTTTTCTGCCTACTAATTAAATCATAAATAATAGCAGAGAATGCAAGATATCCATTTCAGTATAGAATCAAATCCCCAGGGGCTGACTGCCTCCTTCACTAACCCATCAAACGTCATACAGGCAGAGCAGAGTTTCTCATTAACTGTTTTGGGTTTTTTGATGAAAGAAAATCTTTGAAAACAATATATTTAAATGAAGCAGCATTAAAATTACTTGTTTTGATAATGTTTGACTAATAAAATACTTTTAAAATATTTATTTCAAGTTTCATTATTAATTCACCCACAAAGAAATGACAGTGTTTCAAATCTGGTGATTTAGCTATTCCATCTTACAAAATAAACATTTTTTTTTAAATAATACTACCTTATCCTAGTTCATAATAGATATAGCAATTCAGAAGAGGTACATTTTGCACACACAAAAATAAAAATAATTTTTAAAAAAAATCAAAAGAAATTTGAGTTTTCCCCCATGAAAACTGTGACTAGAACTCAGTCCAGGGTTTGAGTGACAGATAATGACTTTTCCTTCCCACAGTTTGTTGGGAAAAAGTGACAGCTACTGAGCCTCACAAATCTCTCTTGGACAGGGCTGTGCATTATCCCACAAGACAATAGCAATTCTCCACGCAGCTCAGAGAAAAAATGATGCACTACTGGTTTATCTTATTCCTTAACTTTTCTGTCTTTTCCTTTATTTCAGCAACTGATATAATACCACCTAAAATGGATTCAACATCAACTTTTACTGAGTCTCCCTGCTAAGCCATTTCCTCCTCACTCATTGCAAGCTCAAACATCTCTCCACAAACAATTCTATTTTCAGGGGAGCAAGAAATGGTGGGGAGGGAAAAAGAGGAGACAGGAAGGAGAGATGCTTGCTTTTTGTCTACAAAATAAATTTGAGCACTGCTTCATCTCCTCTCCATTCCCAGTGTGTTGCATCCCAAGCATCTCACTTAAACTGTAACTAATGAGCAAAACCAACAAGCTCAGCCATAAGGCAACACCTGCAGCTATGGTATCAGGTGGCAGAGATCAGCAGTCCCCATGGCCATCCTCACAGCTCCAAAAGAAACCCCAATCTCCCTTTCCAATTTATTTCTTGCCAGTCAAAGCCTAAGGCCTGCATTAAAATGCTGTACTCTAGATTTGCTCACACAGGAAATCCCATCAACTCCAGAGGCAGCTGCCTCACTTCAGGTTGAGTGAAAATAAGCATGGCAGCAGCTGACAACTGATTAGTCCATTCTCAGCCAGAAGAAAAAGGTCTCTGACTAAACCAAGCTACTACACAAAACACAGAGGCAGGTCAGCTAAGTGAAAAAAGTGGGTCTGATAGGAAAAATGTAACTGATTCTGTCACTAAGAAACAGGGAATTTTCCTGATTAAATCATTGTTGAAGGGATCACAAGAGCTTGGTTCAAATCCTGGGTGCATCTCCAGACCCTCATCATCATGGAAGCTTCATCAAAATGTTCACACCTTTTCTTAGCTTGGCTCAGATCTTGGTGAGTCTGGAGCTAACTCCAAAACGCAGCAGGAAATATTGCCCTAGTACAGAAGCAGCCCAAAGTTGCATTAAACTACAACTAAGGGTGATTCCACAGCAACGTGGAAACCAATGGCTTCAATACATAGTTATAAATAGAAACTATGTTTAAGTTCATATTTATTTTCACATTATTAGAGCACTAAATGCACATCAAGACACTGTTACAAACATAGTTCATGCAGCCACATCTCCTGTTTTTACCAACAAGTTTCCTGTTTGAAACCCATAGGAACTCAGTCCAAAAGCCCACAAGAAAACATTTTATAACAGTGCTAGAGAATAAGCAAAGAACCACCTAGGCCTTCCTTGGAATCAGAACACTTCAGAGTAGTCAGAAGTAAACCAGGTTAGAAACTCAAGCCCTGTGCTGGGCCTAGAAACAAGTAGTATCTAAGAGGAAAAAAATATCCCTGAATATTTATGTCTCCAAGATAGAGGATGAAAGCAAAAAGTTCCACATTTATTTTCTCTACTGTGATTTAAAAGGTGTTAGACAATCAGGTCCACCTGAAGTGGCCTGTTACTTGTCATTTCCATCAGGTTACACAAATCCTCAACCTAGTGTTTCTGATGACAGTTCTGCTATGCCACTCAGAAGAAAAGCCAAAGCACCAAAATAACCAGACATTCTCTAAGTGTCAAAAAGTGCTCTAGTTCAGGAAGAAAGCAAATATTCAGACATGGTCCACAATCCTCTGCCCCAATAACAATTTTACTAAGGATGGAGAGCAGATGAAATATTTTTCTCCTATTAAATAGGAAAACAAGTAACAGAAAACACTTCTTAAAAGCAAGTTTTTACACTTCTTGAACTTTTTAGCTTTCCTCAGAATCCCACCAATAGTTCAAGGAAAGAACAATCTGTTCCTACAGTGAGCTGCACTGCCGAGTGAGACCAAAACAGACCTAAAGAGCTCTGGAGCACTAACTCAAGCATGTTCTGCTTATTTCTCCTGGAGGAGGGAAGTGTGCTTGCCTGCCTTGTGAGGCAATACTAAAGAACTTTGCAGATTTCTGCACTGTGCTGCTGCTTTCACAGAAGGGGAAAAGAATGGAGGGACAGCTCAGTGGTCCAGGACACTACTGTGGCTCTTTCTGGGCTGGGACAGGAGCCCAGCAGCCTCCTGGGGAGGCACATAGCAGCTTGAATGAACAAGAAGAGCAAAACAAGGGAGCAGACAGAGACCTTGGAAGCTGGAAAACAAGCACACAGAGTGTGCAAAGTAGAAATCACTGGGCTGCAGGACACAGGAACGAGAATGCCCGCAGCAGCAGAGCCAAATGCAGGTCTTTCAATGTGCTGAGAGAGCAGTGCCACCCATCACAGAAACAGGCAAATCCTAAAGAGCAAGATACAGCTCTCTCCAGGAGTGTTACAGCACTGCACAGCACAGACTTGACACAAGAACTTCTTGTCAGCTCACACAACAAGATAGACTTCTTGTTCTTATTTTAAGAGATTCTGCTGTACCAGACCCAACTCAATTTTTCCCCAGACAGTTTCCCTACCTTCAAAACTGACATGTCTTAACCAAAAAACACCTTGCATCAGTATCATGTTTGGTTTTTTCCAATACTCTCTGTGCAAACTATGTCAGTCCCTATGTCTCCTGCCTGGGGAATGGGGATGTGCTCTCCTAAACCTGGCCCAAGGCCTGGCCACAACCTTACTTATCTTTCTGTGTCTGACAGCTCCAGTCAAATAGTAGTTTTATGTCAGGAAAATGGAAAGAACCTGGGAAGAAACTCATCCTCTATGACCTCTGCTCTACAGACTCCCAGGATATTCCATGGTGAACAGAAACACTCTTCTACCACAATTTTACTCAATAGCCAAGTTAGCAGGCTACCACCACCTTTGCAGAAATAATGGCCTCAGGACTTCAATGCTCTGTCTAGCTTCCAACTCTGTAGTTTCTCTTGTGACAGGATAAGGATTGAAAACAAAAAGTTTGTATTTAATAAACAAATTAATTTGATCAGGTTTAGGGTGCAAGGTATTCCTTCTTGGGAAAATATATGCTGAAATTACCAAGTGTCCCTAGAAATTTTGTCAAGAGGATTTTACTGATTAATATAGAAAGAAATAATTCCCAGCTCAGGAAATTCTCTGGGCTGAAAAACAGAGGACAGGGGCACACTCAAAGCCATTCGTTCCTCTCCCCTAAGCATTCACTTAGACCTTTACTAGAGTCAGGATGCAGTGCTAGAGGGACTATAAAAACTGCCATTACTGATCAGGGCCTGGCATGACAGATCCAATGCAGCTCAGAGAAATTAACTTAAGTTTTTCCACTTGAAAAGTCCTGTAAGATGAACAAAAATAAATGCCACCTTAGAAGCTGACACTAGTGATGAGCTTCCAGAAAGAAGACTTCTTTCCCATGCCATTTTGTGTTAAAAGCTAAGGGGCCTCATGTTTGGGGATTTCAGTGAAGCAAGAAGGGAGCAATGAAGCCAAAAAAAGAAAAGTCTTTTCTCTCCACTGGTCACCTGCAGAGCCCCATTGCTCAGACAGCTGAAAGTGAGGGATCTCCATGGAGTGGAATTTTACATGCAGCCACCATCAGTCCTGCCCTCCATACAAGAGCCCCTTTGGATCCAAGGCTGCCAGGCTGTGCAGTTACAGACCCAGAGGGAGCACAGACTGGCTGGGATCAGAAGTGGCCTGGTAACATCATCAGGGAGAGCCAGAGCACACCAAGAAGCCCACAGTTTTTCTCCAGACAAAGGAAAATCAGCAGCCCAGTGCTCTCATTTGAAACCCATAATAATGAGCCAAGCAACTCTCCCTAGGAATTCCTGCAAGCTGAAGGGGGCTCTTGTCTCAAGAAGGGTAGGAGACTTAAGAGTGCATCTTGAGGTTGTAAAAAATTTGCCATGGAGCATTCAGGTGAATGACTCTGAAATCTGCCCAGAAGGGAGAGGATACAAGCTAGTGAACTATGAAAAAGCTTCAGGAGGGAAATTCATGTCTTACGAGATACCAGAGAGACATAGAGAAGAACCCCAGGCTGCTCTGGGATCAGCAGAGCTTACCTTAGGCTTTATCAGTAGGAAAATTCTAGCAGAAAAATATAGTCTAAAATTTTGCCAGCAAAGTAGTCAGATTGGAGAGAGCAAATAAAAGAATCAAGTGTCACAGCCTGACCTCAAACACTGAGGGCATGAAAATTTTTTGGTAGAAGAACTGTTGTACACTTCAGTCAAGGTTTTCAGAGTTATTTACCCCAAATCCCTTCTTTACATGTACTCAAGAAATAATTAAATCTCAGTACTGTGTGGAAAAACGCAGGTGCTTTACAATTTTCTGTGTGCATAATTACAATTATTTTGAGACCAAAATGGTAGCTGTGGATATGAGTGCAATGTTTCAGCATTAAGTTTAATATCAGCAGGCAGGAGAGTAATTAGTTAATGGGCATGCAGAGTTTTAGGAAAAGGATGAAAGCATTAATTATTATTTCTTATATTTTAAATTGCTCTAATAGGCAGAGTCCTCCCAGAGTACATCTAAAGATTTATTTCTATTCAGGCATTGTTTTATACATTGAAATTCAGGCTTGAAATTAGATGTTGCCCAGGGAATTTGTAATTACTATTATTCCTAATTTTTTTTTTCTTGAGAAGTAAATCCCATACTCTACAGAAGTAACTCACAAAAGACATTAATGATTCTGCACTACAGCTGTCAGCAAATGCACAAATTTGCCTAATTCAGCAGTGATTTCCAAGGCAAGTTTTTATTAAAATGTCCCTGACCACCACATAAGTATAAACATTGTGCTTATTGCAAACAACAGGAATTTTCTTTTGGTGCCAGCAATTTGCAGGGTTGACCAAATTCAGAGGAAGGTTACTCAAAAACTTAGTTTCATGCAGGGACAGAGCACACAGACTGGCAGCACAGCTTCAGACATGTCACAGAGTGACAACAAGAGAGCTGTATGCTTTTCAATGTCAGAAGCCATTTTCTGTTTGGAAAGCTTTCATCAACATGTAAAAGCTGTCTGGGAAGTTTTCATCATACATGTAGCAGAAATTATATGGTGACAATCTAAGGCCAGCAGGAAGTGGTTTTTCCAAAGAAACAAAAGCAGGAAACTCTCCCATGAGGCATGATGGCTTCACATCACTTTAGGCAAAAGCAGAGCTGCTGCCATTCAGGTTTTGGAGTTATTCTCCAAATGTCATCATGCCCAGCTCGTTGGGAGAATATGCTCAGCCTCAGGGGCATTTGTCAGGAGCAGGGCTGTCCTCCTCATCCAACAGCATCTTACAGCTCACCCCAAGCTCTGAAGCTTCCACATCACCAGGCTGAGCCTGGCACCCCACAGGAGCTCTGCTGCTGACACAGCAACAGTTGGTGCCCAGAAAGAGCTGGAGCCAGAGCCAGAGGCAAAGCTCTGCCCCTCACCAGCATCACTGCTACCACAAGGCACTTCCCAGAGAGGAGCCCAAGGTGAAGCACCCCCTGCCAAGCAAAGGGATTTTCTGGGAACAGCCCAGGTGACCCCTGCCAGGAAATTCAAGTTCCCACTCTGGCCCCAGCTGACCTTTTACAAGGAAAACCATGGTGATTTCAGAACCATAGCTGCATTTGGAGTGCAAACTCTTTTCCGTGGTATAGCTGCAGCATTCAAAGGGGGAAGGTACAAGTTATGCTTCTTATCCAGCTGCCAGAAAAAAGTATTCCCACCAGCAGAGCAAGAAAGGAGTTGTTCAAGACAAGGTACTACATCCATTATTTACATTTTGCATCACCACCAGTCTTATTAGTACATATATACAAACTGAAGGACTTTTTTATCCTCTTTCAGAGGTTATTAAGTATTCCCTACACTATTTCCCATGTGATTCTAGTAATGTATATAAGCAGATACTGATTCTAACTTGCTGAAGACTTCACCATTGTTACCTAATTTTTGTTTGCACTAACTAAAATACTGTATGCAGATAACATCAACACTAAATGGCAGCAGATTGAAAGCATCTAAGCAATTCATCATGTCACTAAAATATGCAGGCATGTTTCTCAGCACTAGAACATCTCCTTTCTAATTTAGAGGTGAATTAGGCATTGCTGCTAGTTTGTGACTCAAAGATAATTGCAAGACACTTTTCCTGGCTTCTTGTGTTTTCAATTTGTGATTACTGCAAGAAGTTTAATAGCAGCTGTAATTCTCTGTGCCGCCCCAGAAGCCCCCAGGGGGCAGGCCACAATGCCAGTTTCTCAGAAGTAACCCATTACACTTGCTTGCTAAAGATCAGAATGTAAAATAAATTTGAAATAGAATGTAATTAAGAACTCCTTTGCCAAGAACCATTTCCCTTCAGGACATTATTCAAAAAGTCTGAGTATTTTGATGAAAACAAGTAAAGACCAATCCTCTGGCCAAGTAGCAAGGGCTACCTATCATGACAATTGCTTTCTTAAAAATTAAGAAGCCCCATCAGTTGTCTACTCACTGTAGGCTAGGCTGAAACATGATGTTTTCTAAGTTGCTTAAAGTTGAGTCACATTGCTTAGCTCACAAGAGACAAGTACCTAAATTCCCTATGAGGTAGGTTAAAATAAGAAAAGACAAATAGGCTTTTCAAAACATAGTCCATTGGCCAATTTCTCATACTGAAGGCTAGAAAAAAATGAAAATGTTTGCTTTTTTCCCCAAGTTCTACCTGCAGTGCTTAATAGTCTTGAACAGGTGTTTCCAGTCACTTCAGGAGGTAAAAGGAAAAAAAAAACCTCTATTCAGTGATATGATTGAGACCAATTAGAGAATAGCAGAAGCAAGACTGCAAGCAAGACACTGGTACTGCATTGTTGAACATCTGTAACAAACCCATACAACCAGGATCAAAGCATAGCTGACATCATTTCATCCTATTGCAATTAAAGCCAACCAGCAACTTCATCAAAACCAAGGCAGTCAGTGTGAGAAAATTCTACCAGAATTCCCTCAGCCCAGACTCAGAAGTTCCTATTGCAACCTTGTACTGAATACCCAGACCATGAGCCTTAATGTTGAATTAAATGTGGGGAGCACACCCACACAATCCCTGAATATGCCCCACACTGAATCCCTTCAGCTTTGAAGCAAGCCAACACAAAAAGAGTTGGGAGTACCTGGGAAGGGATCTGTCCCCTCTGCCTGACCACCCTACTGAGACAAATTGGGCTGGATCCATTGCTGCACGCAGACACATCCAGAGTGTTCCAGTGGTGATCATCTCTGCTCAGACAGAGCTGCATTGTCAGGAATAGTCAAAATATTTTAAACATCATCCCTGACCTTTACAGCAAAATCCCATGCACTCAATGCTGCCAAGTATTAGGAGAGAATTCCTGATCACCTTCCAACAAGTACTTCAGTGACCCTTCATCTTATTCCTTCCCACAGAGGCCTGAAATTCTTTAATTTCTTTAAAGTACATAACCCCTAAACACACAGTAAGGTTTTGCCACACATTAAAAACCACATGCCCCAGGGCCCTGCCATCAGAGTATCTCAATAACAATAGATCACTCGTGAATCAGATGAAAGAGACTAAAACATGAACAAGCAAAAGCTGCTCTCAAAGTCAAGGCAAACACATTTTTAGGGCAAGAAAACAACAAAAGGCTCCCCAGATAATTACAACAGAATCCCAGTCCCCAGCAGAGGACTACAACAGAATCTATATCAAACACCCCATCAGTGCAGGCAGATCACGAGTGTCACTGCCAGCACCACACACTGCCTCAGCTCTCATCAAACCCCCTAAAGCATACTTGTATTCAAGCAGATTTTGCATCTCCTCAAAACACAATCAACTGCAAGAAAGCTTAAGAGTCCCAAAGACACACGAATCTGAACCATAAATCTGAAGCTTGATGTTGCATAAGAGTAATTCCAGATGAGAAATAGAATAACAAAGACTCAAAAACCAAGGAAAGAAAACTAATAGGGCAGGCTGATTTAAAATAAAATAAAAAATATTACAGAGCACAATGACTTATTTTCATGGTTCTTCAGCCCAGCAGGTCAGAGCACAACTCTCAGGAGTCACTTCATGGTCTTTGTCTGACAGGGGACATGATGCATCCTTAACACAGCACCTTTTACAAAGGGAAAGAAACCCATAATAGTTCTCCTGCAAAGGGCTCCAACAGCTTGCAGGCAACTGTCACATTTGCTTTCAGTGTGGGCAGGAGCAACTCCCACAATGAAAATGTCTGTTCAAGATAAAAATAATCCTATACAGCAATGCTGCACCTTGGAATTCACAAAGAACAGAGGGAACTGATGTTTCTTATCACCAAAGCAATAAAGCCAGTGTGAGCGTTTATATTGTCCCAGTCAGACTTGCAAGGCTTCACTTGTCTTTAGAATGGCCTGAAAGCCTGCAGGAATACAAAGGACCATAATGAGATTTTTTTGGGGGGGGGAGCACTGAGGACAGTTTTGAAACACTGGAGTTTAACAGCGGCTCTCTGGACATGCCTGAGCAGAATTCGTGCCCAGAATTCCACAGCCACTTTAGGGGGCCACTCATTTGAGCCTAGCAGTCACAAGAAGCTCATGCAGGGTGGATACCAGATACCATCATTATGCTGGGGCTTGAGCTGTCTAAATGCATTGGAACAGAGACTCACTGTTGAATCAAGAGCCAGCACTGCACTTGGAGAGACTTTTACAGATTATCTCTTCCCCCTGTTCAGCCAGGCCTCGTGGGTCACCACCAGTAAGTTTTTCATATGCCAGTTGGTGCCTTACACTCCTTAGAGAAGGATCATTAAAATATTTCAAAATGCTTTAACCTATATTTTAAGAGCAAAATATGGAGTATTCCACTGGAAAGGAAAAAACCTCCTTCCTCCCTCTTTGTGAAAGAGCATGAAGGTGATCAGATGGAAGCAGCTACATAGATGTCACATAGATAAGCCAGAACAGGTACAGACCCACAGTGTGGGACAAGAGGAGAGAGCTGCAGTGAGATCCTTTACAGAAATCTGGGAGGAAATCTCCCCCAGCAGCTCTGCAAGCCCCCTCTTGATCACATGTAAATATCTGCCAAGCTTCCCGTGCAGGTCCAAAAGGCACACACACGCACATTCACTTCTGCATGCAGCACACTTGGTTATAGGCATTGCTGAGCATTTACCTCTTTGCTCAACTTCTCAAAGCTGCGTTGCTGAATAAGGTCTTCATCCAGTAAAACACCATTATTCACACAGCGGTGTTTGTTAGAAACCAAAACAATGTATTATTCATACAGTTATTCCATTCAATCAACCTCACCCTTCCAACACCTCATTTTTCCTGCTTAGCCTAGAACAGCATTTTCCTGAAATTGAGCAGAAGGCTGAGATTTTTGATTTATTTTTGAGGCCATTTGCTATGTACTAGACTAAAAGAAGCCCTACCACATACACATACAAAAAAAGCCTTATTTCCCTCCACTCTTACTGCATCATCCTTCAACTCTTTGAGGAAGACCCACTCCCTGCTGAGTAATACACTCCATTTATCACCACCGGCAGAGAACACTGCATCAGGATTTGGCTCTGTGTTGCAGCAACCCACTGTCTGCTCTGAAGGTTACAGAGGAGTGCAAACGCATGTATTGTACCCACTACTTAACATATTTCATCTGTAAATTGTCTGAAAATTCAAATTGAACCAATATGGAAGATGTCTAGTACATTTTCCTAAACTAAAACTTGGGTACAAGTCTTGGCTCCTCATATTTCAGTTAAACAAAAACCTCTGGCTGCTACTATAACCAGAATGCCAATAAAACAGACAGTTTAGCTGGTTATGTATTCTTGATTCACAAACACATTGACAAGAAAGCAAAGTGTCATTTAACATACAAGACAGAAAAACAATTAACAGCACAAAATACAAAATTTCTACTTCTATTACACTACAGGCTTTCTATCACTAAATAGTCCATCACTAATTAAGCAGTCTGCACTAAATGAATTCTAGCCTCACTTTTTGAAAAGTACTTTGATACATTCTTTGCTCATCATGTCCTACAAAGCTTAACTTTGTTTTACAGCCCTTACTCTGAAACTAAGTTTCAGCTTGCCAAGTTCAGGGGACAGCATGTGACACAATGAACTGTGTTAATCTCCAGGTCAGAATCCATCCTATATCTACCAGCATCTTTTGCCTTCCAAGCAAAGGTTTCAATCATAATTGAAGTACAAATCCAGCAGTTGCACCAGGGTGTAGGGAAAGTAAGGCTTACCTCTGGATAGAACTTCTGCAGTTCCTGTCACAAACCCCAGGCACAGAGAAGAAAAGGATGTGGGAGAGTAAGAACTTCCTATGACATTCCTGCCATGTGCTTTGCAGATGAACAATTTTATTCATTACTTTTATTAAAAATCCAGCATTTCCTTCCAGAAGCACTGATGCACCCTCCTAAGAGGAGGATTCAAAACATCTAATCTTGGATGACAGCCTGCACAGTTTTGGGTAAAGCACATGATCTCCTCCACAGTTGCGCTTTACTAAGACTCAGAACTACTTCAGAGAACCTTAGTATAAACACTCTTACTAGAATTAGCTGGATTTTTCTCCCAGAGAAAAGCCTTGAGTCACAGCAGGTTTTAATCATTATTTTAGAACGGTGCAGAGAGGCAGGCAGTAACGTAACAAGAAAATGCTTGCATTAAGTGGACCATGAAGAGCACCTGGAGACAAATAGATTTTAGTTACAGAATCTCTTCCACATTAAGAAACAAACAAAACACAATGCTCCAAGTCTCTGCCACATTTGCCTAGAGTCCTGTTACAGGCATCAACATCTCCTGCAAAAGGATCAGCTGCCAGTAAGTGTGATCTAAAGCAAGTACCACACCTTCTGCAGAAGTTACTGTTTTAAGGGAATAAGTGAACTAGATCTCCTCTATTCAGCAGGGTAGGAAGCCTACATCCATAGCTGGAGTTTGGCTGATTGCTATTTTGACACAGAATAAAGAGCTCCCAAACCAGCCCTTTAAAGGGATTCCATAGCAAGATCTAGTACCTAATTTTCCTCAGGAATAATGATGAATTAGCTGTAGTTCACCATTATCAACTAACCAAGGCACAGTACTTGGTTAGCTGCCATTCAACCAAACAGCTTCAACATTTTCAGAAATCAGCAAACACTAGGAGTAGCCACAATATACTTACATACCTAATCTTCAGGCACATAACCACTTCAACCAACTTCCAGGTGTCTCTCCTCTTGCCCCAGCAGGATCCTGAAAATACCTTTAACAATAACTTATCAAAAAAAGCACCTTCTTCCCACAAAAACCCATGGAGCAAACACATCCATGCCCAACTTAGCCTTTTCTTCAGATTTTATCTTCTTCAGTGAACTGGCTAATTAAGCCAGCAACTCAGCTTCACCTGGACCAAATGGAGAAGGTCTCTTATGGCAGGTGTGAGCAATGAATCACACAAATCGTGTAGCATTGGTAAAACATTAGTCTTTTTACAGAACTGAGGAAAAAATGCATTGGAAGGTGATTTTAGTAGAAAATGACTGGGTCAGGCATTGTTAATATCTGGTCAGGCATTGTTAATAGCACTTCAGATGCATGAGTTAGGTATGGATGTGCCCTTCCTAAGAGGTATAGGATTAACTGAATTTTACTAAAGGGAAAGAAGTTCCCAGGGCAGCTAATCACTCAAAAACTGGCACAAGAAACCTTTGCATGTGTTTTTCTCTGCAGGAAAGATATTCTTTTGATGAAGCTAGCAGCTGAATCAGAGCAATGTGACAAAACAGGTTGGTCAGATGGAATTTACAAGCTCAAAAAGAATAGCTGGATGGCAGAGCTCAGGTTAGGTGGTCTGATGACATTTTTGACATTAAGGCCCAGGCTTAAAAGACAAGCAGTGGGTAGGCTGTGATTCACTCCTGTAAATCCTTATTTTCCAGGCTTAGTCCCAACAGCTGGCTATTCAGTTAATTGCATGCTTTCTTTGTATGTGCTATGAAGAGGTTTTGTAAGATGAAATATTTTGGGTGCCCTTCTGAATCCACTAGAGAAAACATAAGCATTTTCACAGGCTTTCCTGGACCTTAGTCCAGAATAAACCAGGAGGATTTCTGAGCTGTCTTTAACTCTCCTTGAAACCTTTTAAAAGTGATTGAGTTTTTCTGGGACCCTGCAACCTCCCTGAATTCATGCCCCATCTGCTGTCTGTGGGATCTCAGAGTAAGGTTCAGGTTCTCCACCTGTGAAAGTGGCAGTGGGTCTTTTTCTCTCATCTCCTACCAAGATGTTTTCTTTCTTCCTTATGAGTTTATTTATATAGGAAAGAACAGCTCAAGCATTTTCATATCAGACTGAGCTTGGTTTTGCTTAGGACTGATCTCCAAGTATTAAGCACAGAAGATCTCACCATAGCAATAGAACCCTAAAGTCCCCACTCCCCCCAAACTATAGTTACCAATTTTGCTCCTCTAGACTCAGCCCACACAACTCTCTTTTTCAGCTAATTTCACTTTAAATTTTCCCTGTGCTTACAGAGAAGCTTCCCTCTACTTCTTTCACTCAGCTTCATGTGCCTTTTGGTTGAGGTTATTTAATGGGGTAGTTAAATGTTTAGTCTTTGTCCCTTAGCCAGAATTAGCTCTGTTCCACCCAGAGCCTTTTCTTTGATTAATTAAAAGGAAGGAGGAAGCTATAGAGTAATTTTATTGCTGTTTTCAACTGAATAGCAGTTTGTGTTCTGGATATTGTCTGACAAATGAGCAGAACCACGAAACAGAATTGATAATAAATATAAACTTGTTAGTATTGTAGCAATACTAACACCAGTGCTATCAGTTAGGAAAGTCATGACATGCTCTGCATTACCCAAGGAATTTGGCTTTTTTTTTGTTTTGTTTTGTTGTTAGTGCTGTTGAATTAAAACAGGGTGCACTGTTTTGGCCACATAACAGAAATGCATCAGGTCCACATGTTGCTTTAAGTATCATGGACAAATCTTCAGTCACCATTCCTGCCTACACTATTTTCTAATGGCAACTAAAATAATTGCTTTTTTATTTTCCCAGTAAAGTGTGAAATTGTTTTCAAAACTAATTAGCACATTTTGCAGCGAGTAAGAATTAGTGTAGCAATTGTCATCACAAACCCCTTTGAAGTCCAGAAGAGAATGGATTTTGAAACAAATCACCTAAATCTTCACAAGGTCTTGAGCCCAAAGTGGCAGAAAAAATTACCACAGAGATTTAGTGTGAGCTCCCATTAAAGTATTGTGGGAATATACTGTGATTAAATAAAAAGTAAACTATCTTTCTTTGCTTTGCAATGATAATAAATAGCCTGTGGTCACAAAGTTGCAGAGTCTAAATCTCCTGCACCTGTAGTTTTCTCTTTAGAAAATAAGAGGAAGCTCAGAGACACTTCCAACAGCTGCAGGCAAACAAAAAAAAACCCTTGTATTTCTCCACCCTGCTAATACAGATGTTATCACTTGTGCTTGGACCAAAGTGAAGTTCTCCAACTTCCTCTCAGTCTTTTTTCCAGCTTTTTCTTTTTTTTTTTTTTTTTTTGTGGTGTGGAACTGTCACTTTTTAACTAGCTTGCTACCCTTCTGGTTCATGAGAAAAATTTTTTCTTTACCTAAGATACTTCAGGAACTTTCTACTACAGGCGTCTCCAGTAAAGAAGCATATGCTTGACTTTCCAGTCACTGTAAATGAAGAGTGCTCCACTGGCCCAAATCAGCTTCCCAGAGCCCAGCTGGAAATTCAAACACTGCCAAACATTTGGTAAAATCCCATCCAGAAGTGGGTGGCTTCATCAAGGCACCCACATTTCACCTCAAAGGAAGAACAGGAGAACACAAATCACTTGGTCAGGGCAGTTCCCCACTGTGAGGTGTCAGGATTTTCCCTGAGGGGTGCAGGAGGTGGCCAGGTGGGTTCTTCTTTGGCTAAGAACTGTTCAGCAACTGATTTATTTCCCCAGAGTTTGGAAACCTTGAGAATATATCTTTCTTTAATCCCGATTCTCAGCTGATCCGCTGTTTCCCATTCCACAGGATCCATAACAAACTGACAGATTTGTGGTCTGAGTGTTGGTTGCTGCCTTTCCTTCCACTGAGTTCAGGAGCATTTGCTCCACAGCATTTTAGCCCAAAAAGTGAAAAATGGGCAGAAGCAGTCAACCATCCAAGAAAACACTGGAGAAACTGTTTAGTGGATGACTTCTACATCTGGGATATGGCAGCAAAGGGCATTTCAGAAGGACTGGATTGGAGACAAAGCTATGAGATTTTTCCAAGGGATTAGGACAAGGGCTCCTTTCAGAGCAGATCCAGGTCCAGCCAGGAGCCAAGGTCACAGTCACAGCCCTGCCTGAGCTGGTGTGGGTCTCCTGGACCATGGGCAGGGCTGGGACCAGCTGGGCAGGGACACAAAGGGCCATTAATGCCCTCCAGGGCTGCCAATGTGACCTATCCTGCATTTGTAGGATTACATTTGCAAATGTTAATTCCAGTATAAAAGCCAACAAAAAATAAACTTCAATTTTATGATCTCAGCAGCTTTCTGGGCTCTCCTTCAACTACATTAACACTTGCTGGGATTAAACTTCTTTTCAGTTTGTTTTTTTCAAAGATATTGCTAGGCAATTATCTTCAGTAGCAGATTAGGTGATCCAGCTAACAGTTCTCAAATACTGCAAGTCTTCCCTGCTCATCATTAGCACTCAGTTCACCAGCTGACTGAATTATTGCTTGTAAGTACTTTTGGATAAATTATCTCTTGCGCAGTATTTTAAGCTGTTTGAATCATGGTTCATTCATTTCTTGATCTTAAATTGTAAAACATAAGATAATTGGACCCACAGAAATGCTTTATTCTATCCCATTTTATACAGTTTGCATAATTTACATGGTTTCTTCCAACTCCTAGCTGGACTGAAATGCATATTCCAAAGCAACTGTGTCCCATTCCACAGGTAATTAAGGCCCTGACACTTTTAAAGTTTTCTCTCAGAACTGAAAGGTCAATCCAAACTATGCTGACTTTCTTTTTCCCTTTCCTACATCAGGGTTCTTAGCCAAAAACTTCTTTAAGATTTACAAAGATTTCCTGAGAGCTGGCAGACCTGTATGAGCCAGGGGTTAGAAGTTGGATTTCATGCTTTGCCTCTGACTTTCCAGGTATCCTCAGGCCTCTCTACCATCTCTCAAATCGCTGATTTATTTGCCAGTCACAAGGGGTACCATTTGCCATTCACATTCATTTCGCATCACATGGGAAAAAAATATTTATCAACATTTTGCAAGGACATGACAATCCTATAGAACATTTTTCAAACCTAACATGAGATATACAAATGAAAGGGGAAATATTATTATTCAGTTCTAATTGTCCTATTCTTCTGCAGAACACAAAGTTGTCATTTACAGGGACGATTTTGTTCATCACAGCCTGTTTGCTTTTTTCAAATTGTTCATCAGTGTTTGGATGGAGAAACTTTCTGGCTATCACTGTGGGATTGATACTGTAAGATTTCCTAAAAGAGAGCTGCACCAAAGAAAATTCTCTCTGGTATGAGCAGATAAATTTCATGCAAACAACTCACTTTTTTAAATGTCCTATTTTGAGACTGCCATTGGTAGCATGATCCATCCTAGGGCTATAGGATTTTCTGCTCCTGGATTTTCTGGAAGTCGAAAATCTTTATTTTATAGAGCTAGTGAAAAGAAACAATTCTATTTTAAAACCCTCAAATGACAGAAGATCAATATGAAATCTGCAGAAGTACAATTTTAAAACAAGGCTTTTTTTAAAAAGGAGTTCAAAGTGCGCCTCCTGGACCAGCTATTAAAACAAACACATTTCAGCTTGGAGATTAAAGTCCATGATTTTTGCCAAGTTTTCCCAGGGTTTATTCTGCAGTTTGCATTGTGCAAGGATTCTGAGCATCACAGTTCTCATTGCAGCAGCCTCCAGCAGTGGGAACCAGACAAGACAATCCGTTCAGTCCCATCTTCAAAGCAGGAGTCACAGCAAACATGCAATATTCTCACTTCCCATGGAATGAGCTGGAGCATTTATATTAACCATTATTGTGGGCATGCAAGCGGATTTCACAAAAGCTACAAGAGAGTTGCCAACAGGCACCTAAATACCCCCAGTATGAGTTCTCGTTCCAAAATTTAGGTGCAATGTGACCCTGATAATTGCCCCACGGCTTGCTGTGGCAGTGGTGCCCACTGATTCCCCCAGCTGGGGCCAGTCCTTGCAGATCACAGTTGCCACCACAAACACCACTTTTTGCTCAGTGTAGACACAGCCAACAATGCAGACCAGGCGGTCTTGGGCTGAAGGAGGCCTCTGAGCACTGCTAAACTTAGAAATAGAATGTTTGGTCCTTGGATGAGGTCACATAGCAACCAGCCAAAGGGTCATGTGTAGCCCAGAGCAGCCAAAAAGAGCTATTAAAAGATAATTTCCTAATTAATTAATTTAAGATTGCTGGGACATATGAAGACATGAAATTGAAGGCTTGAAGGTGCCCACTGAAGACCTGTAACCACTGTGGCTTTGCAGCTATGAAAGCAAAGCATTTCATACCCACATGAAGGAGCACATCCTCCTTCTTTCTGCCTGCTGGAATTCTCTGCTCCCGGGAGGCCCTGCTAGTGTTCACCCCGGGGAGCTTGTGATGAGCTCTGGCAGTTTCAATATTCGTCAAGCAGGATGTTCAAAGCCACACAAGGCATTTTCAGGCCCAAATTCCATTAATTGTAGAAGGAACTGAATGCTCCAAAACCTTAGGGACCATCAAGCATTTTATCCTCATTTTGATGCCTAAGCTTTCCTTTAAAGGAAAGCTTTTGGTAAGAGATGCCATGGGGAAAGCACTCATTTGCAGCTCTTGCTGAACTGATTACACCAAGCAATGAGTTAATGAGTTTTCTTTGTGGTTTCTTAGTCCTGTTTGTAGAGGTGATTTTTTTATCACTTCTAAGCTTTCTGTTGGAGGTGACAGCTGCAAGGTGGAGTGAAGAAAGACGATCTGTGCAAAATGTGCTGGCAGAAGCTAACGCATAAAAGTTTTAAATCACTTGCTTATGACAAGCAGAAGGACTCTGTGGCTAAGGTTTACTGACTCTCTGGCACAGCAGTTTATCACTCCTGGCCATTCAGTCTCTCTGCTTGCTTCTACCTTGTAAAGTGCTACTAGAAATGAAACAAATGACAGCACAAGCTCACACACGTTTTATTACTGATGGACCCAAGGCACTACCACAACCTTCAGATGTTAATCCTGATGATTCAATGAACACAAACATTCAAGCCTCAGATTTTATTTCAGCTTGTTCTGAAGATGGGGATTAGCCAGGTAAGCATCATTTGCTGGGTCAGTCATAGGAGATTTCACAGGAGTTTAGTTGGACTGTAATGCTTTTGTCTATCCCGCTGCAGATGCAGGGAGATGACTCCTACACAAAGTAGGTCTTTCTGAATTGCTGTGTAGTCTGGCACACCACAGAGACTCACTGGAGGGCTGCCGCACTACAGCTCTGCACAGAGAAGTCTGAAGTACATAGCTCTGTTCAACAATGCTGTGCCTCCATTCCAACCCTGCAGTCTTCCCTCTGCCTGCAGGGATAGAGCACATTTTTGGTGCCAGTAATCACAGAAGCTTGCTAAAGAAAATAGTTTCCACAGCATTCAGTTAGTGGTTTTTAATTTTCTATGGGACACCAAACTTGGGATGTGGTTTGAAGCATTTGTTAACCTTAGCAGAGAGGTATTGAAAGAGCAGTAACCTCCTCCTGTCACCTTCCTTATCCAGGTGACAAGAAATCTGCTCTCATGTCTTTCCATTCAGAGTAATTTCCCTTGCTGCTTTCAGACAGTTTCATACATGGGCAATATTAAAAGAAAAAAAAAGTAAAACTCCTTTCTCAGAATATCTAAACAGGGATTTACTACAGAACAAAGTAACAAGAAAACTCCATCTTTCTACCACACAAGCTCTTTTTCAGGAAAAAGGGTTCAAGGTACCTTCAGTGTCCTGGGTGGTTTTCAGAGTTCTCTATGTGGAAAATTACAGCCATTGAACATGTCAGTTCAGTGGTAAAGCCATGAAGTAACCCAAGAGCCTAATTCCTGAATGAGTAGGGAGAAAAATCTCTTCCAGGCTTTTAGGACAGTGTTAAGATCAGCAGGAGGGATGCACTCACAGAGCTGTGGCCTGGCACCAGGCAGAGATGGGACCTTGCAACCCACACTGACAATCTGCTCTTGGGAAGGAAGACAGCCTGTAAGGACAGAGGGAAATAAAAGAATGAGACAACAACCTGTTTCTGAATTTTAACTTTTATCTTTGAAGGAAAATTACTAATTTTGAAAGTGTTAACTTTTTCCCCAAATCTGGAAGCAGCTTTATGAAATCAAAAGTGTAACATAGCCCAGGTTCACGGTGTCAGAGTAAACCCTGCCAAGGAGGGGTGAGGAAGGACTCTCTGTTCCTGCACACACACAGATACCACAGATAGGGCACATCCACACTACCCAAATCTCACCACAGAGCAGGAGCTGATTCCTGTTATGTTTTCTTTGACTGGCTGAGTCTCACTCCGTACCACTATTTATATCCTTCTCTCTTGTGTTCTCTGACATTTGCTTAAAAATTATCCCACAGCAGGAAAAATTATCCTGACACAGATTGTGATGCAGTGCGCCCCTGCTAAAAGGTAGCTTGTGATCATCAGAAAAAATAAACTTTACAATATAATTTGGTATCAGAAACAATAAACAATAAATTTAACATTTATATAGACCACCAAAAGGCTTATTCCATACTAAAGATCTCTTTCACATACACTGATGGACACCCCAACTTCTAATCCAAATGATCAACTGCAGAGCAGGAATAGCACTTTTAAGAGAAGAGGGGGAGATACAGTTGTAAAATATCAAATGGGATATAGAAATAGAGCTCTCCTGCACATAGCCTTATGAAAGGAAGGAGATAGTCTAGTTAATGTGAATTGGGAATCCTTTGCAAGCTGGTCAGAGGAAATGCCTGTCTGTGTGCAGGAGCAATTCATGCAAACACCAACGAGCCTTTGAAGCTCATTGATGCTGCACCTGAGGGACACAGGAGATCACACAATAAAAGCTATCCTGCATTTCAGCCTGGGTTCTCAGGCATGAACTTGGAGATCTGAAAATTAATTTTTAAGGTAAGTTATTTAACTGTGAGGGTTTTTTGACTTATGTCTTAGCCCATGCCCCAAGCTGCTGTCAGGGGCTGGATGACACAGACATGGTTTTCTCACAGCAGGACAAATCCTGCATTTTGACACTCCACAGAAACTAAAGAGTCATGTTAAGGGTTGTGTTTATTAACTCTACAATATCATGGAGAATTCCTTTATTTCAACTCTGCTGAAGAAATCAAAATCCTGTATTCTTCCCTTCTGAAAACCTAATTCCCTCAGCCATTTTGGAGAGGTACTTTGCTGAATTAAAATCCTCCCCAGGGAGATTTTGTAGGTGCAGTAACACTGTTTAAAGATCACTGCCAGGCTGTCTGTGCCATCCAAAATCCTTCTGGAACTCTTTAAAACAAGCAGAGTGGAGAGGTTGAAGTGAGGGAAATGTGAGAGTTGTGCAAGTGTGCAAGTATGTGATAACTTTTCTGAGAGAAAAAGAGTGTGGCGATTACCTGAGTCAAGAATCAATTTCTAATACAGCAGGAACAGCAAGCTTGCTTTTTAATTTGTGATAAGAAGAAACAAAGCTATAAGGAAACTCTGATCACAATTTTATAATAGGCTCTCTAAGAAATTCACTAATAAAAGTGTATTCCAAACACATTATTGTAGAAATTCAAGAGACTGAATCCAAGAGCTGGAGCAGAATCTAACACATTTTTATGAATTCATAAAATGTTTTACAGGATCTGATGAGCAAGACCCTGCAAATTTGGAGCCTGAAGGAAGTGTTTTTACAGTTCACATATATAAAACCAGAACCAGAGGTTTTTAACGGCAGTGTTGACACATTGTTAACTATACATGATGCTTAAAATATGAAAAACAAAGAGGGGGAAAAAAGAAAGAATTTCTGAGTACATCTATGTTTTCTGTTATTTTATGTGGAAGCCAAACTAAGAATTGAAACAAAGACAAATTGTAAGCCATTGCTGAAATCCTCCTTCATGTCACTGGAAATTTATAGTGCTCTTCCAGAACTCCTTTGGATGAGGGGCAAAGTTATAACCTGACTGAGCTGCTCCCAGCACTCTTTTCTTACCATTTGTTTCTTTGGAGTGTACTGACATCCTCCTTTTTTTTTCCTGACTGGAAAGGCAAAAGATTGGTGTTTATTAGATGTTATTTATGCAGCATTTCTTTAAAAAGTAAAAAAAAAAAAAAAAAATTAAAAGCAAAAAACCAAAAAAGGCATACAGATTCTATAGAGGAAGAAGACAGAGAGATCTACTTTATAATTAACTTTATTTTCATTTACATAGGTTTTGTTAGTTTTCTTTCACAAATATTATGTGTAGGAAAACAACTGCTGTAAAATGAAAAACATTAAAGTGGTGTCAATCCTCTGTTTCACAGAGACAATCATGATTGGGTTACCATGCCGAGAGAAGAGAGAGAATTGATTGAATTGAGACCATTTAAATTTTAAAAAGTCACTTTCACCACCTTCCTCCTGCATCAGTCTTCATGTATTGTGCCTTGCCTGAGCTAATACCAGATTCATTGCAACCTTGCTGTAGCTGATTGCTGTAAATTTGCATATTCTCACGATGTATATGAAGAAGTAGCACTGAGGCTTTCAGGATTAACAGATCTATGCCTTGAATTACTTCTCATTTCCATTCAAAGTCCATGCAATTCTTTACAAGGGCTCTTCAAAAGAAATTCTGCAGGAAACAAAGCCAGAAAATTCACAGTAGATTAAAACTCAGCAGGGGTGAATTCATGTGGTGAAGAAATGAAATACAATAAGAAAACTGATTTCACTTTTACATTTTTAAAAACGCAGAGCAATCACGACCTTACAGTGATCATAATTCTCACAGCAACACAAAATTAAGTGTCTCAAAGGCTGCCTGTGTCTCTTAATTTGACTAAGGGTGGCCTGGAGATCTAAAACAGAGATTCCACAGGTCTGTTCCAGTTCCCAACAGGAGCAAAATAATGGAATCATTTAGGGTGAGGGGGACCACTGGAAGGCAGGTGGTCCAACACCCCCCACCAGCCTCGAGAGAGGGCCAGCGTAGGACAGGCTGCTCAGACCTTGTGCAGTCTGGTTTGACCCCTCCACAGGCAGAGATTCACCAGCCTCTCTGGCACCTTGCTGCAGGACTTCACTGCCCTCACTGGAGATGTTTTCCTTGGTATCTGATAGAAATTTCCCTTGTTGCAGCTTGTGTTTGTTGCCTCTGTACTTACTGAAATTTTAGAACACTTCAAGATCGCCTTGGTGTATCTGGTATACTACAAAAAAAAAAAAAAAAAAAAAAAAAAAAATCCCTGGATTTCCCAATACAATATTTTGCTCTGTACTTCACTTTTGTCCTGGTCTGTTGTCTTCTTAGAAACCATTTATCCAGAATAGCTCTAGAAGACACAGCTGAGAAGTCCAGCTTAGGAAACAACCCACTACCTTTCTCAGGCATTTGAGAAAGAAAATAAGAATAATTCCAGTAGAATATGAGAAATTTGAGTAAAAATCTGATGCCTCTCTGAATTCATTAAATGCCTGACTGTACTATGAGTTTAGTGTTTTAACTGCCCAGAGTACAAGCCCAAGTTCTTCAGCTGGCTGTGGTAAGTGATTTATCTAACACGTGGTATGTAATTGGCCTGCAGTTTGCTCTTAGCTCCTGTCTTTGGGTGAGCCTCTGTGATTCTGAGGAATAATATTGAAATTCCTTCCCAAAGGAGCATACTGGTATCAGGACTGGCAGTCCTTTAAACCCCTCTGTTCTGCTGTCTGAGGAGGTTCACACATCATGCCTGGCTTCACCATCCTGCTCCCAGTTCCATGCTGCTCCATGGAGTTCCCTTAGCTCCTGCACTACCCCAGCACCTCCACCCTCCTGGACCAG
Source organism: Anomalospiza imberbis (assembly GCF_031753505.1). Taxonomy (NCBI): domain Eukaryota; kingdom Metazoa; phylum Chordata; class Aves; order Passeriformes; family Viduidae; genus Anomalospiza; species Anomalospiza imberbis. The sequence goes on from NC_089688.1 coordinate 26,399,541, forward strand.
CCCTCCCTTCCAGCAGTTCCTGGTGTCAGCCATCAATAACATCCTAGGAGAGAGAGAAGGGATGAAGATTTTATGAGCATTTTCCCTTTGGGTTCTTTCCTCTCTGAAACCCTACCTTAGATGAAGTTTACCCAGGCAGACAAGGTTTTCCCACAAAGCAAGGAGAGAGACAGGAGAAAAGAGAAGAGAAGAAGAGAAGAGAAGAGAAGAGAAGAGAAGAGAAGAGAAGAGAAGAGAAGAGAAGAGAAGAGAAGAGAAGAGAAGAGAAGAGAAGAGAAGAGAGAAGAGAAGGAGAAAGAGAGAAGAGAAGAGAGAAGAGAAGAGAAGAGAAGAGAAGAGAGGTTTTCAGGTAGCCCTTCATGCTCCAATACTACTTTTTTGCAAGAGTGGAATGATATAGTCCAGTTGCCTCATTTTCTCCTCTACCCAGAAGTTTCAAGTGGGTGTTAGGTTCTTATTCACTAAACTGGTGTCATTTAATGGTGTCTCAAATTGTTAAGTAGTTTCTGAATCCTCTCTTCTGATGGATGAGGCAATTCTATCTTTACGTAATTCAGAGGAGCCACATGAGACTTAATTAATATTTATAAAGCAGTCAGGATGCTCAGTTGAAAAGGGTGATGATATAAAAGCTCTATAAAAACACTCACAATTTTTCAAATTCTCTGATGTTGCAGGTCAAATTAAAGACTCGTTTTTCCCCTTCATTTTCCAGAAGCAATTGTGTCCCCTATGGGTTGTGTGGAAACAGTCAATGCCCAGAAGCCAGTAACACAGGGAATTTTTAAAAAGTGGATAAACCTATTTATACTTGTAAAGGATGGCAGGGCACAAACAGCAAAACCAACGAAATGTTGTTTCCTGTGAATCCGTGTTCTGTCTCCTCTAACCACCACCTCACCAGACATCTTCCCCCAGCCCTTTGACGTCTGCCACAGGCACAGGGTGCTTCAGGCAGGAGCTGATCCAAGGACACTGAGGGGCTGCTCAGCGTGGGCAGTTCAGCCTCTGCCTGCTGCATCCAGAGAGGGCAACGAGCTGAACTGCACCGTGATGGCAGGAGAGCTCCTTAGAACAGCTGCAAGCACCTGGGCTTCTGCAAGTTGGTTGGAAATTGTCTGGAAAAGAAGATAGACATCCCAGCTGTCTGAAGAACCTCATTTCTTAAAATTGCCAAGCACAGCCACAAGCAGATCAGACAAGACTGAGGCTCTTGAGGCCTCTCAGTGATGTCAGGCTTCTACCTCTGCCTCACTTGCAAACAGCTCTTGGTGCCAGCAGAGAAATAAAGCACTGTTTAACTGAGGCTGGAGCAGGGTGGAAACAGTCCCACCCTGCTGCAGGGCACTACCAAAGAGATGCAGTGGGGATCACAGTGACAACAGCAAAGACACCAGACTGGAAGGGATGTGCTACAGCTGGCAAACACAAGCACCAGTCAGAGAAACATCACAGCCCACAGGGAAACATGTGTTCATTTTTCAGGTCACATCTACCACGCAGAGGAAAATTATAGAGAGTGCGTTGTGTGTGTGTTTGCATCTCCACTCAGCTGTGCTGAAAAGGGGAAATCATCAAGATTTGTCTAATGTGGGATGATTTCATGGCATGTGGCATAATTCAGCAAGTAACCTGGGGCTACCTGCCCCCATAGGCAGCCTGTGCTGACATCCTCCAGCCCCTCAAGAAAGGCTTCCTGAGGCTCCTCAGGGCTCCTTGGGATGTGGCTGCCTGTCCCCACAGCCACCTGCTGTTGCTTGATCCAAGTGCTGCTCCCACCCCTCCTGAGGAGACAAGGGGTGGCATGAGCTGCTTCTAAGATGGAATGGTGGAAGTTGGTTTATTTCTTGACATACAGTGCCCACAGCTGCTTCCTGCAGACATTTGAATTATCTTGTCCCTGCTCTGTATCAAGTCAAGGGATCACTGGACCAAGCTCCCAAATCATGGTGCCTTGGCAGCATGCTCTGATTGAAGTGTGGGACATATATGGGTCCATCTTGCCTTCACTTTCCTCCCCTGGTGCCAGCTCCAGCATGTTTCTGGTCCAGATATATACTGACAGTGACCAGTGGTGCTTTGCAGGGAGCTGAGCTGGGCCTTTGATGTGCCTGAAAAATAATCCATAAGAAAAAGGGATAGAGGGGGTGAAGGTGCAGAATTTCGTTCAGCTGTGCTCCCAGCAAAGCTTCAAGCCAGCTGCCCAGGAACAGGGAACACAGCACTGTGGAGGAGCTAAGGAGGGAGAGGGAAGGGGAAAGAGCAGGATTTGTTGGGATCAACAGTCTTGTCAAGACATGCACATAAATGACATCCCCTGAGATGCACAAAGGCACCTGGACACTGGGACAAAGATGCTCAGCATGGCCTCAGCCACCTCCCTGTCCAGCCCCACATCCTTGAGCTGTGCAGCACTGACCCCCTGCCTAAAGGATTTCTTAAACTCAGTGGACTCCTCCACTTTTACTGAGGGCAGGTTCAAATCTGCTTTGCACCAGAGGGGCCATCAGGAGGTTTTTTAAGTAAAAAACCTCTATGTGATGATGAATTAGCATGCTCACTGGTGTTTTAATGACTTCTTTCTGGGATACTTTATATCAAGAAGGTTATCTTCACAAGAAATCCTGCAGAATACTTTAAAATTAAATTAGTGCTTTTAATACTTTGCAGAATAATTATGACAATGATGTGATACTGTGATAATCACCTTGTACCCATACTCAGACAAAGTCTTGAAGCTGGAGTCTCCTCTGGAGCATCAGAGGAAGGTGTATATCTAAAGGGGGTTAAGCTGAGCTGGCAGCTCTGCCAGTCTCTCTCCTTTCCACCTACCTTGCAGAAGATCCAGTTCTCTGCCTCCCACAGCCATAAGGAGCATTGTTTTACACGGTGCCAGGGGAGGGGGTCTGATACAGATCTTCAACACAGAACTCTGGTCTTGCATTTGGGATACTCCCAAACTTGAGCCATGCTCAGGTCTGGTCTTGGAATGATTGTTTCATTTCTTTTAAATGCCTGTCTGCATCAGTGAGTGCAGGAAGATGGGTGAAGAGCTTCTCTCCTAATGCACATTTTCACTTGAAGACGAATAAACTCCACAGGGTCTTTCAAGGTGGTGATTGTGTCAGGTGTCAAACACAGCCCGACTCCTGAAACTTTAAAAATCTATCACAGCAACAGATAAAACCAGCTCCAAATGAAGTGCTCCAATGTCTAGCAAATACTGCAGCTGGCTGCCAAGGAAATGATGTTTTGTTTCTGAGGGACAGTTCGGGATTGAGGTTTGGGAATGGTGGTGCCCGGTCTCTCCGAGGGAACTGCAGCTGTAGATGAAACTCCACCACCATCTGCTGGACACACTGGGGATGGAGCTGGGCTCGTCCGTGTTTTGTTATGAGCAAAATGACAATACTTCTCTAAAGAAAAAGTTGGCCAACCTGTTAATGCAAAGTCCTTAATCCCGCTTTACCGCCATCAGGAATTTTTTCTACCCATGGACACAAGTGGCAACTTTCCCTTTGGAAAGTCTGGTTTTATTTAATTTTATGGTAGCTGTGATAGATCTGAAACACAATTCATAAAAGTACAGCCTGAATGTTAAAGTAGGCAAACAATGGGGAAAAAATGTTTTCTTAGGCAATTTAAAGAGAATCCCCTTATGTTTACACAGCAGTGAGCAGCCAGACTCTGGGTTAACCCCTTGTGTGAGAATGAGCTGGGAGAAAGAAATCAGCGTACCAGGGAGGACAGAGGACATTGCTGTAGTCACACAGGAGCAACAGGGAGAACTGAAGGAAGAGAGAAACTGTATTGAAGAAGAAAATCACCCTGAGCTAGTTGGACCAGGAGTCTCACTGTGTCACAGTTACCTCCAGGAGGTCCTGCATACCCAAAATTTCCTGCACAAACACACCTTCCAGCTTAGCTGAATCTGCAGCCCGGCTCAACACACCAGGCAACTGCAGCAGCAACATCTCGGGCCTGCTGCATCATTTAGATCTGATTCTTTAACAGATGAAGAATTGGGGCTTTAATAAGAGATAAGGGAGCTTTGGACTGCTGTGCTCAAACTAATCTTTTAGTTGAAAGTGATAGAAAAGCTGCTTCAATTTCTTATCTAGCATTTTCCTTTGAATTATTAATAACCAATTTGTACTTAATTTACTTAGTTCAGAAAATTAACTACATGTGTCATTGAATCCAACATTTTTCATTTTTACTGCCATCTGCATCGACAAAGGGATAACTTCACAAAAACCAACTAAAAGACAAAGACACACGCACAAAACCTCCTGCCCTGGTTTGCTCTCCCAGCTCTCGGGAGTGTATCCACAAATACCAGCTTCTAATATTTCCATGCTTCTTTGCTTCAGACTTCTGCAAACTACAACTTGGGTTAATGATTACAGCTGGTAAAGGGATGGAATTCTCCTAATATCTAAACCAGTTTTCCTAGACTCTTGGACAAGAAGAAACATTTTGGGGTAAAAGGGACAGAATCTGCGGGTTTCAGGGAAGAATGCAGGAGTTTTAAAGCCCACTACCAGAATTAACTCACATTATATCTAACAACTACAAAAATGTAAACACAAAACATGTTTAAACTTCCTCATCTCCTACAAAAGGGAACATTCATATTATTCACACAATGATTTATTTTAGGGGATTAAAAAACATTTTTCCAAGGATACACTAAGGAAACTGGAGGCTATAAATGGCCATCCAGCCAGCAAGACAAAGTGAGAGATTTGCAGGCAAAGGTGCTGAACTATGGTAATTTAGTTAAATGAAGGGGAAATATAAACACAGAAAAAGGCTTTTGCTGCCTTCCGACAGGTAGTAGTTTAATTGGCCTTCTCCATCCTGCAGAGACAAGAGGAAGTCTGATTTCAAAAGAGCTGAACACCAGGTTAAAATTAGGCTTCAGCTAAATTTTAAAAAAAGTACATAAACACAGCCATAAGGTGAACCCCTGAAACTGTCCACAGATATGCAAAATGTTTAACTGGGAACAAAACCTCAGCCCTTCCTCAGTCTCATCAGCAGAGGGACACCAAGTCAAAGGTGTGACACTGGTTTTACAGACACGCCGCAGTGAGCAGTTAACAAACCATCCCAGGTACCAATTACACAGCACAGAGCTCTCTCAAAGAGGCTGCTTAAGTACTTTTGGGAGGATCCTGGAAACTCTTCCAATGAAAATGCATTAAAAGAGTGCCATTGTCAATTCTGTGGCATTTATAAATGTTGTTTTCTTTGTGTAGATACAATCATTAGGGCCTGAACTCCTGAGATAATGCAATAGTCAAACCAGCAGTAAACCCAAAGCTCAGGAAATATCACTTGGCTTTCAGTATTTCCAAAGCAGTACCAGAGTTAAACTGTAAACTGTTAACAGATTACAGGGTTAATTTTTAATTTATTATTGTTATCTGCCAGGAACACTCTGGAAGATGAAAATGCCAGGGGCAGGATTCCTTGCCCCTTTTCCAGTCACCAGGGATTTTACTACTGGCTGAGGTAGGAGACTCCTACACTTCTCTCTATGAAAAGGCTCACAGAGCACAGTAAGATAATGTGATGTCTGATTTCTTCTCCAGTCCTTTCCTGCTCCCTGCAGGCACTCCATCTGTTTTTTGACCAGTAGAAACACTAAGAAAAGATTTTTACAGAACAACCTTAATAAAACCCTCATATATTTTACTCCTCGATTACAGGGACAAGAAGAATAATTCATACTACAGCTACTCCTGGTCTCAAACACAAAGAATCAGCCTGACCACCAGCCAAAGCAGCCTGACCAAACTGTTTCTGTACAAACCCATTTCTACTTTGCCCAGGAAAGATGCCCAGACCTGGAAGGCAGAGCTTCACCTGTCTGTTCTTCTGACCACCACACAGCAAGGTCCAACCAACAGGGACAGGGACCCAGTGTTTCCCAGGAAAAGGAAACAGCAGCCCTCCCAGGCCATCTATCTCAGCACCTGGCTCACAGTAAAAAATTTTTACATGATCTACCCTGGTTCTTTTCAGTGCAACTGAAGACTAAATTCACCCATATTTTATGCAATCTGGGTACTCCCATAGCCACGGTATAATCCAAACACTTTTCTTCTCTGTGCAGAGGGCTGAAGTGAAGACCTTTTTTTTCCCCTTCCATCTTGCCTGTAGCATCCTTCAAACAGAGCATGGTATCCCAGCTGAGACCTTATGGACAGCAAAGTTTTGCCCTGTATTTGTCATTCATGTGCAGGAATAAGGGTATCATTACATGACACCTGCCCTTTCCATGGCAGCAGGACCCTTCTCAGTAACTTTCTGCTTGTGGACTGCCAGTAAAGTGGAGTTTTCTCTAAAGAACTGCTACGCAGCTGGTTTATTTTCTCTCCTGTGCCTGTACATCAGCTGGTCCTTTCTCAGATGTAATGCACTGTACTTCCCTGGCTGGAATGGCTTTCTTCTTTCTGCTTTCAGATCTTTCCAAAACTTATCTTTAACCCTGGGATCATGATGTCCTCCACTGGACTACCTGGCTGTCCCAGATCTTATTGCCTACAAATGTAAAGAGCAAATTCTCTTCCATTCCTAAGGTCATTAATGAAGATACTGAACAGACAAGACTCAGAACAGATCTAAAATCATGTCCACTCCTAACAGTAATCCTTCAACTCCAAAATTCTTTCATTCTGGCTGTGATTTGTGTTTCAAGGAGAGGAAAAAATCCACTTCATATCTGTACACATGCAGTTCCTCAAATTACTTCCTAATGAAAATAGAAAACAGCGTCAGAAGTGATGTGTCAAAGGCCATGCATGGGTTCAGTGAATCTTTGAGCCCAATTTACATCATCTGATCTCCATATCTGGGTTTCCTCACATCTCAGGGACTGTCACTCTGGAAAACATTTGGGATCAAGACATTGAAAATACTATCAGTTTAACAACCAACGTAATTACTGTGCTGGAGAACATTTTCATGCAAATTACTCACAGCAATTACGCTATGTGTCTTTTACTGAAATTTTGCACTGCGTAATTACATGCACATAGATTTATATAACTAATAGTTACTCAGCAATTAATTAAATAGCTTTTGTTTCTCTAACTGCCAATGCTTTACGACAGATGAAAGCTGAAAATCTTTTTGGGTTTATGGTCTCTCAGGCCTAAGCTCTGGTACAACACACAGTGATGAACATTTCCTACACGTTTCTTTAGAAAAGACAGAGTCGCTTATTCTAAAGATAGCATCAACTATGATAATACCTTTTGGATAATTACATTAACAGGTTGGCCAACTTACAGGAGAATAAATAAGGATAATAATTCTCACCCAGCAGTGCAAAACACAGGGAACATCTATAAATAAAGACCGAAAAGAAAATGTTTCAAGCAGCAACTCGATCAATGTGGATCTTACCTTGAAAACACAGGGCTACTGAAAACATGATGTACCATAAGAGAACAAAGCAGAGAGCTCAAAGCAATGATCCTTCTAAATAAGCCTGACAAGCTTTTATTATAGAAAAACTGAATTAAGCAAAAACTAGAGATAAGTGCTGTATCTGACACTTGGGATTTCAAAATACTGAGAAATAGGAAGACATTTACAGAAATGATATATAAGGTCATCCCCAACAAGAATTGGGTTTAATTCAAGATACTGACAATAATTGAATTCTAAATTTCCTGCTTCAGCCTAGAGTTGTCAATTAATTGAGCCTTGCTTGCATGTGAACATTGCTAGAGGCCCCTTACAGAATCAGCTGATTATAGCTTTTTTTTTTTCCTGAAGAGTGAAGCGGCATCCCTCCTTCTCAATTTAGGTAATGATCATCTATGCAGGTTTTATTATATTAAAGCCCCATTCCAATTAATTCACATTTGCCAGATGCTGCCACAATTGCTGACAGATGTTTCTTACACTCCAGGTCAGCCTGAAATCAGCATAAGAAGTTTGCAGCATCAGAGCCATCCCAGGCTCCTGAATGACACACAAACACCCCCATGAGGAGAAAGGAACTGTGAAAGAACTCCAGGTGCAACAACCTTGTGGGGATGGGAGAACAGAGAGGCAAAATGGCATCTCCACTGTGCAACAAAACAGTGGCTTAGGAGTTGGGATGTTACTTCAACCTGCTTTTTAAGTGCCTCTGCACCAGCTCATACACTGGTAGAGATAATTTTATTATCTCATCTACGATGAGATATTTTAATGGTTTAATTTCAGAAACTACCTGCAGTGGGACAAAGTTATTGAATGAATTATCCCAGCAAGTTATTTAAAAAAACCACAACAACAACAAAAAAAAAATCAAAAGAACACTAGAAGAGCTTGTTAAATGTCATATTAGCAAACAGTTTAATTTATTAAAATGACTCCAGTACACCTCTGTGCTTCTACAACAAACACGCATTACACATAACAGGTAAAACACAGTAACATTCTCCAGTCAGCAGTTCCCGGCTCATCAGCACAGAAACACAAAAACAACAGTATCTCACATCACCTCCCAGCTCAACCTTCTTCCACATGGTGCTTGGGGCACTTCTCTGAGGAGCAGGCAGGCAGCTGAACGCAAGTGTGTGTCTATGCTTCCTGATCAGAGGTGGTGAGTGCAGCCCTGTGCTGCCCAGGGCACAGAGCCAACGCGCTGCCCAGACTGTGCACACAGGCAGTGAACTCATGGAACACGGGGAGTGCAGCCCCACATTTCCATCTCTCTAAAAACAGGACATCTACAGGATGGGCGTGGAGAGGTTAAATTTCTCACAGCATGAAAAGACACTGGCCCAAAAAGATTTGCACACCTGAGTATTATGTTCATAAGAGTTACGAGACTCATGTAAGTCTTTATAAAGTCTTAAAATACAGTTGTGGTAATTCAGGGCCAGTCCTTTCTCTTTTACTGGTTAACTTCACTGAAATCAACTCAACCTGGAATTCTAACAGCAAAGCAAACATGAAAAGTTAATAAGATCAGAAGACACTGAAGGTGTAAATACAGTGCAAGTGTTGGTTTTAGTCTTTTTGACTGTTACAGCCTGATAATTTTACATTCTGTGCTTTAATTTCAGGGAAAAGCATAGATGTTGTGTGTCAGAACATACATACTAGCAAATATACATGTATACATCATACACACTTGCTGCAGAATGCAAGGGCTTCCAGTGGCATATGATTCATAGTACCAATCTATGACATGCAGGTTTTTTTTTTCATACGAAACCAAAACAGTTTTAGAGGTGCCCCTCCCCCTGCATATATAAGTATCCATTAATGTGTATGCACATGCATTATTACCCACTCATTGATTTATGTTAACCAGATTTATTTTTTAAATTTCTTTCAACGTAAGCTATAAATTATTTTAGTTGCAACACCTAGCCAGAACACTCCAGTGACCACAGTACTCCTGGGTTTTATGGTAACTAATACCTCCATTGGCAAAACATTCTTAATAAAATGACTCAAGTTTTGTTTGCTTCATATTGCTTCATTTAAAAAAAAAAAAAGTATAAACTTTGCTGTTAGTACACTTCAGATTTGCTGAAGTGCAGTAAACTATAAGAGCTCGTTATTCAGAAGCACCTAGACTTTTTTTGATATTAAATGGAAGCCATCAGCAACAAATATTGTATGGAGAATTCATTAGGTGGATGAACAGTGCACATCAGTGAGTATGAGATGAAACTGTTTTCTAAACAGCTGGTAGCCTTCACAAAACAAATTATGTGTGATGTAGTCAGTCCTGCTGAGACAGCAGAAGGACATAACAAGTGACTCAAGGGTCAGTGTTTATCCATATTAATGTAGCTTTGGTTCAGAAATTCTTTAAGTGTTGTAGAGCACCTGGTTTAGTGACAAAACACATGCATCTCACAGTGCTAACAGTATAATGCTAATAAACTATAAACTGCAGCTTTCAAATATGAATAGCATTTAGTAAAAAAATTTACAGAAATATTCTTGTTGACAAATGTGCAGTACAAATGTAAGCTCCTTGGCCACAAACTCTAATTGTGTGCATCAGTTTTGTGCTGGCATAACAGTGCAAGTGCTGAGATTCCAGTATGATTTTCCGTGTTTATGTTAAGCAACAGAGATTACATGATGAAGTTTGGGGGATTTTCTGCTCACAAGGCCAGGATGTGAGAATCAAGCAAAGCAATGCAGCAAAGGAAATATTTAATTTCCCTCATCTAGAAGGCATAAAGGAGGGAAAACACATTTCACAAGCAAACCAGCTTCACATACTACCAAGTTATTGCTTCAGCTAAATCAGCTGTACTAAAATACAGGACTAGAAGTTGCAATCTAATCTGCCCTCACATGAAGAGAAGATGAAATCTACAGTGCAAGTCCTCCATGAAAAAGGATCAAATTGCAACACCAGAGTCCTGTTTCATAGGACAGAATTTATTCATCATTCAGTTTTGCCTGTGAATTAATTTTATTTGTAAATCAGTTAGATCACAGTCTAAAATACATTGTTTATATTTCTGTATTTCTAGAGGTACTACTTCATGCCAATTCAGGTCTGCTCAACAACAGAATATAATACGAACACTTGTTTCCAAAGAATTGACAAAATTATTGCTGAAATTTTTAGGGTCAAAATTAAAACTTATTTCACCAAATCAAGTCTTTACTCCACTTAAAAAAATCTGACATCCTACTAATTAAAAAAAAAAACAACAAAACAGAAACAAAACAAAAAAAACCCCCTGAACTTATTAGGGTTTTTTCAATTAAATAATAATCTAAGATTTTACAAGATATTCACATTCAGGCAACTGTCTCCTGACTTACCTGGCTGAATGACAGATGCTACAATAAAAGCAAGAATACTACTCTCACATTCTTCCTGACAGCAGTGATTAGTGCAGTTTACCACTGCACTACACAGTTTTAATAGTGCAAGGTGTGCCTGCTGACATTTCTCACAATCACCTGCCACATGATCGTTATTCTCAGATGTCTGTACCTGCAATTTTCATTAGAATTTTGGCATTTATGTTAACACTTATGAAAAACTATGGCTTTATCCATGAAGTATATAGCCTACCTAAGCAAAATTTTTGAACCATTTATTAAAACAATAAAACAGAATTGGAATGCAAGTTACTCGGTCAAGCCATAAGCTGTGTTGCCACTAAACTCAAGATCTCAGGGCTAGCTACAGAACACCAATATGTGTACTTGTGCATCTGTTACAGTCTTTAGAAGTTTATTTAAAATATAACACTGATAAAACTTTTTTTTACATCTAAGTCTGATAATTTATCTTATTTTTTGCAACATGTTAAATTACTTGTATCGAAAGTGTCATCTGAGTATCGCGGTATTACAACAGGACTGGGACTGTAAGAAACCCTTAAATGCACACATAAGAAGGCACTTGTCTTCCAGTAGTTCAAGTCAGAGAAGGCCTTACCCAGACAGTGGCACCTTATACTTTGAAGGATTAGCAAATGTCCCCAGGCTTTGCCACAGTCTCAAAACCTGTCCTCGTGTCCCTGGACAAAGGTGCTGTGTGTGGTCTATAACACCATGAAGCTCATGACAAATTCCAGTAGTTTCTGCCTGTTGCTCTGAGGTAGGAATGTAGTGCCAAGCTCCAAAATGGTGTCTTTCCTTTGCTGAGTCTGCTTGAAAACCTGAAACACAGCATGAACACATGTAAGCATCACCACGTTAAAGGAATCTCCTTTCTTCTGAGATGAAAATGTAATGGTCTATACTAAGTTTTCTCTCGTTTAAAAGACTTCTTTCTTTTCATTTCTTGAAGGCTTAGATGGCAATGCCTTTAGGTATTATTACAATTCACTCAGTGTTGAAGCCCTTCAGGGGTTATGGAAGAAAAGAAATGGAGAAATAAGTACAGTGAGTGATAAACAGCCAAATCTTAACAGTGAGGAACAAAACAACCAATCAAAGGCATCCAATTGAAAGTGTAAACACTTTAAAAACAAGAATTCAGATGCTATGCTACAGAAGATGCTCAGGAAACATTATCTAGTTTCACTTTGCATTATAGCTTATCCTACTGTTGGAAAATGATGGATCCAGCTGTGCTTTCCTCACAGCTATTCAGAGTCTACAGAAAGATACCTTTACTAGGCCAACTATTGTTGGATTATTCAATATATCAGAATTTAAAGGCAAAGACTTCAAAACCCATACCCAGCAACATTTTTCCTAAATGTCAATACTTTCCAAATTATAATGCTGCAACTTATCTGGCATTCAGGAAGTCATGCCAGTCTGATGAAAGAAAAACACTTCACTTGCAAAATCTAGATGGGTGATTTATGATTTAAATACTAGTGGTAAAGTACAAAACTGAATGTTTATCTTAAAGAAGACCTGTATCCTCATGGTGAACACTGAAGGTGTATAAGGATGGTTCTTCTGGAGCATCAATCACCGCTAAGCCAAAATTCAATAACTAATGCTTTTCTAAAGATTTAAGTAGACTTCAAAATTAAATTTAGCTGTTACTGAGCACAGATCATGCTCTCAGCTTTTCAATATGTTTCAACAGGGACACAGAGTAGAACAGAGGGACTTCATTTGCTGTGAATAAAAATGTCTAGTCACCCATCCATCCAGACAGGCCTTCCCAGAGACAAGAAGTGCCCTTTTCTACAGCTTGTGGTCTCTGTTACAGCCCTCAGCCAAAAGGAAACCAAAATGCTGCAAACCCACAATACATTTTCACAGATACAATCACTGATTTTAAAATAACACTGAACAGATTTCTTGAAATGTCCAAATTGTGCTCATTATTGAAATGAAACTTAACAGTTGCCAGCTCTGAGCACCAAACACTTACTCCAATTTCCTTGAAGACTTTCACTGCATTTTTCACATGACTGTAGGTGGCACTCTCAGCTGCAAGAGAGAAAACCCAGAGATAAACAAACTGAAATTCAATTTGGGCTACCTTGTGGTAGAAAGAACAGAATGAATCAAACCCAGTTTAACGTACCATACACAGCAACATTCCTCTCTGTCCTGCTTATTAAGTGCCTGTGTAGCTTCTGAATATATTCAGACTCTAAAACAGGACCACTAAAATTGTGCACAAAGATGACAGCAGAGCTGTATGCCTCCAGTAATGGTGCCAGTAACCTCTGCAGGAAGGTGATGTATTGCTGGTGCTCTTGAGACTGGCTCACCTAAGAAAAGGCAATAAAAGGTTCAGTGACAGAGTGGAAACCAGAACGACCTGCAAGGCATAACATGTCCAAACAGCAACCAAAATAAAAACAAAAGCACAAAAACCTATACAAAAAGAAGTGTGGGGCCACAGCACAATAGGGGAGCATAGCAAAAAGAGAGGTTTATCACGAGGGACAAAACAGGCAGTGAACATCAGAGACCAATGCTATTTTTTCCTCCTCCAGAGTATTACTATTTTCCCAAGGTAAAATTAAAGACATCATGCTGTTCTGCAGCCAACAGAAGGGCTGCCCTACATTCACAGAGACAGACAGACGTTTTCAAGTGTTAACAAGATATCCTAAAGAGTGTTTGTGTCAGCTCTGAGAAAACTAGTAATATCTAAAGTCAACATAAGCAATCTATGAAGCGAAACATAGGCTGAATATAAACACCAGCTGGATGTGCCCCTTTCAGACTGCATTTAAAGAATAAAACCAAGGTACTTGAGTCTTTATCAGTTTTCAGGACTCTAAACATTGCTCTTCCACCTCCCTGTAAAGATTGTTTATGTTTCTTCAGCTATTTTCCTTATGTGAAGGAGACAAATGGACTGTACAAAAATATTAACATTGCAAACCAACAAAACCTCACCCCCCACCTCCACCCCGCAAAAAATGATCATTACCTGTCCTGAATAAACAAAGTCATTTATATCTCTCACAAGAGGGTTCAACATTAGTAGCCTAAGGAAAATATTACCTTCAGGTAGCAATCTCTCTGCTCCTCTCCAAAATCACTGTCTTCATCTTCCTCATCACTTCTCCAAGATAATGGCTCAGGGAGTTTTTTATTCCACTGCTGTTCTGTAAGACTGGGGCTAACATCCTCCTGATCATCCTGCTTAAATTTCAAAAACAAGGTGGTAAATAGGTAAAACTCCAAATCCAGGCAAGCAATAGGTTTATTTTATAATCTCATCTGACTTAATGCATTTATCAACCAATATTTAATGGATGCAGGTGAGACTTAATTATAGGTACCATTGAGAAAAGGAGAGAGAAGAGACATTTGGTGAAAAAGACTGGGCTTTTTTCTTGCTTCCTTCTGGGTGCCCACGTTTGTTTACTGTGCACAAAAAGAAGTTTATGAAGCAAAGATATGCTGAATCAGCTGCCACTCCTAAGATTTTCTTTGCACTGTGCACCTCTGGCAAACTGCACCATACAGCGACTCCCCTACAGCCCTGAAACTGCAAGCTGAGGAGTTTTACAGTAATTCTGAGATAAATACAAAGGAAATTAAAGAATGACTAAAGGTCTGGACTCCTGACTCCTGCAGAGTAGAAAGTAAAAAAATCCACGTAACTATGCTACGTTTGAAACAGCTTCAACAATAAAATAAATCCCAAGTTTCAAGACAGTACAAAAATACATGTCTTCCTTAGTAGCTTTACTGGTAAAATGAAATTACAAAAAGAGTCATGAAGCATCACAGGCTGACTGTACCCAACTGTCTGGTGCTTAGGAACAGAGGAATGAAGCAGTCTCAGTCCTGGGCACGTTGTTACAAGCTTTCAGTAACAACATATACTTAGAACAAGTCTCACAGCTAAGGAGCACAAACCACCCGTAGTACAGTACACCACTCCTACAGCATCTCTGCCTCTTTACCTCAGCCACCAGGAGAATGCCATACTGGATCAGCCTTTCCACAGACTCATGGCAAACTTGATAAACCACCTGGCAAGGCTGCACAACACAAAAGGAATGCAGTGAAAAAGTCACATCCATTACACCATTACAGCAATGTCATTCCCCGTTCAGTATGAATGTTTTAGATACAGCAGTATTATTTCTTTTATGCAAACTGTTAAACTTTTATCAGCATAATCCCACTGCACCACTCTTGTGTTTATCCTGGCAGACATTAAAAAAATTATAGTGAAATAGGATATTTAAAACATGTGCAAGATTTTTCCAAAATGCATTACCACTGGTAGAAAGCCACATTAAATATTATCCCTTTTTAACAGCCTCCAACCTAATTTTAGTTTGTTAACAGTTCCAGAACAAAATCATCATAAAATCAAAATTATTGAAACTCATAAAAGTGATCTATTTGGAATTTAAAGGAAACTACACTTCCAAGAAACTCTCTTACGTGTTTTGAAACTGAATTTAAAGAATCCAACTTCTTTTACATAATATAATAAATAAATATATAATATATATATTATATTTATTTATAATACATATATTATAATTATATATTATAATATGTGTTGTATTATATACAACATATTATAATCTATAAAATATTATATTATAATATTATAATATATTATAGATTATAATAGATATATAGATAGATTATAATAGATATATATTATAGATTATAATATATTATATTATAATATTATATTTTTATATAATAAATAAATACGTACGTAAATAATAATTTAGGAAATATTTTCTTAGTTAAAAAATAATAATCAATTATTAACTCTGAAAGCAGACGGATATTATTACTAAAGAACTCCAGTATATGAGCTAACATTACTACCCAGACAAAAGTACTAAATTTGGCTTACGCTTCCATAAAAACGCACACATCAAATATGAGTACAAATGTAAGAACTAATTGAAGAATCTCTAGAATTTTAAGTAACTTCTACACATAAGAAAAAATAACATCTAGCACTTAAAACTGGAAGTACGCAGTGTCTGAAAAGTGAGATAACATCAGCTCTTGTCAGTGTTTTGTAACAACAAAAACTCAAGTCAGGCCATGTTTAAAATTTCCACTAAGTACTAGGTATGGCACAACACGAGTACTGCACTCCTATGGAAATAAGGAATATTTTTAGAATATGGAGCCTTACTTCCCAACACAATTTCAGTTGTCTGTGCAAACTCATAGGAGCTGGGTACTTACAATGACTTCTGTTTCTTTAGGTAAAAAAAAAAAAAAATAGTTTGGGCAGAATGCAAATACAGCTGTGATGATCTAAGACAGGAATAACACAAAATCTATTAGAGAAGCTGCTCTTTCAGCTTCCCACAACTCGAGGTGGGCTTCTTAACACTGCCTTTCTCAGAAAAGGCCTAAACACAGCAGAAATGTCCCCGGCCCAGCCCAGCGTGAGCCACTTCAGCACTTGCAGGAGCAGCAGGTGGCACTCAGTGTGTGACAGCCATTGATACCCATCACCATCACACTGCACTGACAGTGAACAGACCAGAGCTGTGACACTTGTAGAAAGCATCCTGTAATTTTAAAGTAACAAGCAGAAGAAAAACTGGACAATTAATGCAATTACTTACCAAAGACACAGTGAATTCATGAGAAAGCAAGTAGCACAAGCTGGCGGCTTTTCGGACCAGGTGTTCTTGACTGATTAAACTGGGAGAAGCACCACTGGTGCCATTTCTGTACCTCCTGCTCTGAATCGCGTGAAGACTGCAGGCTGGAGCAGAAACAAACACAGGCAAAGTTTAATTTTCCTAAGAGCTTTATGGCAAAGGAAACATCAAACTTCTGTTTTGTCCACTTCTGGGGCTAAAAGCAGTCAAACATTACACACATGCCATTCAAGAATAAAGACAGACTTAACCACTCTTTTGTGTCCAGTAATGTCAGATCAAAAGAAAATCTCATAAAAATACTGCTCACCAAAACAAAGGCTTTGCCATGTTGGCTCAGAACTCTGATAGTGCCTTGCCTATGGCAGTGACCAATATACAAATACTTCCAAGAAAGATAAAGGATGAGGGGAAAAAAGAATGGGAACATTACTCAAACAAAATACAAGTTTGCTTTAAAACTGTTTGTTAAGGTAAACATGAGTTGAAACAGGAAGTGAAAAACTGTATTACAGTAAATAACACAAGAAACTGATGGGGACTTTTGTGCAGATACTTTGACTTCAAGGATTACAAGAAAGTCTTCCCCTGATAACCCCCAAAACATACCAATAACAGCCTCTTTAATGAATACATGAAGTATTCCATTGCTGTAGAAGTTGAGCTCAAAGACAGCAGGTATTGTGATGCTGGGCGTGACAAAGAACTCATTGTTTCTGCTCGTGTTTGTGATATTTACACAGTTCCCCAACAAGTGGATGGCATGCATAACAACATCATCTGAGTTCCCTGAAAATCCCAAGTCAAAGTCACGGGCAAGGACCTCCTCCTTCATAGAGAAGAAATCTTCTACCAGTCTGGAAAGATCAGTTCCCTACAAATAAACACAGAATCACACCGTTAAAACAATCTTTCTGCACAGGAATCTATCAGTAAACCCCATAATCAGGTATATATCAAACACAATACACTAACCGCCAATAATCCAAAGCACGACAGTCTTATCAGAAAAAGTGATTTTCACTGAGGCTTTGATGAAGTAGTTCCACATGTTTTGAACTATATGCAATTATATTTTACAGCCATGGAACTATTTGGGATTGCAAGGTTTTTCTTTGCTTCTTGGTTTATTTCACAGCCACACCTGAATACCTCAAGATACCTCAAGAACATGTCAGAAGCACTATATTTCCATTACCTATGATATAAAGTGAATGATCAATTAGCTGGGAATATCACACTTAATAGAAGGGAACAATTGGTGTGGAACATGAGGAAAAGTGTTTCTTCAGGCACCTCCTTTTCCTGTTTTCTGCCAAAAGGGAGTCAGATCACATTGTAAAATGCTTCTTTGATTCCACTATTTTAGGAAATTGGAAAGACTGGACTGATGAGAATGGTAACACTTCCTTCACAAGCAGGACTAGACAAGTGACCAATATTTTTCCATTTGTTCTCAATTTGTGTGCAATAAAAGCTTCAGATTTTAAGGACTTTTAGAAAAAATACAAAACAAACTCGTAGGAGGAAAAAAAAAAATTCTCCAACTTTCATGCACAAGACTTCAGGTAAACATTAGTATCATTCTACCATTGTGATATAGCATTTTAGTACTGAGGAACAGTAAAATCAGTTTGGAAATTAATGGTACAGTTTCTAGAGTATTCAGTAGTGAATGTGTTTTGAGATCTAAAAAACAACCCTAATACAATAAATGAAACCCATGCAATCTTTAAAAAAAGCATAACATTTTGAATTACAAAGATCTATTTCCACATGAGCATTTATTATCATCCCATCAATAATGGCTTGTGTTCAAGCACCCACTGCTAACTAAAATATCAGCACTCAGACTACCTGAAATCCACTTTAATTTAAATGCATCTTTTTTTAAATCAGTATCATGCAATAGTAAAATCCATACTTTCTTTAAAAAATAAGTTAACAAGGCCAAAGCAATGTTTGGCTATTTAAGCAACACAGAAGCCTTACCTGCCTGTGTCTGTACAGCAACAAACAGGCAACAATGTGGGTAGACATCACAGCACAGGACTTGTCAGCAGCTAGAGGTGAACAAGATAAACTTGCTGAGCATCTGAGACATTCCAAACATCATTACAAATGAAAGAGTACCCACTATTTAAAAAATAGTAACATTGATGTGGGCACAGAACTGTAACCACCAAATGAAATACAAAGTGTATTATGTCTGTCCAGAAACAATATTAAAGTAATCAAATTAAAGTAACTGGGACTAAGAAGGCCAAATAAAGCTTAGATATTTACCAAGGTAAGTACTGTTTCCTGTGTATCTCTGGTACCACAAACCACAGACCTACTGACTGAAGCATATAGCACATAACCTATAAAACCTGGCAACACTGATCTGTGCAGCTAGATGAGTTCATGTATGATCTTAAATAATGCCATTAAGACACTCCAATGGCTCCTTACATGAAGAGATAAGCAATGAGTGTATCAATAAGAAAATCAAGCACTTCAAAGTACAGAAAGTTTAGTGTACTAGTCCAACTAATAGAATAAAAATTTACTTGATCAGAAAAAGAGTTTATTAAATTTTGAAGAGAACGGAGGGAGACAAAAGATGGAGAATCGTCAAGATTATGTAATCTTGACAATGAAATGATCACCTGAATGGAGACAATTAGGAAGTGTGACATTACCAGACAGAAAATTCATGCTGTCAGCAAAACCAAACAGGCAGCTGACAGCAACCTGCTCCAGTGGAAGGTGTCACTGCCCATGGCAGGGGGGTCGAAATGAGATGATCTTCAAGGTCCCTTCCTATCCACACCACTCTGTGATTTTGTGGTAGTGACACTCTTCAACACTTACTGAACAAAACGTGCTCAGCCAAGTTGGCTATCAGCTCTCTTCTGAAGGGTTCACTGGTGATATCCCTGGAGTTGGGCAGCGAGGCTTCTGCACCTCCATCCACAGTATCGTTAGGTCTGAATACAGAATAAAATTTAACATGATGACATTTAGATTCTGATCAAAATGTAAAATAATATAAACTGATTTTTTTATGTACACTTAACTGAACCACAGCACAAAATACCATTACAGTCTGGTAAGGGCTGAAAATGTTATCACCAAAAAGCTCTACCAACTTTTCCTGATTTTTTTCTTTGCACTGCACAACAATAAGACTACTAGAAGAAAAACTGCAAGCTCTTTCTATGGCTACTCATGACTTGGCTCTAACACCAATTGCTCTTTTTCCTTCAATGAATATGGACAACAGTAGAAAAAACAAATTTGCCTAAAAGACAGAGCCCAGTTTCTCTACAAACTAGAAACGGTCTTTTGTACGGACTCACAACTTTCTAAAGGTACAGGACTGACATTGCCCCCACCAGGACCACAGAGGTTTGTATAACTCCTGAAAAAAACAGCTAAAATTTGTATCTATGTAACAAATGCAGAACTAACCCTTGAGCAGTTTTGCAGCTCTGACAGTCACCTCCTTGAAAATAAGGGGTACTCACTCAAAGGTCCTATTTGCTTTGAAACTATTCCAAAAACCTTGTAAAATGTTTATGAGGTTTAAAAACAAATCCTTTACTTTTCCCTAAGCATGTAATTTTCCCCCCTAAAATATTCCATAACATTTATAAACAAACCAGCAGAGGTTACTGAAAAAAACAAAGGAAAAAAGTCTACTTGAATTTATTTGAACAGAGCTCATCAGGAAGAATGTAACTCTTTTAATAAATTGCAGTTAGAATTGCCTAAGTTTTGCAGTTTTCTATAAACAATTAGATTATCCATGGGGAGTTCAAGCACTGCTTGGAATGTAATGCAGAACACTAAAAAGATAAACAAACAAACAAATCCCAACTTGTCCTCCCTTTTCAACAGCACCCAAAAAAAAAATCTCTACCTTGATGGAAGTATAGCTGGTAACAAAGCTTGTTCCAAAGAAAAAGGAGCAGGCACAGGTTTTTGGCTTTGGCTGTTTACATATTCCTGTTAAAAAAAAGGCTCATTAATTTTGTACTTTTTCTCCCTTATTCTTGCATTCAGCTGATAATGCTATTACAGGAAAAAGGCATTATTCAAAAATGCAACTGACTAAAAATAGCTCCCACTAAAAAGCAGTAGTAAGGTCAGAGATATTAAAAGTTTTCAACAGCTTATTCACTTTTGACTTTATATGCAAAAAGTAGACTTCCCACAGCAAGCAATCTGTACTTCATAAAAAAACTTGCAATGAAAACAACACATAACCTCTGTCATCATCCTGCTGTGAACAACTCCTTTGAGATGAGTTCTACAATTAAATTAATAAGAACTGCCTCATTAACATGAATGAGAGCAAAACCTAGCACCCATTCAGAACCAGCATGGAAACTGTAATTATTGCTTACTCCTGCCTTCCTCAAATGCCAGGAGAGAGAACTTCTAAGGGAAAACACTGCTGTACAAAACTCCAGTTGCAAGACACAAACTAAAGCCCCCAGGAAGCAGGCAGGGTACTGCATGCTTGGAATTCCTGAATCCCAAATTTCTCAAAAGCCAAACTCCTCTCCTCATAGGTTAAAATTTACACTATTCTGTTTTCAGGACGCTGTGTTCCCTCAGTTTCTGTAAAGAATGGGAAACTAAAGAGCCACTTAACCTGCTGGTCAGGAAAACAGCTCTCTCCCAGGAAAGCTGCTTAAAAGACTTCACAGCCTCTTTCACTCTCTCTTCTGCTTCCAAGCCTGTGCTCATAGAGCTGCCGATGCTCAAAATTAACCCCCAAAGCTCATCTGCTTTAGAAAAACCTGCAGTGACACAACTACAGTTACACTTCTGCAAATGTGAGCTAAGGCACACTTTAACAATTTATGTCATTTGTCACTATTCTAGAGTACAATAAGGAACACAGGTACAAACGAGACCTGACAGAGGCTGCTGGGAAGGTACAGAGTGATTAGCATTTCACTAGATTAAGAGGGCAGATAACCCTCTTTTCCTTACACTGATCCAGGAAGAGTTGTTAACTCCCTACCAAGAATAGCCCAAGCCTTCTCCTTCTCCATCTCCTCCCTACTACACTAATTATAATGCAATGCAGCTGGTCACAATAATTTCATGCTGTGGTAACTGAACCCTCCAAAGCTCTCCAACCCTACTGCTTTTTCTGAGAGAAGTAGGGCAGAAAGAAGAACATCTAATTAATTTGAATAATGTTCTAGTAAGTTACTGTTACAGAGCTTAATCTTATTAAAGTCACACTAAAAATAAGGTATACTGTGGCAAAATACAGATTAGTGAAATGTAGATTAGTACCAGCAGATTCTGCAAAGAGATCTGAGAAAATTCAGATAAAGGCAGATACTGCCACACTACCCCATTCTCTGAGAAACTACAGAACAGTAGAGAGTGAAGTACTGTAGGTAACAGTTGTGAACCAATAATGAATGATGATTTTCAAAGAAAATACAGATTTTAATTATGTATTACCCATGACACTTTTATAGCTACTAATTTGCTTAGCAATTTTAAAAATCCAGCGAGATAAATGCCCTTCCTCAACCATTGCAGATGTCATTAAATTAAACTGGAAAACAGTATTCAGCTTCCTTCAAATCCATATGTCTCTACAAGGTAAAGAAATACTAGACAGTATAAGGATCATTTTAAAGATTGCTTGTTAAACAAAGAACCCCACCAGTAAGAATACTTACACTGTTTCAAAACCAATATATCAACTCTGAGACTATTTCAGCTTAAAACAAAAGTGTCCAAAGATTCAAACATTCATCAAAAACAGGGATACTTTTGTCCTGCTAGAATGGACTGCAGCAGATAATGCTAGTGATGATAACCAACAATGAGAAAATCAAAATAAATGTGTCCCACTATTGAAACACCAAAAATGTTAAACCTTCAAAAAGACATTCAAGATATCAAACTTACTTTTAAGGAAAATGGTTGTGCAAAATCTACTCTGACACACCCATAATTCTTCCGCAGCATTCTGAAGACTCCTCTAGCTATACTCCAAAGACTTTCATTCTTCTTAGGCTTGCCCTAGAAAACGTAAGTGGTTGTTTTGCTTTTCTTCCACTTTGCAATTAAAAGGTTATGTTTAAAATTAAAATGCATGCAACAGCAGACAAAGCAAGCCCAAAGCTTTTGACACACCTTATAACTTCAAGTTCATCTAGAGAACTATTTTTCTCTGTAGATATCCCCTTGAACATATTACTTGTCATGTCATGAATTTGCATTTAGAAGTGTGTCACCTGTACCTCAGCACTCCCAGTCACAGACATTTTGTGATTCATGGCTCGACAGGAACCCTGAGTCCATGGAACAGAGGACTAGCACAGCCTTTAACTGTGTAACACGTTTTCCTGCACATAAGCAGAAAATCCCCCAGGCAAAACAAGTTGTTTGATTGCTCTTACCAGCTGTTCACTGTTATAGTGACCTTCAATTATGCGATCATAGGAGATTCCCACAGGTATAATTAGGACATCAGGAGTAGCATTTGAGAAGAGAGCATCCACCACCACAGACAGAAGACCCGCTCTAGCTCCAGATGTCTTTCCACTTCGAGACCGTGTGCCTTCCAAGAATATTTCTAGAAACTGCTGCTGCCTCAACAATTCTTCTATGTGCTGAATACAAAAAGATTGGAAAAGAGAAAAAATAAGTATCTAATGATATTGGCATACATATATAGAGTAACATACAATTTTATTCAGATATATTGTGGGCAACTATTTCCTTTTAAAAGCATTGGAAGATCATGACTTGGCATGAGTACTTGTGGAAAAAAACCCAGTAATTAATTAATGCCTGACACAAGCCCAGACCTATGTGCAACTGAATTTGCATGAATATACAAGCAGTATAATGACATTTGTTCAAAAAGCATCTCTAGCAATGGTTGATGCAGTTGATTCACATTCATTTCCTTCTGGTTCCCCAGCACACCCCATCTTCCAAGATGCAAATACAGCTACTACACTGAATGGCACAAAGGATTACATTAACCCATCATGAACAGAGACTTCCATTGTGTTAAGTGAATCAGTGTAGAGATGCCTCACAACAAAAGACATCAGTGAAGCAAGCATAAGTTAACTCAGAGAGCATTAATTCCACATTCTTTAATAAGGATTATGCAAGGTGGTTATCTGCTCATCCTCAAAAGGGCTGAGCATGCAGTTTTCTTTATTCTATAGATTCAAACCTTCATACAAAAATGAATCCCCTTTTGCAGTATAAAACTTAAGACAAATTCAAAGAGCGATGGAACCCACATTCCCACTTGCCACCTAAGTGAAACACTGCCTACAGAAAGAAAGACAAGAAATACACACCACATAGAGCAAAGCTCTGTACAGGAAATCCTTACGACCATCAGGGTTCTGATCCAACTTCCGACGGATGAAAAATCCTCCCAGCTTGCGGATCAATGTGCTACACACCAAAGGAGGATTATACTCATTGGTTTCAGTTTGCAGGAAACTACTACATCTCCAACAAATAATTCCTTGCATACAACAGGGATTCAAGTAACTGAAATTCTTAAAGACTAAACTGTATTACACACATGATGGGACTACACAAATATTTCTCTGTTTCACTTAGGAATAGGCTTCTTTGCACTGTCTTGCTCCATTTCACTGCCTTGACAGGCCACTGACCAGAAGATTCTTGCACACTGAGATACTGGTGACCCATGTATGAGTTCACCTGAGCTGGCTCCAGTCTGTGCTGTGCTGCACAGACTGCATGGCCTGCATGCCCATGGTGTGTTGCACACTCCTCCCAGCTGCAGAATCAACTCAGCCAGCTGATTTTAACAGGGAAATCTGCAGGCAGCTCCCCCTTGGCACCAGCAATTACACCACCTGCATAGTCCCACATTTATCCCAGAGAATAATGAATAGGGCTGTTTTCTTGAAAAAAAATCCTTTACTGCCTCAAAAGACCAAACAGGAGTAACCCGTTCTGCAGACAGGATGCTATGCAGGGAAGATGGGCCTGCTGAATGCTGCAGAACTCAGGGTGCCCAGTGCCTAAAGTAATGTTAGATTATCTATGCTAAACTTTCTTTATTCTGCTGGCACTGAGAACTAGCATTTTAAATGTTAATTTATATGAATGCCTTTTTCACTAGGATAATTACAGACCAGCACCTACTGGTGTAAAACAACCTTGAAGTCAAGGCATTCCCCTTCTTTCCTGATCATTTCCTATAATATCCAGTCATTCTTTAGATACCAAATATGCCCAAATTCTGTCTCAGTGGCAAAATATTACCTAAAATACCTCAGGTTCTTCAGCCACCAGAAATATAATTTAAACACAGCTCAAGTGGAATACTTTTCCACAAAGTATTATTCACCCAGTACTGTTGCTGCCCGTTAGCCAGCTCACTAAATTGCATGAAGAGCTGTACATTCACAACTCTTCCTCCTGTATCATCTTTCCTTAGTCATCTAACCACTCTGAGACTCCAAAAAGGAATATCCTTTCTCCTTACCCTACATTAAGGTTGTAACAGAGCTTCTCTGAAGGATGTTGTGATGCTCCCTCTCTAAACACATCATAGGAACCAAAGAAGTTCTGCATGATGGCCCAATTACAGTCAGATAATTTTACACTTACACACTTTGTGCAGTTAGTCAGATCCCACCACCTCAGTCTTTCTTCAAATAAGGAGAGGTTATTACCTGAAGATAGGGATGTTGAGATTGTTCCCTGCAGCTATGTAGGGTGCTTTGATGTTATGGCAGAAAAGAATGAATGTAAGAAGCAGATAGTCAATGTGGGATTTGTGAACAGGCAAAAAGATAAGAGGCAAATTCATCTATGGTGGGGAGAGAAGGAAAAAAGAAACAGGTCAGTTGGTAAGAAACATGGAATATTACTCCTTTTCTTAAATCCACTGTTGAGATTGCTAGCATCATCTTATCTCAGCTGATGGTATTTTCCAGTTACTATAACTGAGTTTCTTTACTCCTGGTTTTCCTTCTGCTGGGACAATGAGAACATTTTAGTCAACTTGTCTTTAGCCTTAGTTTTCATGGACTGTAGTTTTCAATTGTATCCATTACATTAACAATTATTAATACTCCCAGTTTCTTCAGACTCATAGTATTGAGACACCAATCAAACAATTAAAGGGATGTGGAACATCTTCACTGTCACCAAAGTACTGGTATAGAAGTACCAGATAGATATTACCAAGGAGTTATGAATAGTGGGTTTCCCAAACACAATATTCAAAAAACCCAGAAAAGAACAGGACCTTTTTTGGTTTATTTATCTAATCAATATTGCTAAGGTAAATCCTGCAAGGAGAGTTAATTCATTTGAGTGTAAAGAAAATTGTAGCATTCAGGAGTTTGTTTGACCAATTTCAATAAATATTGAAAATCTGGAAATAGATTACTAGTAAGAAATGGGAAAATGTTTTACTTAAAAGTTTTTATGCCAAATCAAAGTAAAAGTGAATAATCCTGACTTGATCTAATTTATTGCTGGCTGCCTCAGCTCAAAAAGCGGAAATGACGTCAGATGCAAGGTTATGTGAGATAATCATTCAGCCTAATAGTTAAAATTTGATCCTGAATCAAAGGTAAACCCAAAGTTCACATAGTATTTCAGGTCACACAACTCTAGGAGCATATATTTAATTATGAACACTATTTCACAGTGTTGTTACTGTAGTTCAGATATAATACAGTTCTACCTACAATTGCATTTCATACAGACTTAGCAGAACTCCTGTAAGTATTATTAGAAATTACTTCAGAAATCTACCTCACTGGATTCTCCCACCTTCCCTTACCTCTGTTGCTGCTTTGACCATTTCTATTTGACCTCTGTGGATCTGGATATTCCAAAAGAAGCTGTTAAACAACTTCAATAACACCCAGCCAGTCAACCTAAGGAAAAAAAAACTCAAAAAGCTTAATTTATTTCTGCCTCTGTTTTGTATTGCTTCTGTATGACTAAAGGCAAAGACGGTCAACCTGATAACTTATATTCAAACAAAATTATTATAAAATAAACAATTTATTTATTAAAAATTTATAAACTATAAATTACTATAAAATCCAATTGCTAAACAAGGTTTTGCCTATGGCTAGTTGCCACATTTCAGCCTCCTGCAGTTATGACACAAATCTTGTATCAACCTCAGTGAAGGCTGTGAACTAGGAACATGACAGAGACAAAATCATCCTTAGCAGTAAATGTAGACACCACAGGAGAAGATTTTATCTAAAATAAGGCTCTCTCTGAGATACTTATATCTACAAATTATATTATTGAACAGGCTAATAGAAAAATTATCTTTCAGTCTATGAAATAGACTAATAGGCTAATGGAAAAATATATTTCAGTCTATGATGCTGCGGATGGCTGTTCTTGCCCATATGAGCCTGAAACAACAAATGATGCCAATACTGATCTAAGCATTAGCACCAAATGGGAGAAAAGGAGAAGTTTGTACTTAATCTTATCATAAGATATATTCTTTGGAAAGGCAGAGGATTTCTGCTGCATCTGAAAATGTAGAATAATTACTATTTTTGTTGGTATTATGCAGAAAGAGCTTGTCCACTCCTTCCACTCACTGACACTATCGATGAGACATTTTTCTTACCTGATTAAAGCAGGCGACACATTTGCTACCATTTCCTGGAGAATTTTCCTAGCTTTTTTCTTCACTTTGTTGATAGCTTTAGGATCCGTCTGAACAAAACTGCCTGGAGTAGCTGGTTCAGAAGCTTCATCTACAATGGCCTTCTGGACTCTAGCATTAAAAAATAAAGTTTATGAGACAACCTCACAACAGAAGAGTCCAAAACACAAACAACAACTCGGAATGAGCTACATATTTACTACAGGAGTAACTTGCAAACAAAAAAAGCATCCACACTGAACTATTGTGTACTCCAAATGCATTAAACTTGATTCAGTTTTATAAGCTCTAATTTAAGAGGCAGGTGATGATTGAATAGGCTCAAAGGTGACTACATGAAACAGTACATAAACAATTCACAGGTACTAATATTAAGTGACTGCCAATTTTCTGAAATGGTTAGTAAAGTTAAAAACTCAGGGGGAACAGGTGCAGTCTTATTTTTGTTAATGTTTCTTTTTCCTGCCACAGCAATTTCACATACCTCATTACACAGATTTATGCAGTTGCTATTTTGAACATCTGGATTATTTTTGCCCTTGAATTCTCAGTTTTACCAAGTCTAACTAAATTTTATAAGGGCTATTTTCCCCCTTTAAAACATACCCAAGAGACAGTAAGTGGCTTTAACACACCCTGACTGTAGCACAACACAGTCTGCTTTACTTTTCAAAAGCAACACTATCATCTTCAGATGTGACTCAAGCTTTAAAAATTCAGAATTAAGAATGTTAATGTAGGCAGTGTGCGCCCTCTGACAAAAGTAGCCTCAAGGAGTGAGCATGCGGTTGAATTTCTTTGTGTCCAAGGAAAACTGATACCTGAACAGCTGATCAGGATCTCAAGATGCCATTTAAAATGAGGCATATAAAACAGAAAACAAGCTCCACAAAGTTAAGGCTGGGTACTCCATACTACAGCCTTTTTTCACTTTTTGCTGCACTCTCCAGGTGTAAACTCAGGGTACTCCAAAATGCTGCTTTCCTAGTATTTCTGAAATACTGACAATTTCTGATGACTCTAGTATGACTTCAGTGGGAATGACTTATATGAATTAGATAAACAGAAGTTTGAAGAGCTGTCATGTAGCAATTTATTTTTCTGTGTACTGTCTGCTGTTCCCCCACTACACACCATTAATTTAGAGACTTGTAATCCTTAAACCCTCTCTTTTACTATTCCAACAGAAATTGCAAGCTACATTCCTGAAAGTCTGTACTAAAGATATTGCATCTTCTAGTTTCTTAAATATTCTGATTTACAAAATTCGCAGTTTCTAAATTAAGGCATATTTTAATGTACTAGAAATTTTAAAAATAGTTAATTTTGTGTTATCTTACCTGCTGCTGTTCAGCACATTTTCTGTCAGATTCTTGGCAAACATACCCTTATGAACATCCCTTTCTTGCACAAAAAGGACGTAGCAAAAGCGTCTCGCAAGCCACCCTCTGTACCTACAAAAACATGAAGGGTATTTCAGTGTGATCCTCAAATATTTTGCTTCCAAAAACAATACCTTTAAATACAAGTAAAAACACAATTAAGAAGCAGAAGTAAGTAAGATTTTATAAATGGCTGTCTAAAAGCTTCCATATCTTCTAGTAAATTGCCAATATCTTCACGTTATGGATGAAACAACTGATGCATAGTACAAAACATCTGAGCCAACATCTGCACCCCTTCAACTCAGGGTCACATTGGCCTGAAAACACCCACAGAATCACAGGAACATAGCAAACAAACCAGCATATACATTTTGCCTGTCCCCTGGAACCAACTTGCCAGCTCAGCGAGGCCAAAAAAGTGATAGTGCTGATTTCCAATTTGGTGCCCCTTTCCACCAAGGAAAGTAAATGCCCAGCTAAGAGGTTTGTCAACTTCTTCAAGGAACACCAAGCCCTCTTGGGAAAGCTGCTCACGTAAGCACAGGGTAAACACTCACAAACACTTTTGAAAATATGTTTGCATTAACCATCAAAACTAAACCCACTTTTTTAGTTAGCTTTCCTTTCTTTACAGTGTTTTCAAGCACCCAGCCCTATGTGTCTTCTCCATACTTTCTCCTAGCAAAGTTTTAGCAAGAGATAACCACAAAATAATCAGTAAATCTCACTACAAATTCAAGTGTCTAGGGTAACTTACGCAGACAGTCTCTTCTTTTTTAAATAACCCTGTCCTCTACTCTCTCAGTCATACAAGCAGAAATCACCTGAGAAAATGTTATTTGAAATATCAAATATCACAGAAGATTCCTGAGACACAGAAATGGCTTACACCCCATCCCCCACAGTGGATATTCATCACTATTCCTCTCCTCACCTCCCTCATTTACTGGACCAGAGTGGACAAGCCACCACTTACACAAACCAAGCACCTAGGACCCCCAAACAGCAGAGCTGATGTGGTGGGGCAGAATTAACAGCTGGATGAAAAATTTAATTCTGGCAATTTCTAAGCCCAGAGCAGTATTATGCAGAACCCCTGTCCTGAGGTCTGCTGGTGCAATGGCTGGCTGCTGCTCCAGTGAGTGTCCCAAACCGAACTGCGGGCAACAAAGCTCACGGTGGTTTCCATGCTGGAGCCCCGCCAACGTCTCACCCGCTGTCATCACTCGAGTTACTGATCTTGGCTGTTAAACCTTCCCAACACACTTCAGTAGATATATACATGTGTTAAAAACAGCAAGGGAAGATGAGACAGAACTTTTACACTGCAAAAGGCCAAAGCCCTAGAGTGCACTGCAATTAAGATGGGTGCACATGCACAAGCCATGGGCACAGAGTGGCATGGAATGATCACACAAATTTTCACACCAGCTATTCAGGCAGTCAGAGAAAAAGACTGGTGACTCTGTTTTAATTGCTTTTTTCCTTTATCCCCTTCTATTTGGAGTTTGAGAACTTTACTGATTTTTCTAGAAAGCAAAGGCAAGGATATGCTTTGTGACAACAATATTTTTTGGTATCTATGAACATATCAGAACAGCACACAGCTATTGCAGGGATCTGTCAAGGTATGAAGGCGGCTACATTCATTTTACAACTACAACATAATGTAGTTTAATTGGAAAAATCTGTTTTCTGATCATGAAGCAATAAGTGAAAACAAAAATTATACAGAATGGACCAGTCAAGACACATTTAAAACTGGCAGTTGTACCTCAGATAAAGGCTGTCAATACAGTTACAGCATGCTGGCAGTTAAAGAGAACCCCTCTTACTTTCTAAAGCCAGGAAACTGTGACTATGTAGCCCCATGAGACATCAGAACTTCATTAAAATTGTCCATTTTCACACTATAATGACACTATATTTCTCACTATTCTGAGATGCATTTATTTCAGAATAATTCATTAAGCCATATTTTTTTTCTCCTCATATTTCTAATTCAAATAACTTTGACCATTCAAAACCATTCAAGCATTAGACTTTTGAAACTGATTTTTTAAAAGTTAAACAGTATTTCTGTTATTTTTCTGTATTCTAAACTACAAGCTGAACTCTTAAAAACCCATAATTAATACAAATTTAATAAAGAACAGCTTCTAACATTAGCTTTCTCCCTCTCAAGCACACACAATGCTGCCTTTCTTTCACTCAGACACTTTGGCTCATTTCTTTCAGGCTGCTGGCCTCTCTTTGTTTGCTCTGACTCTACAACAAACACTGCAGGAACTACTTATGCTAATGATTACTGTAAGAAAAACTTAGCAAGCATTATTAACTTTCCAAAGAACAGAATATTTTTGTGCAATTCCAGTAGCTTCATCCCACAACACAAGATATGATTCTGACAGCACAAAGACACATCTTCATTTTTTAGATTATTTTTCATTTATACCACACTTTTCAGAAGCTGCACTCTGCCACTGAGGCAGAGAAGAGACAAGACATATTCAGGTTAATTGCCATAAGTGGTAATAGTCAACACCTAGATTGTGAGCCAGATCTGCTCAGTAAATTAAAGGGCAGCCTGAAGTCATTCTGCATAAGGGAATAAATCGGGTGCCCTCAATATTATGCTACAGACGCTGCAATTTGCATGAAAGGAGAAAGATTTTTTTTTTGTGAAAAAATTCTGAGTTTTTTGTGAAACAGGTTTGGCCCCTACACTCCTTGTCTATAACCCCAAAGGACTTTGCCCAGTTCCCAAATACACACAGCCAGATTTAACAAGCATGTTACTGAAGTCAGCACCAAATCTCCGCATTTTAGGACCACAATATATATCAACTCAGTCTAGATCATAATAAAGATTTCTCTGTCATAAAATCAGAGCACATTGAATTTTAAAAGCAAAAGAAACACTTGCTACAATACCTGGTATGTGTTTCATTGATATATATGACATTACGTAGACCCAAAGAAGGAATACTAGAATTGAAGAAGTTATCCTGTAAAACCAAGGAAAAAAAAATTGATGGATTATTTCATTACACAAAAATAGCTTTGTCTGTTACATTCATCATAATATTTAAGATAATGCAATGTTTTTCATTTGTCCTGTAATCAAAGCCAAAACCAGAGAAGTGTTGAACCTGCCTATACAGTACACAAACTTCTAAAATGAAAATAGAAATTCTAATCACTATTCCCAAGTCCAATACTCTCACAGCATTCTCTAGGCTTTACTGTGTGGTTGCACTGGTTACGCTCTTCAAGCCACAACATTTCAGCAGATTCTCATGTAATATAAAGCAGGACTTGTCATAATACAGAATTCACCTTTTCTTTATTAAGCCACACTGGGCATTAGTGTAACCACGAGCATTTGATGCTCAGTCTATAGCATCCGATTTGCCAGCAGAACAAGCATCATGTAACAACAGCCCAAGGGTCAGGATATCCATCTATGGTTAGGTGGCAAATCTCCACATTCCTGCTCTGCCTGAACAACAAACTCAGTCCAGCCTTGTAGAGCCTTGTTACAGACTCCACATGCCAAGGTATTAACTGGGCTGAGTTTAGGAGCACTTTCACAACAAATATTCCTCAGCAGGAAGACTTAAATTCTACTCTTCCATAGTCAATGTGAATACCTTGACTAAGATGCTGATTTCTTTCTACCTAAATGATATATATTTATAAAACTGGTACCTTGCCAGCAGTGAACTACAGCTAAAACTACTGGAACTGTGCATGTCAAAGAAGACAAAAAAAAGACAGCAAAGGAGAAAGATGGTCACCAGGAAAAGCAGAGCTGCAAAACAACCTCACCACCAATTCTGCAATGGGAGTAAGAGTCATCTGTTTGTATTTTGTTTAGGACACACCATTTGCCACAAAATTTAAATATATGACTGTCCTATGTTATTTGCAAATCAGGTAGAAATTATGTGCTACAGTGAAAGCAGAGTCTTCTGTTCCCTGCTACAGCACAAGTGTGCTGTACAATAAACCAATTGTTGCTCTAAGGTCTTAAGATGTTAAGCTAATTTCTGGTGATTTTTTGTGGATCTTATAAGCTGATGACATGTTCTGATAAAGAGAAGCAAAATTACTTTTTCTTGGTCTCCCAAACAATCAGCAACAAAGTTAAGTACCACTGAATGCCAGTCTATACCTGCCTATACCAGTGCTCTAAGTGTCAGGTTAAACCTCACTATGAAACTCATCCTCCAGCAGTACTGTCATACTTTAGCTTTTCCTTATTTAACTCCTCTCCAATCCGGTGTCAGGCAGAGCATGTGGTTCTGTGAAACCAACTGAGCCAATACAGGATCTCCCTGCTGGCACAGAGAAGAAGCCCAGCTCCCACCACCACATCCTGGCCTTTCCTGCTTACCTCTATGCCTTACCTCTTAACTTAGAGCACCTCTAGCATTCATTACACCCTTTAATGTTCCAACTTCATGCAGACAAGACAAAAAGCTAAGACAGACTAAATGAATAAAGCAGGTAGTTTTCTGCTTGGTTCGTGAACTTGATCAGCACTCAAGAGAGCAGGAAGGAAAACAAGAGGGAGAAGCAAGACTTTCCACTCTCAGCATTGGCAAGTCGTTAGTATGGTCAGCACACTTAAAGAAATTTGCCTCATTTATTTATTTTTCTTAAGAAAAAAAATGGAAAAGGCAGCTCCAAAAAAGCATTTGGAATCTAATGAGATGCTTATCTTTGTTACTGTCTGTGCAAGGATGGTATTTTTTCCTTATAGCAGAAGGCAACAAAGGGCTTAAAAGGTCATGCTCCTTTCTTAACTGGGATCTCAGTATAGTTAATGAGTCTGTTATTAAATGGACAAAATACAGAACAATATTTTTATTTTTAAAGCATAATTCCCAGTTTGAGAGGACCAGCCTAATTATTAACAGACTAATTACTAAATGTATAAAGCCCTAAGATGAGGATTCATACACACCTTTTTGTAAGTCAAAACACTTGACTTGTCTGCTTGAAGTAGTCTCAGTTTATCTAATTGTTTGTCTTGTTGCTCATATCATACACAGCCTTCACAGTACATTTGGATTTCTATACCACATTTGTATATCATTGCTGCAATTTTCTGATGTGGCAGAGAAACAGAGAGTAATAACTTCTCTCTGGTCAAAGAGGGAAGCAAATTTTCCCTCTAGCCCAGCCAATGAAGGTGTAACTAAATGCAACCTAAAGCCCAGGGTGCACACATAGCAAATTACATGATGAACTGGTTGCAAACTGTATTGTGCCATTTATCAGCATTTTGCATCCTGAGCTTACAGAAAGCCTGCCCAATGCCTTTCAATAAAGTTCACATTTTAAATCAGCTTGCGCAACCTCTCTAGAGCCACCATCCTGACACTGTTCCCAGCAGACAAATATCCCCACTATCGCAACTGGCAGTCCTTGTTTCCAGTCTGGGCAGAGAGGCAAGGAATCAGCCAGGTGTAGAAAACGAACTTGTTCTTCCAAGTACAGGACTCAGCAAGTTGGAAAGGAAGCATACTGCTTAGCTTCCAAACTGTATTTATTCTGTGGATAGAGAATTAAAGTGTCCTAAAAGCAAACTTTCACACTTTTATATGCTCCAAATTCCCATTATTAATTTAACACACCAGATAATTTTGCTATCCCATTTCCTAGTAATAATTCTGAGGAGCTGGAGAGTTTTGTGCAAGGAGTCTGCACTGAGAGGTGGGAGACTAAGCATCAAAACAGGTGTGTACCATCCTTTAATTCCACAACAAATGAAATGTAACCACAAACAACAGTGAAAAACTATAGCACTTAATGAAGTAAAAAACATTGTGACCTTAATTCTGAAAGTAAGGAAACTACTGCAACTTCATTACACTGCAACTATGCATTATTGTCAAACATAATCCATTCCATAATCTTCTTACCCGGCTCTGAGGAGTGCATACATAGCAACATCGTCCCACAAACGGCCTTTTCCTGCTCAGCAGAGCCTCCTTCCATCTTAAAGTGGCAGATCGGAACAGAGTGGGACGAGAGTTACACTCTCCCTGCAGAACAAAACACCACTGTGTAAATATGCAGAAATATGTGTTCTGCTGTGTATGGGAAAGCTTGGAGGAAGAGGAGCTGCCAGACACACACAAAAAATTACCCCTCAATTACGTAAAGCACAATTTTTTCCAACATTTTTCTAAAATTTAAAGAAATAAAAGCAAAATCTCAGTGTTGTATTTATGTAAGCACTGCTGCATGGGACACACAAAATTTTAAAAGGAATGATAACTGTAATTAGAAAACACAAAAGAAACTGCTGAGAAAATTGAAAGAGATTAACAGTATACCACATTCTCAATAATGTAAAGGTGCTTGCAATATGAACAAGGTATTTTAAAATTCAACTGAATATCACCCTGTAAAACTGCAAGAAGACTCAGTGTATCCAAACTATTAACTCCAGGGACTCTGTAGGCACTTTCAGCAGTTTCATGCAGAGTGATATGAAAAAGGAACCCCTGTGCCTTCTCCAAAGTTACACTGTCTATCTGAAGATTACAGAACAAAAAAATGCAAAAATTGTAGTTAAATATATTTTCAAAGACCTTGATTATTTACATTAAAGTCTACCGAATTATTGCTTGCCTGAGAATGAGAACTGAGTTGCCATTTTTAAACCACATATTTTATTGAGAAGAAACTTACTTCCAGTATTAAAAGAGAAGTTACAGAAACAAACCAAACCCAAAATGTTGCTTAAAATAGAACTTTTAAGTGGCAGAGCAGCAGGATAGAACCAAGACTGGAAGACACAAATACAGATCACCACATACTCAGCCCAGTGAGAAACTCCCAAAATGTCAAAAGCCATGCTGAAGATGCTTAAAAACTAAACAGTGCATGTATCACATTTGGCAAGTAGCACAAACAGCAAATATTCCAAGGCTAACTCTTCCATCTGAAATAAACAAGTATCAAGATGCTAAGCCTGCCATAATCCCTCCTCTACCACCTCCTTTAATGCTAACTCCAAACAAACTTTGTAACAATGCCATCTTCCTTCTGCTTGCCTCCAACCCCTGATGCACGTCTCCAGCATTTTCTTACAAAACCTCTTTTCTATCTCTTGTGACTTGCCTGCCCTTATTCCACTTTCTCACAGATCTCTTGGTTACTGCAGCTTGCTGTTCCATGGAACTTAGATCTAGCTAGATAGAAATCCCAGCTGCCAAGACATCTGCCCTTTCCCTCAACTCTGACCATGTTTCCAATTCTTCTCCAGTATCAAGTTCAAGCTCCTCCTCTCCACAGGTCCTCCTGACCTATGCTGCTAAACTATCTACCACCACCCAAGTCCCCATGTGGCTCTTTTGGCTCCACCCAGACCACTCTGCTCACCGCCTCCTTTGTCCCCTCCAAATCCCAAGACTCACTCAATGGAGGACACAGACTTTTAATAGGCTCCTTATTTATATCCACCAATTTTTTTCTGCCTCCTGGACTGCACTCCAGCTCCAGCTTCAATGCTTATATGACTGCAACTTCAGCATCAAGCTCCTTTTCACGTGTACACTTCAAACCACAACACCCAGAAGAGCAACAAGCTTTCCATTTGACTTTCTATTTGACTTTGGCTACTCCAGAATGGGATTCTGTACATTTACTGCTACATCACACCAGACGACTGTAAGACTATCAATAGAGTTTGACAGGATTTTTCTTTTCTAGCAACATTATTCTTTGGCACAGAATTGAACTGTTGGTTCCTCCTCATGTTTCAAGTTAAATTAAAACCAAACTGTATCATGCATGACAGACATAATTCCTTATCTTCACTCTTCATAACAATAAAAAGTCCACCTTCAACTTGAAGAAATAGTAAGATAAATAGGGCCAGTAACATTCCCAATTTTTACTTACCCACTCTTCAGTTGAATGCTTACATCTACTGATGCTGCAGTCTGCTGAGGTGGACAAATAGGAAACATCTATTGTTCCAAGGGACAAAGCAGTTTCATCCATGACACAGAAATGGAACTGAAGATCACAAACTGTAAAATAATATGTGCATATATATATTCTTTTTATCTTCATATATATATATATTCATATAGTAATTAGTATATTCATGTATTTATATGCATGCAGAGAAACACACACCTAATTTCAGTGATGGGCATCTTGCAATAAATTAGCAAACTGGTATTTTTTCACCCTTCAGTAAAAGTTCAGTTCCAAAGATGCTTCCTTGCAGCTAGAAATCGGCATGATTTTAATATGCTAAAAACCCCAGCACATTTGACTTCCAAAAACGCAGCACACCAACCAGCTTCCTGCATGCTTTTCTCTCCATGCTCTTCTTCCCATAACAGGTCACTATAGTCCCCTTGTAATTTTCCACTGTTCTTTACTGCATGGTTTAAACCCTGAAGCCATAAGGATACGCATGTCAGACACTTTCATTAGTTTACTATTCTCTTGCACTCTGACCTTGCTGTTTCATAATTTGCTTCTCAAGGACACCTATGATCTACAAAACTATCATTAATGTTCTCACCTAATCCTATCACAGAGTATATTTGATGTGTCTGGTCTAGCTGTAGTCAAACCAGTTTGCAAACTCCTCAGGAAGAAGGAGTGCTCTACAAAAAAGCACATCTCTAAATGTGAACACACTGCTGACATGTGACATTTCAGTTTTGTGGGATTAAAGAGCAATAAGGAAATCTTAACCCGATTAATTATTTTGAAACTGAAGTTTTGTAGCTCAAATAATGAGCATAGTAAATAATTCTCCCTTGGCCAAAGAAAAAAGGAACAGCAAACATACTAAAATAACTTAGTGTTATACAGTGTATTTTCAAAAGACTACAAATTAAACTGGTTTGTTATTGAGAGCCACTGAAATAGGAATCCCAGCATTTTCACCAACAGAAACTGTAAAGAGGCAATACCTCCTCTTCTGTCTGTCACTGCAAAGAAACTTATATCATGGCCAAGCTGTGGGCCATCAGGAATGAGATTGTTCCCACACAGATTGCTAAACTGACATCTGCAACAGCAAGATCTAAAACTTTAGTCCAACCTTTTTGCCTTTCCTAGTGGCCTCCCCAAGTTGCCACAAACCCATCCCGTAGTAAGTGCACACAGAGAGCTTCCACTAATAAGTGGAGTCCCAGCCAGTAGAACCATGCAGACCATGCATATCCTTGTACAGCACAAGTACCTAAGTCATCCCTTTATCTTTGCTGGCTGTTACATTCAATACGCCTTTTATTTAAATTAGTTCTCGGGCAAATTACTATCCAACCCTCCCAATAAATACAAAAAAATGCCTAGAAACCTCAAACGCTGGAATCGAAATGCGTCCCGCTCAAGGTGACCTTGGCTGCACCGGTATACACAAAAGATGAACTTCAAAAAATACGCAATTAGAAGCCCGTTGGAGCAGCAGCAGCAGCCGCCGCATACCTACCTGTGAGCCAACCCGCCCCCCGAGCGCCCGCTCCCCGCTGCGGCGCTGGCGCTGTTCACCTGCCGGCCACCGCCATCCCCGCGGGCTCCAGCAGCGCTCCGGGCTCACCAGGGCTCCCTCGGCAGCGCTCCGGGCTGCAGCCCCGCCGCTCACCAGACCTGCTATAAATAAAACCGCGGCGCTCAGCGCGGCGGGGGAGCGCAGCGCCCCGGGCACCGCCGCTGCCAAGGGGCCGCCCCGCGCCTCCCCGGCCGCCGCGAGGGGCGGGCGCCGGCCGCGGGCAGCCGCCAGCACCGGCCCGCGGAGCCCCGCGGGGGCGGCCGAGGCTCCCCTCGCCCACCTGGCCCCGCGCCCGCCGCCCGGCCCGCGCCGCCCCTCAGCCGGCCCGCACCGCCGCTCCGCTGCTGCCGCCGCCGCTGCCGCTGCCGCCGCTCCGCCGGCTGCTCCGCGCTGCTCCGCGCTGCCCCGGCCGCGCCGCGCCGCCCCTCCCGCCCCTCCCGCCACGCGGCAGCCGCTGCGCTGCCCCGCCCCGCCGCCGGGGGCAGCACCGCCCGCGCGGCCCGGCCCGCGCCGCCTCCGGCCGCCGCCCGGCCCCTGCGCGCCGGCCCCTGCGCGCCGCCCCCTCCGCTCCGAACCGCTCCGCTCCGCTCCCCTCCGCTCCGAACCGCGCCGCTCCGCACCGCCGGCCCCGGGCCCGCGCTCACCGCCGGCTCCGCTGCTGCCCCAGCCCTCCCGCCGGCGCCGCGCCTGACGCGACTTCCTGAGCGCCCGGCCCGCAGCGCGGCCCTGCCCGGCCCCGGGCCCTGCCGCTGCCCTCCGCCCTCACAGCCCTCGCACCACCGCCGTGCCCAGCCCTGCCCGCGGCCGCTCCGGCCGCCCCGGCCCTGGTGCAGCCGCCGCACGGTTCAACAGCCGCTTCCTCCGCCCCCCTCCCAGCCCAGAGAGAGCAGCGACTCACGGCTGTTTAGCTCTCAAATCTCAGCTACTGAGCAGGAAAACGCTGGACAAGTGATGTGAAGTTGTGTTTAAATGGGTTTGCAGCGATTCAGAGTTGCCGCTGAGAGCAGTCGCGGAAATTTCGGGACAGGTATCGATCTGCCTGCCCGGCCTTGCAGCAGTGCCAGTTTGCCTTTTACTGAGCGCAAAAGTAAATGTTGATTGAGATTGCTGCATGTAACCAGACAAGGGCGACAGTATTTTTTGGCTTTGGCATTCCTGGGCTATTTAAAGGGAGTTTCTCTGTGGCTTGAGTTACAGCCCAGCAGGAAGGCTCGTGCCTACATTTCTTTGAATGTCCAAATCACAGCAGTGCAATACAGGAATCAAGTGACAAAAGATACCGTTTATACTAATGCAGATACTCTACTTACATATTTAAGTAGCACAAGATGTTAGTTTTCCCCTTAAGGTTTTGTTTTGAAATTATTACAAATGAGAATTGTAAGAATTAGAACTGCCTTTCACACGTGAAAGAAAATGCCTAAGATGCGATAGAGATCTAACTGCTGCATGCACAGAACTGCCCTAGTTCCCACAACTGAGTGCCTCCAGGGAATACCACTGGAGTATTAGAGCTGATAGTTTACCAAGAGCATTCTGCAGTTTGTGGGTCAGAAGGGATTTTGAGTCCGAATTTTCCTCCTTTAGCAAGGAAAAATACTTTTTTTCTGTTGCAATATGGATGTTGGAATAAAAGACACCTACTTTTCAAATTAAAAAACACAGTAAGATA
Source organism: Anomalospiza imberbis (assembly GCF_031753505.1). Classification (NCBI taxonomy): domain Eukaryota; kingdom Metazoa; phylum Chordata; class Aves; order Passeriformes; family Viduidae; genus Anomalospiza; species Anomalospiza imberbis. Next base: position 26,439,352 of record NC_089688.1, read on the forward strand.
TGAGCTAGAAATGTACAACTATGAAATGTACAAATATGAAATTTACAACTCATATAAAGTTTGTATTTCTGGGCAATAAGCAGTCCAGCATTTGTGTCTTTGATCTGGTGACCAGCAGCAGGGCCACATCCCACACTCAGGGTTGCGTGGTATTTGACCCAGGGCTGTTGGAAGCATCGAAAGGGGAAGCTCTGAGCTCTGCTCAGTAAAGTGAAATCCAGTGTTACATCCTGTGTTTTTGTAACTCTCTTTGTATAAAGAGAAGCAAAGTCCACAGAAGCAAAGTCCCAATAAAATGCTGCAGCCCACATTCTGATCATTGCTTCCAGCGTGAGTCTATGTGCAATGAGGGGAGTCAGAATTTGAATCATCTTAGAAATGGCATCGGAGGAGATGATTCAAGAGCTGGATTGCATGAAAACTGAATATAACAGAGATGGCAATGAACACTTATATATCGACTCTAGGAAAATGCAGGAAACATAAGGCCTGTAAAATTCTTACTGATGTTGAATAATTTAATTGTTTCACTGCATTTGTGTTGTTATTTGGGAGCTTCTTCGTAGGTACTTTATAAAAGACCCTCAATACTGCTTATACACAACCTTCTCCAGGTGTGGAATCACACTGATTCTTTTCCCTTTCCACTCATAAAAATAGGGGATCAGTGATGGGAATTGTTTTCAGTGTGCTATGGTGTAACTCAGAGCAACCTCTCAACCACTGAGTGTAAAGCCAGCTTGTCTGCTCTGCTTTCCCTCTATAAAAGATGAACTATAGTATATTTAAAACCGAACATGGAGCTTTTGGCATGTTTTTTCATTGTACACTTTTACACTGGTATATTTTTTCTAGTTGCAAAAGAGTTATTACTGTGATATAAGTAACACAAAAATCAGAAGAAAACCCTCAATGGCTTTGTCGTAATTTTGTGCAGTCTCTAGAGTCTGATTTTAGTATCATTTATGAGAAAACTGCTTAGGCTCTTCTTTAGACTGTTTTGAAAAGGATAGTAAATAGATACAGTGTTTTACTTAAACATAGTGATTCTGTGTAATAATGAAAGAATGTTTCTTGTATGATTGTAGAGCAATTTTCCCATTTTTCTAACCTTAAAAAATTCTTGGCTTATTGTAAAATAAATCCAGAGATAATTTCATCACTCATTTGAAAAGGATCCTGAATTAGTCTAATGGGAATTGCAGCTTAGCAAGATCTTTTTACACTTGTATAAATCCTCAGGCTTAGTAGTAAAATCTCATTTCAGTATTGAAAGCTTAATGGTGATGTTGTGTTGCCATGGAATCAAGCAAATGGGAAAAATTTTGGAATGCTCCGAAGAAACAGACTTTCAGAGCTGCATGTGCTCCAAAAAGCCCAAATACTGCTGGGTTTTCTCTTCCAGAAAAGGGAGATTCTATCCTGCTTCCATTGAAACCAATGGGAGGCTTGCCACTGATCTCAGTAGGAGCAGGAGCATGCCTGAGTTTTGCAATCCTTCTTTTTAAAGTCCTTAAACTGAAGTGTTTGCCGTGCCAATGAGTCCAGGGAGGTGATTTGCATATGATGGCAAATGAGCCCTGGCTTTGTGTGAATAAGCTGCTGACCACATTCGTGCATAGCAGCCTGCAGAGGAGAAAGAGCTGGCAGGACTCTTTTTTCCTAAAATAATGATTAGTCCTTCCTATGTTTAAATTCCTCATGAAGCTTCCAGCCGAGTTCAACAAAGTACCTGTTTGCTGGACAATTCTGTGCAGAGGAGGAGGGAGCAGGGACAAGGGGACTTGTTTTTACATCGACTCTACGCTGGGTCTGTTCTCTGAGCTCATTTTCAGCGATTCCCATGATGTCACTTTTAGTAATGGAGACATGTTTACAAAGGAGTACTCAGCATCCTCTTTAAAAAGAAACTTTCAACTTGGGGAGCATTACAAAAGTTAGGAAACCGAAAACTGTGTGAGGAGGGAGTAAAGGTCCAGACAAAGGTTCTTTGTTTGCAGTGACCGAACTTGACCTCACATGACTATGAACAATAATGAATATGCAGTTTGGCAGTGGCAGAACTCAGTGTCAGCAGTATTGCCTTTGGTATACAATATATTAAGAGCATCTGAGAGTGGCAAGTGGCCACAAAATGAGCTGATAAGATTGTATGTAAAAATGGTTCGGGTATACTTTATATCTCCTTTCAAGACAAATGATTTTTTTCTTTTCTATTTCATCCCCCTTATCTTGAGAACAAATACAAAATTCATTAGTACAGTGACTCTCTCCTATGAAATATATTGTATTTCTGTAATTTTGAAAAGATAAGGGCATTTTAGCCCAAGCTGCTTCTAGCTTTTCCCTTGAGCTTGTTACTCACGTTACAAAAAAGGCTTTTGTTCTAACAGAAAGATCCAGTATAACTAACTGGGTTAAAACCAGTATAACTAACTTTTACACTTCCAAACTTAGCACCATTTTTCTATCAAGAAATTACACACATGCTTGCGTTTTGTACAAATCAGAAAATCCTAACTCTCCAAAGGGATTTCCCAGCATTTTAAATGTAGCAATGCAGAATGGCAGAATTTGGAACAAGATTCTCCCACAGTCGTGCCTTGAGCAATTATCTGCCATAACAATGCAGGCTTCCCCCTGCCTGCTGTGAGCAAGGGGGATGTGTTATAAGGGTGGTTACACTTTTTCACTTTTGTTTCTTGAGGGTATTTGCAAAGCTGACATTTTATCCAAGAGCTGATTTTATGTAAAAAACAACAGATGAAGCAACTAATTTACTGCATATAGGCCCTAAATACTGTTGGATATTCCAAATTATTATCCACTTGTAAATCATTAAAAATTGGTATGTGTGGGGGACTCTGGTGTTTAAAGGATACATTGCATTTGCAGGTACTTCAAGTTTCACTAATAACTTTATTGCCAAGCCAAATAAATTTGTACTTGTCAATTTCTCTGCAAAAAGCAGACTTTCTTCTCATCTAGTTCTGTCTCCAGGAATCCAGAACTGCTTTCTACCCTTCCAAAACCAAGGAATATAATAAAAATAGAGAAATCTAAGAGCTAAGGGCAGTATGGGCCATTTTGAAAAAAATGGCATCTCATAGAAATATCACAAAATCATGATCTTATCAAATTTGCTGTGACTTATCCTTGTGTCACAGAACTGTGAATTTTTCTAGAATAGCACAACCCCAAATTAATATGAGGTTCTAGGCAAGTGTTTCATCAGTATCTCAAAAGGAAGCACTTTTCACTGCTCAGGTTTGCTCTATTGTGCAGCTGTTGGTTTTAGAAGGACTTGTCACACCTTGTAAAGTACTTGTAAGTAGATATTAGAAGTTGGGATCACAGACAGCTCTTTCAACAACAGTGCACAAGAGGCTTTGCAACAGATTGTGTGACCCAGGTGTTGATCACATAATATCCCACCCCTCCCCTCATTTTCAGGTATTTGGGACCACAATCAAGGCACTGCTGGGGGGACACTGAAAGAGTCTTAATGTTTTTGCAGTGAAAGACATAAGACCTGATGGGACATTTCTACAGAATTTTGGAGACATCTTCTGAAACAACTTGGGAGAGTTATGAAAGTGTCTGGGCATCAATTCTGCTCTGATGCAATGGTCCTGATGCAGTCTGCCATATATTCCAATGAAAGCTTTACACTTCCAATCCCTTATGTGATTATCTCATATAGATGAACAGAGAGACACCTACAAAGGGCAACACTCCCTGCTCCCCAGTTTATCCAAGCAAACAAAACAGATTTGCTGATTTTGGCTTAGCAAAAAGCACAAAGGAACTAAAAATCCCCGTAGATGTCTAGATATATTTCCTTTGTGTGAGTCAGTCGCATTAAAAAATAGAAGCTCTCCAGGCTTTAGTTTACCATAGATATACATAACTAATTTTGTGTGACTGATATTTTATCTATGAACACAATCAACAAAAAGTAAACTATAAATGTTGTCTCAGCACAACAAAATTAACTGAGAACCCTGACAAAAATCATTCTTTTGCTTTTGGCCTTCTCTCTGCACTAATCTGCCTACACCAATTGTTACATTCCAATTCTGACACTCAAATCATGTTCAGCAATTTTCCCACAGTGTGTTTCCCAAACAAAGGCATTTTTCCCACTCCCACTTATGTGTCTCTTGCATCTGGGAACTGCGGAAAAATGTCCTTAAGTCCTAAGATCCAGCCAACCACTGAACTTGTATTACAGTGATAGGTTTCAAAAACTGTGGGTAATCATTTGACCAAAACTATACCAACTGACCCAGCAAAAGTATACTTTTTCAGTTACTAAATTACAGATATTCAACTCACATCATGATAAAATCTTACACAGTTTTTTTTTTCACTGTTTGAAGCATAACCTAATACTTTCCTAAGTACGTTATGCCTTCATGAGAACAGGAATCTTTTTATTTGTATACCCTAAACTCTTAAATTGCCTAGTTATTGCAGGATATTCACCTGAAGTGGCAGAGGCCTTGAAAAGGGTATAATCTCTTTCTAGAAGATGATGTCTTTACAGGTCCTATCTTTCCCCTTTATAAAACAACAGAACATATTACTAACTTGGTATTGCACACATGACCAGCCACTACTCAAGGAAAATTACATGGGTCACAGCATGACAGGCTGGATGCATAAAGCTGCTTGTGGACTAAGTTGCCCCACATCTCTTTCAGATTTAGGATAATGAAGGGTCATACATGCCGACTTTATTCTTACTACACTTTCCCCTTTCCTAATTTCCACAGGATGAATAAAGCAAGAGTGGTTTCTGGAGGGTTCTGGTTTATTTTACCTAGAAAGAGAGACTAAATATTTCCAGAAGCAAAGTACCCCAGGCTGTAGGACAGGGATGTTTTGAGCCAGGTCTTTTGAGGGAAGAAGTGACTGGTGCCTTTGTCATCAACTTAATGTCATCAACTTAACCTGAGGTACAAGTGAAGATTATATCAGATTTTGGCTTTAAAAGCCCTGTCTTTCAGAGACACTAAGTTACAAAGAAAAAACATTTCATCCAGCATAAAAAAAGTGAGCAAAATTGAGCACCTGTTTAGCAGCATCATTTACTGAAAGCATCACAGCAGTTCAGGTAAACTAGAATTGGTGTTAACAGGCAATAAAACTCAGGCTGACAGACAAGAAGAGGAGCCTCCTGAAGCCACAGTGTCTTATTTCTTCTGAGGAAAAAGATTAGCAAACTGCAGATAACCACCTCTGCATTTTGCGACTGAACTTTTTAATTAATGGTATGGCTTGACTATACTGGTATAATTGAATCATAGAATCTTAAGGGTTAGGAAGGAACCTTAAAGGTTATCTAGTCCCAAGAACCCCTACCATGGGCAGGGACATGTCCCAGTAGAGCAAATTGCTCAAGGCCTTATCCAACCTGGCCTTGAACACTTCCAGGATTGGGGCAACCAAAACCTCCCTTGGCATCCTGTTCCAGTATCTCACTACCCTCCCAGTGAAGAACTTTTTCCTAATATCTAGCCAAAGTTTCCCCTCTATCAGTTTGTAAATATGATAATGATAATAATAACAATAATAATAAGTGAAAAATGTTATCTTTATATTATGAAATACAAAAAGTAATGAGCAGACCACTGCACTTTGAATGTGCATTCAGAAATCTGCATTAGTGGTCAAAATATACTGGGCATGCATTTGCCTATGGCTCTTCCTTGCAAAAAGTTTTCTTCTCATCCTGAGCTACTGCAGTGTCTCTGAGATTAAACTGAGCTTCCCCAGTCAGCTAGGTTGTGTTTCACCACCAGCTTTTTTCACAAAAGAACTTTCTGTGCATTTTCACCTGTGACATTGCTCAGATACATTTTTGTGAATAGGTAGTATTTAGTATTTCTTACATGACGTGTGCTTAGAACGTGCTAAATAAGTTAATGCATAAAAAATACTTGGGAAGCACCAGCCAGATCGGAAACTGGAGAAGGCTCCTGTGCACTTAACAAGTTATTTCTGGAAGAGTCTTTCAAGAGAAGTATGTTGCAAATATCAGCCCCAGGTCCAACCTACATTATGGCATCATCTGACATTTTTGACCATTCCTCATTCAGTTTCAGCTCTTCTGGTAGATCATTATTATGTATGGACCAGGAGGTACCATCAGTAATCCCAGACAGTATGATGAAACATGAAGTGAAATTTCATATCTTGTTTATTCAAGCAATACCTACTACTAAAAATAACTTTGTTACTATATTTTAACTAATATTTCAAGGACTGGCATAGATACCTTATCTGCTTCTGATCAGCCCTCAAAATAAGAGCCAATATATTTTGAAATATTATTTATTTTCTAATCTAGGCATTTTAAAATCTTGTAAAAAGGCAGATATGGAGAAAAAGTCATCCATGTCTGTACTTAGAATATTTGGAAGCAGAACAATGCAAAATTAAAGAGCCTGTGTGCCATTTTGCAGCTTTGTGGTCATTAGCTTGATCTACTGTGTCTTTGCTTCTCTGCTTTTTCTATTCCTCTGGGGACCCCTATGTAGATGTTTCCTGACCATAGATATATGTGATATCCCTGTGGTCAGTTAATATTCAGGATTTTAAGAGGCTGCATGCAAAGTAAGGAGTGCATTTTCAGAGGACCACACTAGAAAATACATTGTGGTGGAGCCCTCCAGTGAAGAAGTGCCTTAAATGTAACTTGTGTTTGCTATGGGAATTCAAATGAATAATTTAGAAAGGTGTTAAATTAAGGATAGAGAAGGAAAGGAGGTAATATTACAGCTAAAACATTTTAAATTCCAACTGTGTCTACAATCCTTCTGATTTAAACTTTCATTTTTGCTAAACTGAGATTCCTTTTCTCATCTCCATTCTCTTACATTAATTCCATTTTACACTACATTCTGTATTTAGTGCAGTACCCAAGATATCTTTAGAGTCTTTTTCCTTAGTACAGGTCCCGACTTAGCCTAATTAAAATTAAACACAAGAAAATGGGCTAAAACAGTGAACTTAGTATAAAACAAATTTAAAACTCCCTCTTTTGAATGTTGTATGAACGTTGTATGTCTTCTGATCTCTTCTCTATCTACATGTGATTTGTATTTCAGGTCACACAGCCTGAGATCCTTGGGTTAAAATCATAGCATGGCAAAAACCAATAGCAAATCTCCCCCCCTGACCAGGAAAGCTGCATCGCAGTGGTGTATGGCACAAATATCACAAAACTTATATACTCTATTACAGGACAACCACAGGCGCTTTCTGAGCCCTACTTGAGCTTATACTCCACATTTCTGTATTAACCAAACATGTAACTTACGCAGGGAGCACTTAATTAATGTAAAATTAATTCAGCCGAGAGTAACCTTTGAAAGCACGCTCCCACTATCAGCTGTGCTTTGTGCAGGACACCTCACAGAGCTGCAATCTATGCATCCTTACGTAACAGGCATTAAGAAGCAGTTACACAACTTAATGCAAACACCACCGGCAGATGAAAATCCATGGCACACACAGGATCTTGAGTAATCGTCAAAGCAGTGCCAGAAAGTAAATTCTACCTGCAGAACACAGTTTTTTATGTTGAATCCATTTCCTGGGATGCTTTATAGTTCTCTTGCTGGTAGCCTTAATAGTCTGCCACAAAGTGGATTTTCATTGTCAAGTTTTTTTTTCCTTCAAAACTTGTTAATACAAACTTTGACCAATGCTGCCAGGGAATGTGTGTGCAATTCAACTCATATCTTTACTGACTGCAATAATAAACTTTTGGTCTAAAACAAACAGTTCATTAGCAAACAGATACATTTTTGCACTGAGGTTACTTGGGCCTCTCTCCACCTGTCATCCCATTTTTCACTCACTGTTCACTTAGAGTTTGATGTCTGAGTATGTCTTCATGATGCCAGGGCACTGCAACTTTCTCAAATTCAGTACAGCGGTAGAACATACTCCATTTTTTTAGTGCACCAAGTTTACTAATGTCCTTTAATTAAAACTGTTAATTCAGGCAATACTTTAACCTCAGAGGTTAATTTAGGTTACAGGGTGTGCCTAGAGTCAGGCAGTTGTGGCTATCCACACCTCTGTTCTAAACTGAAGAAATGGTATCTGTTATCTTTGCACTACCTTCAGAAGATTTTCTAAAGTTGATGTAATTTCTTGATAAATAGGTTTCATTTTTAATGAAAGGAGCATTCCAAGCCCCACTTTAGATACTTCATAGTGCAGAAGTGGAAGTGCTATACAAAGTATTATATGGGATAGACTCTTGTCCCTTTTACATCAGTATAGATTGGGATGGCTCCAGATTTCCACTGGTATAACAAAGCAGATTTTTTTTTCCCCAGCCAAGAGGAACAGGGATGGCAAGACATAACTATGTGGTCAGAAATTCTATGTGGAAGATGAGTAGTTTATCACAGTTTAACTAGGTGACATCTTCCAAAAACACTCAAGCATTTAAAACACCATCAGGCCTCAGATAAGACACAGGTGATGCTTTTTAGTCTAAGGCATTGCTTGCTTCCTTGACTGATGTGTTCATAGTGGATAAAGAGGTGATGTTTTTGAATCAAATATATTTAAACTGAAATAAAATAATAATACTGAATAACTAAGGCAGACAGGATTGGACTGCATTAAGGGGGATAGGAGTGCTGAAAGAAGTTTGGGGTTTACCTTTTTCACAGCCTGATAAAAATCCACCCATCCAACTTTTCTTCTAACCCACCAGTTCATTTGCCCTGTCAAGTATACTGTTTTAGTCTTCCATCTCTCCAAACACAGTCATTTGGAAATGCTGAACTAAATACATTCAGTCCCTGAAAAGCCTATCCAACAAACCCAAAGACCAGGTTTAAGAGTCACCTGAAGACCTGAGCCTTCCTTGTTCACCTTTTCCATATTATTCCCACCTCTCAAGAAAACACACCATTCCTTTGGGATTTTTTGGTTAAAACATGCTGGTGGCAAAATATATCCCGCTCATCAGGGAGGTGTGCATTGATCTAGAGAGGGGAAATGATCCACCTGAAAGAGAAGTCCTCATCAGCCATCACACTGGTCCAACTGCAGTGGCAGTGGAAGGGTGTGAGGAATAACTGAGGGAGGGGCAGGAGCTGTGCAGAGCAGCAGAGCCATTAGAAGTGTCTGAGCTGTGCTCTGACAGTCACATCCCATTGCTTGTGAGGAGTAGCATTGTTTCGGGTTATTGAAAGAGAGCATAAACATGGGGGAGGGAGAGCCCCAGAATGAAAAGAGACTTCATGGAGAATGATGTCAAATTGCTGCTTTAAAAAGTACATCTTTTACATGATTATCCAGGTTGGGGCTTAATTTTGTTTTTGGGAGTAAAAAGGGGGAAATAGCTTAAATACTAACATACCTTTTCTCTCATTTAAATTCCCAATTAAAAAAAAAAATAAAACCAGTTTGTTTGCATGATAACAATCCCATTTACCAGAATACATTTGTATTAATTCCCCAATTAAAACTAAATTGCATTTGTCAGAGCCCTTTAGGCCACAGTAATGTCAATGGGATTAATCACCAAAGCATTCTTTTCTTGATCAAGGTGTTTTCCTGAAGTATTGCTACAAGGTACATCCAATTCAGCCATGGTTGGAACACTGTAATTGTGCTTGACAGGAACATCATTCTTGCCTTAATGAAATAGGTTTCCAAAGTGGTTTCTACCACCTACAGTTTGGAAACCAGTGTGCTGCCATATAGGATGGCTTCTTTCCTTGCCTACTATTGGCAAACTGCCATTTTATCTCTATAAGCTCAGTTAAACCTCTACTTATGAACTAGAGGATCTATGAGTACAGAAAAAATCTGGGAAAAGTGATGAAGTACTTATGTATCATCTTCTGACCTTCATATCTTAATTTTTTAAGTGTTTCTTTGTACTGGTTATTCCAGAACTGTCATCTACAACGTCCTAATTGTATTGTTTTAACTAAGCGGTACATACAAACATCATTCCACAGACTTATTTTTAATCAGGGATTTCTTGTGCTTAATTAAAAAAATAGCAAAGAAGGAATACATAAAAAGATAACTGTGAAACAGGCAGTGATTGATAAAGAAATTAGGTTGCTGTGGTTCACATATTGCTCCATTCTAAGACACCTGAGAAATGTTTATTTTCCAGCCTGCAAGTATCCTGAACACTGTATGGAACCTCTAATTGCATTTTCTTTTATGCAAAAAATATAGCAAAATAACCAGTGCATTACCATGGGCCTGCCAACCCAGCCACATATGTGGTCATGTGAAAGGACATATATAAAATCTACCTGGATAAAGAATGATTCATCCACAGAGAGGAGGCACCCAGGAGAGGTGCCAGGGATGATCTCTGTCCCCTGCTATTTTATCTGTCTTGCTGAGGCAGTTACAGCTCCCATTACTGTGATGCCAGAATATATAAGGACAGCTGTTCTTACAACACTCAAATGAGATGGACAGATAGCATGGGTTATCCTGGGTCAGACATTTGATGAAAATCATTGCATAAGCTTCACATGCTCTTGATGGGTAGAAGGTGTTTATTGACCATTCCTATATAAATCATCATCTAACCTCATTCCCAAAGCATCCAATTGTTTCTCAAGCATTCATGCTAAAATAGTCAAGAAGTCCCATCGTGGAAGTGTTACTGAACATGAACCAATGGCTGAAATTACTTGTAGCAATTTCTTTCAGTACACAACAACTGCTCTGATGGTTGTCAAGATAAATATATTCCATAACAAGGCTTCTAAATGTCTATTTCAGTCAATCATTTTAATCACAGAGTGCTGAGTAAGACTGTATTTGCCCCATTGTCCATGTGGTCATAAAATTTCTAATTAGATGAAGATGTTGTTAAGCTATTCATGCCTCTAGGTTTTCACAGTTTGATTATCAGATCATTCTTTAAGGCAACATTATACCTGAAACTGATTTGGAAGCAAAACATCCCTGTTTACATGCATGAAAAAATTATCCCCAAACTATAAATATATGAATATGGCCTTGTTAATTTACTGAAGCTGGCAGTGACATTTCTGCATGGGACACTGGCATGTTGCCATCTACTCTGAGTGATGTAAGTTGAGTTTGATGACTGGATGTCACCTGGTAGCTTCTCCTGTAGAGGTACCCATTGCTGCTGGGCTGAGTAACACAGAACTCCATAAATTCTATACAGGTGCTTTACCACAAGTGGAGGAATAATGATCTTTATGCAATTGTTTATGATTCCCAGGCAGAAATTTTTAGTATTTTTATAATTATCTTTATCTGTAAAATGGCAGAATACTTACCAAGCTGGTAGGATGTTGGGTAGGATAATTAACTGTTATTTGGAGCTGCTCTTAGACTGATGGATGTTAAGTCCTGCAAGAGAGAGAAATATGTGATCCACTGACACTTGATTAACACACACCTATGTCATCACCTCTGCAGCCTTTACAGCAAGAAACAAGCAAGGCTGGATTGCTCAATTAATAACAGGTTTGGATAACACCTGTCAATGAAAAGTAATGTGTCCCATATGTTGACATATTTTCCATTAAAACACCTCATTTTACAGTCCCATCCAAACATTTTTCATCCAGTACCGTCTTTCTAACACAGTGGATTACTATATTGCCCATCTTTTGGAAGCTGGACTAGATGACCTCTAAAGGTCCCTTCCAACCTGCACTATTTTCTGGTGCCAATTCAAGATCATGCTCAATAAGCTTAAGCAGCATTAATTTGCTTCAGACTTCATGACAATGTTTTTAAAATAATTTCACTAAGACAACTTAATTTTTTTTTACTCTTGATTCTTAAGCCACAAGGATATGTTGTAGCTACCTAGACAAAATCCTCATGACAGAAAACCTACAACCAATAAAGGTACCAAGGAAAAAGCATAAAAGAACAAATGTCAAGAAGTTCCAGAGCAACAAATGTGCCAAAGACACATTCTGCAGCAGCAACATTGCAGCAGTATAGTGAAGGATGTTTTCAGCATGTATTTAATACATTTTAACTTTTACTGGTGACAATTCAAGGTTAATGAACATCAGAGGGGTTGGACTGGAACTGATTTCAGCAGTGCTGGAGAGTTTCACACAATGCACCCGTTCAGGTGACTTTGGAAAGCCTTTCATATCTTCATGCTGAAATATCTTGGCTATTTCATCTGTAACCAATATGAGCTTTAAGACTAATTTAATGCATAAACCTTAATATGGTGCAGTCAGATGTAGCAGCCAAATCAAAAGTGTTTTTAACAGGTTTTAGTAGTGTTTTGCACTATCATTGGTTGGATATTTTTGCATGAAAGAATGGATGGAATTATTACATAAAGTTAATCTTTATGGGGAATTTTAGTTGTTAATCATCTCGCATTTAATCTAAAAATAAGAACAATTTTGTCCCAATCTCTTGCTGAAAAATGAAAATGTCAGCTTAGAAATACTGCAACACTTATGGAGAAAGAGTATGAGCTCACAGTTTAATAGTGATAGCTTGATATCAACAATATCATTGTGTTTCAGGAGAGATGCAGTCCAAAGGCAGCATCCTGCCTTCATTCTCCTCTTCATGCCAGGACCCTTGTCAAGGTTATGTGTTCTGCAACATCTGCCCTGGTATAATGCACCTTGAAAGATTTTGTCTGAAATAGGAGTCCATGCACCTAAATGCATCTCCCCAGGTCTCTGCAGTGATATTTCTGAATAGAAAAGCTTTTCAGTTTTCTCTGTTTGAAATCTGTGGATGAGTCTGTGATCACAGACAAACTTTTCTCTGTTCTGTTTACATGGACACCATTGCACACACTCACAGCAATATTTCCCATGAGTTTGGACATGCAGGGCTGTTTGAGGCAGAAAAGCACTAATAGATTATATTAATACAAATTAAAGTCCTGACCCTCAAACACTTGTTGAGCTGAATGGTTCCCTGTCAGGAGAGGAATTTCAGTGATGCCGAAGAGGCCTGTAACATATGTATTACTCACAGGGGCCATGGTGCAAGGCTGGAAGTCCACTTCCCGCTCATTATGCATGTGTGGCTTGAGCTGTCCTAATGGCAGGCTCGCACAGATACACACATTTTAGCTATCCAACAGTGGGGGTAACAAAAACCTACAGCCATTCAGCACCGGTGTCACAGCAATGTACTGCAGCAGACACCTCTCCACAGCAACTGGGATGAGCTGGTGCCTGCTGCTGTGCCGTACTGCAAACCAGCACTTTCCATGGAGAGGAAACAAAGCAGAATGAAAGCTATGAGGAGTTCTCACATTTTTACATCAGCATGCCTTAGCGTTCATAAAACGCCTTCGAAATTTCCATTTCAACCCTTGGATATTCATTTTGGAAAGAATAAGATTGAAAATGCAATGGCAATAAAAGACAAGTTAGAAGGATAGACACAGCTCACTCCAAATCAGAAGATTCATTATTTAGTCTTCTTAAATGTATCCCTATAAGAAATTATATTATTATATACTATTACCTAGGAAAATCCAGTTGCTGATATATGTAGTAGATACTCAGATGAGTGAAAACAGACGTGGTGCTAATCAGGTGGGAAAGTCTGAAATAGCAACACAGAAAACCATTGTGGGTTCTTCATCTAGAGGAGTTAACCATCTGGGGCAGAATTGCATACGTTGTCACCGCAGTTGTAGCCCCAGCTCTAGCCTGAAAGGAGCTGTGATTCTGCCTCCCTGGCCATCTGTGAGACCTACAAGGTCTGCAAGGTAGCAGGTGGTGCTCTAGTACAGTCAGAAGGGGTGATAATTTGGAGGTTTTTTAAAAAAAAAAGCATTATTAGCACAAAACTGGAGTGGACTTACAGGTCTCAATGATATAAATTATTTGCCACACCTTGCTCTTTCATCTGCTTTGTCTGTGCCTCCTACAACCTAGAAAAATTGTCCTAAGTCCTGCTGAGTTCTGCTAATCCTGAGGGATTACTGAAAGGCTAAGGAAAAGTTGAACTGGACTGAAGGACCAACACAATGGATGAGCTTCACCCAGCTAAGCCTAGATATTTATATCTGTCTCTCACACTAGGAAGAAACATTCATTTGTAGGGCACAGGCCTTCTGATCCCAGAGCAGATGCCTCAAGCATCCAGATGCATCACTCATAACAGGCTTTGAAGGACCCAGGTTCTCTGCACTGAATATAAAATTTGACTATTCCAAACATAGACAAACCATTGACTTCTAGTCATGCCAAACCCCAGCCCAGGTGACCACCTTGACAGTCTGGTATTAAAGCAAATCAATGAGGAGTTTATCTAGATGCATAGGACCGATAGGAAACTCTGAGATATTTGTAGTTACCCAGTGCTACAGCTCAAGGAAGTCAAAGCCTGGACTTTGAAATATAAACAACTTCAGATTGATCATCAAACGCTTTAACCAGCTCACATCTCTGCCAGCAGAACCTTGCAGCTCCATCTTCCCTGCAGGGTTGCTTCTGTCCTTGGAGAAGGCATTAATCCTCCCAATGAGGATCTCCAAGGATCTCACTGTGATGGAGCTAATTATAGGTAATCTGCTGATGTACAATTAAATATGCTCACCAGCACAATTTGTGGGGTGCATAGTATGCTTTGCTATGCCAAGTAAAAGGATCTGAGAGTGGACAGGAATAAATACCAGCTTGTACTGCAGGAGATTAGTGATCTGAAGCACCTGCTGTGTGACAGAGACATCCAAGTTTAGATGCCAGTTCAAACAAAGTCCTTTAAACAAGGATGCTTTGTCATGCAGTGTTAGGAAATACAATTCTTCCTTAATCAAAATTAAACAATCACTTTTGAATATTTGCTTTTTACTAGAGACCAGAGGAGGAGTAAGCAAAACTGCTAATCCACCCAATGTGTTACAAATATTGTAAGAAGAGACAATTCTCCTGGTAAGAGGACTGAAAGCTAAAAATATAAGCAGAGGCTGAAGGGCAGCCAAAAGCACAGGGTGATATTCCATATCTGTGGTCACACAGCTGGCCTGTGCCCAGGGCCACTAGAGGTTGTAGGGAAAAAAAGGGTTGCATGGAATGATGTCCTTCACTGTCTTAAGTTAGCATGAAGCCAAAGTTCACCATCAGTGCAAGGGCACAGCTGGCAGAATCTGCTGCTAAATGACTGATCCCACCAGCAACAACTGAGGACTGATGGAACCACCGGTGGGAGTGGATTTGGAGCAGTGTCCTGTTGGATCAAAAAGCTGTTTTACAGAAACCATTGCATAAATCAGGAGTGACCCTTAGGAGAGATCCAAGGGAAAGCACCGGTCCTTCCTAAACTGGACACACAGATCCGGAAAGGGGCAAAGGGGCTGTGTACTCCCTCAAAGTTCCCCAAGTTCTTGCAGTCTGAATACAAGGAGTTGTAAAAAACAGAAGCATGTTCTACATAATATGACAGAGTCTTTCTGTCTTCCACACCTAACAAAACCAATACAAAAAACAATACAAACAAACATACCTTAGCTGAAGAACCTTGGTGGGAAAGTCAAGGGGAAATTACGTCCTCCTAAAAGTATCTGAAACTGTCAAAGATACCCAGAGGCTGAAAATACATGAGAGACCCTCAGTGAGCACTGGGAGTTTCAGAAAAAAAGTCCAAAATACTTTGTTCAAGTCATTTCTTCAAAGTTAGGATCAAAAAATGAAGCAGCCAAATTAAAAATGAAAAAACAAACCAAAACATCAAAATACTACTAATAGAATATGAAAAATCCAAGGAAACTCCACAGTGTATGTGATTCCCTGTGCAGGGCTAGCACCTAGCATCTACCTACTTGAACATAACAAGATTTATTCCTATCCATGGACTACAGAATGTATTTATGTTTGCAATTGATGTATTGCACAATGTAATGAATAGCAAAGTAATAACAGACAATAAGTCAGTTTCCTTGGCACCAGGTTCTGGATAGTACTAATCTGCAAATAGCACGTGACTCATTGGCAATTCCCTTTCATATGCCAATTTAAAGGGAATTATATAGAAGTTCACATTCTGCCCATACAGACATCTACATCATGTTCAGGTAACCAGTTTATGCAGGTGTTGGCTGTGATGTGTATTGTCTACTAACTAGAGTCTTGAGCCAAAGATTATTAACCAAAAGCAGTTACCAGAGAAGGATGAGCATGGCTTAAGTAAAACCATATCTTTAGGTCATTACATCTAAGAAAAACAGTCATCACATAAAAGCAGACTATAACCTTTAGGTGAATTAGCAGCTACCTGTTTTACAGGTGGGAGAGAATGAATTTTTTCCAAAAAGAAGGTAGCAGGCAATTTGTTTTGGAAAGGCTGAATGCCCTCAGTGTTAAGATCCTAAGACTTAAGCTACCACAGTGGGTTGTTTCAAGAACAGCACAAGACATTCCAACACATCACAGGATTCCTGGCCTCTACGCATTCAATCAAGAAATATCTCTGTTCCAAGCCTTGCTTTTCATTACTCTTTGTAAGAACAACACAGGGAGTAGAAATTTAGCACAGGAGAGGCAGCTGGTGGATGAAACACACTTCCAGACACTGCCTAGTTAATTACAGCTGTGGAATCATACTCAATTGTAGTGTGAGCCAAATAGATTCCAGGTTTTTTTAATTACTTGTTGCTATATTAATGTTACTTCTATATTGGTTAGAAAAGCTGTGACTCAGAAAAGAGCCTCCACAAGAATGACAAGTATTTCAAACTGCAAAGAAATGCACTGGTCTTTCCTGATGCACATCCACCAAGTTGGTAAGGTGGTGAAAATAAAAGGGAATCTTAGAGCAGATAAAACAATATTCTACTTAACTCATGTATGTTATTAAATACCTATTAAGACATGAGTAGCAGAGAATCTTGCGGAGGGGAAAAATTGCTGAAGTCAGATCTGCCATGCAAGTGGTTCAGAAAGACCAGACCCTTCTAAGCTGGGAACTGGAGTGAGTAAACCACAGCATCTCTGCATGGCTGAGCCCAGGTGGGGCTTAGCTAAGTGTGTATCACTCTCACAGCTCAGCACAGACACACACCAGGCTGCACCTCTGGCTCTGCTCAGGACAACACGTCTGCACAGCAATGCACACACTGAAGAAGAGCCTGTACCCCCTCTGTGGTCTGCCCTAAGAGCAGATGCCCCCTGCTTTGTGCTCACTTGGCTTCCCATCTTATTTCTTTTTGCTCATTCACTTATCTGGTTGCATTTCTTTTGCCTTTCGATGTTTTTCAAAATCCAATGAATGCTATGCAAAAGCTGTGTTAGTGCAATGTCTACCCAGCAGGGTCAGGAAGATGGCAAAAGCTATCTGGCATACAAGGATGAGGGGGAAGTGCAAACAAGAGCAGTTATGTCAGACTCTTTCAGAAGCATAGCCAAAGGCAGGGTCAGAGAGACCAGAACAATTAAAACCACTCAAGTCCAATACTGAGCACTGCAGTAAGGCTCAAGAAATACTCATGTAAATCATTCCGAATCTCAGGAGACTAAAAATGTATTTAAATTTTCCCTTGCATTGTGTAAGAAAAGGATTTTCACCTGAGAAGCAGATATTTCTAGAGAAGACTTTTGACCACAAAACACTGTATCTCCTAAAGGTATCTCTCATTTTAGGGCAGAAATAAAAGCAGGATGCAGGGGCTGAGTATTCTTCCGATCCCTATCAGCTGCTCGTTAGCTATTTAGAAATTCATTAACTTCCAAAAGAGACCTCGGCCCTAATTAGTGCCTGGACTGATCAGCCTGCCCCTTTCTTCTTCACCTCTGCCTCTCAGAGCCTTCTATAATGATTAAAGGAAACCATACTTCTTCTGTATAATTTTTAAAATGGTATTTTTTGAGCTATCAAGATCGGCACACAACTGTTGAATTCAGTTCTGTCTTGGAATTTACCAGACCACTCCAAAATTCTCCAGCTTCCTTTGGCACCCTAGTTCTTCATGCATATGTGTATGCATCTTAAATCCTTCACTAAACCAGGCTCTGTTATTTCCTTTCCTTGGCCTTTCATGCAACAGAATATGTTTTAACTGTGACTGAAGTCCCACCAAGGCCATTCAATCAACAGTAATGTTGGTGCTAATCCTGCAGTCTTTTTAACACTATCAATAAGAGGGAAATGAATAAAAATGGACTAATTTCATCTTCCAAAATTATAATGTGTTCTGCATGTAGCTATGTACCCTCCATCACAATGACAAAAAGAACTTATCAATATAATAGAAAAAGAAGAGAACTCTTCACTTTAATTTCTGTCTAAATGGATGCAGTTAACACTCTCAAGTTCCATAATATGAGCACTAAAAGATAAACTGGAAAAAAGAAAAATGAGAAAAGTTACAATTGCAAAGCACAAGCAGAGTCTTACTTGGGGTCTTATGCAGTTTAATGTCTCTGGCCAATACATGCGAATTATTTTTTATTTCTTGAATTTCTTCCAGTTTCTCAGAAATGTATTTCACATTCATCATGTCTGCAGAAGAAAATAAAGGCTGCCATGCCCTGAAACTGGTCATTTTGGATGACTGGACATTGGGTCCTCTACTGCACAGCCTCAAGTGCACTCACAGTCCTCTTCCCAGGTAACTGTGATAGTCCTTATTCACCAAAATTAGAGGAAGCAGTGTCCTTGCACATGGACTATCAAAATAGCCAGTACAAGGGCTATAAAGTAGTAATACTACCCTAACAACTCTCTAATTAATATAATTAATGTAAATGTTACCTAAAGGCTCTTATCTTATTGTAGCTATGCACACAGGAAGGCAAACTGAAGCTATCATAATACATTATCATAATTATATATTAATGATAACCCTAGATTTCTTTTTCCAAAACAATGTTTGGAAAACATCATCACTCCAGCAACAGAAATTGCAGCAAGAGTGAGGATAGTAAGCTCCTGAAGGGTATCCTACTAGTAGCAATTAAATTATATTAAATTAAATTGCAATCAAAAGATTTGTCAGCCTGGTAAAAATAATAAAATATTTCAACAGAACAGGATGCCATTCCACACAAGGTATTTCTTGACATTATATCTAAGAGAGCCATCAAGCTAGGAGTCCATTTAAAGTAACAGTCAGTGACCTGTTAAAAATGTTCTTGCTCTGGCATCCTTACCTTGAGTAGTCACATATTTACCAAGCTTGAGCTGAAGGTATGTCAAAACACTGATTAAATATTTCCTGAATTCTATTGCTGTTTTCCTTAGGATTCCATATATGTGTGTATCCTGACCACATTTGCCTATTTTCTACTTTACATTCTCGTACACAAATTTCCAGTTTTCTATTCACTTTGTATTAACCAGTCCTTTGTATTCAAACACAATTTTATGCACACAATCAGGCATTTTCAATTTCTTAAAGAGCAATCTTTAAAAAGAAACACACTAAATAAGTGTGTTTTTCCTAAGTAAAAATTTCAGTCTATATTACTCTTGGGAGAAAAGGCTTCTGCTTCACAGAATTATATGACAGAGAAGGATTTCCCAAACAAGAAGTGCTTTCAGATTCGTAAGCACAACTGATCAAATACCTGACTTTCAAACCTGAAGAGCACTGCAGCATTTCCACATTCATTCTCTATAGAATTTGGTTGAAAATTTGAAACAATTAATTCTATGGACATATGGATATATCCTAAAGATATACTTTCCTGATGGGATGGAGAATGATCTTCTTACCAGTTCCCATTTTTAAGTAACTTAAGGGCAACAGAGTGAACTCGCTTTTCAGAGTGTATACTGCTTTTCCAAATATCTGCCAATATTCTCAGGGCAATAACTCTAAGCTGCCCTCAGTAGTGCTGGAGGCTCCTGTGCTTGCAGGATAAAGACCAACCTGAAGAACACATGGTGGGCTCAACAGCCTCGATGTAAAGTAGTGTCACTGCAGAGAAAGTAGTGTCATTGGAAAAGGTATTTGGTGACAGATAGGAGTTAATTTTTAAAAGGCTTTTGTGCATGAAACTCAAAATTCAATAGATGTATTTGGCAAATACAGAGGAAGAAGCTTTTCCAGTGCTAATAATAGTGGAGAAAAGTCCACCAGTTTTGCAATCCTGAAAATAAGTAGATTTAGATTCCTAACTAACTTATTTTTAAAAATATGAGCTAGGCATCTAAATCTCTTAGATCAATTTTTAAAAGGTATTTAGGTGCCAAGTCCCCTAGACTTAAGATGTTTGCTTATAAACAGGAAGTTCTGCAGAGAATATCCCATCATTAAAAAATAAAAAAAGCATACTGGCCAAGCAGAAAATTCACAATAGTCAAGCACTTAAATAAATCATCAGCATGATTGATCTCAGTGACCTTTAATCCCAATGGCTCCTTTCCCAAGCCATCCAGGACATTCTGTCCAGTATGTTACATCTAAAAGATAATAGCCATTGTAGATAAGATGGTTATATACAGCATTTAGATACAAATACCAGGGCTTGTCCCTTCACCTGAACTACATTGCCCACTAGTCAGGATGCCCCCAACTTTGGCATGGACAGGCAAATAAGAGATAAGAGAACCAGAGGAACTGCCCCTCCTGTGTGCAAAATGAGGGGAAAGGGCAGTCCACACCTCAGGGAAGGCAGGGGCAGGTTCCCTTTGCACAGTGAGCTTCAGAAACCTCCCTGAGGAAGACAGAGAAAAGAAATATCAAGGTACAGTTTCCCTCTTCATGCTTTGAGCTTCTGGGGCCAGGCTGTACCTGGCCTCCTCACTTCACTTCAAGAGAGCCTGGTTAGACTGAGACTAAAGGGTCCAGGCTGGCCCTTCCTTCTCTTCCTTCTCTTTGGATAGACATTATTGAAATAGCTTTAAAAGGTGCAAACCCATGCATGTATAACCTGAGATCACAGCAACAGCCCGCTGCCAAGGAATCGTGTTAGCTGACCACCACTCTCTGCCCAACACCAGCTCCTCCCTGAAGAGCCATTTCTGGCCCGTGTCATACTGCTGGTGAGAGAAGAGGTGAAAAGCCAGCAGGAAACCACTATGGAAACCCTGCACAAAGCAAAGGACTGTTGGAAGGAAAGATGTACAACCAAAATTTCACACACAAGCATATTTAAGTAGCATAGGCAATGTCATGAAATGAAGGAGATTGATGGAGCAGCAGTGTTTGCTGAGCTCACTGGGAGGGGTAAGGGCACAGAGAGGTGGTGGGACAGGAAACATGGAAGGAGGTGGGAAGGTGAGAATACCAGAAGGTAACATTACATAGTAACACCTTCAGACATTGTGGGTTTAGTGGCATATTGGACAGACCATAAGGGTTGCAACCACATGAGGAAAATGAAGACTGGGAAGTGGAGAAATGAACTGGTACAGGAATTCACAAAGCTGACTGAAAGGCTTGAGGTCACCCTGCAGCTGGGGATCTCAGCTGAGTTGGCTCCTGACAGGAGGTGCAGAATGAAAGAAATAGACAGCATTTGTTGTCCTAAAGAGGAATTTCTTTCCAAATTACTTGTTACTAGACACAAGATTAAGGCTTGGAAGAGAAGTTAAAAAGGTCTAGATGATCGAATTTATTTCATTCACATCTGCTAATCCTGAGTGATATAAGCTTTGATCTATTCTATTTTTACTTATCTGTTAATAAATTATCTACATTATTAGTTAATGAATGTATTGACAAATATACAAGAAAATTATGTTTGCTCTCATATCATTGCTTGCTTGCCATATTGAAACAGCAACACTAAATAATAATTATTATAGACAATGAAAATAATCAGAACAGGCCAAGGAAGCGTCCAAAAGATGGAGCACCATTCGAGGAGGGTGAGATGTCTTTACCAGATTTCATGAGTCACTTTGCCTTTCTGTGCCACGTGTCTGTTTATAGTACTTCACTAACACCATCTCCTGGCCAGTTGGTGTCTGGACTAAAATCTTTATGAAGGTCTCAGAGGGCCTGAAATGAATGATATTTCAAACATAGGAAATAGCATTGTTGCCATATCTTCTCTACATTCATATCAACTGATTTCACCTATGCCAAAATAATACCATACCCACCTCCAGAATTAGATGTAGAGAGTGGGCATTCCAACTACATTCTTTTTTCCCAAAGGGTTTCCAGGAAGATGTATCAGAATACTCTGAAATCAGTTTACATTTTCAGAACTGACTATTGATTTAGGTACACTTTGTTTTGGAGCCCACTGAGAAAAACCAAAACTGATATTAAGAAAAAGGCTGTGAAAACAGACCCTTTCCTAGTATTTAAAGTTCAGCACTTTAAGCCTTACACACTTTCTGAAACATCAATAATGTATCTTACCAACCTATTGCTGTAAAAGATTCAGTATTCCCTGCTCTTTTTATTATTCTTTTTTAAGATATCAAGACCATCCAGAGATGCAAAGAGTAACTCTTCAACTTCATGTGCTTTTGGTATATCCAAGCAGTCAGCAGTTCAAGGTCTGTCTATTTACTGAATTTATCCAGTTGTTTTCAAGCATTTAAAACAAGGATTTGACATCTTCTTGATCTTTCAAAATCTTGCATATCTGTAGATGCCCAGAATACATGTAAAGGCATTACCTTGGAGATTGCTCAGGGTTTATTGCTCCTGTGTATCAATTGGGCCAGACACCTTTCATTCCCAAATCACTTAAGAACTGACTCACAGCTCAAGGAGGTTTGGCTTTCATGATCATATTTCCAGAAAAGAAATCATCAGAATCAGTAACTTGAATTTTTATATTTAAATTAATTCAGGAACATAAGGTCAACTTCTAATTTTAGCTAATCTCAGAATAAACAAACAGCAGCAGAGCTTCCCGCATCATTAACAGCATAATCAATCTGGAGTCTTGAGCACAGTCTGTCCTGGAGGATTGAGTACTTGGAGCTGTAGTGGGTTACTGAGGAGAACAACTCTATGAATCCCTTGGAAGGCAATCACATTATTGTATTCCTGAGGGATTTTCATGAAAGGGAACTACAGTGTCATACTTTCTGGAATAGCTTGTAGGAAATACTACATGAATGCCATTGGTAACAAAATTGCAAACATTTTTTAGATGGCCACAATGCTCTGTTCAGCCAGCTTAGATCAAAATGATGGTTTGCTGCAGACTATTTCGTCCAATTACATTACTGTAAGCTACATCAGAAGAGAGAAACTGTCACTTTAAAAGCTAGCAAATAGTACTTTTGCCCAGGATGGTTGGATTGATTTTGAGTGATCAATACAACACCAGCTACAGCTCAGCAGGAGAAAACACAAAGGTGTCAGCTTTCTCAAACCTGACTATGAGAGGGAGCCCATGAAAATCTCTGAAGAGTTGTACATGGGCAGTACCACACCCACCTCTTGCATTTGGTGTTTAAGTGAATTCTACAGGAAATAATTAAAATTTAAAATAATATAAATTTTTAATAATAATTAAAATTAATTATCCAGCCAATTAAAAAAGTAAGATCTGGATTTTATTTGGTATTGGTTGAGTCATAATGCAACAAGGAAATGAAAACCCAACTGAATGCCTGAAATCTTTAGATAATTGCTCTTCTCCGCTCCAATGCATGAAGCTGTTACATTTCTCTGCCACTATGAAACATGGTGAATCGAAAGAACCATCATCAATGGTGTGTTGGTGCAATTTGAAGAAAACAATACCCTTTAACTGATCTGAAAATTGGTCTCTTATCGGTGGGAAGTCTCAGAAAGTGACCTTTTTGGAGGCTGAATGCTAAAGAATGTGTCTTGACTAAGTGAGAAACTTTGTTTATGAGATCAGAAGAGGCAAATGCACTGAGACACTCAACTGGTAATCAATTGTGAGTCACCAAATCATTGTCAAAAAGCCATAAAGGCCAGTGGAAATGGTATGATAAGCAAGAGGGAGTTTACTACCTTAGGTGGCAAAAGAGCCTCTGGCATGTGAGTCCTCTGTTCCAGAAGACATGGAATCATTCCACAAACAATCATTCCACAGCTTCCCAGAAAGCTTTTCTCATTCACAGACAAACCCATCCAGAGTCTGCTTAGACACTTCCTGCTCCAAGCTGCTTACTCTTTCAGTGGCAAAGGAGAAGCAAGAGAAGGATGGGCAGCTCAAGCACCCTACACTGTGCTTTGCCATTCTGTGTCTCAGTTCCAGTATCTGCAAAACAGAGATAATGGTACTGAGATTGTGATAAGCATTATTATGATCAGTTTACAAGCACAGCACCAGCTAATTAATGCAGCTAAGTTTGATACATGTAGCTCTCAGAGCCACATAACTCTCTACATCGAACAGATCCCTTTCACAGCAAAAGAGACTGTCTCCAAGGATGATGCTATCAGACTGCCAAAAATCACAAACTTTCAAAAATTAGGACAACACTGGTATAATGGATACAGTGTGCTAAGAAAAGTAGGTCTAAGATTGAACTAGCAGGATTATGTAGCTTGGGAAA
Source organism: Anomalospiza imberbis (assembly GCF_031753505.1). Taxonomy (NCBI): domain Eukaryota; kingdom Metazoa; phylum Chordata; class Aves; order Passeriformes; family Viduidae; genus Anomalospiza; species Anomalospiza imberbis. Next base: position 26,463,787 of record NC_089688.1, read on the forward strand.
CCAAAACTGTGATTTTAATCAGCAGCTGCCACTGATAGAAGTGCAAAGGTTTGTGTTTGATTTGAGACTGCAGTACTACAGATACTGAAAGTTTATTTCATAGGGGAAAGAAATGGATCTTAACTCCTCAAAGGATATGAATTTATGGTGAGCATTTCGAGAACATGATTTTTACCAGTCCTTCATGTGTGCATTCTTATCTGGATCCCACAAAGCAGGTTTATAATTCAGCTGGATCAGACTGTGGGGAAAAAAGGGAGCTGGAGAAGGGCTCTGCAGCTCAGGTAAGGGTAGAGGTGTTAAAGAGGGAGCAGAAGAACTCCTGGCTCCCAGGGCAATACAGATTGCAAGTCTGAGGAAAGGTTTCTGTAATTCAGCATTCCTCCTGCTTCTGAAATTTCTTTATCAGTTTGCCCCTTCATCTGTCTTTGCTTTGTTTTTTTCTTCCTTAACCATATTTTTTAAATGAGCAGCATACATTTAGGATTTAGGATCAGTTTCTCAGCAGTCAATGGAATTGCCACTGAGGGACCCCGAGGATAAATTTGCCTTTAGTATACTTTTTATGTTTCACTGCACTGCAGTCTTGGCTTTTTTTTTTTTTTTTCTTGGTCAGATTTTCAGTAGCAAGGCGTGCAGGCTGGGCGAGCATTATTTATGGCCAACACACATGGCAAGGAATCAGGCAGAAGATCAGGCATCTGCTGCAGACTCTTTTAAAGTTGTGGTGACATACTCCGACCCAAACTAAGAAATATATTTCAGCAACCTTCCCAGTACCAGTGGGATAATGCTCAGAAAAGAGCAAGAAGAGAATGGTCACTGTGTCAGAGCCAGCTGCCAAACTGCAAAGATTAAACAAATGAATGACACAAAGAGTCCATTCTTCCTTTTTTCTCACCTTCCTCTTAAAATCCTCCCCACACTGAGGTGAGATCCTCACCCACACTGCCAAGAGATCAAGACCTGTTGTTGAGATAACAAGAACTAAAAGGTTTACAAGATGTTATACAGGATGGCATGACTGAGATCCAAAAAGCACTTATATACCTCAGAAGCCATTTAGGCCAAATTCAGGTGATTACAGAATGCTATTCCACAGCAACAACCAGCCATTTCAAAATACTTAATCCCTGTGTTCTCAACAGAAAATCCCTGCAGTTCTGCTCTGACAGATCCCAGATGGGACAGCAGTTCTGGACACAGTGGAGCCCAAAAGCCACACCCTCTTCAAAGAACAGCTGGAGCAGACTGCTGGTCAGAGCCCTCACCCAGGATTACAGGAGACCCAGATGCAATTCTTGCTTGTTGAGATCAAAGCTATCTTTCCGCAGAAGTGCTCCAGCTTCTGCCTGGAAGCTGTCCTTGGGCACTCAGTGAGTAATTGGAGGGTGCTGGAGCAGGCTCAGGCATGTGTGCTGCTGAGTTTGCAGGGCTGCTGAGGCTCCCAAGGCAAGCAAAAATTAATGTCAAGCCAACCAGAGCAGCATGTCTGGCTGGTCTCCACTCAGATGCCCATGCCCACACACAGATATCCAGTGTCTTTTAAGATGTCCTGACTATCCTTGGCTTCCAATTCCTGCTCCAAAAGTGCCCGAGTGTCCCAGAGGTCCTGTGTCACAGGATATCTTGGGCACCTTACAGATATCTGTGCATGTATCTTGGCCACCTTACAGCACTTGTTAACGCAATACATGCCTCATTTAGACAAATTAATTAAGTACATGGCAAGTTTAGGCATCTCCAACTAGAGGCAAGGACAAGCGAGGTCTCACATGACCAGAATAAGTCATCAGTTCTGGTCTTGCATGACCTGTTTTACATGTCTCATACATTCATTAAATCATGCACCATGTCTTTATTAAGTCAAGCTCCAAATTCTTATCCTTCATAACTAGTTAGCTCCAAGACATCCCCTAAAAAATTACAACAAATAAAGCACTTACCCACACAAAGGCTTCAAGGAAACTCTGCTGGAAACTGATGTTCTGTTCCAGCAGTAGCAAACTGCAAAACAGGCAAGACTTTGCTGGAGAAGCATCCAAAGAACAATAAATATGCTGGCAAAGCTAAACAGCAATAGGATCAGGCATTCAAAAGAACATGAAATATTATTATTTACTTCAGCCACAATTTTGTGTTCAGCAAGATTTGCTGTTGTAAATATCTGTCTTGAACAGCAGAATTATCAAGGGAATGCTTCTTCAGCTGAGAGACTGTCCTCTCTCACACCCTAGGAGTGCATGTGCCAGCAGCAGCACTGTCTCACCAAGCTCATGGCTGCAGGTGATTGCTGAAAATTTATGATTCATTGTTGCGTAGTTACACAGACAGAGAGCTAACGCATGAGGAAGTCAAGAGCAGAAGACTGTCTCTTCCGGTGGCCTGAACGTCCATCTCGGGTTTTTATGTGACTCTTCCACAGTGACAGATTCCTCTGATTTCCCCTTCTTCTGATAGGTCTTGTGCAGTTACTGAAGAATATCAGCCACTTGGGGACTTGGGGTGCAGGAGATCTGTGGGTCCCAGGCTCTCTGTACATGCATGCATTGCTCTATAATCTGCTCACGAGGCTAAAACATTCATAGAATAGAATCGTAGAATCATTTAGGTTGGAAAAAAATCTTTAAGTCCAAGTGTGCTAACTGCCAAGACCACCACTAACCATTTCCTTTAGTGCCACATCTGCATGTACCTCCAGGGATGGTGACTCAGTCATGTGCTGAAGTGAGTGACCAGCCACGTGCCATGAGTAATAGACTGCTGGAAAGGTATTTACACTGTAAAAGGCAAAACAGTCCTAAATCCGTAAGGTATTTATGCCTTGAGGGAATAAATCTACACAGCACAGCTCAATCAGGCTTCAGGAAAATTTTATTGTACCAACACAGTGCTGCACTTCCAAGAGGATCTACTCAGATCAGGCCAAATATAAATACAGTTACTATGCCTCCAGACCTAGCATGGATGTCTCTATGCCTGTGGGATAAATATACCCCTTATCTCAGACAAAACTGACTATGCTAGGTTTTGGTGTGTGGAAACACCATCATTTATACATTGCAGCCTCTAGATGAGTGTCAGCTGATCTGCCTTCCCTTAGAATCAGCTGCCTGTCTCCACTGATCCTCGTTATCCCATAAGTCCTTCCATATAGCTAAGGGACTCTTCAGGATTATTGTTTTTTTCAAAACTGATGAAAATTGGATGTTGCAATATCCCTTGCAGGTTCAAACAGCAGAACCTCATTTGCTTCATATAAGAGCCAGACAGCTGATACTCACTCAGCTTTCCACCACAAAGTGAGGAACAAGGCTGGAGACACAAGCTGCCCTTGTAGGTGAAATTCACAATAAGGCCTTCATTTGCTCTTGGTTGAAATCTTTACAAATACTTAGGTTGCTGAGATTATTCAATGGTCTTGGAAAGACTCAGGGAACCACAACAATCCTCAATGGCCTGCTTTGCAAGTTAATGGCTTTCCTTTCTCTGTGTGTGCACTTACTGAGAGAAACCTAACCCTTCCCCAGCCTTCACCTTTGATCAGTGCAGGTATCAAATGCTGGTTGGCTTAGGTACATTTTGTGCTTGTTTCTCATGCAAATGCAAACTACTATACACCAGCTGGTACCACTGCCAAATTTGTTTCATGGTTTTCATTCTGTTTTCTACCTTTTGCCTAAAAGGAGTATTATGTACATGGAGATAAGTTTTCTGTGAGAAGATAGTGAGAGATTTATTTTCTCTTACAAATTATGGGATTAGATCCATTTTGGAGTAATTCCACTGAAACCTGTAGTGTTATACCAGTGATAATTTAATTAGAGTATTTGCTAAAAATCATCAGTAAAAAGCTATCTGTGTTTCTAGAGCTTTGTTAATGTTACGGTGAGGTGGATCACTTACATAATTTTTAGGCATTTACACTATGCCTTATCAAGGTTAGCCAAATAGCTTATGCTCCAAATCAGCCCTGTGTGTGCAGGCCTGGTAGGCCAAGTCCAACCCCAGGACTGAATCTGATTCTTTGAGTCTGAAGAATTAGCTTGTACACAGCCATGAGTCCTTTCTCATGCCCAAAGTCACAAGCTTTCTCCTGCAAGCCTCCCCTTGTTCCTGGGCTATATATTCTTGTCAACAGGGTTGATCATAAAGTCTTACGAGAAACTCTGGTTTCTTCTTCCAGACCAATACACACTCACACACAGAAAGACAAAAAATAGTGCATGTTGACACAGTGTATATTTAGATTTAGCCTTAGGAAATCAAAATTAGGCCTGAATCCCTGCAGGATCAGGGTGAGACTATAAAACAGACACCTGGAATTAGATCTTCCTTGCTTTAGGATTTCTGATGAGGATAATCTCTAGTTAGAGAGATCACACCAAATTATTTATGAGCTTTGGTTCTTGTTCAGTGGATTGTTCTTTAATTCAATTAGAATAACAACAAACCCTGCCCAGAGGACTTTATCCATTTGTCCATCTTTAAGTAATCTCATTTAAATCAGAATGTGATGGCTTGCAGGCTCACAAGAACAGTAACAGCAACTCCTTACAAAGCTTCATTCTTGGTTCAGACTTGATGTTTGAAGTTAAGCACCAACATCTATAGGCTTTTCAACCTTTTCTTAGGGCTTTGAATCAGTTTGCCAGAAGAAGTCACCCTGATCACTTAATTCTTCATGTCACTGCAGATTCACCTGCACACAACCATCACCAAACAGCCCTCAAAGTGCAGGTGTACCTGTGCTCCTGCTTTGCTCAGGTCTTCTGGCTTCAGACACTTCTTGTAGTAACTGCTGTCCTCAAGGTGTTCCTATAAATCTTACTCACAGGCCAGCTAAAAACTCCTTGTTGAGCATTTCAGGTTTAGGTCAGGGCCACCGTGCTCTTCCATTCCACTCTCTCCTTCAAAAACTCCAGACTATTGACAGCTGTTACAGCTTTATTACTGTGCCCCCCTATATGCCAAAAACGGCTTGAGAGAAGGACACCAAAGTCCTGCCGTGATGGGGCAGAAGGAGGCTCTGCACAAGAGGAGCTACCAGACCATCTGTGAGGAGCCCCACAGGGCTGGGTCCCACAGGCAAGGTCAGTGAGGCAAGGTCTGTGTTTAGTGACTCAAGACAGGTGTCAGAGCATGGGACTGGGTAGGGTTTGGGACACAGTCCCAAAGCTGAGGCTGGACCAGTTTCCATGGCAAGACTGTTTAAAGCCCATGTTCTGCATAAAATAGCAGTAGTGCACCCACTACTTTTTCTGGGCCTTTCACTATAAGCTGACACAAACAGAATGTAATGGGGCACCAGAAAATCCTGCCAAGTAGCCAAGACTTTCATAGACATCTTCATGACTGGTGGTCATACCAAGAGTGAATTTGTTTCAGTTTTCTGTGCAATGGTAAATTTTACACAATCTATAGTTTAATATTCTATGTATATTACACAATCTTACATGCATGTAGTATTATGTACTATTATTATGTAGTATAATGTGCTAAGGCTTATGGAAGAGCCTACCTAAACTCAGATTACCTGCCTGTGAGTTTTTAGAAAAAAAAAAGTAAAAAACCCAACTCCAAATGTAGTATATGATCTGTTGCCATTACTTTTGTCCACTTGTATGGCACAAAATCTTGACATTCTCAATAAACCATTTAAGACAAGCAGCTAATTCCTATAAATATATTTTCACTGAATTCTAGCAGGCAGTTGTAGCTTCACCTCTCCAGAAATTCTAGATTTTCCTAATAAACTCACAAACAAAAAAATTTTGTACCTTTAGCAGATTTCTGTTCACTTGTTTGCAAGATCTGTAAAAACCACTGTAGAAAGATTTGTAAAAGTCAAATAGCAGTAATGCAGACTCATCTAGGGGAAGATAACTGCTTTTCTATAACTCTTTTTTTTTTCCTCGCACACTGGACAATACTGGCAGGTTGAGATTTAACCAGAGATGGGCTCCTTTTACAAGATTGCTTATATAAAGCGAAGATAACACCAGCTGGGTTCATTTGAAAGAGGACATCTTGGAAAGAGCTGACAGCACTGCTTTTGGAATAAGACTGGAATGAAAATCTGAAATAATTAGCTCCTTCTTGTCTCGTAGGTATAACCTTTAATTTCTTGTAGAATACATAGGATGATAATTTGAAGGAATTGTCACTGATATGTACTTTAAGACCCTTTTATAAATATGTATTTTTAAGTAGAGGCTAAGTGAAAGTGTTGAAATTGATTTGTTTTGTTAGAACTACTGAATTGGAATGATTTTTCTTTTCCCCCGTAAATGACATTTCTTACTTCTGACTTAGTCTGCTTAGTGATGTGTGTATGAGGGCTGATACTGAAGAGTGTCTTCAAAGGGAAAATATGAGAACTGCAGTCCCAATCCCACAGGCTGTATATGGTTTCCCCTGTGGGAAACAGTTTTTAGGTTTGAAGCCTGAAATGTAAATGTAAAGAACCTCTATGGATGTTTTCCTAGAAACTCAACATTTAGCAGCAAAGGAGAAAATGCATAATTCACCAAAACTGAGCTACATGAAGTTAAGATTATATGCATCAGAATAGCCATCACCACAGAGAATAGTTTCAGCACTAAATTTTAAGCACATTATATATGTTCTTGTGTCATATTTATTCTAGTAATTTCTATTCCGTCTTTTTTAGTTTCATTTGGTTATGTTAACACTTTAGGTTTAGACTCTTTGCAAGAAAACAAACTAGAATAATTAGAAGGCACTACTAAACTGAAATAGTAAAATTGTCACAGTAGTGACCCAGTTATAGCAATGGTCTTTGAAAGATTTACCCTGTAGTTGAAATTACATTGGGTGACAGGATATCAGTAATGTTATTTTTTCTCTCTGCAAAAAGGACATTTTAGCAGTAGCTATTACAACCTCGGGACTGCAGACAATGCAATGTTTTTATTTCCACTTTTAAAGACATTTTCAGCTTTTATTTCCTGTGTCCTCAGATCATTGCAAGAAATGGTGACTCTTGCTATTTATCTGCTGGTCCTCTTGGCTCGAGCTCTTGCGGGGCCTTGCAGCCCAAATAAAGCAGGTAAAATAACTTATGTCTCCTAAGATCTTCTCCTGTAATTAAGCTGCCAAAGGGTTTTTTCATTCAAAATCAAAAGGTTTTCCTTCAGAAAGTTAAACCATGGATTCTGTAGAGCTAATCCTTACATTTCTTTTATTGACCTGCTTTGAGCTAGCACAGTAAAGAATGTTCCGAACAAGTCCTAACCCCACAAAGAATTAGGCATATAGTTAACTCTGAATAACCATAGTGCAAGAAAGTTAATCACAAAAGCATAAAATAGCAAAGGGAACAAAAACAATTAGAAATTTTCTGTAATAGTACAGATGCAGCAGATCTTTGCTGCCCAAACTGGGCTTTAGTCCCCCGGACTACAGTCAGATTGCCAGTGGTGATTGAATGTGCTGGGCTGAACCCCCGAACCGCACTGTTATATTAAAGCAAGAGAAATACAAAAATCATTGAAGGTAGGGATCTAATTGCACACTGATTAGTGCCTAGAAACTGAAGTGATCTGGTGCCAGACAGACCTGTAATGTAGATTTACAATTACAAAATGTGCTCTAAAAATGTGTTGGAATATGCCTCAATTTAGTGTTTGCTTTTTAGTGCATGACTGCTGTCAGATTGCTGTCAGTCATTTCATGGTATATCTAAAGTATTTGACCCTCTAGCCATTTATTTCAGTACCTTTATGTGCACAAGCAGTTTCTCTTAACTGCAGGAATTTTCATAGCTCTAAAGTTGCCAGTTATAAATCTGAGCATTAACAGAAGCAGAATCAGCTTGCATGTGATGAAGGTTTGTTTATCAGAAAAAAGCAAGTTGTTCAGATGTCTAGTTGACTTTCCCAGATTATTCCCTAGCAGACATGGAAAGGCTGCAAAATGAGGCTTTTAGCATAAAAAAATGAGAGTGGCAAGGACTTTAAAAGAAGTAACTGAATAATTCCAGGGAGGATGCCTTTTTTTCCTCACTGTAGTAATTTGAAGTCTTTCTCAATTTTCAGGTCACTAATGGTTAGTCAATATTTGCCTTTAAAATTTCCATCAGATGTTCAAATTAGCTCTGCCTGTGAAAAATATCCAATTCTGCTATCATGAAGCAATCAGTCTGCCTGTAATGATGTTCATCATTCATGTGTGTATTAGCAATCACCACGTTTGGAAACACACAGCACTGCTGTTAACAGGGCTGGAAGTTTGGGTCATTTTCTAATGTTGTTAACAGGCCCAGGTTCTTCAGTTCAGTTTTAAATCTTGGCTTTTGACTTGACAATTGGAAAAATTCAGTTTGTGCTGGCACTACAGTGCCAGTCCAAGAGAAAAGGCGGAATATCTATTGTGGCCAAGACCTATACACCATTACAAAAGAGTGCAGATCTACAAAGCCTACCAAACAACCTCACCAATATTATTTTTACAGAGTCAGCGGTGTTACAGAAGCCAGCTTTGCAGCATAAGTTAATGAGACATTTTCAGTGCAGTCCTTTTTTACTTCAGGTTTCTCAGCAGTGTCTCTGCTTTTCAATCAGCTATTCCAGAAAGATAAAAAATTTTCACAATGTTTTGTATTGATTAGAAGGCAAAGGCTAAACTCTTCCAAGGAAGACAGAATTTAAAAACCTAAAGGTCCATTTTGTGTAGCAAAAGCTGCTCTCATTAGGGGACCTTCCAGCACACACCCGTGTTCACAGAAGGTTAAGCCCAATGGAAAGTAAGTGGGCGGGCCCACCTCTATGAAAGGAAATTACTACTGAATAACTCCAGGTGTATCATTTTCCTTCCAGATGTAATTCTGGTATACTGCTATCCTAAAACCATCATTACCAGAATTCCAGAGTGTCCTTATGGATGGGAGGTTAATCAGCTGGCACTTGGAGGCATTTGCTACAATGGGATCCACGATTCAGGATATTACCAATTCACAATCCCAGACCTGTCACCTAAAAACAAATCATACTGTGGCACACAGTCAGAGGTAAGACTATGAAGGTCAGCATTTTTAACTCAAGAAATGGCTGCACTCACTTGAGAGAGTCCTATCCTCTTCAGCTTGAAGTAAGCTTTAGGTAAAAAATGGAAGAAGGAGGCAAACTGCAAAGTCAAGGAGAAGGAAGAATCACACAGCTGTGCTTTGCAGTTCCAGGCAAAATACTCACAGGCTTAGTGATATGAGTCTGCTGTTCACTTGCACCTGTATGACACAGAACTTATGTTTAGTAAGGCATATGAATAGGCAGCACAGCATATAAAGAGCTACCAAACCTACTAAACCATGTTTCCTTGGGGAGGCTGTTTTGACACCAGAATCTTCATGTTTCAAAGTACATTCCTGATGCCTCAAGGACTCGGTACTGCCCACATTTCTCTGTCTCACCATTCACAGTTCAAGAATCCCGTGTATCACTTCTATAACTCCATCGTCTCCAATGACTCCTCAGTGATTGTGAAGAGCCAGCCTGTGAATTACTCATTCACCTGCACATACAATGCCAACTACCTGGTGAACCAGGCTGCCTTTGACCAAAGGTACATCCTCTTCTGGGAGTGTGTCTCACCCTGTCCTCATCACCATGCCTCACTCATGCAGAATTTTGTCCTGTCCCCAGGGTGGCCACTGTCCATGTGAAGAACGGGAGCTCCGGCTCATTTGAAAGCCAACTGTCCCTCAACTTCTATTCTGTAAGTGCTCTTTGCCACTCACACCTTCACCTTTACCTTACAAAGGCTTCAGCTGAAGAGCTGGAAAAAACAGTGCGGCTGCTCCTGACGTTTATGTGTCATGGAGCACACTACTAGCCTGGAACAGATAATTGCAGTGGGATTGGCAGGGATTCTTCTTTCTGCTGATTAACAGGGATATACTTAAAAAGAACATGCCAACTGTTCTTTTAATCCCTCAAAATCAGATTTTTCTGCTGAGAGGTACATTTCTAACCTGGTGACAGGTTTTATAAGAAAAATCAAAACTTGTATGTAGTCCCACTGCAAGAGCAGCATGAATCTGCACATACTCCTGGCCTTGCACGGCTTCTATAGACACAGCAAAGCTCCTTGCATTTCTCTTGTAGCTTTCTCCCTGGTCCTCTCACTGACAGATATTTCACATACCCCACAGATCTTTAGGTCATGCTGTAATTTTGTTGCCAACAAAATATTGTCCCTTGATATCAGGCAAATCTTTTGAAGCATCCCTCTCCTCTCTATAGCTCCACTGCACTGCTGGAGCAGCCAGCTCCTAATCCTGGAATCTTTTATCCACAAAAGCACAGTCAAAAGCACCAAAACAGCCTCTCTATTTTAGCACAGCTAGAAAAAGCACAACTAGGAACATACTGTGTTAAAATTATAGGCCAGGTAAAAGAAGTATTTACCACTAGGTAAGCCAATGCTAGGGCTAAACCTGATATTCTTCTCTGGTGCTAGCTTACCCAACAAAAAGTATTGGGATTTAAGGTAGGCATTTCAGTGTATTTGTAACAAAAACTTTTTACCTGAGCACCACACCGCTCCATGTTCAGCAAGCTGGCTTTTTTCTTGTGATTTCTTCATTCCTTTTCTCCAACATGTGGCCATGTTCTGACTCCACTCCCATCGTACACACTCATCTCCACTCTCTCAGTCCCACCAGCTTTCTCCACCACCAGAAGCAGCAGCAGCAAGCTTGCTTCCCACGCATGCTGCATGGGAATACATGCAATACATGCTACAACCCAAACAGCAGCAAGTTCTGTCACTGATCATCATTATACGCCAAATATAAACAAAAATATTTTTAAACATCATCTTGGGTTTGCAATAGTCCTACTACCGGTGTAGAGTTTGGAGGTTGCAGGTTATAAGAACCCAGATTTCTGGGGTCAATCTCTCCAGTGGTGTCTGAATTTGAATCATGCCTTGCTTTGCATGTTACGAGTAATGTATGATGCCTTTGTCTTTGTCTTTCAAAGAATGCCAAGTTCTCAAGTATAAAGGAAGCCCCCTTTGTCGTTGAAACATCTGAAATTGGTTCTGACATATTTGCTGGAGTGGAAGCCAAGGGCTTAAGTGACAGGTAGGCAAGGGAAGGAGGAATGAGTAATAAATTGGCAATTGGGACATTCCTTGCTAATCTGGGGTTTATATCTCCCCAGGTTTAAAGTTGTTCTCAACAACTGCTGGGCAACTCCCTCCTCAGAGTATTTCTACCAGATCCACTGGCCTTTGATCACCAAGGGGTAGGTGCTGGTGGGACCCAGGGGAGCACCTCTACTCAACCCAGCCCTGAGGATGACTGGAAAGCTGGTTGTGGGGTATAAGGGAGCAAAGGAAAAGCTGGCCCCCAGCAAGGCAAATGCTTTCATCAGACTGTCACCTCAGGAGATGTTTCACTAGAGCCATGGGGGCTCTGACACTGCTTCTCCACACACAACACAGGTGTGCCACGGACTACTCCATCCTTGTGCACGAGAACGGGAAAACGAACCGGGCCACGTTCCAGTTCAACGCCTTCCGCTTCCGCAACATCCCCAAGCTGTCCAAGGTCTGGCTGCACTGCGAGACGCACGTCTGCGACAGCGAGAAGTTCTCCTGCCCCGTGGTAAGGCCTCTCTGCTGGGGAAACACACAGTGCCACGTTCAGACAGAGGACGGCCAGCCCTCCCCGAGGGTATGCCAGGTGCAGAGCCAGCGCCAGGGCTCTCAGCAGCTGGAGGCGCGGCACTGTGTGAACCCAGCTGTGCCCCCCGACCCCTGACATGCCACAGGCAACATTGGGAAACTTGTTTAAAACTATGAGAAATAAGGTAGCCATTGAAAAATTCAGCTCCTGTCAATATCCCAGACTACAGTCCTGTCTGACAAACAGCTACAGTTAAACACAAGCCTGGAAAAAAATGAGAAAGTTGAGCTTTTTTCATTTTACCAAGCATCTCAGTGTTAAGAGCACCCTGGGGGCAGTGGGAGAACCTGTCTCAAAGCTCCCAGTCCCCCTTCCCAAGCAAAGTCCTCTCTGCCATGCTGCAGTAAGTTATTGCTCTTACAGACATCCTACTCTGCATAAAATACATAAATTATCTCTGGAGCAGGAACTGAGGTAGAAGAATGGATCCTGTATCCTTAGATGGGAGTATGGTGAGGGTGCTCTACAGGCACATAATTTAACAAGGGCAGGTGCCCATAAAATGTCTTTCTTTAATGACTTCTCTCTCTACCCTTCACCAAGTCAGTGCTTTGCCATTCTTTCTCTCATGCAATGAAATTAAATTTTATTTAACCTGAAATGAAAACCCAAAATACTCCTTAGCCAACATGCTGTCATTTCAACAAAAAATGTTTCTTGCTGGAGAAGAGAAAGCATCACTCCTGGTGAGCCCAATTTTTCTTTCTAACCCTTTCTCAGTCCAGGAGAAAATTAAGGCAGCATTTTATATTATACAGCCTCAGTGCTAAGCAGGAGGAACTGATTTGTGCAAAATTTGTATGTTTTACAAAAACACACTGTTAGAAATTCTAAATTTCAAAGGCAACAGAAAAAAGACTCTTAGATTTTGTTGTTTGTTTTTCAAGATTTCTTCAACTTTTTATCCAGCCACAGATCAGTGTTGAAAGAAAACACAAACCCATTACTTCATATGTGCCACTCTGGCAGTACTGTCAAACACCTACATCATCCTTTCAGGCACTGTGTGGAATTCCCACCTCACCCTTCAGTGCAGGGTAACTGCTCGATCAGGCAACATCCTTCGAGTCCACTTCCCACTCAAAAATGCAGCTGGTGGTCTCCTGCAATTGAGGTTGAACCAAGCTGGTGGTCTGTGCTTACAAGCAACTCATAACCAGAATTACTACATGCTGTGTTTGTAATAAAAATGCCCACAGGTGGGGTTCTGCAGAGGTCAGGAGCTGCACAAGGACCTTTAATCTGCAGAACACTGCCTCCAATACCGACCCTGTCAGCTGTGCAGGCATCATTTGTGCTGGACATGAGCTGATCTGTATGGAAAGGATTTGGTGCTTCCTGTTTCTACCCAATAGGAAACAATTATCATCAGCAATAAACAACCACAGAAGCCTTCACAGAGGTCAGAGGTTAAACAGATGGAGCTCAATTTCCCCATTCTTGACAGGAGTTTTGTTTAGGGCAGGGTGGGAAAGGCAGCCCACCAAAATCGTCAGAAAATGATCTATAAAGGCTCTCTTTATAAAGGCAGGAGATCAAATCTCTCCTGCGCTAAAACCTCCAATAATTACAGGCAGGAAAAACAAAAACAAAAACAAAAACAAAACAAAACAAAAAAAACCTCCCTAGAAAATATGCAGCAATTTCCTTGGTTGGAAACATAAGAATTGTGCCTGGGTCTTTTTTTTAGTAATTTTGAATTGTTTTGGTATACATGGCTTTCTCTCTGCTCTCTTGAGACATGTGACAAACGCAAGCAGCGCGCGGAACAAACCGGAGGTGTTCTGGTGGCGGAGATCACCGTGCGCAGTAAGTGACTGGGGTCGTGGGGTGCTTCTCCCTTTGGGAAGCAATGAAGCTGGCAAGCAGAGGCAGCCAAAGCCCTCTGCCAGACCCCTTTCCCCCAGGGCAGCAGGAGTCTCGAACAGAAGTTGGTCCCCTCCAGCTCTGGCAGAGGAGCTCAGTGAGATTCTCTTCGCTTGCCAAGTGACTGAAGGCACCCCTTTGGCATTTATGATAAATGGCCAAACCACTGGCACACCGAGCTGGCAGTGAAAGCTCTGCTCACCTGCCTGTGACCTCAGCAGCAGCTCAGACATGCTCTGAGAGGGTGCACGGGAGTGGGAGAAAGGTCAAGAGCAGCAGGAAAGTTTTTCTTTACGCTGTGGGTCCGTACTTCAGCATATCCACAACATCTTCGTGTTTTAGAAGGATGCTTTGTGCCTATCCCTCCTGACACACTGATGGCACTGCCGTCAGCCTTCCCCACTGTAGAACAACTGTTTCCTCCAACTGCTGCCTCCTGCAGGCACCAGGGATTTCTCTCTGAGCTGGTTCATCTTTTGAAACAAGTCCTTGGAACAAACAGTGTTTTCACTAGAACCCTCTACACTAGTTTATTAACTGTATCTGCACCAATCTGAAAGCCAATTTAAAATTACAAATACAGATACAATACAATTATTAGATTCCATTATGTTGCACCAGTAAACCCTCACCGATGTTAGAAGGAAAAAGAACTGAGGATCCTTTTATAACTTCAAACAGTAAATCCAAGAGGAAGAAATATTCAGAATTTCAAAAGGTGACAAATGTTTTCTGTTCTGCTTTTACAAAGCACACTGGTCCACTTTGCTCTATTTTAAACATCATCCTAATGTTATCTTTTTCTTCCTCTTTTATACAGGCAAAGGTTTATCCAGATTTTACACACTCTCAGGTAAACAGCAAAGTATGGCAATGAAAGTATCAATCCCAAATATGGATTTTGAGTGTCTTTGTCAACATGAAATCCATAGCTCAAAGAAAAAGCCTGAAATATCAGTAAATTTGACAGAAGAGTGAACATTTCAAAATCATATTTTATTTCCCAATGTAATATACTTTGTTTTCCTTCTTTTGGTATATCCCTCACACCAGACACTAAAATCATAGCAATTACTTCCAGTAGGGAACAATCTATTTTCTCTAGTTGTCACACCCTCCTCCCAAGAAGGAACAATCATGTTTTACTGGGTTAACAGGGGTGCTTGAAAGTATTTCTGATTGGAAAGGCTTTGAAATACACCTTTCAAAGTCTATTTGTTAACATTTGATATGCTGACAGAGCCACGTTAGGGCTCTGCATGCATTAGGGCATACAGTTTTACTGAATGGGCTGGGAAGAGAAGGTGAAGGGGAGCTGACAGGGAAGTACTGACAGGGAAGTACTCACATACAGCCTGTGTTTCTCTTGCAGATATCATCTTCCACCTACTTTTCGTGATTGGATTTTCTGCTGTTTTATTATAAAATGCAGCCCAGCTGTACTTCGTAACTTTCCCTGATCCCGTTTGGACCTGGACTTCTTTACTAAAGATGTTTATTTTACAGAGGAAAAAGGAAAGCCACTCAAAATCCTTGTGCACCATTTCACCAGATAAATAAAACATTCCATGAGCTTTGTGCCTCAAATTCTGGAAAATCCCAAAGCCGATTTGCTTCTCCCAATTCTCTGCTGGCATTTTGAACTAGTGAAAACCCTTGGGTCATGTATTCTGCCAGCACCTGCTTGTAAAAAGCTGTGATGGCAACAGGACTTGTTTCTGAACAGAATATAGAGATGTGCAAACTCAGCATTTTTCAATGCCAAATTTGCCTTCAGGGTCCCCCTTCCCTGCCAGTCTCAGTGTGGTACCAAACTCCCCTCCAGGCCTGGTCTTGCAAAGTCCCAGTTTGTTCTGTGAAGTCTTCAAACAAAACAAAAACCAACCTAACATGCAAGGATGGGAGGGAAAGGGTGCTTTTCATGTAGCAGTAATTAGAAGGTGCTCAGAGTTCATTACCTGACATTTCTTTCCTGATTGTCAGTGCTGTCAGTATGGATCGGTTGATTAAGTAGAGCACACTGTAGCAGTAGGACATCTTGCTAACTGGCCAGGCTCAGTGCTGGATGGTTACATGGTGTGGGTGCATACTGAGCACATCCGAGGCTGGAAAACAAGCTGATGAGCTTTACACTTCCTTGAAGACATAGCCAGTGGCAGACACAGCAGGGTCCAGGTGTTAGGTCTGTCCCTGAGTAACAACAGTAAGACAAAAGCACTGGAAAGGGAAATAATGATTTATAGAAAGCAGGAAATATCAGGACATGAAACAATTCCCCAGCAAGCGTAACAGTAGGATCCTTACTTCCAGTAGTTACTAGAACAATATAGAAAAAAACCCTTGAAAGTGCCAGAGACATCTTAGAATTTTTCCATGAAACTTTCAGGATCCTAAATGTGAAAGAGGGAAGAATGACTACAGCTGTTACACTTCCAGCTAATGAACACGGTGGGTGTACCTGTGTTTGCACATACTGAAGCAAAAGCGCATTACAGATTTTTTACTATTGTTTGTAGAGAGGGAGACTCCTGAATAACTCTGTGAAGGCGTTTCAGCTCCCTGATAAAGCTCGTTTTTGCTAAAGCTCATTGCAATGAGGACAATGCGGAGCTAGAACACGCATCCGTCACCCCCAGCGGTAAATTAAGCACGTTTCAGCGCGTTTCCAGGGGCTCCCGCCGCGGCTCCAGGAGCCATCTCAGTCCGCGGCGCTGCCGAGCGCGGAGGGCGCGGAGCGGGCGCCGCTCCCCGCCGCGCACGGCAGAGGGCGCTGCCGGGACGGCGCGCTCCGCCGCGCGGCTCCGCGGGCAGCGCGGCCCGAGCGAACGGCCCCGCGCCCGCGTTCGCTGCATTGCCTCCCCCTCCTCCGCGCTCCTCCCACTGACACCCCGCGTTTCGGCACCCCCAAGCCGCTTTCGCCTCTTCAAATTCTTGTCCTTCTCCAAAGCCGGCTTCTTTTGCCTTGTTTTTACAGCATTCACTGCGCTCCTATCGCGGCTATTTTGTGCAGAAAGCCTTGAAGCCAGTTTCCTTGGCAGGCTGATTAATTCCCTTCTGGTTATGCAGGAAGCGTGGCTTTGGAACCAGCCGTGCAGGATTTCAGCAGCCGTGAATGCGCCTGTGAATTCCCAGGCCGCTGCCGCCGCCGTGGGATGGAGCCTGCGGCACACACATCTCCCGTCCGTGTTCCCGCTGCCTGCTCCGCTCTGGATCACCGTCTGCCTACAGTCCAGAAACGCTTTATTGCCGAAAACAAACAATCAAAACACAACTGAAAACAGCTGCCAGAGGTGACCGTGGAAAGGTCTATCTGCTGGAGAAGGCAGCAACACATGAACATGTTTCAGCTCCAGAAGTACTGCTCAGTAAGAAAGCACAAGTTGTCCATCCTAAATAGTTTGCATTAAAAAAAAAAAATCCACCTTCTTTTTTTCCTAACCTAGCATATGGCTCATCACTGTTTATTCTACTAAACACTATTTATGTTTGCCTGTACCAGAAAATGCAATGATTGCTAAAGATTTTAGCACAAGATGAAATTTTGTAGACGTCATCATTCCAGATGGACTAAAATAATGGATCTTTTCCAGTCAGGGCATGAAGATGCTTGCCTTGATCTCTGCATCTGAAAGCCAAACACAAGTCTGCTCATGGAAATATAGGGACAGGAAGGTTATTTAGCGAGGATGCAGATAATCTGTTTAGAACCCAACATTTGTCTCCACAAAGATTCCAGCTGGGCTTTGTCCCAGTTCTTCCTTCCATTTGGATGAACTCTAATGAGACATGAATTTTTGCATGCTTTCCTTCCCACAGTTAGGCACTGCAATGCTGAAGCACAAGGTCACAGAGGTCATGACAAGAAGTAGGAGAGAAATGAACACACACAGGCGTCAAGATGATAACAACACAGGTTGCAGCACAATGTTGCCAGTACAGTGACACACTTTACACAATATTTTGTTCATTGAATAGAGGTTCATTTCTCACTAGTGAATGGTAAACAGCATTAACCTGGGTGGCCTTTATTTGACAGTCACTGCAGATGCAAATAACAATTCAGAAGAGGTCCAACAAAAAGTGCCAATGAAAGAATGAGTCAAATCTAACACAAAATTAGCAAGTATGCCACAATGCAAGCTGGTACCTTCCATTGTGGACAATCTATCCTTAGTATTCCCAAACAAGCAGTACTGTGATTCCTGTCCTGCCACCCTATGTCCAATAGTCAAGAAGAAGGAGCAGGTACCAAGACTGTCAAGTCAGAATTAATTCTGGTCAATCATTAATGCCTCACATCCTGGGCTGAGATCTCACATTTTCAAATGCAAACTTTAGAATGAAGCCTCACTAGGTGTTTGCTGGGGGATATGCACATGATCCTGCTGCAGAGATGCCAGGCTGGGTCTGACCTGACATGCCCACCTGGTACAACCCCTGCTAGGGCAGCCCTGCAAAGAGTGAAGCACATCAGGGCTGAGAGCCTTTCTGTAGGGGGATCTCAGCTCTGTAGCACACTGAGGTAAACATTGCATGTGCTGCCAGAATTGGCAATGCATTACACAATATAAACACAGGCAATGTCCCAGATCCAGATGCCATGTATAGAAACTCCCCAGTCTTAATCCTCACTTAAACACCAACTTCATGTCTTTATTCTGTAAATCCATGACATTTTGTTTAAATGTCCAATCAGGGACAAGGAAAAACACTACCTCAGAACAGTATCATGGCTCACTAAATACAAAACACATCATAGATGTACATGGTCTGTATTAGGAATGAACCTCTCACTTTGTACTGAAGATCAAGTATTTTCAAGTTATTCCCATCCAAAAGGCAGCTCACAGGTACAGAGGAAAAAAATAGCTATTGATGGATTGGACCCCATGGCCCTTTTATGTAGCATATCACTGCAGCCCTACAAAGGTCAAGTTCAGTGGCTTCAGAGAAATAAATAGTAATTCTTGCAGCCTGGCAGTCAGGCACACAAGGCTGAGAAAAGTGTCCTGAGCTCTATCTGAAACCATGTAGCACTGAGAAGCAGAGACCAGCCCTGCTTTCCAATATATTTTTCTTAACTTTATTGTACAGGGAAAACCTAGAACATGCCTCTTTAAAAACAATTATCTTAGATATGCTCTTGTTCTAATAGGTATTAGAACCTAATAGGTATATTAGAACCTATTATGTATAAGGTTCTAAGAGAAATATTGTGAGATTCCATGGAATGAAGCCTACCTGCAATGCACACTGTTGCTCTGGGATGCAACCAGTCTCCAGCCTTCCCACATTACTTCTTGGCAGCCTGTGCCTCCTCTCCTGCTAAATTTTCTCTGCATGCGGTCTCATCCACATTAACACTCTCCTTCCAGAGACCATCTCTCTCTGAGAATTTACACACTGCGACACAAAGCATCCACTGGAAGGGATCCTATCCTGTTGCTCTTCTGCTTACACTCACCTGCTCCTAACAGAAAAATAACATCAGCATTTTTCTTCTGGGAGCAAGCACATCAACACACCTCAAACACAGACAATCAGGATGTATATTAAATTAACTTTTTTATAAAAAGACAATCCACAATAGGTAGCACAGACTTGTCAGTAACATGGTCCTGAAATGTGTTTTGAGAAGATCTTGCAGGTTTAAATTTCATGCTGC
The DNA here is from genome assembly GCF_031753505.1 of Anomalospiza imberbis. Classification (NCBI taxonomy): domain Eukaryota; kingdom Metazoa; phylum Chordata; class Aves; order Passeriformes; family Viduidae; genus Anomalospiza; species Anomalospiza imberbis. The sequence goes on from NC_089688.1 coordinate 26,483,031, forward strand.
TTTTCCATAAGCACATTCTGCAGAGTGCAAATGATGCAGTAAGGCATGACAGGAAGTGGGGCACACAGATCCCACAGCTTGGAGAGCACTAAAGCTGAGGCCTAATGCTAAAGCAAAGGTCTAATGCTAAAACAGACATCTTATCACCGTGAAATGTTTGCCCAGCACTATAAATTTACATGGTGATTAATCAGCGCTGATAAGAACATTCTGAGCACTTCCTACTGTCTCCATGCCCAACACTTCTGTGCTAGCACCTTATAGTGCATACTTCAAAGTACTCTAAGACCAGGAACTGATTCATCTGGAAGATTTAATCTTCCCTTTACAAACTGAGAAAAACTGACATGTAAAAAAACATCATGAGCAGGTCATGGCAGGGGGTGGCACAATTGACACTCATTCCAGTAGAGGGGACTGTTACTGGACCAACAGAATATTAATCAAGGAAAAAAATAGGTAGATTGATCTGATACTTCTGAGAATGAGTTGTGAATTGAGAAAACTTGCAAATTTTGCATTTATTTTATCTGTATTGGAAAGAGAAAATCCATATATGCAGAAAATCAATACAATAAATTCAAGGGTTCTGATATGCAACTTATTATGTACCTGATGACTCACAGTAACAAAACACAACTTTCCATAGCTAACATAAAATGAAACACAAAGGTTAATAACCTGGGAGGAAGCTTACATCAACATTTTTGTCCCCACACTTGTGCTAGGTGTGCCACTGTGCCTCGGTGGGTGGCAGTCCTTACCCTGCGTTGTACCTGAAGCCTCACCCCGCTCACAGCCAGCCAGACCTGGGCTGTTGGCTGGTGTGAAGGCCAACAATGCAGTTCCAGCTCCTGTCTGGGAATCACAGCACTCAGGAATTTCAGAGACAACAGAAATTTCTTGTTGATCCCACTGGGGATGGATAGGCTGCACAAGAGGAACATTTCTTATTTGCAAAGCTTCATAGGCTTTTTACAAAAGCTGCTAAGAAATATAAATCATCCTCTAAACAACTAACAGCAAGGACAGAGTCCACAGAGATTTGGAAACACTATTGTCTTTGGGAACCACATATAACCTTAAAAACAGACTGCCTTTGACCAAGTGTTTACACTTGTATATTAGCCATGACTAACTAGGAGGCATTTATTTACTGTTAAAACCCAAATATGTACATCAGGTGAGCTTCCAGCTAATGCAGCAGAGGTCCTGTCAGAGAATGTTTATAAAGTAATTGTGCTACTCATTGCAGAGGGGACACAATTTTGACAGAAGTGTCAGAGAAGGACATTGTCCAGCTTTACTGTCTGACCATGCCAAAACACAGGGATATTTCAGTCAGAAGACCAAAATAAAAGTGCTTAACGATGGTCACAAGAAGATAGCCTTTTATTTTGTGCCAGAAAATAAAAAGGCAAAAGTTATTCTGTAGTGCAACTCTGAATTGTTTTACCATCTTCAATAATCCAAATTCCCACTGACTTATTTTTTTCTTGCAGGTCAGTTTGGATTTATTGGCCTCCCACAGATTTCAGCTGTTTGCATATTTTATGTAATGTATTCCTTACCATGGTAGCTTCAGAAGGATTTTCACACAGCACTTGTTAAGCTCCAGAAAAAGCTATAGTTATGTGTTTTTCCCAAATCTTTAACTAACAGGTATTTGTCTAAATTCCTCTACCAAAACATGGCTGATCTTTATAATACTGGAATACCCAGATCAAACAAAAAATTTCTATGTTTTTGGCCTGACATTCACGCTGAAAGGGACCATACTGAAACTGAGGAGCTTGCAGGATAGTTAAAGGATGCAACAGATGACAATGATCCAAATCAGCAGACAGAATTAACTAAATGGGATCACGAATTACCTAAGTAACTATTAGGCAATCAGCAAAAATAATATTTTTTCCCTATGATGTATGTCTGTATCAAGATTTATATCCAGGGGATGATAAGTTTTGCTCTCAAGTCTTTGATTAAAAAAAAAAATCTAAAAAATCATTTGATTTGGGAAAAGGTCAGTAAGGAATGAAAAAACAGTAACTGAGCAAACAAAAATTTTGCAAGATGAAAGCTCACCACTCTTCCACAGAAGCTCATGGTGCTCTTTGCACCAGCCCTGTGGCAGCACAGGGAACTGCTAATCACTCCCTGCCACCTGAGAGGAGCCCAGCCAGGCAGATGTGAGCAGGAACAGCTGCATTAGCTGCTCTTGGACAATCTCTAGCTGGGCCTCATTCAAAGGGTGCTAAACACGACAGCAAGATCTCTCTCAGAGACTTTTTAAAGAAAATAACAATCTCTGCAGCGTTAGGCAACTGCTCAAGCTTCTGGCCATGCAAACTGGGGAAGAACCAAGAAGGACTTCCCCCAAACTCTGGTGTAAGTCCATGTAACTGGCAGTCACTTAACTGCATTGTCTTAAGATGACTAGGAACAACAATCACAAGGGCTCTGGATGAAAAAGTAATTTACTTCAATTTTAAACTCTCTGTTAAGGCATATGGAAATTCTCCTGTCAAAGTGAATTCATTGAGAAAGTCCTTTTGTGAATCATTTCAATTAAATGGGAAAAAATCAATTTCAGACTGAAATTCTTTACCATATTGATCTACAGTAAGTCTAAGCCATTTGCTGTAGATCCTTGAAGCCACACTGGAAGTAATCTTGAAATCACAGAAAAAAACCCGACTAATAGGTTAGAAAACTAGAGGGTAGACAGCATCCCATTAAAACAGTGTTTTCAGGTTTGTAAGGTTGTGAGTAGGCTGGGTAAATCACTGAGGTGAATGCACTGCATAAAAACAAGTTATTATTACGTGAGGGTGTAGCTGTCACAGTATAAAAGATGGTTGAGTAAGCAGATCGAACAGCAAAAAGCAGGAAGTTAACAACAGTGCTAAGGAGATTAAAGAAACAACAACTGATATTCTACTGAAAGAGGTAAGTCAATTAAGGCAAAAATAAGCTAAAGAAAAAGAATTTTTAAAAAAATTGTTTGCTTTATCCATTTCTTGGGCAAAGGTGCTTAGCTGAAATTAACAATTCTCTGTTGCCACAGAGTTAAGACTTCAATGATATTGTTGATCTCTTCTGCTCTCTCATGTGTCATAATGCATCTCTTGATCTTTCACAGTAAGCTCATTAAAAGATGCTAGGGGATTTTTATGGCTTTATTTGTGTGGAGTAGCCTCTTTAGAATATCTAGTTCCATTTACCAATCTTGACTAACAGTTACTGTGTGACCACTTGCTTGGTGCATTTGCACTTTTGGGGTGGAGAGGAGAAAAAGAAAGGGGATGGAGATAGGAGAAATAAAAATTCTAAATTCTTAAGTTCTATGACAACTATTTGATACATGGAAATAATATATGACATAATGAATCAATGTATTTTTGAAGAGCATGTGGAATTACTGCAAGACTGGAAGAAAGCAAATAGCACTTCAACACACAAGATAAAAAGAAGGCTCCCAGCAACAGCATGGATGCTATTTTTTCAAATAATGAAGTAGTACTATAGAATATTAAGTACCACAGTGACTACACAGAGCTAAGTGAAGCCATCAATTCTACTGCCTGGATATACCTCCTTAGACTTGGGTGGGTTTTTTTTCTTTTCTTTTTTTTTATTGACTTTTTTTTAAACAAACACAGATTGCAAAATTTGGAGATGAGAATGCAAATGAGATGAAATCCATCTGGGTGTTACAGAAGTGTTTCCTAATGTGTCTTCTTGCAAAAATGCAATTAAAAAAGTTAAAAACACCAGTGTGCACCTCTTTTGAGTGAAACAGAAGAGAAGCAAAGGAAAGGAAAGAAAGACTCATCATTTCCAGCACTCATCAGAATCTCCAGAGCCTTGGGTTGTCCTCCAGCTGTGTTGGGAGGCTGAAGTCAAAGCACCTTCTATAGTAGCTCCTGCTCTGTGGGAATACGGGACCCTTTCCTTACATTTGGTCAACCAGATGGGTTCGAGATGTATTAGTCTAATATGGAATAATTGATGAAATTACTTACACCAAAGGTTTTACAACAATATGTGGGAGTATGAAATGAAGTGTGGCACGTGACAGCACCTCAGGAGGAAGTCTTGCAATGATCTGCACTCCACACCATGGGCTGAAACATGATTAAGCTCAGGATGTCAGCAGCCAGAAGAGGACAACAGAGGGTGTTACCACAGAAAAAGTCTTTTTCATGGAGTGTATGCACAGCATATGGAGCAGACACTGCTTACTATATTCTAGCAGTTTTTAGTATTTACAAAGTGACTGAACAGTTTAACACTCTTCAAGTGTTCCTCTGCTGCTCAGAATCAGCTGCCTAAAGCTCATATAATTAATGATCCATTTCTCACTGATGATGATGATTTGACATTTATAGTATTTACAGCATTTAGTGCATGCTCCTGCTAACGGAGAGACAGATTTCCTTACGTGCTACAGACATGAGCCAAGCTTAAATGCCATCATTTCCTCAAGGAAGATATGAAGTTGGATGTTAGCAGTTATAAACAGAGCTGTGGTATTGCAGGAATATTTTCTACCATTTGCATTGCATACCTCTACCAGGAAGCACCTTCTTTGGATTGCTACAGAGTGAGTCAAAATGCTGTGATTGCAGTTATAGCAAATTCATCTAAAGTTATGGGCAGACTGCCAGGGAAGCTCAAAGCACAGTTTTGGGGCAAATTATACCATGGTGGGTGTTGTGTTTGAAAGGCTGAGAAATGAGCAGGCTGTGTGCCAAAGAAGAAGAAACACTCAGGAGCTCCAAGCAGCCTCAAGTGCAGTAACATCCCATGGTACAGAGATTAATCCTGGCACTGCTGCCTCAGGCTTAAAAGGTACTCAAGGCAGCATGAGCCAGTGCCTGAAGTGCCACCCCTGGATGTACAAGACTGGGGATGAAAATGCAGTCTGTTTCTGACTAGTTAAAGTATTTCTCAAGGCTGGTATCAAGTGCAGCCAATCATATTGCAAAACACCCAAGCCCAGCTAGAAATAAGCGAAGACATTGTGCTTTTCAGAAAAAAAAAATAATGCAATTCTGTTCAGCTAAAACTGTTCTCTTGCTTTTTAAAGTTTGAAAGATCCTCAAAGCAAAATAGGGTTCAGCTTTCTGAAACTGCTAAAGACCAAACAAAACTCCTTCCTAAATAGCTCTAAGGTCTTCTAGAAAGTACTTTGTGGGAAACAGTCTGAACAGAAATCAGCTACTCATAAGAGAAAATTATAGAGCTGACCGAAAAAAAGCTGACTCAAGTTCAGTAGAGCTGAAGAGCACTACTTTCCTGGGTTTGCTGTTAAGTGCTTACCCTTCTGTCATTTGTTACAATTATCAAACAAGCCTCCTTCCATCCAATTTCCTAACAGAAAGTACCAGCTTCCCAGCAGAAGGAATTATGCTCCCAGATCTGGCACAGGCACAAAGCAATCTGTATCAAAGGAAGTTCTCACCACAAGCGGATGAGAAGCCACAGGAAAACTGTGTTAACACTATGTTAACCTACACAAAAGACTTACAGAGAGGCAGCAATTTTCAATCTCCTCCCCATGCCCTATTTCCCAGCTTGTTGTCCAAAGTCTCATGTCATTTTAGCAATTACTGGCAGGTGCACGGGGTCATCACAAGAATTTCAGAACTTTATACTGAGGGAGAAAGTGAGATGCATGCACAGCAGTAACCTGTGAGCTTAGACACAGAAGAAACAATGCCAGAGGGTACAGACCCCTTGACAAAATCCTCCTGGCTCCTCAGAGCAATAGTCTTACTTCAAAACACTCCTCCAGAAAAACCTGGAAATGGAACACAGCATCTACAGGAAAGTAGCAGTCAAACTGGGTTTTACCAAAGAAGTCAGGCGCAAGTCTGAGTCAAAAATTAGATAAAGCCTTCTCCCATGCCAGCATTCTCCTATTTCCCACTGAAATTGGGGAGACATTGGTCCAAGCACAGTTCTCAAATACCCAAACCCCAGAATCCTGGGACTTGGAGGGTGAAGCAAGCAAACCACAGAAACAGATACTCCACCTCAGCCTTTGAACAACCTGGTGCAAATGGGATGAAACAGTCTCCTGCTGAACCTGAAAGGTGAAGACAGCAGAAGACTCCCTAGCATTGCAAACACAATCAGGATAAACAAAAGCTGGGCTAAAGTTACCTAAGGACGGCTGGTCAGAAACGGCTGCTGACAGCAATCTGAAGAGCTGAGCCCAGCCTCTGGCTGCCATGTGGGTAGGAAGCATTCCGAGGTGCTGGAGATGCCCAAACAAGCTCAGAGGTGTCTGGCACATTAACCAAAGCATTGGCAAGGTTCACCAGAACAAGAGCTATTGCAGCACTGACAGGCAGGAGTGGCACTGAAGGGCACAATGAGATGTGCTGTCACCAAGTGGCAGCACAGCCAAACCTCAGACCCTATACTTTCCTCTAATTCCATTTTATAGTCTGCTGGCTCCAGCTTCTTTATGTGTCACCAGATATTAATTAAATAATCTTAATTAATCAGAGCATTTTGGTTTAATTGTTTAAATGGCATCCTGAGTTTGGACTCAATATATATTGCAACCCAGGGCAGCTCAGATTTTACAGGTTATCATATATTGTTTATCACACTTCAGCTGAAGGAAAACAACTGGGTATATGTGAAAGTCAAAGAATAATTGAGGAAGAGGCAAGTACGACTAGCAGTGAAGTGCAAGATTGCCTCAGTGGTAGTGGTGTTCATCTCTCTCCATCTAAACAGAAGTAACATTCTGTATTATACAGCACAGGTAGAAATTCTCTTCCTGCACAGAAAAGCACACACTTCTGCTGCCATCCTGACCCAAGAGAAATCCCTGTTCTTGTTACATATTTATTGCAGATCCTTTCTGTCCAAAACAAATCTGGGAAACACGCTAGTTTTAAAACACATGAAAAGTCACACTGAACACAATGGAAATGCAACAAGTGTCTGTACTTAAGTGCTCACCATGACACATCTGATTAGTGATTTGTCATGACTTCCTACAGCACCTTTTGACAATCATATCTGCTGTAGCTCAATTAAAAAGCATCAGATTCATCCCTTTTGCAAGTCTATTGCAGTGACTGCAGGGGAAATGCCTTTGAAGGGCATTGGAGCATTTACAACCTCATATATCACACACTGATTCTGAATCACCCTGTACTGAATCAGGTATGCAAAGTCATGCACTCACCTTGCTCCAAACCTTTACTAAACATGACCCAGGGGTTACAGTGTAGCCACAGGAAGTACTGATTGCCTGAATTTGAATATCACTACCTTTTTTCCTCAATGCATTCCCCTGAACTGCAATATACAACTAGGGGTTTTTAGTCAAGCAATTGGCTTTTTCAAAGTCAGTAGCTTCACTTGGCACAAAATTGAATTTGAAAATTCTTTATCTGTACAACCCTGAAAACCCACATGTGCTGTTGAAGCAACCTCAAACACAGTTTCTGCATTTCTGAACCTATTTTTAGGTGCCAAAATACAAGTGCTTTCATCATTACATAAGCAACCTTAACAAGAGAGGCTTAATTAAAATCTAAATTCTCAATTCAAACCAATGCTTCTTTTTGTGATCTTGCATGACGGTGATCTCAAAAACCTTCTAAAATTTAGCTCCAGTGGTCTGTTCACACAGATTTCTAAAGCAATACATATGTGGAAATTAAAGACCATGCCAGTACTGATCCAACAGCATAATTCATTGATCTTTTAAATCTATGTATCAAATGAAAGCCAGAGAACAAAATCACAAAAGCATTGGACACCTCATTTCACAATGTCTTGAACTTCTTATATTTAACCTGGTCTTTAACTGGGGCAAAGCTGACTCAGTCAAGGCTTGAGCTGAAGCACAGATCAAGGGAAAACATTTCAGAAATTTCAGGCATTCTGCATTGTTTCTATAACAATCTGTTACTAGCAGATCTGCCATATTTTAAAGGCTGAACCTCTATTGGTTTATAATTATTGTTAATCAATATAAACAGCATTATCTCAGCCTGAAAGGAAAAAAAAAGAGCCCCTGTATTAGAGTTTCTAAATTAGAGATGGAGCTCAAGGCTCCTCAGAATATCAGAAAAAGAGCTAAAGTCTAAGGCTTATCCTTTCTGTTAAGCACAGGTGGATGATGAGGTCCAAGACACAACACATAGAGGACTGTAACAGACATCTTAGCAAACCATTGTATTTACCACTGCAACATCAAAAGCTTGTTATCTTAAAAACAAAAATTGGAATTTAGTTGTTTCATTAAGAATTTAGCCACCTAATGAAATTACAGCACTGATAACACTTAGAAGCAATCCAAGTGGTCTTTAAACTTTCCTCACCTAAATATTACACATCAGGTTCTGCTCACTTTGAACATCAGCTTTTTCCTTTTATTAGTATGAAAATTCAAAGTCTAAAGTCACCAGGAAAGATTTGCTCCATCTTCCTACTTCCAGTTTGAATGGTCAATAGTCAAAGTCTCTGTTCATAAACTTTCATGTCTGCTAATGCTGCCCACATTTTATCCTGGCAGTACAGCAAAATGTTCAAGTAAATGTGTAAGTGGAACAAGAGAACTGGACTTTGAAAACTACTGAGCAAATGAATCAATAGCTTCAGTTTTTGGATCATCTATGCATCTTATCAGATTGAACAGAAGAGATCAATGCCCAATATTTCTTTTGTGTCAGAACTCAGAAGAATTAGTCTTTTGAGGACAAATTCTGATACCAAATATACCAATGTAAATACACTCGATAACATATTAAAAAGTTTCCAGTCAAATCAGTAGAATTATCTGTCAGTTGTTATGCTTAAAGTCAGTAGGTCAAGACAGAAATCAGATGCTGTTTCCCCTGCAAGGTAGAGAGTACAAGTTCATACTTGTATGTATTTAACACCTACAGGTATCTCAACATTCCATTTTGTCTGATTTTAAAACCATAGGCAGGCACACACACAACACTCAACTTTGCATGAAGAGAGAAGAATGCAAAATGGTCAGTGGTAACACGGGAGCAGCAAATTCACTCAGATTCTTCAATTTTATGCAGCAGCTACATCCTGCAACAAAAGTAATGTGCAGCTGTTCTTGGGCACTACAGAGCAACTGCAAATACACATGCAGCTTCCTTAATTGTTATAACAGTTCAATGACACATCTGTGCCTTTCACACAAATGTTTTAACACAGTAAAAATTATTTACAATATCCAGGCACCAAATTTTACTATGTCAGGGCAACTATTTAGTTTGAAGGGTTAGAGTTTATTTTGCGTTTATCATTCAACAGCCTATTGCATTTAAGTAGGTTTCACAAGACCAATAAAAAAAAAGGGCTTCTTATATGGTACCTAGAAGTGATTAAACTCCAGCTTTGTGTAGTAATGACCTTTACCTCCACTCTTTCACAGCTCAGACTGGTTGCACAACTTCTGTAAGAATAACTTTTAAGCAGCATTCAGGGATATCCTACAGCTGTATGTTCATTGGCAGGTATCTAAAATACACCTCTGAATCCTGCATTCAGTAATGGAGCTCGAACAAGGCTGGAAGACACACTCTTTTTAATTTCTTTTGCTCCCTTTCGGTCCCTTTCTTCATTATTCAAGAGTCAAGTGAATTGCACAAGGGGCAAATGATTATATTTGAAAGATGTAATCACCTGAACAGTGATACTTTAGATCAGCACATAAAATGAATTTAAACAAAGAAGGGAAACTATTGAGTTTTCTGTCACCTGTAACAAATAGCAAAGGAAAACTCCATGCATGCAGACACTTCTGTCAAAAAGTAATAGTTTGAATAAATATTGAGCCATAACCTGCTCAGACTTCAAAAAATAACTAGCCTGTTAAAATTCATGGAACCCCTGCAAACCTACAGAGAATTAATCATGGCACTTGTCATCCATTTTCTTAATAATTAAGTCTTGAGGGGAAAAATTATCATTTTCATTACCTGAATTTTTTTTTCCAATCTTATGAAAAAAGCACCCAGTGTTTGTAGGTCTACCTTCAGCTCCTCATTTTCAGAACTGTGACATAAGTGATGCTTGCACAGCTGATCTAGGTTATTTTATGTCATTGGCTGCGTGCGTTGGTCATTGAGATCACAAACTACAGCATCACTGATTTGCAAACCACAGGGAACACAGATGATGTACAGAGACAAGCCTGTGCTACAGAACATAGCCCATTGTTTTCCAGGACTTATGAATGTGTTTTCTCACACCTGCTTTCAAAACAGGCTGAAAAAAGGTTACCCACCATTAGCAATTCAGCAGGACATCTGACCAAGAGCCTCCCCTGCCAGACTCAAGAATGACACACTCACTGTTCCAAGTAGCTCAGTTCACAGTTTTTAACAGTGAACTGATCAATAGTTCTAATTCATTAGGAATAAACTGTAGAGGTGAAAGGTGACAAAACACCACAACTTCGATTAATTTGCTGTTCAAATGAGGTAAAATGCCATGTACTTTATGCACCAGAGAGAAAGAGTGGAGAAGGAAAAGCAGTTACAGCTTTATACATACAGCTAGCTCAGGTAATTGGCTTTGTTCCCTTCTCAAGTGACTCTGCTATTCTTCCCTACCTTCCTGCCCCACCTCCACTGGTTTATAAAACACATCTAGGAGCCAAAACCACAGATGGTGTCAGTCACTCCAGATCTTTTGAGTTGATGATGCAATATCCACTTAGGCTGAATGGGGACCTGCCCAATTACTAATTATTAGTATCTGTTGCATACCTTGCAAAAACCTTGAATCAATTTCCTTGTTTCCCACATGCAAGATGCACCACAGACAGAAGCCAAGAGACTTCAACATTGGTGTCACCTCCTCGCACCAAATTTGGAAAACCCTCCTATTAATTTTCTTTCATCTTCCTTAAAGTGGCATTTTCTAAAACCTAAGATGAGGTTGCAGCCAGAAGGTCTAGGATGCTGTGTTGGCACAGGTACTTCCACTTTTATTCACACCCAGTGATATAGGCAGGTTCCCTTACACCAATTAAGAATACTTCAGGTTTTAAGTGAAAAGTGTTAGTATTCATTTACTCTTCAGATATCATACAGGAGTTGAATTCTAGCACCAGATAAACCAGACCCAGATCAACAAAAGTTTTATTATCTTGACCAGTCAAAGAATCACAGAATATTCTGAGTTAGAAGGGATCCACAAGGATCATCAAGTCCAACTCCTCACCCTGCACAAAACCATTCCCTAGTGCCTGAGAGCACTGTCACTCTTTGAACTCTCTGAGGACTGGTGCTGTGACCACTTCCCTGGGGAGCCTGTTCCAGTGCCCAAACATCCTCTGGGTGAAGAATCTTTTTCTAATATCTAAACTAAACCTCTCCTGACACAGTTTCCATTCCCTTGGTTCCTGTCACTGGTCACCACAGAGAAGAGCTGCCTGTCCCTCCTCTCCCAGTCACGAGGAAGCTGTTCCCCTGTCTCCTCCACGCTGAACAAACCAAGTGCCCTCAGCAGCTCCTCATATGGTTTCCCCTTCAAGGCCCTTCACCACCTTTGTTACCCTCCTTTGGATGCTCTCTAATAAGTGAGTGCTGAAAGAGCTGCTATTTAGCCCTATCTCTTGGATCATGTGCAGAAAATATCTTCCAAAGATCATATCCACAGCCTTTGGAAGCAAAGTCAGGAAGCTAGCCCAGCCTGCATACCTCACCTCACAAATGTCTTTCTCAAGCAGTATTAAGTACAGGTGCTCTCTTATTCCCATTTCAGAGATAGAGGAAGACAAAAAACCCAAACCAAAACCATAGTTGTTTAAATCAACACAAAAAATCTCTCACAAAACAGGCTTGGTCTACTTGGCAGTTAAGCAAGTGCACTAACCTTTGCCCAGTGTCGAAAGGATGGTGCACCATTGTGAGACAACCAGCCCCCTGTACATCCCAATGGTGCTGAGAGCCCTGACCTCAAAGGAGTGGCTACTTCACAGACCCCTGGGACCACAAGGAAAACCTGTGCCTCAGTGGCTGGGCATGTTAAGGACAGGACTCTGCACAAAGCATCTGGTGAAAAATACTGAAATATGTTTGCTTGTTCAAAGTGCAATCTAAGAGGCACCTTTTCTCAGTGAAGCAAGACTTATTCAGTGCCCCTGCACACCTGGAGAAAATGAGAGCCCTATGAAAAACCCAAGGCTGCGCCTTTCACAGGGCTGAGATTAGTTTTCACAATGTGCTGCTCTCTTCTAACACTGTTGTGCAAGACTTGTATGTTTAACATTTCTAACCAGCCAAAATTGCTCTTTATATTTGATCAGGAATAATTTTTTTTTTTACCTTTGAACCTGTTGCAAGGCAGGTTCAAAGGTTACCTGGGTGCAGTGTCGCCTGTTTATTAAAGCCACACTCTGATGACTCGAGGCTTAGTCCTGCCACGGGAGCTGGGGAAGCATCACTGGAGCTGGGGAAGAACTAACCCTAGAACACCCCTTGGGAGTTGTAAAGCAGCAAAGGAAGCAAGCTGTACCAGCCCCTCCACCCTCCTCCAGCACTGAAGGAAGGTAAGAAAATTCCTCCTAGTCACAGCCCGTGTTTCCCAAGTACTGGGATTCCTGCTCCTGCAGAAAAGTACTGCAAGTGGGGTAATAACCTCAATTTGCTGCAATATCTGGATCTAATGCACCCTTCTTATCACCCTGTGTGCTGTTAAAGGCAACAGCTGCTTGTTATTAAAGAAGCAAGTCTGGGCTCAGGGGTGGCATACACGGAAATCACACCTTGAATGAGAGCAGCCACCTGAACACTCCCTGTTGCTATAGACTGGCTGGAAGTAGAAACCTGTCTACAGTCCAGGCTGAAGCCATTTTCTTATCAATTTTAGTTATGCCTATTTAAAATTACAGTGCACAAAGTAGCAGTGCCAGGCTCCCACTCAGACTAATGTTTAAACCAGATTCCAAAAATATGAGAATATTTGTTTTCACAGCAGCACAAGCAGTAAAAGGCTGCGATATGCTAGGTCATTTATATGCACAAGCTTACTGGCAACACTTAATACAATAAAATCCAACCCTAACTAGGAACATAGAAGCTGGCTATAGTGCCTTTTGTAGTGGTTTAAAAGCCCATATCATAGGGTATGGCACACCAGACTGATGCCATTGCCTTGGTACAAGGGCTTGTCCTAGCAATAGAGATGGAGCCTTCTCCAAGCTCTTGCTTGTGTACAGAGAGGGTGGTGGAGACAAAGATCAACCTGAAATCAAGCTACAAGCAAGAGAGCTAGAAAAAAGCATGCTGCTCTTCCAAGTCCTAAGCCCATCTCCTATCCATACCTCCTTTCCTGAGGAACTCACTTGTGCTCTGAGAAGATAATTTATGTGCCAGTGCAGTTATTCTGCTTTACAAAGCTGGACATGGCCCTTGAAAAGCAGAACAGAGCAAAAAAGAATTATTATGTTTATAGCATTAAGAAAACAAACTGGAATTTTAAAATCATTCAAATAAAGTGAGCTCACACCTCCCACAGACTCACAAAATTTAAATTCAAGTTTTGAAGGGACAACACAGAAAATGGTACATGAAGACAATGCTTTCCTTTCACTTATTTGCACCCTCTGCTATTTGCTATGTGTGGAAAGGTTATTTTGGCATCTTTGGATAACAAAAGCTCATGTTGTGCTATGACCATAAGGTTTGTTACAAAAGCTCACCTGATTCATCCTCTATGCAAAACTTTTGACAGTGACAACAGAAAGGAAACAACCTGAACTCCCCATATGCATAAGCTACCTACTGCTCATCTTAAGTCACTAATGGGTATGATGGGAGCAGGTGTAAATTTTATATACATGCACAAAGAGAAGCAAAGGCTGAGATTCATAACTCTGCTTTGTTTTTTGACAGAAAATTACTAGCAAAAAAAGATCTATGCCTTTCAAAAATCTGGAGTTTATTCAAATCATTTATGAAAAATTAAAAGCCTCAATATTTGCATGTCACTTGTTATGTGTAACAGGGGAAAAGTGTCATTTATATTCTATTTATGAGCATTGAGCAGAAAGGATCATTAAGGAGAAACTTTCCTGTGTGCATCCTTTAATCCAATTTATGTTGGAGCTGTGACACCCCCTGAGCCCAGGCGATATAGTGTAGCCCTCCCAGCTTGTGGAGCTCTGCATCACATTCTGGGCTCCTGGCAGGCCAGCAGGACCGTGCTGTGGGCATGTTCTCCCACCCTGCAGCACAGCAAAGTGAATGCACCTGAGGTACACAGCACTGCTGTCCAACAGCTGACCAATGACAGCACTAACTCACTGCTTCTTCTCTTGCTCCTGGAAAAGTAACAGCCTGAGGCCAGATATCTGAAGGGGGAAAATGCTAAGAGAGGCACACAGAGCGGGTGATAATGGACCTGGCTGGGCTGGGAGCTGGCCTTGTCTCCTTTCTATAAGCACAAATGCCCCCTGACAGGCACTGTTAAAGCTGAAGCTCATAGCTTCTCTGAAATGCCACAAGAAGAGGTCTGGGAAGGAAAAGCCAAAGGCAGAGGAGTTTCATGAAGAAAAATCTATTTCTTTTTTATGCTCAGCTTACAGGAAAATCAGTGAATCAACACTCAGTTTCCCTAAAAGATACCTACATGGCTAAATAATGCAATAACTACATGTAAGTTAGCTCTACCTGAGTAGTGTAAAGATTACAGCAGCAATAAAAATAGAACTGCAATTAGTGGGGGCTACGTGTTTTAGCAAGCCAAGGTCCAGTACAGGTTGTATTTTGGATGCAAGTACATGCTGTGTTAATTCCATCTCAGCTTTATGGTTTGTCTAACTAAGAAGATTATTCTGAAATCATGCAGCATAGGAAAACTGTCAGATGGGGAAACTCCTAAGTGGAGAAACAATTCTAAAATCTGAGGTTAAGGCAATAAAGAAAAGAGATAGGTGAAGTTACTGTCTTCCCATCCCTCCAAACCTACTGCAAAATTCCAGTTATATTAGACAAGCATTGAAGAGAAAAAAGGAAACTGCAATAGCTATAAACTTTTAAACAAAGAAATGAAACAGAAATCATAAAAAGAAAAATCCCTGTCATAGCAGAAACCAAAACTGAAGCCTGAAACATGATTCACTGTTACCTGGTACAATTAATTGCACCTATGTGTTATGCTTAGAACAGAAAGAACTAGGTAGCTTTTGGGAAAAAAAAAAAAGGAAAAAAACCCAACAACAGAAACAAGAAACCTAACACCAAAGCCAAATAAAACAAAACCATCAGCAAAAACATGCAGCCCACCAGCAAGTCCATTGCAGCAGTATATGAGAGATGCTGTAGTCAAAACATTTTGTTGGTGTTACAGGCTACAAAGCTCTGCTCACCTTAACATATATGCAGCTATAGAGAGAAAATTCCTGTTGTTGAGACTACAGCTTTATACATAGAAAAGATAATAGCAAACAGCTTAGAAAGAATAAACTATGAATATAATTTCAAAATGTTTTGGTTTACTTTTCATTTAGATCTACTTTAAATTGTTTTCATTTACAAACAAAAAAGCTCAATGACTTCCTCTTGTGTGGGTGGATTGTTGGGTTTTTTTTGTTTGTTTGTTTCTTTGGGCTTTTTTTTTGTTTTATTTTTTTTAATCACTCCAGTTCCCCCACGCAAGTTCCTCCCCTTTAAAGCTCCCCTCCCAAGGTGCTTTTCTGCTTGCTGATTTATTTAAACTGGGGACAAGAAACTGGCTGTAGTTTTTGGCATGAGTGTTACCTAAGTGGTGCTGGTTTTGTACCGTGCTACTAAGGCTCCGTTTTACTTAAGGAGAAGAGGTTGATTTCCTACCCTGTATTCAAAATGGGAGGTGCCTTTACTCACTAATTCTCATTTCAATACGTGCTCTGCTATATTTTCTGTGTAAGTAATGAAGTTTTACTGTATTTGTTTTATTGCTCATGAGTTTGCTTGTTGTTACTCACATGGGCTTTACTAAATCCAATGTGCAAGTGCAGTGATTAGATGCAAGGTTCAAGATAATGAGTTTCTCAGGAGCCTCCTAGGAACTCTCTGGTAGAGTGCTATCAGTTAAATGTGGACCTTGGGCTGAGTTAAATTCAGATATGTGTTTGTTCTTTGCTCTTCATAATTGAAGTGCTGTGATAATATGAAGTAATGAACATTAATATCTAGAAACTTTAAGTACTACCTTTTCTATGTGTAACTAAGGTGCCTAGTGATAATATTCTAATTTTCTTAGGAGTTCTATGTGAATTTTCAAGTCAAGCTTTAGTCCTTGCTCTTAATACCATGCCCTATCACCAGAGAAAATTTCCTATTATTATAGTTTTGATGCATGAATGCACTTTTTTGATGCACCTCTTGCATTTTTGCCAGAAGTGAACATGTATTATCCAATAGGATAAACAGTAACAGAACCTGCTATACTGACTGTATTTTAAACTCTTAAAAACTTAAAAGGGACAGTTGTGCATGTTTCTGAGTAGATAGTTTCAAGGAGAAAATCTGATATAAAGACAATATGAAAGCTTAGCTTTTTAATTTATCTGAGAAAATAACTTTTAGTACTAAGTACTGTCATGATGTTCTTGCCCTCTTGATGGAGAGACAGTAATATCCAGCACAGTAAAATTCCTTATTTAAAAAATGGCCTTTCTATTTAAACATACTGAAAGCTTGAATTCAATTGCTTTCATCAGCAAGGCTCAGAAACCACAGCACTCTGCTTCCTGAAAGTTACTGAGGCCTCGTCCTTTCCCACCCTCTAGCAGTGTTTCTCAGCTAACATCAAAAGGTGCTTGAACTGTTTGGCTCTGACTCTCTGAAGAGGTACTCTAAAAGCAAAGCCTCACTGAAGCATATCCTCGGCTTAATGCAGGTTACTGAGCATTTTGCTTTGTTTTTTGCGTGGCTCTGCTCAGAAATCACTGCTGAGCTTTTGTGCTTCTTCTCTCTGGATGCTCAAAGTTAGATGTTCCTAAACCCTGTGGAACACAAGACTTCAGCTGCATCAAGGAGGAATATGTAAAACAAAGTTTCCAAGGAGTAAGAACGGGCAAAGTGGCTCACATCTGCAGGAGGGCACCAGGCAAGAGCTGCACTGCGTAAGCAGATGGAAAGAGTGAGTTACTGATGGTTAAGTAACTAATTAGTGTAGGTGGCTGTACTCCACTTTTCCTGCCTGTAAACAGTCAGTCTTACCTTACTAATGCTGAGAAAAAAGATGTCATGATCATGCCAAAAGCTTAGGCAAACTTGATGCAAAGTATGTAACTGCAGAAGACATTCTCTCAGGCAGTGCAGTCTGTTGCTTCCAAAATTGTGCAAGTATCAGAGGCTGCTTTGCTGACTATAATGAACTCTTGCAATGGAGACAACACAGACTTTTCTTAACATTTGAATACTCAAAAGTACAAAGATCAGCCACTTTCCAGTGGAGAGAATCTCACGTGGAGAGCATAGAGAATAACTTTAATTCCTTCTAGGTAATGAAGGAATAGCTGTAAAGGGGGAGGTACAGTAGAAATGAGAATGTGTACTCCTGAACTCAAGGCTGTAAATGGTATCACTGCAA
The DNA here is from genome assembly GCF_031753505.1 of Anomalospiza imberbis. Taxonomy (NCBI): domain Eukaryota; kingdom Metazoa; phylum Chordata; class Aves; order Passeriformes; family Viduidae; genus Anomalospiza; species Anomalospiza imberbis. Next base: position 26,500,617 of record NC_089688.1, read on the forward strand.
TCTCTTCTGATAAAAACTAAGCCTTTGACTCTGGAGCTTAGTGCATCTTATCCCTGACCATTGATCAGGGCAGACAACCTAAGCACACTTTCAACTGTCCAGCATCTTATTGCACAAGAAGCTCAACAGGTGGTTTGAGACATCCTGTGCATTTTGTATCCCTGGGAGCTGAGCCCTCAGGGGTTTCAGACACTCCACCTCTGACCCCTGTGATGTTTAGAAAAGCAACTGGTGCTCAGACTTACCCTGCAGTGGAAGTGGGTGTCTGTCCAAAATGCTCTGTTTTTCTCTTGTTCTGCACTAAGTTTTCACTAAATTGATATAGATCAAGTATTATGTATGCACAGGGCACTTGGATTTGTGGGTTGAAGTCTGGTTGTAGCTGTTCCATAGCACAGATTTAGGCTGCGGCTGCTCTCTTGCCATGGACAGGAAGGTCTATTGAGTACAGAATCCTGTCCTCTCTCTGGCCTTTCTGCTTTGATGGCAGCAGGATTAAGTGGCATTGGGATGATACCAGAGGTAATAAATTAGCAGCTACTTGGATTGACAAATTGTTACAGTAAAAGTTCTAGGCATAGGAAACAACTGTCCTAATTCTGGGAATTGAGACAAATTTGCAGACAATCTCTTGTCACGGCTTGAATAACACACCCCATGTGCTTTGATGGAAGAGACCAAAGCCCATTTGTGGAAACGTTGGAAAGTAAAAAGAAACACTATCACTATTCTATTAATAAAATAAGGAGTTGAAAATAGTTTTTCAGATATGAAAAACATTTTGTTTTGTATTACCTAGATCTGTGTTTTTGTGCATCTGGGCTTTTTTTATGCAGCACTAACCTCTCTATCTTTAAAGGGTATATATGCAAAGTCCTGCATATGTAGTCTCAGTCAGGGCTGTAAATGGGCTAATGAACACTAAAAGTTACTGAAAACACCCACCAAACCCTCCCAGACTTTAGAGAAACTTGTCAACAACTCTTGCTTTAAATTAAAAATTCATTCAAATATAACTGAAAATCATCCTTGACTACCTATAGGTATGCTGGGTGGGCTACAGTGGGATTAGACTACTGCCTGACCTTTCTTTCTTTCTTTCTTTTGATGCAAGAAACTTGTGGAATCAATTCAGAACTAGAAGGCAAAAGTTTTGCTGCATTAAATGATAATTTTTTGATTACGTGTTTTCTCTGGACTTTGAGATCTTTGCTCCAAGCAAAAAAATCATATCCTTCAGGGCTTGGTGTTCAGTCCTCCTAGATGTCCTGGTACAAACTACTTTGCATGTGAGCCAGTGAGAACAGGAAAACACCCTGATGGAAAAATTTTCAGTGACTTGTCTACTGCTGTATGGAATATTTGGGATTATTGGGTTCTCTGATCCTTATCATAAAAAGGTCAGACAAGTGTCTTCAGTAAATTTTCTGTCAAATAAGTCCATGTAACAGACAGTAGCTATTTGTGACAACTGCTCTGATCTGTCTGACCTAGTCAGGCAGTGTTAATGGTAAGCCGTAAAATAAGTTAAAGAAGAGGACTTAGTGCCATAAATAAGATAGTTTTGTTTCTTACCTCTAGCATGATAGGCTAAAAGCAACTGATCATTCATGGTTTCTGGGAAATCATCTTTAAAAGTATTATTAAAATAAGCAGATGAGAGCACACTTCAGCCAATAAAACTGGTGCAGCTGTACAGGCCTGTGGTCTCTCTAGTTACCTGCATATAGTTCTATTCTCTCACTGCTGATTAAAACATTTTATGACCAGGAAAGAATAATGTGAAATGCACTGAGTGAAAACTCCTTTTGGCCATCTGGGCATGGGAAAAGACTGGAAAAGTGCCCAAACTGATTGCTGATAATCAATATTAAGGGGCGTTTTAACATGAATATTCTGGCATCCCTCTAAAAAGATGTGAGAATAGATGTGTCAGTCTAGAAAGCTTCCAACATATAAATGGTGCAAATGTGATTTGCTCTGTCACTTGGATTTAGTAATGGGCTCTAAGCTAAAGGAATAAAGTTTGTATATTCCACCTTTCATGATGGAGAATGGAGATGCCTCTATCTAGCTGCCTCAGTGCTCATGCTATAAAAAAGTGTCTTGCTCATGTTAATGAAAGAGGAAATAGAAACCACAGAGCATATGCAGTTTAATCCCTGCAGAAAGCTGCTCGCTAACTGCTCCATTAATGGTCCAGATATATACAGTGTCAAGAGCAGCTGATTGCCACATTCACTTTTTTAATAATCTTCAGTTTTCCAAACCAAGCAGTGCTAAACCTAAACTGCTAAGTAGCTTTGTCCTGAATGTAAACTTGATCAGCAGACCTGGATTTAGGTTCTGCTTTTTTTTTTTTTTTTTATCCAGGTTCAGTTGCTAAAGGCCCAAAGGGAGATGGGTGATATGCTGTGCTACAAACAGGTTTGTGCTCCCATAGGATCAATATGCCCAGAGACTGGAATTGCCCATCCGTAGAGGGCCCCAAGGGCAGTTCCTGCCTTTCTGGCTGTAGCACAATCTTTTTGGAGGCTCAGTGCATGAAGCCAAGGTCAGGAGTTTGAAGGGCACATGACAACTAAGGTTTAGAGTAGAAAAGAGGACTAGGGAGTTGGTATTTCTCAGATGTGTAGGTGATGTGCATCTGGCAGCTTGGACTAGCTGAAAAGCTTCTGAGGTACCCTTTTCTATCCAGATGCTGAGCAGGCAAAGCATGCCTTTTTTACCAGAGAACACACCAGAAATGCTGATTAACACTGCCACTGGAAACTACAAATCTGTATAACAGATACAGGTAATCTAAATGATCAGTCTGGTCTCAGAGACCCAAATTCTGACTTTAGGTCCTGTCTGAACTTGCTATTGGTTTGTAAAATACCCTCAACTTCATTAGAATTGTAGTTAAAGGGTAACTGGAACTCACTGCATCAGGACTCCTGGTATTCTTCTTGTGCAGGCATTTAGCTGATAGCTGACATATTATCTACTAATGGGGTTCCTTTGATTCTGTACGAAGGAGTTTGAAAGAGTGTTGTAATTCATCTTGCAAAGTGTGAGGTGGTGTGTCCTGCATAGATATTTAGACACTACCAAATATAAGTTGCTGAGATCTAAGCTGATTCAGACAGAAAGCAGTCCTTCCTCTTGGCAATTCAATCTTAAAACACATCAGAACATTTTGGAGATAAAAGTGCTTGTTTCTAAGGAAGAAAACTCAGGTCTCTATGTCTTACTAGAAAGTCTGCATTCTGAGATTTTGCTTTCCTGTCCTTGACAGAAGATACCCAGGGGGATGCAAGCAGCAGAATTGTTTCTGTATTTCCCAGTTAGACTTCCATTGCACACATTGACTTCCAGGTCACCACTTCCTAGCGGAGAACAACTTTCACAGTTTTGATTTGTGCTGTTTTTTTGGCTGACCACACTGTCACTCTCTGAAATATTTATCTGACACAACCAGTAAAAGCAGCTGACAATGAATATACTGTTTTTCCTGCAGACATATATGTAGGTGTATCAAACATGTAATTTATCAATACCCTTTCTATTTCAGCAAAACCATTTCCTATTGAACACTTAACAATATTGAGGAATTTTCTTACTTCCACAATTCACATCATTGAACCATAGGCATTTTTAGTTATACTTGGGGAGATAGATTTGGGAAATTATATACTGGTTTTCTTCAGGCAGATTTTTTTACTTAAGGATGGAAAGAATCTGTTCCTTGTCTGACTTCATCAGGCTTCAGCTTTCTGTGGAGGTGGATGCAGCATAGATTAAGATTTATGGGGACAGGTGACTTAAGATCTCTTAAGAGGCTTAAAACATTGCATAAGTGTGCTTCACTATTGTACCAGGATTCTCTGGGGGCAAACTGCTGAAATGATTTGCAGTATTGTTTAACAAGCTACTTAAGTAACCATGGCTCCTAGGTAATTAAAGCTTCTAACTCAAGTCTACTAAACCTCCTATTTGTTTCAGGTTCAACTCTGGCTCCACTGATCCAGTACAATGATCTGGATACTTCAAGTGTTGTTTTCACCGCTCCCAACACCAGCATTGATCAGTCTCATTGCATTTGGAGCTGTCATCTTCCTGTGGGTCATAAGCAGGCCAAAACCCCTTTTGCCTCCTGTTGACTTGAACAAGCAGTCAATAGGAATTGAGGTAATGCTTTCTCTGCTTGTGGGCGTGGTCTGTTTTGGAGCTTAATCTGAATACTGATCCATTCTGACTCTGGGTGTCAGTGGAAACTCTCCTGTCTGATGTGCACAGCCTTCTCTCCCAGGTGTACAACTCAAGAGTATGGTGAGGAGATGGGAAGTCTTAAGATGCTAAGATGAGAAACAGCAACTTATTCCAACCAGGGTTAGGTGGGATTTTTACCAGATGGCTTTGGCTGTCACTGACTTTATCCTGTATTTTCAATGCACTTTATCAGCTTTGAAACTGGTGCTAGACTTCATGTAATAAGGCAAGTGGTAGCACTCAGTCAAGGCCTTTCAATAACCTGAAACTCAATGTTAAGGTGGGCCATCTAGAAAATTCCTTTGCATGTGACTGAGTAGATCAAAATCAGGAAGGGAAAAGACTTCCCTAACAATGCAATGCTATTGAAATGCTTTAAATGGGATAGATGAGAGAATGGCTGAGGAACAAAGGATATTTCATCTGGTCTGCACTGTTTCATAACCATGCTTTGTTCCTAGGGAGGAGCCAGAAGAGCTGCACTCTTGACAGATAATAACCTGCTTTCTTATTACTTTGAAGATGCTAAAACCCTGTATGAAGTTTTCCAGAGAGGAGTGAGTATTTCTGGTAAGCTTTGCATCTGGTAGTTAGTACTTGTCTATCACAAGTAAACAAAATTTTTCCAAGATCCTTTTCCTTGTGTCTTGGCTGTGGTAATAATGCAGGCTAACAAAAGCTCTTCTAACCATCTGTGGGGTGGAGAGACAAGTGACCATAATTCTCCCTGTCCCAATTTAGTACTAGTCTTATTTGGGAGACTAGGCAGGAACAAATACTGGAAGCTGAAGATGGTAGAGTTCAGTCAAGAGTCAGCAGATACAAAGCATCAGAGGAACTGGAGGGGAAACACCTCTCCATTCTCTTATGATGTGAGTTTTCCTGTGAAGTTACGGCCTTTTTACAACAGATACGAATTTGTGCATGTCACTTCACAAGTCCTATGCATGGAAATGTGTGATGGTTTGCAAGGTGTTTCAACCTCACATGGGTTGTGCAAGTGAACAAATATCACCAGATCTTAGAAGTATTGCTTGTAAGTATAGAGCTAGCAGTCTTACAACCTTGGTTTGGGCAAAGGGCTTAACTGTGGACACTGACCTGCTCTCCATGCAGTTACCTGAATGCCTGACAGAAAACATTTCCCACTTCAAGTGTTTCTATTGTAGTGTTATGCAACTTCAGTACTAAGCTTTGAAATTGCTTTTCTGAACCCTTTCATTAGGAAATGGTGACTGTCTAGGCTACAGGAAACCCAAGCAACCTTATCAGTGGCTGACATATAAACAGGTGAGTATTGTAAATGACAAATTAATTAATTTGGGATACTGCCTTGTAACACTAAAATGGGTGAATAACTGTCTTGCAGGTTTCAGACAGAACTAAATACCTGGGATCAGGACTTCTTCAAAAAGGATGCCAACCAACACCAAATCAGTTTATTGGCATTTTTGCTCAGAATAGGCCAGAGGTAAGCAACAAATTGTGTATTCTTTCCTACACTATTCTGACACCTTATGGTGAGAGGATAGTCTGTATTTAAATAGCTTCAGGTCACATGAGGAACAATCACAACTTTTTCCTTCCCAATTCCCTTTTTACTGGCTGAGCACATACCATTCCAAGCATGTAATACAATGACTTCTCACAACTCTTATTCTCATGGGTGTGCTCCTTCCATAGCCCCTCACTGCCATGTGCATGGGCTTGTCAAGCTGTATGAAGTCTGTAGGCAATCCTAGTTTTCCTTAGCTGTGCTGTTTTCTCTTTTCAGTGGATCATTTCAGAGTATGCCTGCTACACCTACTCAATGGTTGCTGTTCCACTCTATGACACTCTGGGACCAGAGGCCATTGTATACATTGTTAACAAAGGTAAATATTGACTTCCACTCTTTCATAAGGATTTTTCTAGGAAACTTTGTTTTGGGAGGGCTAAGTTCAAGGGAATTTACAAAAATCAGAGTAACCTTACTGCTCTTACAGACACTTAATTTCTTAGTGAAGCTGCTTTGCAGGGCATATGGTTCAATGCCTACAAGCATCCAGTGGGCTTCCTATGTTTCCTAGTGTCTTGATTGCAAGACCACTGAAGGATCTGCTAGATCCTATCGATCATTCTGCAATCAGAGTGCTCAACTATTTGCTATTTGAGATTTTGCAATCTTGAACTCCCACACTGCCAAACAATCAGACAATGCAGACAGACTTGCATGTAAATTAAGACTAGATGTGTGTATCTGTCTGATTTAAAGTTGTAGTATGAATAGTGGAGGAGGGAGGGGTAAAGATATATCTAAATCTGTTTCATCTATCTGGATATTGCATGTTCTACAGAAACAACATCTAGCAGGCCATCATGGAATAAACTGGCAAGAAAGTTAAATAAATCTTCCGACTTTCTTCCCCCAGTCTTAGGAGAGATATGGGGGGAATAAATCACTGTTGTTAAAGTGATCTGGGATCCATCCCAAAAATAGGATTTGCCAAGCAAAACCACTTCAACAGTTATGGTGGTGAATCTTGGAAACAGGTTTGGGATTACATAGCTGTAATTTACCTGTCTAACTGGGAACTGGCAGGCTCAGGTAAATCCAATTCCTCTGTTGACTTAAAGGAAAAGGCTTTTGTAACTGCATCTACAAGGAAGCTGAAGTATTAACTCACAAATTTTAGTTACCTCTTTCAATTGGTTCTTAATTTCTTTCAGTTTAAGGAAGATGGCTAAACATAAACAATATCATGGCAATACCAAAAGTTTCAATGCCCATCTTGACTGTGAGCAAAGATATTTCTCTTCAGCTCCTCAGCATTTGCTCTCACTTTATATTGCCAGAATATCAGGCTTGCCCAATCAGTTGAGTATGGTAGGAGGAGCCGTCTCAGCACTGTAAGCCAGCCACTGAATCCATATGAACAAATGCAAATGGCATCAAGCCAAGGTTGTGTTCTAAAAGTATGTGCTGCTGAGCTGTCACTGGCCTCATGTCTTCTAAATAGACTTCTGATAATTTCTTTTCTGTAGCTGACATAAACGTGGTGATCTGTGACACGCCTGCGAAGGCAGAGGTCTTGCTTAAGAACTGTGAGGACAAAAAGACCCCATGTCTGAAGATTATTGTTCTCATGGATCTCTTTGATAAAGAGCTCAAGGACAGAGGAGCTAAAGTGGGAATTGAAATTCTGTCACTGCAGGAGGTTGAGGTAGGTGGCTAAAGGCTTCTGTAATACTTTGCTAACTAAACATCTTGATCTTCTGTGGCAGCAATGACACCTTAATGTAAGCATTACCGAGTTGTCATGCCTGTACCTGACATCTTAATGAGCAGTCATTTTGAAACTTGATATCTTTAGCTAAACAGAGTTGCAGAGTTCAAACAGTTGACTAAAGTTGTGCCCATGTGTTGTTAACAGCCAAGACTTGCTTAGCTTAATTTGTGATCCTGTCGTAACAGGATTTATCAGGTTTCTAAGCTGGCAGTTGAATCTAATTGGAACTGTAAATGCAAATTACTGGTTGCTCAGACATCCCAATACTAGGCTTAAGCTTGCATACATGTATAGAGATGTGGCCTACATCAAATTAAAGGAAAGAGGAAAGCTCTCCACTCAGGACTTCCAAATTCCTTAAGTAGTTCTGATCAATTTCCACACATTCAAATGTGTCCTTTCCACACTTGCAGCAGACAGTTTTTCAGAGTTATGTGTATTGGATTCAGGAAGAAGTTTCTGTTTGAATGAGATAGAGTACCAAGAGGCAAAGTAGTAAAACAGGTGTTGCATTTGAAATGAAATTACTTATTCACCTACTGTGCACATCTGTTAAGCTGTGTTTTTTCTCTAACACAGGAGCTGGGAAGAAACAACATCAGAGAACCAGTTGTAAGTATCTCTATAAAACAGCTATAGATTTGTAAAAGTAGTCTCTTGAAACACCTCTTGCTATGCTGCTAGTAGAGGAGGCTGGCAGATATTTTTTTGTGACCCAGAATTCCTGATTCATCACAGTTAGGAATTGTATGTAATTACAGACAACCATCATAATCCTCACACTGACTTTATGCGGCTTTTTCTCTCTAGCCTCCTAAGCCTGAAGATCTTTCTGTTGTGTGTTTTACAAGTGGAACCACAGGTAAGAATTTATAGTGATGCTTCCCCACTGAAAGAGCCTCCCCATGCAGCTTCCCTGCATAAAAGTAAAGAAATCCTATGAATATGGAAGTAAACCAGTAAATTAGAGCAATGTCAAACTGCTCTTGTAGTTTTACTTGGGATAATGTCACTACAAGTCAAGTGCATACAGTAAAGCTTCTTAGAACTGGGGGAAAGAAAAGCCAAATTCATGTTTTCTTACCCTATGAAAAATGCAGCTTCAGTGTTCAAGAGATTGGTTGTTCCACTGTGTATTTTGATCCACAGAGGCTAAAGCAAAAATCTTGTTTCAGCATTCTCTAAGCTACTCCCAATTGCTCTGCTGTTTCAGTATTCATCTCCTTTATGTAATATCCATAGCTGAAAGCACTCAAGATGAGGCATATTTGTGATCTCTTATGAGAATAATTGCTGGGATGAGCCGAGTACACAGATAGTTCAAAATGAGCCAAACAACACATGGGAAACTTCCAGCAGAAGCAGCCAGAGCCACAGCTCACCTTGCTTGATCTCTCCAAAGGTAACCCTAAAGGAGCCATGCTGACACATCAGAATGTTGTTTCAAATGCTGCTGCCTTCCTTAGATGCACAGAGGTAAGCAACTCTCCAGGATATGTCCCACAGTCATGAAATCAGCTTTAATGGGAGCATTTTCTGTAAACCATTCACTCCCAGAAACGGATGCTTTCCTAAGTGTCCCTTTTTTAATGAGACAATACTACTGCAATAAACTTGGTTTGAATTGAACAAGAACTTCTACATAGAAGTTATTCTAGAATGAGTCAGTCCTAAATACCAAGAGTACTAAACCATCTATTTCAAGTCTTGCCGAAACATTAAACTAATTTTGATTTAGTGTGGCTGTGTGACAGCTGCAAATCTTGAAGAGGTTATGGATGAGCCTGAGCCTGAGTTGCTTCAGTCACTGGAAATGTCTTTCTCAAAGTACTCAAATTGATCCAAATTTTATTTATTTTCTACTTAAAAGTAACTCAAGCAGGCAGAGAAAATGCTAACTTATTTCTGCTTCCATTCCCTCTAGAATACAATTGAATGTACAAGTTCAGATGTTGCCATTTCCTATCTTCCTCTGGCTCACATGTTTGAGAGAGCTGTACAGGTATGTACAGATATATATCTCTGAACTTTTATAAATCAAATTATAGTAAAAGACATTAGTGATCTGTATGTCCTCAAAACCTATTCACACAATAACTTTCCTTATTTTGTAATAACTGGGCACTGGAAATCATGCTGATTTTTATAGACTAATAATTATGGCTAGTGAAGCTAGGAATTCTACTTGACTACGGTTAGTCTGGTCAATTTTTAGACTGTGATATACAGCTGTGGAGCAAAAGTAGGCTTCTTCCAAGGAGATATCAAGCTGCTAACAGATGACATGAAAACCTTGAAGCCAACGCTATTTCCAGTTGTACCAAGACTGCTCAACAGAATCTATGACAAGGTACGTGAGCAATTTTAGCTATGTTTTCTTTGTGTTCATATATCCAAACAAGCATACAAATACAAAATAATATTGAATATGTCATAGCATTACCACTAGTTAATTACCCCTTAGCAAGAAGAATTTTTTAGAATCCTTTCTGAGGAGATGGAAAGAGTTCTGGGAGTATAAGAACAGCATATCCAGTCATGACTGGGCTAAGTTTGTTGCTGTTAAGAGACACAAACTTTGTTTACTTTTGTAATGCAAATGAATCAAGTGCACAACTAACAGGATCCCTGTTTCTCAAAGCTATGGCTGTAGTATTTCAGTAGTAACATGAATTAGTATTGCCTTTTGGGTCACCTCCCAGACACTGCAGTGGTGAAGACAGGCCCTAGAACATTGAAGCAAGATTTGATGCCTCTTAACAAGGCAAGAATGAATGTACAGGTATGAGTTGAACCCAAGAGTCACTGGTACTTTTCCTTGCAGATCCAGAGCGGTGCAAACAGCCCAGTAAGGCATTTCCTGTTAAATTTTGCTGTGTTTATGAAGATGGCTGAAATAAAACAGGGCATCATTCGAAATGACAGCATTTGGGACAAGCTAGTCTTCAAAAAAATTCAGGTAAGTTATTCTAAGTGTAAGGGAGCTAAGCAATATAATATTGGAGGATCTGATGGCTTCTTTTTCACTTGTAGGAAAACATGGGTGGAAGAGTGCGTATCATGGTGACAGGTGCAGCCCCTATATCTCCCTCTGTCCTGACATTTCTTAGAGCAGCATTAGGCTGTCAGGTAAGCTGAGTTTTCTTTTTAAGTAAGCCCTGTTTGACTATGCACAAATGAGTGACCAGTGATATAGCTGGGGTCCAGCTCAGCTTGTTCCTGGGGAAAATGCTGTCAGTCTTGGGCATTTACAGACTGCTTCATCTGAGTTAACTGTAACAGGAAAAAAATTCTGCAGGGCCCACTTTAAACTACACTATGAAAAAACTAAGCTGTAGGCTCTGAGAAGAGGAACAGAGTAGCAGAAAAAGGAACATGCAGTACTCATAGTCAGGCAGCTGCCTCTGAGTTTTATGGCTTATTCTGACAGTCAATGAGCTCCCAGTGCAGCACATTTGAGAACAGAAAACGAGGTGACCCAAGCAAAGTTTGGATAGGTGAACTTTAACATCTGATTACACCAATAAGACCAAGATATCTTAAAAGCAAAGGTTGTTTTGGCTTCCTTCCTAAGAAAACTTGAGCATGGGCACAGTTGAAACGGAGGCCTTTCATACCAAGGACTTGATGTTTCAAGGAATACTCATCCTTTCTTGCACAGATCTTTGAAGCTTATGGCCAGACTGAATGCTCAGCTGGATCCACTTTCTCAATGCCTGGAGACTGGACAACAGGTATGGGAGCTGAGACTTGTGAAGTCTCCCAGAGCTGTCCACATAAAGGGGCACTCAAGCCTAAGTGCTGTAATGCTTTTAGTTTAATGAAAATTAAATCATGGGTACTCAAAGTGATTCTTGGTAGCAACAGTCACCTGCCTGTTTAGTAGATACTAAAATTCTTTACTCAACCAGATGAGGAACCCCGGTGTAAAGTTTCATAGGCCAGTTTAGACTTTGTCCCAGAAGATACAAAAGGAATAGAGAGAGCTGAGCAAACTGGATAGGGACTTCCCAAATGGCCTTAAGAAACTAGTTTTGTCTCCTAAATGACATGTTTTACTCAAAAATATTAGACATGATACTGGACTATTTTCTTGAAGAACCTTGAAGATTTAGCTTCTATCTTAGCAGTACTGGATATTCTAAATTCAGACTCAAGTCACCATCTTTGTGAACACAGTAACTGCAGAGCATAATCAGGATGGAATGCAAACGAATACCAAGATCTATGAGAGGGGGTCCTGAGGAGGCATGAGTGGTTCAGTGGTTCGTGGCTGGTGTGGTAGATTACACCAACAGTGCTCTAAGCATCAAGACTTACCTGCTATTTGTCCTACATTAACTGTCTGAAAATGGCATTGCAACAACTTGCTTGAACATTTGAAGCCAGACTCCTTTAAATAATACTGGCTCATGTTAAAGCAGTGAACAAACCCATTAAGTATCTACTATCACTGCAGTCTTTTTTTGTTGATTTTTTTTTTCTCTTAGGCCATGTTGGAGCCCCCCTGGCTTGTAATATCATAAAACTAGATGATGTGGAAGAAATGAGCTACTTCTCTTCTAACAATGAAGGCGAGGTAGGTACTGTCTCCTGTGCATGTCAAGAAATACTGAAACATAAGACTTGGTGACTAACAGTGTTCTCTGCTTGCTATAGGTCTGCATTAAAGGACCAAATGTGTTCAAGGGTTATCTGAAAGACCCTGAGAAGACAGCAGAAGCAATTGATAAAGATGGCTGGCTCCACACTGGAGACATAGGAAAGTGGTTGCCAGTGAGTAGCTGCTTAACACAAACCATCTTTTGCATATGAATTCCTGTTACTTCACAGTATTCTCTAAAGATGGAATTCTAGGATAAAAGTCTCTACACAGTAGATTCACTAGGTAACTTCAGGAAAAGCTACAAAGACCAATTAGGTTACAGGACATCAAATAACACCTGCTAGGCCCATAGTTAAGACTATTCTTCACTGTAGAAGTGGTATAACAAGGTGTCTTGGTTTCTGTCAGAGGAGAATAAAGGAGTTGTCTAATCATGTCCTGAGCTAACTGGAGAAATTACACAAACCCTTCTCTCTGTAGAAAGCAAAGACCAATACATGGTTTCTAGACTAGTTCCAGATGTGCCTTTCACACAACTAAACAAAGCCTGTTTATCTTCTCTTATATAAGCAAGACAGTGGCTTGGAATTAATGACCTCCACTTTTAACTTCTAGAATGGGACACTGAAGATCATTGATAGGAAGAAGAATATATTTAAACTTGCACAAGGAGAATACATTGCTCCAGAGAAGATAGAAAATGTCTATATCAGAAGTGCTCCTGTAGCCCAGGTCTTTGTACATGGGGAAAGTCTGAGGGTAAGTGATATTAGGAGTATCCTGCAAGATTTTCTTCTACAAGTTCTGGATGATCAGGGCACAAATGTATGCATGTACAGGAGTCCTTGAACAAAATCTGTTCGTAAGAGAGCCGTGTTTAGAAGAAGATGTTCTCAGACCTATAGACCTGCCAAGTGACAACTGGCATTGTTGCAAGCTGGATAAAGGCTAATTACATAATTGTGGGGGATTAGCATGTCAGGTCATTTCTGTGCAGTTTAGATTCATAGAATAGTCCCCCCTGCAATAAGCAGGGACATCTTCAACTGGATTAGATTGTTCAGAATCCCATTCAGCCTGACCTTGCATGTTTGTAGGGATGGGGCATTTGCCACCTCTCTGGGCAACCTCTGCCATTGTTTCACCACCCTCACACTTAAAAAAAATCCCTTGTATTTAATATAAATTTACTAGCTTATAGTTTAAAACCATTACATCTTGTCTTATTGCCACAAGCCCTATTAAAAATGTGTCCCCATCTTTCTTGCAAGCTTTTAGTTTTGAAAGGCCACAAAAGAGCCTTCTCTTCTTCAGGCTGAACAACGCTAGTTCTCTCAGCCTTTCTGCACAGCAGAAGAGTTTCTCCATTCCTTTGCCACAGAGGTGTTACCTATGCCAGCAGAGGCCAGTCTTCAATCTGTAAACTAGCCAAAAGTAATTTCTGGATCATTCAGCACACATAACAAAGTGCATCAGAACATCATTTACTGCTGTCACAACTCTCAGTGACTTGGAAATCCTTATAGCAGCTACCTTTGAAACTCTGAAAATGCATGGAGAGGTACATGTGACTTCTCATAGACAGAGTGCCCACAAGCAAGCTCACAAAGACATTTAATATGCCTTAGCTTGGTCTCAGCCTATTTTAATTTTTTTGTTTGTTTTCAGTCTTTTCTAATAGGTATAGTGGTTCCTGATGCTGAGATGCTTCCAGAATTTGCAGCAAAACTGGGAGTAAAAGGTTCCTTTGAAGAGCTCTGCAAAAACCCTGTGAGTGGAGCTGTGTTCAGTGGGTTAGAGATAGAATTTAATTCTAAGTCCAATCCTACTCTTGGACTTTGTTCTATCCACCTCTTTTCAGTAATTTGAAGTGGTTTAATGCTGAGTGAGTCACACAAGCAGCCTTACAGCAAAAACTGGAACTGAGTATAGGTGTCTCTTGTTTCAAGGGCTACTGCTGCTTCTTTTCCAGTGAGAAGATAGACATGACTTTGTAGTGGCCTTAATATGAGAAATCTGGAATGTTGAAATATGTATTCTTGCCATTCTCAGTTGTCCCTGACTGGGCAAATAGTTATGGTTTTGAGCTGCAATTACAGAATGACAGCTTTACCCACTCTGCTTCTGCTGTGTTTCTTCTAGGCAGTGAAGAAAGCTATTTTAAATGATATGACCAGACTGGGGAGAGAGGCTGGCCTTAAATCCTTTGAACAAGTGAGTACTTTCAAATCCTGTTTGTCACTAGCACCTGTATTGCTAACACAGTGCTGGGAAGTCTTCATTCCTGCCTGTTCCAGGAGGGGCCCTGAGGCAGCTGCCCCAGACACCTGATCAAAGCAGTCGGTGAAACATTGGCTGCCTGTCCCTGTACTAGGAGACCAGGGGCTGTGAAGGGCAACCATAGCAATTGCCAAGAGATGAAGTGGAGATTCACAACAGGCTGTAGGGGCTGTTCTGGAATTCCACCTTCTTGCTGTGTCATTCAAAAAAAGAGTTCAGTTACTGGATCTCCTGGGACTGAATTCTTGCCCAAGGAAGCTGGGAAGAGCTGTTGTTTGTCTTCTAATGATGTGTCATGCACTAAATTATTTTGTTTTAATAGGTTAAAGACCTGTACATCCACACAGAATTGTTTTCTGTAGAAAATGGACTCCTGACACCAACAATGAAGACAAAGAGAGGAGACCTTGTTAAAGTCTTCCAGAAGGAGATTGAGGCTCTCTATTCATCTATTCAGGAATAAATGGCCAGTTTAATTTAAACCGCATGGAGTAGTTAAATCTGTGACACTACATGGCCTATGGTGAAGACAGGCTTGAGTGGAGGGGAACAGGAACTTAAATTTATTTGTTTCTAGTACCTGAGAAAAATGACTTGTGGATGAAGACAGCTGTAGTATAACCAACAGCTTGCAGTGTTAACATCCTGTGGGACTGAGCATCAACTGTCTAGGCTAAGCCAGAACTTTCATCTTTCTTGGACTGTGACTGAAATGCAGTAATATGCAAGAACCTCAGCCTTTAAAAGACAGCTGTATGCACTTCTCACTGTCAAAAGCAAATCTTGTTTTCCTGCTGAAACTAGGAACTCCTCTGTGACCTGTTGTGGATTGATCTGCAATCAGACTGAACACAGTAGGAATTCATGCTAATGTGTTTAGCAAACACAGAAGTGAATTTCCTGTTCCTAGTCCTGGACCACATGGTACAAGTTGTTTGTAATGAAAATGAGTAATTGTTTGCAAAATACATTTGTCTACAGCAAATGTTCATTCTTTAGGAGGCACTGGATCAGTTTTTGCACATTTTTAAATGAAATGGCAGTGTTAAAGCCTTTAGACTTCCGAATTTGAGCCTAATAAGTGTAAAACTTTAGCTGTCAATCCTAAGGATATGATGCAATAAATTGAGACTGCACAATCAAACCAAAGCCTGTGTGAATTACTTGTGGCTCTGCTGCAACCACATTGTTAGCTGCCAGGCTTTATATGGCTGCAGCTAGAACACAACTGCTGCAAACATGAACTTATTCCCTACACTATCACTGGTCAGCCACAGCTCCAGCCATGAGGCAATAATATAGTGTAGTCCAGATTTGCTCCTGTAGTCTAGTTGCTCCTCTACCCAACTTTCTTTTCCTTGTCTTCAGCTTAGGCTGAAGTGAAAGAATGAATTTACCACATGAAATAAGACATGAGATTTTCTTGTGTTAAGCTGCTGCTTTAGAAAATTATCTAAGCAAGATGAAAACTTTCTTATGTCTTCCATCAGTCTGTGCTGTCTCTGCTGAGAGCTCCTCCCTTTCCCTGCAGTAAGTCAGCTCTAGCATTTCAAAAGGCAGTGCTAACAAGGATGCAACATGGGGAAGGTGTATCTGTAGCTTTCCTAGGCCAATTCTCTTTGTCTGCAGACAAAAACTGTCTTCCCTGTCTTGTTCAGACAGCTAGTGGCTTTTCCTCTCCCTCTTTAATGCTCTTCCTCAGCTATCCCAAAATGAAAGCACGATTTATCAAAAGATCCCCCTCTTGCTGTTAGGCAGCTCTAGCTTTGACTAATAAAAACAGGTGACCCAATTCTTTTTCTAGTCTGGGCCCAAAGACCTTGACATCTTAGGATAACCATGGAGTCACTTACTGTGCTTGTCAGAAATGTGAGGCTATAAAGGCATCTTTGAAACTGCACGTAACGATGCTGCTCATCTTTCCTAACCTTTCCTTAAAGCAATGTGATGTGAAATCAGTGGTGGCCTAATCTTTTTCCCCAGGGGAGACTGGGAAAAAAAAAAAAAAAAAAAGCAGGGAAGAAAAAATGTATCCCAGAACTGGTTTTGGACACAAAAATGAGCAAGTTAGTTAGCAAGAGTAAATCCAGTACAACTGAGATCTGCAGAAACTCGAGGCTGAATCCTGTGATGCCACCTGCTGCAGTGCCTGGAAAGTACTTTTGTTGATACAATAAACAGTGATGCTTCCCTGAACAGATATGCCTGGAGGGTGAATGGCACTGCTTCAACAATAAAACATATATAGCAATTCAAGTGTAAATTGGTCTTATGTTGGTCTCTTGTGTGCCACTTCGGCCACATGAACTGATTTTCAAAACCTCTCAACCTGGCTGACATGTACTCTACACTATGAGAGAACAAATGCACCTGCTGTGTTTTGGAGACATTTAAAAAGCCTTGAGCTGGTACAGGTTACTCCAATTTAAGGTCTTCCTTCTAATAATCCATACTAGATGCTAAATGAAAATGCTTTAAGAAGGCTGTTAATCATTAGTAGCAAAATTCACAAAAATTCTTGGATACTGCTTCCTTTCACTCTAAAATGGATCAAGATCACTTAGGTACCAGAGGGAACAGACAGTGATGGATGTAATTTTTGCCATTAAAAGCACAAAATATTCCTATTGCAACAACTGAAGCCTTTTTAACTTTGAAAAGCAACTTACAAGGTTAAATGTTTACCTCCAAGTCAGTTCACACTCCCATGCCTATGAACTAGTTCTTCTAGGTCCAAGAACAATTGAACCCACAAGTGAATATGAATGTATCATTTATTTGAGGTGGACAATTCACATCATTAAAAGTCACAGGTAACAAATTTTATCTGGCATTTGAATCAGGTGTTTAACTTCAGGGGCAGCTTCAGAGAAATACAAAAGATAAGCAGCACGCATAACAATCAGATGTGGCTGAGGAAAAAAAACTAACATCTTAATGCTCAGAATGCAATTTAAACAGAAAAAACCAATCCTGACTTGTGATGAAAAAGATGCACTTGAAGGCAATCCACTGAATGGCTTCTTCAATTATTTATTGTTTAAAAAGTATGCAAACCATGGCACAGGCATATACAATCCTTTCAGCCGTGAGGAAAACAAAACCTCATCCTAACATATTCATTGCATAAGTCTAAAGTAATATACAGAAAATTTCAAGTAAAGGATTGTGGTCTGAAGTAAAAATTCCATTTAATATTTAAAAAAATTAGAAGGCTATTTGCTTTTCTTCTCTCCATCCACTGGTTGATCCGTTTCAGAGTCATACTGGTATTTTTCCACACACTTCCTAGGGAACCAGCCTCGTTCTCTTATTCCACCTTAAGACATGAAAAGTTGCATTAACTTAGAACAAAACAAGGCCCACTACTGAGGAAAAACACAGGACTGGAGGAGACATCAAGCACTTACCCAAGTTATTTTCTTCTACAAAACAGAACATCTAAGTAATTTCTAACATCATTGCCTGGGGATGCACAGATTTCCTCCAACTACCTAAAATGTTTACAGACATCTCCAAAGTTTTGCAGTGCTCTACCTTCTTTGAGAAAATTCATCTTCATACCCTATCTGAATCTTTCTGTCTATAAATCAGGTTTACAGCTCCTTTTTCTATGCAGCAGGGGCACAGGAAGCAGATAACTTGTCTACCACAGACTTTCACACCGCTGATGACTATTTGTTCATACCCAAGCTGTCTCCTATTTTCTACTCCTCTCCAGGTAAACTATCCCAATTCTTTTGGCTTTTCCTTTTAAGTCACATTTTCTATTATTCTAATAATTCTCATTTTCTCTGTTTTTTCCTCTCAATCCTTTACAGTTGATCTTCCTTTTTCTTGAGATGCAGTAACTGCTGTTACTTGTATGAGTATTTCAGCAGAGTCTCTGCCAATGCTGAGGAGGATGGAAGATTTACTTCAGCATCTGCGAAGCTTGTGCAAATATGAAATGCACATGCAATGAATTAACAGTTGCTTGGAAGAAACAACAGAATCCAACACACCTTCTGGCAGGTAAAATTTTAGTTCAGTCCAAAGCAAGAGGTCTGAAGTGAGAAATGTAAAAGCTTCAATGCAGGTGGCTGTGGTGCTGACCCTCTGCAGATCAGCAGGAGTCTTTATTATCTTCAACACCCCCAGGTAGTTTTATAAATGCATATTAAAGTCTCCAGAAATGTGACATGATGTCTCCTAGATTTTAAGGTACACAAAGATTAATCTCTATGCTTATATAGGCTGTGTAGCTAGGAAGCCTGGATGTGTTTAAGACAGACCAGCATTTAAAAATCAAAAAAATGAATCATCCTTAACCTCTTTTTGTTCTAAAAGTCTAACTTTTTCTTAGAATATGAAGTGTCCCCTTTCCCACTCAACTTTCAGTAAACTATTACATCAGTGTTCTGTCAGTCTGACGGAGTGAATTAACTGTGGAGAGTGCAGAGAAGCTAGTGCTGTTAATGTGATCATTCTACATTTTGAGAAGTGAACATATTATATTGGCCACATTTCTAAATAGCTATAAAATGGATTTGCAATTTTCAGCAGAAAAAGTGAAATTAACTGCTCCATACCATCAGCAGCTGAGATGAGAATCTTCTCACCATACATCCAGTGCCTGGGGAAGGAAGCATAATAGGTAATTAGATACCAGAACTCAACTCAATACTTCTTTTAACCAAATATAAAGGTCTGGAGCCACTAACTTTAAGCCTCTGGTGGCTAAAATCAGATCCCCTTTACTCAGTGCAATTCTAGGTTCTTCAGTGCACGGTGTTGTGAAGAATGTTTTAACACCTTTAGTCACAGGACAGCAGACACCACTGTAATCTTCTATGGCTCGATACCGCACCTACAGATTGGAACAGGACACAGCAATTTGTTTTTTGAAGGTGTTATGGCCTCACTGATAAGTTTCACGCTAAAAAGATCAATTCAAGCATACCACAGATTTAAACATAATGACAGTGGCTGTCAAAGGGACTCTAAATTCTAAATTACTGCTTAACAATGAAGCACAGCGCTCTTTATTATCATGTTTCTTTCCATCTGGAAACTAAGAAGCAAATGCAAAAGCTAAGTGCCAAGATTAACTAAGCAGATTGCTATACATTGTTTGTGTTGCTTAATTACATTTATTTATACTGCTATTTCTATTATTTCAAAGTAATTTTAGACCAAACTTCAACAAATACTTACACTTCTTACTCGCTTGTCTGCTTTCTGTTTCAGTTGCTCTATCTATAAATGTTAATAAATAGAAATTTAGGCAGCATTCAACGCAAAATGAAGCCAGGTATTGAAATCATTCAACAAACAAAGGAAGTATCACTAGCAGCTTGAAGCACTCACAAAAGCGTAACTTTTTAGTGCATCAAAAATGGGAGAACATTTAACAGAACTCCTGTACATGTATTTCAAGCCTATTTTGGTTATTAAAAAATCTGGTCTATTATTGCAAAGGAAAGCAGACAATTTGGATAGTGGGCAGAATCAGCTTGAGATACCATTGAAGAGCGGTTACCGTCAAACTGTATTGGTGACATCCATCTCTAACTGGCCAGTCCAGGCCATCTCCCTCAGGAATCCCAGACCACGTAAACACTTGCCTGAAGTTCTTCCATTTACTTCCCATGTCATAGGGGAAGACAAAGGTCTCACCCGTTTGGTAGTACTGGATTCTGTCTTTGGCCTAGAAAATAATTAAGAAATGCAGTACATAAAAACACCCTACACACTGCAGTCAAGCAGCAAATATTAAGAAGGCCAGGTCGTAAGCCCTGTATGGGTCCATGGGACCTAAAGGCAAATACTTTCAGGCAAGAGCAGTGAACTCCTGCTGTATCAATCCAGGCTTTAAAAACTACTTAAGCCAATCATGGCATTCAGAAGGATGTCTGGTTTGGGTGTCCCCATCCCTGCCACTCCCCATTTACCCTTTAACAACAGTCCACTGACTACACTGATAATTCCCTCCAAGCTCAGATCTTACTTTACTGCTTTCTTTTAAGGACCAGTGCCTGACTATTTCTCAGTTATATACAAAAGCTTCCACAGCTCAGAATCCTTTGACTAATGATCACGAACATGACTCAACACTGGTAGTGCCAATTCCTCCTGTAAGAATGCACACAGAGGCATGATCTGAATTGCCCACATTCCATAGTCACGAGCTTTACATTCCCACAGTTCTAATGACATCTAGTGGAGCAGCCACAGAACTGTGTTCTCTTTGTTGCAATAATGCCATTTTATTAAGTATTTATGTATTACAGTCCATGCTCAGCTTTCAAAAGGGACATATTAGCAGCCTGTGTTTTACAGTAAAAATTTTAACATATTATTCCAAATTCTAGAATATAGTGATAAGAGGGATTTCTTTCACTTATGTTCCATTATCCCATTATTTAAAGGTCTAACAGGACTTGGATCCAGCCATATCCCATGCAAAGAGTTGACATTATAATACTTTAAGTACTTATACACAGCCAAGATTCTCATGCTAATTTGGTAAACAAAATAGAAGAAAGACAACATGACATTAATGAAATGTTTGTGGACTTACACAAAAACTAACCAGGTAGAACCAAACTAATTTCTAAATACTGAGTCAGTTTTGCTTCCTCTAAACTTAGCTTCTGTTGTTTGACTATATTTCTCCTGAAAAATCTTGTGAAAACCTCTATAAAGATAAGGAAATCCAAGAGAAATTTAAAGTACAGAAGACCAGGTATTTTCTAGTATTTCTTTAAAATCAAGGAAAACCCTCCCTTACAATCCAAAGTAAGAAATGGTTAAAACCATGAGTCAAAAGATGCCCCTTTGAATGGATCAATGAGGTGGACAATTAAAGCTACAGGCAGATGTAATGACTAAGCTCAAGTTTCAGATGAAAACACCCACATATTTCAAGTAGAAAAGCAAAGTCTTTTCAAAGCAAGCATTATTCTATGTTCAACAAACTTACAAAACAAAAGAGAAATCTATGCATTTACAAGATTTCTTTCAGTGAATTTCAGAGATGGTAAGGGAAAAACTTGTAGGTACAGGTCAGTGGTGAATTGAAATAACATCTTTGGTTTTAACCCAGACATAAAACAAAAAAAAATATAAATATGGAAAACAGACCTTGTAACAGTCCAAGAATACTGTATTAAAATATTAAAAGCATACCTTTTCTTCAATCCAGGATTCGATTGAAGTTTTATTTGTCAAAATTACTTTCATCTGAAATGAAAGTGTTAGCTGAAATAAGGATTTATTTTGTGCAGAAATACATCAGCTATTCAAAGAAAACTTCATTTAACAAACTAAACTTGTCTTAAAGAACAAAACAACTTTTATAGACTTAACTGAAACATTTGTTAGAAGCTAACCCTCAGCCAAGATACACAATCTAGAATAATACACTAAAGACAGTATCACATAGTATTGCACTTTATGCTTAAAATGTGTCTTTTTGTTTCCTTCCAAAGATAACCAACATTTTGAGAAATATATCAGGCATATTTACACCTACTTGCAGGGACAGGGCAAGTATTTTGCCTTTTTCAGGGAGTTTATAAAATCTATCTCATGTTTTCTTAGTTCATTAGATTTTCACATCCAAGTCCTCCCGTGAAAAATAATGAAAAAAACCCAAAACTGTGGTAACAGAAAAACTAAGACAAAGCTACACAAATCCCTGAAAAAGTTACACAACAACATAAGCTCTGAGCAACTGTTCTTATCTTAATCCTGAATTCTGTTTCTGCTCCACAAGCATGCAAAACTTACAGCTTTTAACTTCTTTGCAAGAGGGCCAGAAACTCACCTGGATAATAAACAGCATACCAACAGCAATAGTTGTTCCTAATGCCAGTCCTAAGGCAAATAAAGAGGCAGCAAATGCAGACAGTCCAAAGGGAATAATGGGACGAGGGTCTCTTCTGGCTGCACTCATGTCAATCTTCACAGAACTCCACCCAAAAGATATCTGCAAAGAAGAAAATTCCATTCAGCTCTAGAACTTTTCAACTGCTGAAACAAACAAGTTATCCCTACAAAATCTGGCTCTGAAAGTAAGAGTCCAACATCTGACAGAGATAAAGCAGGGTAACAAAAAAAAAAACCAAAACAAAAACCTCAAAACTTTTATCTTCAGAAGTCTGCTGCTAGATGGAAAATGAAACCACAATCACCATCCACAGACCCAAAAAATCTGGACTCTGGTATGTTAAAAAATCCTCATTCATCAGGGTCAGATAGACAACGTTTGCATAGAACAGTCCCTGTTTTCTGTGGAAATGCTGCAGGCTTCCTCTGAAAGCTTTGCAGACAGCAATTCTCAATATTATCACTCTGCAAACACAACTCAACTGCTACAACTTCATCTGTTACTCAGGTGATGTTATCAAGCTCTTCACTGCAACCACAAAGGCTGAAATCAAAGCTTATAATCTTAACCATGGATCTGAGATAAGCTTGTTCTGGAATACATCCCTTTACTCACTGTTCAAGTTTTCCAGTTAAAAAAAACACAGCTGACATATTTATCTTTAGTTCCCAAAATAATGTACTTTTTTTTTCTTCAAGAAATAGATGTAATTCTAAAAAAGTGGCCAGTAAAAGAAAATAAATAGGATCTAACTTGTGTGTTGGTAATAAATAGCAGCTGTTTTCTGTGCCAGCCAAAACACAGCCTCTCTACATAAAGTGCTACTCAGAAACTGTCTTCAGTCAATGTAAAGCAACAGGAAACTCCCTGTGATTATGAGAAGCAACAGGGAAAAAAAGAATGAAAATAGAAACAACTTTCTCTGAATCCTCCTCCATTCCCATAGATGCATCCTATGGGTACACAGCAGAACTAGGAGTGCATGTGGAAAGAAGAACAAGGAATTCCACATGCTTCTTCTCAGAAAACCACATTCTCTTGTACTTCCAGAGATAAATTATGCACCTGACTTAAATAATATTTTAAGCACTTAGTTATGTTTTCTTACTCTGTTGTAAAGCTGAGTGTACATTGTCATAATAAATATGAAAGAAGCGTGAATGCATCCCAGTGGAGCTAAGAGGAGAAACAGAGTGAAAGATGCATGATTCTGGTATCCACAACAGTTGTTGATCCAAGGACAGTGGTGATCCATCTTCATCACACATCTGTGAATAATAAATATTGATTACTATAAAGGACACGTATGATATTGCTCAAAAAACTCAAAGGATGGCTGATTTTCTACTTCTCAGCATCCATTCCTTCATTTGAACCCACCAATTTCTGGCACATCAACACAGTAGTTTCTTTTCAGTTGCTATTCAGAATTATATTTCCATGCTGTAGAATTTAAAAAAGCAAATAAAAAGTGTTTCCAGGTCCTACCCTCCCCAGTTATCTGTCCTCTTTACTCAAACTAACTAGTTGCTAATAATCACCATAGTACAGAGCCTGGAGACAGAGCCATAGAATGGGACTTGTAAGAACAACGATCACAATAATTAAGCACTACTGTTAATGCCAGTTTTTAAAAATCAGAATACCAGGAAAATAAAGGAAATGTCAAATTCCCTGTGAACTACTTGTAAAAAGAGTATTTAAAGAAAGATATTCAGACAGAAGTGTGACAGTGACTCTTTCTTCTCAGTGGTAACCCTCTGAAAGCTTTCTCAATTGCTATGCATTGACCTCACACCAATGAAAATCCTTATCAAAATACATTTAACAAGTGTACACATCCTAGAGACACTCTTGTATTCAATATAAAGCCAGTTATTTTGGTGTAGCTTACAGATTAAAAAAAACCCCACCTGAATAAAGATCTGTTCACATTCCAAATTATCTTGACAGGTGTAAAAGTCTCCTTGACCACCTAAGTGATCAGTCTCAGTGTAAAGATTGTCACTCAAGGAAAAGAGTCGTTAATTTTAAATCTGGGGATGATGTAGCCAAGTTACAGCACTGCTCTGGAGTTTCAGTTTCTGTTTCCTAAAAAAGCACTGACTGCACATCTTGGGTTTATAGAAATAACAGATGAACACATAAGTTGCAATATCCTTGCACCACATTCTCTTAGGAGTCCTTCAGAGGACAACCTGCCTGGACTGCAGACAGCCGAAGTGCCTTGATTTTTTCCAAGATGCACTAAATTCTAGTGACAGATATTTATAATAAAGTATCCTTTGTATTAGGATGGGTGTGTTGGAAGATAACAAGGTGCAAACTTCTTAAGTTGACCCAAAAGGTTTATTACTTCACTTAACATGCCAACTCCCCTCAAAAACCTGCTTTGGTGAAGAGTAAAAAAAAAAGCAGTCCAAAATTTCCACACAAATCAATATTTAATTCCCATATGGAAAGATGACAGAATAGATATTTCTACTCTCTAAGCAGGTCAATGTTTGGACTCAGAATTTAAAAAGAATTTCATATGATTTTTAGATGTTTACACAGACTCACATCCCTGAATCAGGACTGCATTGTTTTGTTAGTACCGTCAAGAAGTTCTTAGGAGAAACTGATTTCAAACTCTAAAGAAAATGTTCATGACAATCATTTTTCTAAACTAAAACATAGCAAAACTGTACAGATATCATACAATTAGAAAGTGGAAATACTTGAAAGGGCTATAGTGCTCATAGGGAAGCTTTTTAAAAAACTACAGTGCAAGTGCTGGAAGCACAAATTATGGCAATAGCCCATCATTAGGTTTGAAGCTGCTCTAAAATGGACTTTAAACAGCTGTGAAGAGGAGCAGTACCTGTTGCACTTCCGACAGTGGTGTGAACGAGGTGCCTTGTAGGACTGACACACTTTACAGTATTGGAGATACATGCAATCCTGAGATTTTTCCTTTAAACAGAAGAACAGCAGTGTTAGATGTATACACAACTCTGCTGGCAATGTTTATCTTGGCATTTTCCCAACCTAAGTACCTTTGGTTTCTTCTGACAGGGTGTGTTTCATAGTCCAACCCTATTTAATGGTAGGCGTCAAAGAGAGGAAAAAACAAAATTAAATAATTCCTAGCTAATCTCTTGGCTATCAAAACAGCCATCTCCCACTGCTGAAAGTGCTGGTTGCTAAAAGAAATAAACAGTTCTTCTGTCAGGAAGAGCAACTGTACAAGCAGGATTTCATAGTGAAGTTCTGAGAGTAAAAGCACGTTATTGTTCTAATAAAAAAAATCCTGTGCACATTTTCTCTCCATTTTACACCATAAACCACACTAAGCTTACTGCAAAGATACAGCACTGGTAAACACTAATGTTCAATTCTCTCACAATCTCTTTTACACACACACAACCCAACTACAGCAAGATGAGAAACAGAGACACTTTCAGACACCAAGCAGTGGCCAAAATCTCGCACTCAGGAAGAGGAGTACCCAGTTGTCCTGCTAAGATGATTATCAGGATCCTCTTCTGCTCTGTCCTGAGTAATATTCCACTATTAGAAAGGTGACCAGCACTAAACTCTGCATCACATCACTGGAACACAAACTCTGGGCAGCTGCCTTGAGATACTGAACCTGTATCATTCTTGACTGCAACTCTTCCAAGAGATTACTGAAGCACAGGAAATGCAAATTCCTATCTTGCACTGTGTTAAGCAGAAGGTAACCATGTAATTTTCTGGCTTGCATAAAATAAAAAAGACATTTTCTAAATTAATTACTTCTGTTACCGCTAGCAGCAAAATCTCCAAAACAGGTGTCTGCAGGAGCATGCCCAGCTATCAGTGCTTGTTTCCTGCTGCTTTGTTTTGAGGAGCCCCATATGAAATAAAACACAGCAACTGCTGCCAGCCAAGCAGCACTGCCCGAGCCCTGACAGCACAGGGAGGGGATGGAGAAGGGCAGCAGAACAGGACAGAGCCTTGGAGAAGCAGCAGGAAGCCGGCTCAGCTCTGCGAGGCTGACAAAGCAGCAGTCACGGAAATCAACAGCGGTGTGCTTACTGGAGCTGGCCTCAAGGAACGGCCACCTGAAATACTGCAACACTGGCCACCGAAGAGCGCCAAAGGAGACCCTGAAAGGCCACACAAGGACTTCCGATAAGGAATGTGACAATGTAAAGCACTACATATGCAACAAGTAAGTGGGGATAGCTAGCGAATGTGTAATCAGCGGGGCTGACAAAAACTCTGTCTACCCAACGCTCGGCGCACTCCATTAGAGGAAGGATATCTGAAGTGTCCAGCGTGCAGCTTCCTAATATCAAAACTGTGTCAGAAAGTTTCTGACCGATTTCGAAATCTGTCCGATTTCGGTATCGGGAGCAAGGTGGGTTGCACTGGAAGCTCTGGAAGCGGCAGGAGCAAACCGGGGAGAGGCAAAGCAAAGATTTGGGAACCAGATAAGAAGGAAGGCGTGGCCTGAGAGCATGCAGCGATCTTGGGGGACACGGGAGAAACAGCGGCATCGAAAGACACGCGATTTCTACTGTCCTGGCCGCGGGGGCGGCCGGCCCGGGCCCGGGGCCGCCCGCCGGTCCCCCGCGAGGCCCCGGGACGAGGCGGTCGCAAGGCAGCGCTTACCGGCGTCCACCCCAGCGGGACGTACCCGGGGCCCACAAACATGGCGCTGAAGTAGTTGTAGAGGATCATGACGGTCCAGTTGAGCAGCATCACGAAGTTGACGCTTCCCCCGGCCGTGTCCAGGGGCCAGTACCAGAGCGCGGCGTCGGCCATGGCGGTGGCGGAGCACACGGCCACCACGGCCAGCGCCACCGCCGGGCCCCAGTGGCACAGGCGCCGCGCCCGCTGCAGCGCGCCCGGCCCCACCATCGCCGCTACCGCCGCCCGGCCGCCGCCGCCCCGCCACCGCCGTGCATGGCTCCCGCCGGCTGCCGAGGGAGAGGGCGGGAAGGGAAGAGGGAAGGGACTGGGAAGAGGAGGGGAGGGAAGGGACTGGGAAGAGGAGGGGAGGGAAGGGGAGGGGCGGGAGCGGGGCCCGCGCTGCCGCCGCCCGCCCGCGGTCCGCTCGCAATACGGGCCCCCAGGGAAACAGCGGCCCGCCTGTAGCGCCGCAGCCGCGTTCCTACCCCCCTGCAGGTTACGAGGCGGGGCGTGAGGGGCTGCGGGGCGGCAGTGACCCGTCGCTGCCGCCTCTCATCGGTGCCTGCGGTGCGGCGCGATCCCGCGCGCCAAGGCCGCCCAGGGGTTGTCGGGACGGCCGAGAGGGGCTGGGCAGTGCCGGTTAAATCACCTGAGTTTCGCCGGAACGTGTGGCGAGGTGCCCGGGGGCGGGGAGGGGGACGCGTTTTGGGGTGGCAGAACGCGGAAGCGCCGCGGTCCGGAGCGGCGCCCCCGGCACCGGCAGCGCCATCGCCGCGATGTCCTCCGACTTCGAGAGCTACGAGCAGGACTTCGCCGTGCTCACGGCGGAGATCACGGGCCGCATCGGGAAGGTGCCGAAGCTGGTAGGAGGTGAGCGGCTGCTCTCCGCCCCCGCGGCCCTCGCTCCGCGGGCCCGGCCGGCTCGCCTGTGAGAGCCGCTCCAGCTGCCAGCGATGGGCGATGGGCGCAGGGCGGTGGCGGGAGGTGCCGCCGTGCTTTCCGTGAGCTCCCAGCGAATGGGTCCCCTCGCTCCTTACGCAGCACAGTCACCTCCCTGCCCCGGGTCTGCCCCAGCGGCGAGGTGTCTCTTGAGATGTGTTAAGAATGCTCTGACAATATTTGTTGGCTGGTCACCTGTAAGGATCAGCTCTTGCCTTCTGCCCGGCTCTGGGGCACGCCAAGTTGCGCCAGCGCACCTGAAGGGCTGAGCAGGGCTGGTGGGGGACGTTCCCTGTACCAGCATTGCTGCTGAATCCTCTTTAGTGTGATCGTGCCACATCACTAATGGAAATCAAGTCCTTTTCCTGTGGCACAGACAGATTTTGTGCATGACTTAATCTGAATCGGTATTTTTGCTGCCTACTGCTCGTACGTTTGATTTGGATAATTGACTGTGGTGACTCACATGCAGGAGCAGAGTCGAAGGAATCCGTGTTCATTTACTTTAATGTGTTTGTCAGTAGCCTGCAGTGTTCATGGTGTAATTCATGATGTATCCCTGCAGTAGAGTCAATACTGTCTGTAAGAGCAGAAAAATGAAAATTTTAGTCTCGTTAATCAGCCCATCTGAATCTTCCAGCACACAGGAATCAGTGCCCCAGTACAGGGCTCTCAGTGTGAGATGGAGGGAAGCTGACACTCGTGGTTTTCCCAACTCTTCCTCTTGTAGCTCAGCTTAATGCCTCTTCTACTTCCAGCTCATTTAATACTTCAGCCTCTGCTTCTCCCGCATATTACCCAAAAGTTTGGGACCTTTAACCATAGGAGTGGATGCTGTATAAGAAGGAAGTAAACACATACTAATGGTGTACATTTCCATATGACTAAAGGAAAAGGTATAATGCATCCAGGACCAAAGAATAACATCCTACTTTTAGAGTGGGAAATGCATCATGAAGTGATGAAGTAGTGACTCTAAACAGGATTTGAGGTAGGTGGTCAACTAAAATGTGTGATCTCAGGGGATTTTGAATAAAGTATCTTTTTTGATTTTGGAAGGTTATGTCCAATTCTAATCTTAGCAACTTAGTCTTCTGAAAACATAGGGTTGAGTTCCATGGTTAAAGGGAACTATGGGAACTTTTCCTGGGCTTAACAAAGATGTTTTGCTCTTGATCTTAACAGCAAGGATACAGAGAGATAATTCAGTCAGAACCTGCAGCTGAGGTGGAAAACTTTGTCTGTTTTTGAATGGAAACTTTCAAAATGAAGATGAGAGAGAATCAGAGTTCCTGTGAGTGAATTTTAGAACTGGTGTGTAATTTAATCTGCTCAGAAATTATATTTAACCTGTAAATGGGCACTGGAACTATTTACTGAGAGGATGCAGGGAGGATGCAGGAAGCCTTCACAAAGGCTTCTTAACTTTTGAACAGTAAATTTAAGGACCTCTGGTAGGAACAGGGAGACATCATAAATACACTACTGGCTCATCCTCTGAAAATCAATAGTGCTAGATTTATAGGAAAAGAGCGATTTAATTCCCTAATTGTAAAGAATAGCAATTTGAGTTCCTTATTGTATAGATTTTGGAAGTCATCAGAGTCTGTTCAATAGTAGGAAGAATATTCTGCTTAATAGTAGTGGATTTCCATAATCCTCTCCTTGAATCAGTCTCCCTTATTCACTTAGGGAGATTTTGGAGCTTAAATAAAAGATGTTTAAAGAGTATTGGCTTCAACAGTGACATAGCCTAGAAGCAGCAGGCTTTGAAATCATCACTCTTTTATGAGACCATTAGAAGGTTACTTTTTAAATAGAATTTGCCATCCTCTTGGAGGAGACAGAATGCATGTTCCCTGCAGGACCAGGAATGTGGTACTGGGCTAAATGGAGCCAAGATAAGACAAAGTTAATTTTTTCCCCCCATGTTATATTTGTGGTTGGTTATATGTGGTTTGAACTGACTTGCATTATAGCTGCTTCTTGCACTGTACATTTATGGCTTAGGTATTGCTTCTGTTTTCAGGGCTGTTCTGTCTTTCATCAGGAAAAAAAATTCCATGACTTCAAATCAAACTGCAGTCTTAGCTAACAGAGGCATTTGACCACTTGGAAAAAGAAATCTCTGATTATGCAGAACACTTTATCAGAAACATTTTAAATACACATTTTTCCCTTGTTTCTTAATAGGAATTGGCTTCTTCATCACCAGAAGTTCCAGTTAGTTCTTGTGGCGGTGACTGGGAGAGCCTCAAAAAGAGGATTATGAGGTGGGAGGGGAACTTGAGGTGACAGTTTTCAGCAGCAGTGATTTGAGAGAGATTGCTGATGGCCTTCTTCCTCCCCGCTGGAAGAAGCAGGATGAAAGGTGTAAGGACTTGTGCCACTCTGCATAATAAAGAGAGATCTCCTGAAGTCTAGTGACTGGTTATTTCCCTCTGCTGCCCAAGATGGACCTGCTGTAATGGAGAAATGCTGCTTAATTGGTTTTGCAACATTCCTGCATCCCGTGTTGTCAGGACATGATGCTGTCCTGTTCTAGGAGGATGATGGCCCAGCAGACAATCCTGTTGTCACAAATGCATAAGTAGTTCAGCAAGAAATGTACAAAGATTCTCTGATATCACAGAAGCAATAAGCAGCAGGGACAATAGAACATCTTGGGAAGAAATGTCTTCTGTTGTTGAGGCAGACGTCACCTGGGGGATTAAAGAAAGTTATAAATAGAGAAATGCCTTTTAAATAGATTTTCTGTGATGCTGCTGCAGGTCTTTGAAGAATGAAGATCATTGACTGATGTGTTTTATTAATGCTCCTTGGTGTTTCAGAGAAACATCCGTCTTATGATTTGACCAAAAATTCATATAAATTTTGATTGCTTGATATGTAAGAGAGTTTTATCAGCACAAATGGTGATACTTAGTCTATTCCCAGCACAGTAACCTCATTCTTCTGATACTTGGTACCTGCATTTTCTGTTGGGCAATCAAAGTGCTGCATTTCAGTTGCTAACAGTTTTAGCTGAAGAAAGCTCCACCTTTAATTTTCTGTTGTACTCCTGCACCGAAGTTTATTGTCTCAGTTTCAGGTCTGGCTCAGTGTGCTATGCCTCATGAACCCAGTTTTATAACCCAAAGAGAGAAATGCATGTATTGTTCCATTTGTCTCTGCTGTTGGACAGTAACTTCTGGCAGTGGTGAACATGTAACCACCTGAGCGAGCACAGCAACATCTGCAAGAGGTCTGTCAACTGAAGCCCTTTGTTACTCAGTCACTTCCTCAGCATGTAGTAATGAAAAGAAGCAATTCCACGAGCAGTGGGACTACTCAGTCTTGATCCAGGTTTTTTAATCTCTTTATTGACTTTGAGGTCAAATCAGTGTTGTGTTATCTTTCCAGCCTGGTAGACAGATTCCTGCCTTTCTGTAACTGCTGTATTTTGGGAGACAAAGAAAATGTCTAATGCCAGGGCAAAGCTGAAAGAACTGGGGAAAATGTAGTGAAAGCTTGTTTATTTTAAGAAAGTGATACAACTTTGTGTACAGACAGAGAACAGATTTCTTTGCAATCCTACACAGAGGAAAACCCCCTTTTGTTTCCAGTCATTATCCATAGTTTGTCAATTTCACCACTTAAATTATGCAAACTGGAATATTTTGTTTGGGACATTCTGTCTAGCAATGTAAGGAAAAAAATACATTAAAATATATTTGGTGGAGCATTTTTTTAAAAATTTTCTCTAAAGGATATTTGAGTTCTCAATCAAAACAAAAAGTTATAAAACACCTTTTTCTTCATTTCCTGTGAAAGTGTATTTAAGGAAATGATTGAGTAGGCAGGTTGAAAACTGCTCAGTCACAGTGGACTAATACAGTTAGTAAATATGAGCATCTTTAATTGGACTGTAACTTGTTTGTCATGATCTACTTGATTAGTGGCAAACTTCTCTTACCCAGAGGAACTCCCTTGGATGTCACTTTCAGTCTCTGAACAAGTCATCCTGTGAGTATTGTGCCCCCCTTCCTATGGGGATTCTGGCTGTGAAATAAGTTGCTTCCTTTGCTTAACCACTGAAGTAAAAGTAAAACTGAAAAGAAATGCTTCGGAAACCATGGTTACATGGTATTGTGTGCCCTAGAGGATCAGCAGTTGCCACGAGTTTAACTACTTTCCTGGAAGTCTGTGAAGATCCTGCTCCAGAGCTGCAGTGCTGGGATGTTGCATGTGTTGCCATATATTTGAAGGAAAAACAAAGGCAGTTGTCCTGGGCACCATCTGGGTGATTATGTACCTGGGCCAGTGTTAAAATCTGGAGTTGGGTTAAAATTTAATTAACTAAACCATTGGAGATCATTTGACTACCCTCTCCTCCTAATTTTATGGGAGCAGTTTTAGCTAGACCTTCTTCTGTACTAATAAGTTTTCCCTACAAAAGGTCTGTAGCTAAATTTCTCTGTGGGTCAGTAAGATTTTACTGGCCAGTAGAGTGCTGAGTAGTTCTTGTAATCAGAAGTACAAGCAGAATTTGCTCAGTATGCAAAAACCTTTCAAAAACCCTCAACTTTATATCCATAAATTTCATGTTACTAAATGTGTATGAAAATTGTGATCCAGTACAACTCAGGAAAGTACCAAAAATGCTATAGTATATTTATTTTCTGCTGTTATGTTTTAAAATTTTATTTCAGCTTCAATAAAATGGCGTTGTGTATTTCATACCTTCCATTGTTTTTATTTTCATCCATCATCATCTTGCTGACTTCCAAATGAAGGAAAGAACAGAGGTGCTTGGGATATGAGAATAGAAATGTATTAGCAGGCGAAGGAGCAGATTTCTTTTGGTTTTTTGATGTTTGGAAGATAAAGTGTTGAATTTTCTGGCCTGGGTGCTGTCATGAGAACCTGGTGGGGAATTAAAGAAAGACATTGCCTGCAGAAAACTAGAAGTACTACACAGAAAATATTTCCTGCATCTTCTGCTGTGGTAGGATCCACCAGACATGGCAGTTTGAATTCCAGATTTGCAGGAAAGATGGTCCCAAGCCTGATCCTCTGTGCAGGCAGAACTCTAGTATATGTAACTGAGAAAGGACAGATTGTGATGTTCCTGTGTCCTTGGATGAGGCAGTAGAGTATTTGAGGTGAATGAGAAGATGGATGGATAGGCATTTCAGCCTGTGAGAAGCTGATTTATGTTCCTTTATTAAAGCGGCCCTCTCATGAAATTCAGTGGCTTGTGGAATGCAGAGGATCGAAGGAGGTCTTTAATGTGTCAGTTCCAGGATACAAAGAGATCATGTGGAAGAGGGGCAAGGGGATTCAGACTTAAAAACAAAGCTCTGAAGTTTAGAGATACATTATTAAGTCTTGTGCCAATGTCAGCTTATCCATCATGACCTCTGGGGAGCTGTGACTGGAGACACTTTGGTGACATTCACTTTTTATCTGCTTCATCAAGCAAACCACCAGTACAGATGTCTCATGACACTCCTGGTTTCAAACAAACCATTTGTATGTTCAGAGTTCTGTTGTTAACTTCATTGACACAATGGATGGATTTAGAGTCTGAAGGCTGGAAGATATGATGGCAGGATGGAAACCCTTGAATACCCTCAGTATTCAAGGTAAATAAAGCACTAAAGCAGTGTGGGGACATTTTATTATCCAGTGTCTGAATATTTCTCAGTCCCCTTTCACGCATTTTAACAAACCAAACTGTGAAGCACTTGGGATGTTTGTGATGATGTGACACAATCTCAGTTCAGACTGGATTCTCTGCCTGTGAATGGATGGTTGGAGGCTGGACAAAAGTCAGTCTCTAGCTGGGATATACCCTTGCTGGGGAATGTGGCAGATGGTGATTGCTATGTATAACTTAAAACTTATTTGAATTTAAAAAAAAATTATATTTTATTGCTAATTTCTATTTTTACTGTTAGTAGAAGGCAGTGTTTTCCTTGTAGTTCCTGTGGCATTTCATTTTATATCTGTTGAAGCAGATAGAAACAATTCTAGACCCAGCATAGGAATAGGGGAATAGAAACATCATTTTTCTTCAGACCCTGAATTAATTTTAATTGGGATGCTTGGTTTTGTGGATCTCATATTTTGCAAATGAATCTGTTAAGCCTTTGTTCTTAAATGACTTTTTCCATTTAGTGTATTTATGTGCCTTTCATGCATTTGTACACACCAGCAAGTGCCTGCTGCGGCATAAGTCCTTCAGCTGAAGCAGCTGTAAGTACTTTCCTAACTAGCAAATGCTACATAACAGGGCAGAAGAACTTCAAGGATTCTGCAGTATTTTAATTACTAATATGTGTATCACCATGTGTGAGGATGTAACACAGAATAAATCTCGAGTATGTTTTAGCTGATACATACAATCTTTTGAAATGGTATCTTTTTCTTTCATGGTAAGAACACAATTATATTGGTATTTTCACAATTCTGTTTCAGATGAGAAGAAGCAGATGGTTGCAAATGTTGAGAAACAGCTCGAAGAAGCGAGGGAACTGGTATGTTCTGGCTTTTCATATGTTAACTGCAAATTCCTAACAAAAATAATTGGATTGTTGGTAGTAACATTTAACACCCATGCCCTAAAAATACTTAACAATGGTATATTGCAAAATGAAATAATAGTCTTGAAATAGTTCTTATTTGAGGATATGAAATACAAGAAGAGTGTATCTTTTTTTAATCCTGTGTTAAGTGATGCAAGGTTTGCACTAATTACAGACTTAGAGTTGTGGATTAGGTCTTTAGGAAAGGAATTAAATATTTACACACCATGACTTTGTTTTTGGCTGTAAGACCCAAGCATCTACTTAATTTCATCTATCAGAATGTCTTGTAGAGCAGTAGATCTTTTTTTCCATTTTAGCAAGTGAGACATAAAGGTGAGGACAAGGGGGCCATGGCAGTGTGGGTCACTGATCCAAGAAGAGTGTAGCTGTTAACCAAGCATTAGTTTGTGGTTCACACTGACAAAAAAAAAAACCCAGTATGTGACAAGCAACATGTGTTAGGCAACTGTGACTCTTCTTTTATTTATTTTGCTCCCATTACAGCCTGTCATGTATTCCATCTGGGAGGATTATGACAGTAAAGTTTTGTAGATGTGGAGTAACTGAGCAGAGGTGTTGGTGACAGCTGAGATTGTCTTTTTCCCACATGGCCAGTAGTTCCTTACCTGAAGTTGCTTTTGGTTATTGCTTGCAAATGGGTTTGGTGTATCTAATGTCAGAAATGTAATCTGAATGTTAGGATAGGGAAAGAAATTAGCTTTTCTACTCTAGAATTTCTTGTAATGGAAAAAACTGTAATCAATTATTTGGCTACTAACTAAACAATAAAATTAATTTTTTGAAGTGGCATAGGAATAAAAAAGTCTCTTGGCTGTTTGTAGGCATACATGGTGCTTTTGGTTTAAAAATAGAATTAGTCTTGTAGACCAGAGCATTGGAATAGCATCTAGTAAAGCTGGACCTTGGGATGGCTTCCTGCAGTTTTGCCTTGTGAAGATGACAAGGCACCTAACCTCTCTGGTTTGGTGTTCCCAGTGAGAAACATGGTAAAATTACTGTCTCATCTCATGAGGATGTACTGAAGATACATTAAGGCCTTTTGGGCACTTTTAGATTCAAACAGCTGCAAAAAGTAGAAATCTAGATATGTTTTTCAGCTCATTTTCACTACAAGTTGACATGGCAAAAGGCAGAGCAGTACAGAGAAGCTCCAGTGTGGGTGGTCATTCAAATTTGGTTTTCTACTCCAAGTAGATTGGAAGGAGCAGAAATTGAGTTAATGGCTTCTTACTTTTCTCCTTATGTCAGGAAAAGATCGTCTACATTTGTATTTATTACAAGATTAAAAAATAAATCCAGTATTCGTATTTTTATGCTAATGATGATCTTCATTTAATGTACTGGCTTTTCTTTCACACTTTTGTTTTAGATCTTTAGATTCAATTATTGGCTTTAAGCAATTACCCAGCATGTTTGTGATTATTGTCAAGGCTTGGGTTTAGAAATCAATTTGAACAAACCTGCTAATAACAGAACTGATTCAGAGTATCCTATTTTAAATTAGAGGCTACAGTAGAAAATCAAAATAAACCTAATTCCTTGATGCTGATAGTTTTCATACGTTGGTTTGCTTCATTGTCTTGCGTTGTTAAAGCTGGGATTAGCTGATTTTTTTTATTTCCTATTTGGCTAGGAAATAACACTCTCATGTATTATAAATATTATTATAGAGATAATTTATTTGTGTTCACTAACCAGTGGTGGTTTTAAAACACTGTCTGCTTTGTTTGGGTGAAATCACTGGTGTAATTGATTTGATGTATGTGCAGAACTGACATGAAAACTTTCAGACTCCCAGGCTGCCTTTTCAAGCCAGAGCTGTGGAGTAAGAAATCTCTGGAGAAAAATCCTGTTGTTCTACATCCAATGTGGAGTATCTAATTGTTTTTTTTACCAGGTTTTTAAGAAAGGTGACTGTTGAGCTAACCTTGGGGAAATTCTTTGAGTATAGAATCTAGCATGTGCCAGAAGAATTGTGAATTTTTGAGTGAAATTCTACTTTTAAAAACACAAAACTCTCTCTCTGTTATTTGCCTTTATCTTTGATGAAGAACACATCACAGAATTGTTGTGTTGTAAAATCTGGGTTATTCTTGTCTTGTGGTTTTTTAGTTTAGATCTCTATTTTAGTTCCAGGGCTTTAGAATCAGAATAAAATAGTGAAGCTTTCAAGTTTCTTAAAATGCTAGCAGCTGATTCATAGAGAAGTTTCTGTGGGAAGGGGAGACTTATTTTGGAGTGGACATCATCAGCCATGCTACTTTTTTGTATTTTTAAATGGAAATACAAAGGGCTGCTCTGCTTTTGCTTGTTTATGAAAAATATGTTTTCATGACCAATAATATGAGTTCTGAAAATGGGGATGCATGAAATTTGGTTGCATTTAGGTTCATCCTTGCTTGGACCACTATGTTCTGCATGGATTCTCATGAAAATTTCTCAGCCCAGCCACAAAATGCACCCAATTAATCTCATGATGAAAAAACATTGGTAAATATTGGTTAACCTGAATATGCTTCCTTTTTGTTCCTTGGACCTTACACTCTCTAATATTGACTCTTTAGAATGAACATTTTAGATTTCATGGATCACAGACTGATTGTTGGTGCAAATTCTGGATTTACTGATACATGTTTTTGTTTTTATATAACAGACAAGAACTGAGACTTCATTAAAATTTCCCAACCTTGCACATATATATGAGGGAAATGTTTATAGAACATTTGAGATCAAATATATTAAGATGAAATTGATAACAAATAAGCTATTAATTCCAGCTATTGGTTTAATTTATAATACATCTTTGGAAAATTAAGCCTGAGCTAAAGAACTGGGTAGAATTAGAAATTGCTTTGTGTGTTTCAATTCATTAGTGACTATTTAATTAAAGTCTGCTTTATAGTTTATTATTGAATATAATTTTGTATAATCAGACTACATCAGGCAAAATGACTTTTGAGTATCTGGCAATTCCATTGATTAAATTCAGATGCTTTTCTTATGATATGAGGATGAAATTTCAAAGTGTAAGCAAGTGATTACATAGGAATAAATTCTAGCAGTCCCTTGTGAAGATCTGCAACCAGTAGCCTGGGACCCTAATTGAAAAGCATTTCTGCTCCTATGCCATATTGTTCAACCAAGATCAGTAGGAGGTGAGTAAATATTGTTTCAGGTGCCTACAGCAACCAAGGAGAGGTATTCTTTTATCTTTTTTAAGTAAATTGGAAAGATTTTAAAAGGCAGGTGTGGGATTCTTCTGCCGTTCAAAATAGAATTCCTGAACAGACAGCACCACATAGAGCAGGCTTCAAGACCCAGTGGGCAGGTAATTAGCAGCCCTCATTTATGACTTTTGATTTGCTGTACCCCTGTGCCATGTTCTTGTATTTCGGTCCCTTTAGAATTCTACATGGCAAGAATAAACAAAAAAAGCTTTTCAAGGAGAGAATATTTTTAAATCTAATTTTTAAATCCATTTGACTGTATACAAGTTCTTGAATAGCATTGTAATTGAAACCTGAAATTCAGCTATTTAATATACTTACATATAGATTTGGAATGTAGATTTAGGTAGCCATTTCAGGTTATGTAATTCTGCTGAGATAGCAATGTTTAAAGAAAATATAATTAGTTTATTAAACGTAAGAATTACTTTATTAATCACACAGACTGGCGGTAAATAAAACTTTACATATATATAAATACGTAAGTAAAATACCTTCTTCAGCCAATGGTTTCCAAAACTGCACAGCTAGGTGAAGGTAGGCTTTCTTTTGAACTACGCTCCTTTGCAGGAATTATCCTTAGTTTTACTATTTTTTTTTTTTAATAAGATGTATTCATCACAGTTGGAATTGAAATCCAGAAATGTTTGGCTTGAATCATTCCTTCTGAGTGTTAATAATAGTAATGTTGTCACTTGCTTCTTGACTTAAGACAGTGCAAAAATGTTGATACATTTATATTATATTGCCGAATAAGCAACATTCTTCCTTATAAAGAAGGAATATTTCTTGAACTTAGGTATATTTCTTGAACTTTGGTAAATTTGTTCTTGCTTTAATTAACCTTTTGATTTATATACCTCCTCTTTGTTTTCACTTGTCAGCTTGAGCAGATGGAGCTTGAAGTCCGAGAGATCCCACCTCAAAGCCGAGGGATGTACAGCAGTCGAATGAGAAGCTACAAACAAGAAATGGGAAAACTTGAAGCTGATTTTGTGAGTTTTTAACTTTTTACATAAAGAAGGCATCTCTAAGAATTTTAAAAATAAAACAATGCAGTTATTCAGGCAAATGAGAGGGCATTTTTGACTAGTGTGATAGATGAGTTCTGCATGTGTCTTACTGTGTATGTGGACAGATTAAAACCAAACTGGGGAAGAGAAGCTTTCCTTTTAGCAGCAGTCCCATACCAGTATTCCAGTTGCTAGCCTCCTGTCCCTTTACCCTGGAACTCTGTTGTTTCTCTGTCATTAGATACTGTGAATGTTCATGTTGTATGCAAAACAGTCAGCTTTTAATCCTGTTTCTCAAGGAATGACAGCTTGTAGTAATGTGGGCAGTAACATGAAAGCAGTATAATCTCCAATCCATGGAATTTTTGAATGTAGTTTATCTCTTGTGCACTTCATTTGTTAGTCACAGTGTTTTCTTTTCCATTGCACTTAGTTTCTTCTTGGCTTTTGTACAAATTGGTTATAAATACTACATTTTTTGAGTAATGGTTGCAGACTAACAAGATTCCCTTGTCTAGGGGCTTTTGCTGCAGTTATCAGTCCTTTTTTGTGACTGGGATTTGCACTGAGTAGATTTACATAGAGACAAAACTGTTTCCTGTAAAATCATGAAAAAGTTCAAAGGGATTGCAAAGTGTAGGAAAATGCTATGTTAATTGGCAGCAGCTCAGTTCCTCCAGGGCAGGGAGAAAGAAATAACTAGTGGCAGTATTTTCCATTCACTGGAGAACTGTGAATTTCCTCAGGTTGCTGGCAGCAGTTTAATCCTTCAGGGGAGAGAAGTCAGTGTTTACACCTGCAGCCAAGAAATCCAGCTGACTGTCACTCCTTTGTGCTTCTGCCAAGTTGAGCTGTTGCACAAAAATGTATGAGAAGATGGTTGCAGTTTGTAAAGTTTGAAGAATGTTAGAATAAAAAGACTTGCATCAAAATTTTGAGGCAATCTCATCTGTTCCCCTGTAGGAATTGTGTGTGGCTAAACAATGACTTCCCAGAGAGAGCAATTTCTGGAGCAATTGTGAATGCTGTTTATCTTCTGAGATGTGTGAGAATTTGCTGTCAGCATATATTTGTTCCTGGCCTATTTCTATATGTAGTTAGATGGTGGAATTCCTACTTCCATATTCCCAGGCAAGTGAGAATGAGAGAGTTCAGAACTGAACACTATATGGAAGAGGAGAAATGAGTGTGAGGAAATGCATCATAGCACTGGGAGTTACATGATCACAAGAACATAAGTTTGTGCTCAAAGTGAAGAAGCAAAAACAACATGAGAAAGAGGAAGGAAGAGGTCGTAATAATGGATAGAAACAACAGATGAAACCCAAGGATCTTCAGCAGAAAATCAAGGAAAGAAAATGATGTGAAGGATGGAACAAAGTACTGGAAAAAATAACTCTTGAAAAAAATCTCTTATATAGCAAATAGTGGTATTACAACTAAATGCCTTACACAGTTCCAGGTTCTAAGTACTAATATTTTTCTAATTTTGTACATAAAGATTTAAGACTCTTTTGGGATTATTATCCAGGGAAATAGCAACTTGTTGGAAACTATAGAACAAAATTAATGGTAAAAACTACATACCTCAGTGCACAGTCTTTTTCATTAAGTTCTGTATTTCAAATGTAAAGTGAATGCAGAACCAGCACTACTAGTTTTGGTTTATATTCATTGATAGCATGAGAATTGATCTTGTGATTTTTTGAATGCCTTATAGCATCTGAAAATTTGCCCTTACCCAAACAGTTATGGAAAACAGCAGCATAGCAGCGTGTTTGAAGCTAGGAGAAGGAAACATGAGGTTTGTGGACTGTTCACTTGTCCATTCTTTACTGGCAGGATGAACAACATTAAAGTTTATTTTTGACATTTAAAACGTAACTGGTTAGTTTATTTTGACTTGAGCATTGTGTGTAATAATGACAAAATGCCATCACTAATATTATTTATTAGGTGCTGTGGCATCTTTGTGAATATGTAGGGTTTTTTTCCCATAGACTTTACTATTTTGAAGTATATTCTGAAAAATACAGATTTAAGCTCTAGATTTAAGCTCTGTTGAGCTGTACTTAGAGGAGTTACTCCAAACATGGCTTTTCATCTCTTTGTTATGTATGTATATATATAAAAATAAATAGGAAAAAATTGCAATAGGAGGTTTATTTCCTCTCATTGCTAATCCTTGTTGGTTTGAAACCTGCAGTTAGGTGTCAGTGCTCTGCAGTCCAGGGGTGTGTGAAGGCAAAGGCATCTACCCCATGCACAGGATTGCACGTGCATAGTTGGTAACACACTAATTGCAGTAAATAATATCCAAGCAGAAAAAAACCACCTTGCCCTGTCTTAGCCTTTTCTCTTGAGGGGGAACAGTGATAATGAAAAAAGAATAGCACAATTTTGTGCTATTTAAAAGTACTCTGGAAGCATAGCACTGTGAATACTGATGGGGAAAATGTGCAGAGCGAGCACTGCGCCTCAACTTTAGGCAGGAGTGGTTTCTGATGCTCGCCTCAGTGCTCTGAAGTCTTCCCTGGGGAGAAATACCAGAACAGGGCAAGCATGAAGTGATGCTTCTCTGCAGAAAAGCTGCACACATCTCAAAAAGCCAACTTTCGGGCTTGTGATAAACATACTGAAACAGAATGAAACTGTCCATAAGCCTTATGCTGCCTTTTTTCGCTTGCAGAGGTAAATCTTGGGTTCATTAGCTCACTTTCAATAGCACATCCCAGACCCTTCATTTCTGTAGGGGGTTGGTCCCCGTTAGGTCAGGGAAGGACTGCAGGGCTCAGCCGGGCTGACCGTGCTGGTGGCTCTATCTTGTGGCCCCAGGTGGAGTTGCACATCGCAGCCCTGTGCTTTCCAGGCTGCTCCACGGCTTGGGACCACCTGCCACAAAGTTCCTGAAGCTTAAAACAATCTTCCTATCAGAAGTCTTTTTCCTGCATCCCCCGGTGCTCCGTTGTGAGGTTTATGGACACACAGTTTGTGGTGACTGGCAGTGTGGCTGAGCCCCATCCCCAGTGGGCACAGCTGTGAGAAGCAGGTGAGCAGCGCTGACAGCAATGAGCCATGGAGTGCCCAGGGGCACTGAGCAACCACCAGAGGGACAGAGGGCACACAGGGGCACTGCATGAACATGAGGGGTATAAAAGAAAAGGTTGGGCTGAAGAACAGGAAGGGTGGATGCTTGCAGCCTTCTTTCTGAAGGTGACGTGGTGTTACTCTGTATGGGCACCTGAAGCCTTCTGACGTGGTAAGGTGTTATTCTGTATGGGTTTAAGTCTTCTGATATTGCGTGGTGATACTCTGTGTGATGTGGCCCTCTTGACTGCAGCATGTGCTGGGGTACATGCAGTGATAGGTTTAGGCTTGTAAATATTTTTTTCTGGCTGTTTCAGATGTAGAATGTCTATGGTGCCTGCTTGGAGTAAGTTCTGATAACAACAAAGTAATATTTTAAGTATATGGACTGTAAGTGCTGTTTATTCTTAGAAATAAAACATTTTATGTTAATTGCTGCCTAAAAGTAGCCAGTTATCTTTAAATAGTGGGGATATATAGTGGTAAAAGGCTTCCAGATTTTATAAGCATTACTTTGAGCTAAATCTATCCCAGTCCATGTGAAAATGTGACTCTATAAACCTAGCAAATATATGGTTATTTCCTAGCATTTGTATCCATCCCTAGGGTTCCATATACTGGCTCAATGTCAGGGCACCATAAAATAGAAAAAACCAAAGGCAGGCATTTATTTTCCTGAAAAGCTTACTGCTAGTACATG
Organism: Anomalospiza imberbis; assembly: GCF_031753505.1. NCBI lineage: Eukaryota > Metazoa > Chordata > Aves > Passeriformes > Viduidae > Anomalospiza > Anomalospiza imberbis. The sequence goes on from NC_089688.1 coordinate 26,543,120, forward strand.
AGGCATTCAAATAGATGAGGAAATATAAAAATCTTGGAAGACCACATTATACAGTAATGTTTGTGTTACAAAAATGAATATTGCACAATCACAACTGGTGTTAAAAATGAGATGAACATATTGAAAAAGGAGAAGTAGCCATCAAATAAGGAGCTTACATAGGAGCTGTTACTATTCTGTTGGCAGCACAGAGGTAAATCTTGCGGGTGGCATTTGTTATCAGTTCAGGAGAAAGTGCTCATTCCTTTTAAATCCTCAGAATTGATACTGATTTTTGGTAATTCTGACTTTCAGAATAACCTTTAAAAGAAAAAAAAGGGAGCGGGGCAAATTTGCAGATACATGGATACATTGTATAAAACTTGAGTAAACATTTAAACATTCTTGGTATTTAACAATAGGTTCAGTCATTAGTGAGGAATGTATTTACAATTTATACCTCCTGCAGGTTCTTTTTAATATCACTGTTAAAACTTCAGCTGCTGTTAAGCTTTAAAAGCATTTAAGGAGGTAACCAGTGGAATTTTATTGGATAAAGTTAGCTCTCTTGTATGACTCTCAAATACCACCTGAGTCCAGAAGCCCAGCTGAACAACTCATACAGCTGTGTCTTGTCAGGTTCAGTTACCTACCCAGACAAATATGGCTGTAAGCATATGAAACAATTTGTCAAATGACAAGTTGCTGGCTCTATCTTTATGGCCAGTCTTCCCTAGGTCTTCAGTTTGAGCTGAAACTAGAGACTCAACTGTTGCTGCTTTTTTATCTTGATTTATAAAGCAAATAGTGCAGTAATGTTCTGTACTTTAAAAACTGTGAGCCATGTATGGGACTGCTGTGTGTATATCTTAATTGTTGTATCCTAACAGTGCTCTTGAAAGCAGGGAGTCTGTCATGCCAAAACATCATGTGTGCACAAGAACCTTGCCTGGGCAGGTACAGGTGCCTTTAGTGAAACCTGATCTGTTGACACATATAAAGTTCTGAAATCAGATTAGTTGTCACTCTGTGAATAGTACAGCTGTTTTGAATAGAGTTGTGAGGGTTTGCTTTAATACACACAAGATTGAGCTAAGTTTTAGAAGAAAGAATTTGAATTATCTGGCCATGTACTTTGACAATCTAATTTTGAAAAAGCATACTGTGAACAAAAGTATGGCATTCACTGGCATTTTTATAGATACTGTCACTTTCTTGAGAAAAGTAATCCTCTACATTCTACTCGAACTGCTCCTTACAGAGGTACTGTTTGTTTTCCTCTGGTACTTTTCTAATGACTTCTGATATGATATTTGTCTGCCTGACTGTGCTTGAGCATTAGGCTGGCTTCTTTTCTATAGAGGCTAACTCCACATTGTCTTCAGCTTGTTTTCACTTGTGTCCCCACCCTGGTGGGTTTGTGGTGGGAAAAGATGGAGGCATTTGACCTTTTGAAATTACTTGATTTATAATCCTGTTTTCTTAAATGGGGAGGAAGTGATACAGGTAAAAATGTTCTTTTTTGTTTGGTAATATTCAAGGCCTAAAGTAATGAAATACTAGGAAGTGGTATAACAAACCCCCGTCGAAAATTTGCCCCAAGTTATTTATGTCTTAAATTTCTTTTTGTTGTTTTGTGTGGAAGTATGCAGATGGAAGTAAATTTATTTAATAACAGATTTACTAGTGAGGAGATGCTTTTCTGTGGAGGAAAGTGTGAAAGGTGGGCTTGTAATCAGTCTAAAGGGTTATGATCATCTTAGCTGGGATTCCTGAGAGGCCAGATCAGTGAAACACACCTTAGCTCCTGGGCTTTGTAATTCTGTAGGTATTGCTTACAAAGAATCATCTGTGTTTGACCAATAAGTGTGCTATTCATCTCATAACTCAACGTGTGAAGAGATAATATGCTGGGTGAGCGCAACCAAGCAGCAAACTTTTAATGTCAGAAAAGCTAATGCCTTAACTAGATTCTTCTCTCAACCGACTCCCCCTTGACCCTCACAGGAAATTCTGTGTCTGTCCCATCTGTTAACACACAGGGCTAAGACTGGTGACTTTTGTGGTGTCTCTGGTCCTTCAGCAAGTTGTGGTGGAGGTGATGCACATGATTTTAAGAAAAACCCGTTTGTGTAGCTTAGATTTGGCTGACTGATTACAGATAAAGGTGTTTTCAGGAAGTGATTTGGTGAGTCTGATAACTCTTGTGTGTGGCTGGGGGCTGTGAATGGAAGGTGTATGACTCATACAGAGCACTGTATGTAAGCATTCATGCTTTTTTCCTTTCTCCCTTCACACAAAATGTTTCTGTACTAAGTTAAGCCGAGAGGTGATCTGTGGCAACCAGCTGATAGTTCGTAGACATGTTCAGATTTCAGCCCTTTCCCAAGTAGAGAACTGCAGTTCCTCTGTTTACCAGGGAGTTTGTTCTTACGTTAAAACTTCTGCTTCTGAAAACAGAATTAAGTATGTTTACTGTTCTTTCTAAAAGAGTGGAAGAAGTCGTGTTCACCCAAAATTCTCCTAACCAGCTGATGAGTGAAGAGACTTCATATAGAAAAGCTGACTGCTGGGGGGCAGAAGGAGGAAGGCTTTATTGTTTCCCACTCCCTCAGTGATTTCTTATTCTACCCAAGAGATACTCCCATACCTGTTGTGCAAAAAGAAGCAGCTGTTGCTGTCCTGCTTTGGATGGCAGCAGTAATAAAGGTCCTGTAGTTGAACATGGGTGTGAGAGGTCACGAATGAGGAAAACAGCGTGTACCTCATGCTCACTTCATTGTATTGCTCACCTGCACTCCTTTAAGTAGAAGTTTGATTTTGTTACTATCACGAGCAAGAAACATAAAGATTACCAAAAAATAACCAAAAAAGAAATCAGACAAACTGAGCAAAACCCCCACCATTTGAACATGTTTGCTTCTCAGGCTGGAACTGCGCTCTTGACTTCCTTAACGTCTCATGATGTTTTTTTGTTGTTATTTTGGTTTTTTTTTTTTTTATTGCCAGCTAGAGCGAGGCTAGTTTGCATTTCAGTACTGAACAGGAAGAGACATGTGCCACTGGTAAATCGTAAACAACAGAAGGTTCCTTTGGTCGCGGGCAGGATTCATTCCAGCCGTTCCCGCTGTCCGGTGCGCTGCCCATGCAGTGCCGCTGGGTGGCGCTGTTTGTTTGGAAAGCCAGCCTCGCTCCCCCCCTTTTCCCCCCGTTTCTTTTTTTCTTTTTTTTCCTTTTTTTTTTTTTTTTTTTTGCTTTGGTAGTAACTGAAATTACTGTTTCATGAATAAAATATTTCTGGTGGGATTTGCATTTCTATATTGGCTGAAGATACTGTGTTGAATGTTTTATTAACCAGCCCAGTGCAACTGTCAGCCTATTAAAGAGATCCAATGGACCCTGTTTAGCTAAATAAACTAAATAAATCCAATTCGTCAAATTGTGTTCCTGGCTGTTTATTTTCCATTCTTTTGATGTACAGTTTATTTTAAGTTAAAGCCACATAGATTTAAAAATTAATGTGAAAATAGAATGTAGTGTTTGAAACATGAGAAGACTAATTGCCATGGTCAAAAATAGCTTCCCTTTATAGTGAAGTTGCTATCTGGTAAATGGTGAACTTTTTATTTGTGACTGATTTACTGTCCCATGTCAAAAATTAGTTGGCAAACGAATGGTTAATAGCTTCTTTTGCCAGCTTGGTTTTGTTGCTTCCATGAAGAGAAACTTGAAATATAAGCACTGCTGTTAAAAATAACTGTTTCTACCCAACCTAAAGAGGTTTCTTCTTTATCTTGATATTTTCTCAATCAGAATTCAAGGGGAAAATTTTATATGGTCATTACATATTAAATGCTTATTGAAACTCTCGTGGCATTGTAAGCAAATATTGGAGTGTTTAAAAAAAACCTCTTACCATAACTGAATACATTGCATGTCTGATTGTCAAACATTACAAATACTAGCATTCATTATATTCTGCTAGTACTAATAATATTTTAGTTACCTTGTTTATTCTGAAAACCTTTGCCACAGAATAGCAGGAAACTGTAGATTTATGGTAATGTTACTGGGATAGTCAATTTTTTCTGTGCCAGTTCAAATTCTTGTAAATACATTCTAGATTTATTAATAAGAGAGATGAAGAAACAATGATGGGTGTATTTGCTCTTTCTTTCTGATGCTTTCCACAGCACTGCTTTAGTGATGTTACGTGTTAACTTCTGTGTGATTTACAAGAAATCAGAGTTGCCAGGTATCATGTTTTGCATAGTTTTGTTTTTATGATCTTGGGTTTCCAAAAGTGGAATACTGAAATTTAGTTCAATAGGAATACAGTAGGATTAAATTGCATTTCTGGCTCTTTTCTCAAGAAGTCTACTATAATTGATTGAACAGTCTTTGTGAAAAGCTAATGTGTTAGATTAATTCAAAAGTGTCTGGGATTCTTAAGAAAAATCATTTAGTCAAGTAAGTCCACGTTTTTTCGTGCCGATTTTTCTTACGAAGTGGTAAAATGTGTTTCCACCTCTACCCCAAATTCAAAGCAGATATTTAGGCAGATGTCATCAGTGTTGGAGAGAGTGCTGTTCCCTTCTGTAAGCAGACTTCAGTTTGTACTAAAAAAATATTGCATTTCTTTAATATTTTCTAGCTGCAAATGTTTTTTAATGGTATTTAAAAACTAAACCGCACTTCTTTTGTCTCAGGAAAAACCTTCCCATTTTGTGCTCTAAGCTGTTTTTTTAACATATTAGTAATAAACTCAGAAGGAAGTTCATGATTTTGTAAAACTGGCTATTGGAGGTAAAAAAAGATGGACTTTTATGGCAGTGGAGATGTCATCTTGTTTCTGGCTTAAGACTTAGTGAGGAAGGAATAGGAAGTGAAAAAATGGAGCTGGAAGCATATTAGTGGTTCTGCCTCCTCCTGGTAATGTTCTTTACTATGTGAAACATATGGAAAAGGTGTGAATATCTGTTCTTTTGTTTGGTAGCTTTTTATTTACTCTGTAATCATTTATCAGTCTGTCCCAAATACAGTCAGCTTCCCTTCAAGCTGCTGTACAGACCTCAACAAAAAGTGGTTCTTGGCCACGAAGTCTATTTAAACTTGCTGTTCTTGCTCATTTAGGGAGGAAATCCCTGCAAAGGCTAGAGGATCTAAAGTTGTACATTTGACAATTTAATGCTTGTATACATTTATAATAAGTGGATCAAATGCAGCACCTCCCTTACTTTTCATTTGCTTTTTATAAACTGCCTTTAGGGTGTCAGTGTGAGGAAAATAGGCCTTTTCCAATATTTAATGAATACTACAGAGGTTTCACTCCTAAAAGAGGTGATCAATGAAAATTAGAGTAGAAATAGAAAGATTACAGATAGAAAAAAGGAATATAGCAGGTGGCTTCAGGGATCAGCAGTAGAACAGAATAATTTTTCCCTCTATAGTAACATTTAACCATTTCACATGGGTGTAATGAAAAAAGGGTTTTGCTAACTAAATATTTGGTGCCTGGCATATAAAGAGAAAGAAAATGGGGAGTGTGTGTGTGGGCTCTGCGTGTTTCCCATTGAGTGGCATTTGTGCATGCTTTTGGAACCCCCCACAACTTTCCAACATGTCCTTAGTTTGTGGGGTTTTTTTATTTTCTGAGAAGTTAAGACTAGAATGAATAAGGGTAGTGTTTGCCAACTTACCCTCCTGGTCAGTGTGGAAAACACTGAATTGCAATTGCAGGCTTTGTACCTGTTCACTAAAGATTCAAATGCGAATTCTGGCAAGTCAAAGAAAAGGCTTGTATTGTGTCTGGTGGGTCTTGGCTTGAGCCTTAGTTAGAAAATGCTCCTGCATTATGAATTTAACACCTCCTTTTCACTGATTTCTGAGTAAAGCTTTGAGCTGTTATTAAATTGAGCTGTAACTTTTGTTAGGTTGTGTCACCAAGCAGGAAAAGAAGTGTTTATTTAATATTTTATTTAAGAAAGAATAACTGCATTAATATCAAAGCAAATTCTCTTATTTCAAAATCTGAAAAGTTACTTTCCATTATGGTGGTTTGGTATTTTGGGGGACATGTAACTGCAGATACTTTGTCACAGGGGTCCCATTTGTGCAGTGCCTAGCGCAAGGGGATTTCTCACTCATGAGTACAGCTCTTTGGCACTGTAATGAGTATTAACTAAATAGAACTATGCAAAGGTCGTTAATGTGTTTCTTGTGATTATTTTTATTTGTTTAAGAAATACAGATTAGTGTCAGTATTATAGGATGTTCCATTAGTAGCATCTTTGAAACTACAGGTTTTTGTTACGTGTTTCTGTTAAAATTTCTTGCATCCTTAAATAACGAGAAGCATTTATCTGTGTTTAATGTGGTTGTGAGTAAAATGAATAATGCTAAGGCAGGGTCTAAACCACAGTGCTAGGATGTTTTTAGTCAAAAGAAAAGATTTGATTTGTACTGACTGTTTTGTATGGTTTCATAATTCAATGTCATTAAGACCCTCAAGTGACCACGTGATTCCCTCTTCTTGCTGCCCAGTCCTCAGGAGAAATCAGATTCTCTGGTTCAGTTGTGTAAGCTTCCCACAAAGTTAGTTCAGTCAACTAAATCAAGGTAAAAAGTTAGAGAAAGGTCAGGATTAAGTTAGGGGTTGCTAACCTGAATTGCTTTCCCAGCCTTTTTAAGCCCTTAGTGCTGCTTTTGTCTTTTTCTTACCTTCTGTCATGTTGTCCTCCTGTTAGATCTTTTTTTCAGTTGAAGGCACCTGGGCTGCATCTTTCTCCTGACCCATACTTGGAGTCGCTTTCAAACGTGTTATTAAATCCCTTTTTTCCATTCATGAGCTACATGTCTGGCATTCAGCAATGCAGATTGGTGGCTCAGCACTTGGGCCCTGTTGAGAGCTTGGTTTAAAATGTGTGTATTTTAGAATGAACATAAGGAAAATTTGCTCCTTTCTCTCCTCATTTTCCCTTTGCCTTTTTTTTTTTTTTTTTTTTTTTTGTTTCTCTTTTTGGGGCAAATGTTAAAAGTTTTGACTTTTAATTTGTACCTAAAAAGTACTCTGTTGCTAAGGTCAGAACTGCTGAGTTCTCTCATAATGTAGGACCAGTTTCCAAGCCAATTGTATGTTTTAAAAAATGTCTTAGCTAAGGACTTTTCTCCCATCTGGGGCTTCTTGTACAGTGATGGTATTTGCTTGGACAAAATCCCCCAGTTTTTCTCACTTACTTCTTGTGAGTCTGAATAGAATTGCTTTTTCAGGAAAATGAACTGGAAACTCCATTTCAGGTATGCACTGAACAGACATGAGGGTCTGAACAATATACTGGTGTTTCAGGCAGCTTTGAACCATGTTGAAGGAAAGATGTTTGATCTAAGAACTGGGCCAAATCTATTCTGCAATAAAACCTGAAATCATGTACACTACAGAAAAAATAGTGGAAGAACTCCAACATGCTCCTGGTGCAGATAAATGTATTCTTTTGGAGCAAGACTTCCTTTTGAGGTCCTTCTGTCCTTTGTGAAAAATTTGGACCCTGTGGAAATTTCCATTCCCTTTCTTGTACCCTGTATCAGACAAAGGAAACCAGGACAGGTGCTTCTGTAGCCTGAAATATCATAGAATCACAGAATGGTTTAGATTGGAAGGGACCTTCAAGTTCATGTAGTTCCAACACCCTTTCCTCATGGGCAGGGACATCTTCCACTAGAGCAGGTTGCTCCAAGCCCATCCAGTCTGGCCTTGAACAGTCCCAGGGATGGGCCTGGATAATCCTATGGCTAATAAGCATAACTAAATATGTTTATTAATAAATTTGGACTATTTTTCATTTTTGGAAATTGTCTTTTCAGTCACTTACAGTGGAACATATGTCAGTTCTTTCACCTACTTGTCATTTGAACAGAAAAACAAAGCCTTTGGTTTTTCACTTTATCCAACCTACTTTTAAGGTCTTCAGCACTAAATTTCTGATGGTAACAAAGGATTAGTGGCTTATATTTCTGATATTCCATATCTGGGTCCATGTTGTACTCATTGCATTTTTGATTTTGATGCAGAAGTGACATGAATCATTAAAATCCCACAAAAATTAGCAACAGGAAATTCAGATCAGGTCTTTGCGGGCACACTTAGTATATCTGGTGAATTCTAAGAAAACACTGTTGTTATCCCTGCCAGGTACATTTTACAGACTAGTTAAGAGGCTGGACTGGGCCATGCCATGGTTCATGATGTCCATAGTATCAAATTTAGTATGATCTTAGTTGTGTAATAGTAAATTCTTCACTGTATCTAATCCTGAGGTGTAGAGCTGGACTTGCTGAGGAAAGAAAAGCCTCTTCCAGCAAGGAGAGCTGTACATTCTCTGGCACCCTCTGCCTTTAAACTTCTGGGCCTCTGGCTGTTCCTTGGCCTGAGTGTTTGAACTAATCGTGCAATGGAGTTTATCCTTGCATTCAGATAAAGGCTTTTTTTTCCCCATAGAGCAAGCTGCTGCAGTGACTCACTGGTGAGGTGTTTGCCTGTATAGTCATAGGGGGGATGAAATTCCTGAAGTGTGGCTATGCTGCCCTCATGTTACCTTTTTGGGGGAAGTATCTAGAATCAAGTGAGAGCAGGTTGTTCTGACATTACAAAGAAAGAAGGGGGACCTTTGGCAGTAGCAGTCTTCTTGAGGGAATTGAATCAAGCACCTCCTGTGGAAAGTGGAAACAAATCCATTGCTTTGCTCAGCTTCAGAGTTGTATTCAAAGTTTATTTTGCTTTATATTTTACCTTTTAAGAGGCTTAGTATATTTTAGAAAAATAAATGTTTGGCATACATTTAAATAAAGGTGAACAAATCTGTGTGTTTGTGTTCATAATGTTGGGTTTTCTTTAATATTAACAAAGTCCTTTCCCCTGGCCCAAAAAGTCAAAGTGAAATTCAGATTCTCTAGGATATATAGTCTGTCTGTAAACTTCATTGTTGGACACATCAATTCAAAAAATAGCCATATGAAGAAAAATGTGCGATACAGCTATTGACAGAGGAAAGCCAATAAATCCAATTTGATTCAGGAAGCTGAGAAATATTTTAATAACTTTCTGACGTTTTCCTGTAGTCCTTATTTACCTTATCAATAGTTATGGTGACATATGATTGTCAACTTTTCATATTAAACCAAACTAATAAATTAAACATGTTGTGTTTATACCTGATGAAAGCTGACGTTTTGGAAAGGTGTTAAAATATACTGACAGGTCTTGTTCATAAACTCCTTTGGTATAAATATGTAGATGACATCTTTAGATACTGTTTGTACATAGGCTGATAGGCAGGAAACGTTGACAACGTAACAAATGCAAATGTCAACCCCACAATTTAACCTTTCTGTGTAGGAAAAGATGTTAGTTTTAAGTTACATGTATCTTTTAACTTTATTTTCAAAGTTTTTTTTGAGCCTGTTATCATTGCTGTTTCATGTGCCACTGAAAGTAACACTGCAATAAGAAAGATTTGCACTTAAGAGCTTTTCACTGTGGTGTTCCTACTTAAATGACTGCAGTTGAGAGGGTGTTTTTTCTTCTAATTCTTTTTATTTTTCATGTTTGCCTAGTACCTTCTGAATCTGGCAAATAAGGAATGAACAGATAATATTGCAAAGAGTGATTCAGTGACTCAAGGGCAGTAAACCAGTAAACTATTCTAAAATGTTAGAGCAGCTTCTTGTAACAACAGACAGATGTCCTTGGCCTTAACCTGGATCAGGGTTGCTTCGTATGCTGGATATTTCTGATTTGAAATTTGTCTTCTCTATGGCAGTGTAAATCCATTATGTATTCTCTGCTTGACATTTTTTCCACATTCTCCACAAGCTGTGATTAATATAAAATCCTGCCAAAGTTAAGGTCAGTTCTGAGTGGCTGGGGGCCTCGGGGCACCAACAGCCCTTGGTGGCCCTGAGCAGCGTCCCCACCCACCCGTGACCCAGGGCTCCACTTCAGGGCTGTTTGGGGGATGCTGTGGGATGCTGCTCTCAGGTCCCCATGGCCCTGTCCATCTGTGGTCCCTGCTGAGCTGCACTCTGGTAGAATTCTGGCTGGAACTTCCTGGCACTGGGAGCTGTGCAGCTCTGCCAGGTGTCCGTGGCACATGTGGCTTCACAGGCCTTGGTTGTTCTGACTTTTTAAACTACTTGATGGGAACAGCTCCAGTGGTGATTTCTGTCCCCTTCTTGGGCACCTCTGCCTGAGGTCTGGAGTCTGGATGAGCAGTGTGGGGTCTTTAGTGTCCAGTGTGCAGGACTTTTGGTGGGATTTCATAGTGTTGAGCTAGAGCATGCATTGAAATACCAAGTACCTTGCACTGCATTCAGAATGGGAACACCCATCTTGATCCTGATGGCTGGAAGCAGAGTTCCTACAGAAACCTGTAGCCTGTCTGAATTGTGTCTCTCAATTTCCCGTTTTAGATTTGGGAGGAGCTTCAAGAAAAAAAAACTTTGTCCTCTGTCAGCCAGGCTTTCCAGTCTGTCTTTGGTGACCAATTTCACAACTAAGATGAACTTTCCCATAGTGTTCTTGCTGCTGCTTCATGCAGGTCTTCTTTTATCACAGGTATATTGGAAGTGTGTTGGTAGATAATCTCATGATGTTTCACACAATTCCAGCAGAGTGGTTTGAATATTCTCTCTATAATACCTGAGGATGTATCTGTGAATCTCATCAGGGGGAATCCAACCCTTCCTCATACATCATTGAATGTACTCCATGTGTCAGATAGAGAAGTTAACCAGAAATGCAGAAATTTCAGAAGGGGAGGTGGGCATTAATTGGTTTGTGATGCTGGAGTGCTGGAATCAAAGCTATTACTGTTATGGCAGGAATTACAGTATGCTAAATTTTAGCAGTGGTAAAGGATGTTGCTACTGGTTTTGTAGTTTTTCCCTTGTTATAAATGAGTTAAAATGTCCACGGTCGCAACTCACTTCTGTTATAAATAAAAACAAAAATGTACCAAAAATTTTGGTGTTCTCTAAGTGCCTACAGAAGTACTTAATGAAAGTCAAAGTAATGGGAGGTTAGTGCAGGCATATAAAATTTAATAGTTTTGGAGGGCTTCAGATGCATTAAAAATAACTCTTTTCCAGAATAATTAACTACTTTAACTTGGTATTAAATCAATCAGCCAATTAGTGCAACCCTGTTTCGTATTGTGGAAACTTCTTTACTGCATTAATGAACACCAACCTTTTGAGCAGATATTTCTGCAGTTAGACTGACCTATATATTATGTATTACTTAAAGATAACTCCGAAGAGTGTTTTTTCAGATGTATATTGTTTTCTTGTTGTTAGATAGATGGACAGATTTGGGATGTACATTTGTGATACCATATAATTGACAGAAAACCCTCTGGTATTTGACTGTCCAAAAAACATGGAAGGTATAATTTACTTTGCAACAATCCTATTCTGTCAGATGGCTGCATTGACTTTCCGAAACAGTTGGAGAAAATTGATATGACTTAATGTAAATGAAACTGTTACTTTTGATTCTTACCTCATGTTACCTCCCTGTGGTATCAAGCACTTCCGAATTGTGCAGTAAGCATGTTTTGTATGGCTTTTATTCCAAATCTTTCCCTGGGGAAATCACTGGAAGTTGTGGGACAATGCTCTTTCATGTGCTGTTTAACTGGCATTGACTTAGTTTCCTGAGTTATCTAGAGAGGTGGCTTCATTTAATCCAGTTCCTTTGTACAGTAATTATGAATTGCTGCCTTGTATCAGTAGAACTGACCTTTTTTTTTCCCTGAAAAAAACCCCAAACTTTTAATTTCTAAACTGTTATTTGGGATCATAGTTTTGAGATTCCAAATAACTCTGGCAGAGTGTGGGTACCATGGCTGCAGTGCACTTCTGGAAGTTGCCATTAATTAGCATTCTGGGTTTTTAGCTTTGTTTAGCTGCTTTTCTGCTTAGTGTAGTACCAGCTCACTTTTTCTTCCCCTAGGTTTTGTGTTGCTGTGCATTTCCTGCTTAACAGAATGTTTGTTTAAGTAGATATAAGTGCAGTAAATTTCCTGAAAGTTACTCATTTGGGAAATTGAAATGAAATTTTAAAGTATTATTAGGAATGCAAACAATAAATTCTTTCATTTGCTGTAGGCGTCTTTAGGTTGGAATGACTAGAAAAGGTTCTGGTTAATTAGAAGTAATTTGTTAGAAACCTGAATCCTTTTTTTTTTATTTCCTAGATTAGAACTCAGTTCCCAGCTGGATGCTTATAAGTGCAGGAAATGTAATTGTGAGATGATTAACTGCAAAAAGATGGATAATTGGAGTTCATATGATATGTCAAATATGGCTAAACCAAAAGGTTTTCTGTGTGTTGAAAGAGATTGGCTGAAGTCTAGATTGCAGAATATTGAGCAAGGAGTGTTTTTAGAGATTAATAGTCACAGATTGCTACAAGACGATGAGGCAGAGTTTGACTGTAAAGAGCTAACACCTCCCAGCCCTTTCCTGTATCTTCAGGTTTTAATTAGTATGGGTTTGGTTTTGTCCTCTTCCCTTTATTGCTGTTATGTGAATTGGAGATTAGGAAACACACTAAACATCATACATCTAACAGCAGTGCTTAGAGACAAAGATATCTCCTCCTCTCTACTAGGAAAGGCTCAGCCTACCATAGGATAAATTATTTGATTCTCCTATATTACTCCCTCCCCAGTGTCTTGCCTTAAAATCAGCATTGTTTTTTCTATAGATTTTTTTTAATGTTTGTAAAATTTGCTTTGAGTCTCTTTTATTTTAACTGTACTCTAATAATAAATTAAAAGGTGGTACATACAGTATAAACTGCATCAGTGGCATTTTGCTTTCATTATCCCTCATAGATGTTTAGCAAAACAGTGCCTGGTGTTTTAAATTACTTCTGCTTTACTTTAAAATGGGAACTTCTGTTTGAATAGCCTATTGTTCTGTTAGCTACTACATTGCACTTCAAACCAGAGTGTTATTAGAGTCACTGTATTTTGGGATCATATAAAATATTTGTTCTCTCCCTGCTCCCAACCTATAAACTTCATATCTCAATAAGGAGTTTCTAACCCTTGGAAATACTGCTTTACAAATTCAGCTAATGACCCAAATACAGCTTGTTTGTTGTGTATGAGTTGTATTAAAATAACATACTCTATGTGTATTGTCATTAATGATATGCTCATTTTGATAATGGAGCTGCAGTCTCTTAGTATGTAGTCCTTGGGGAGATGCTGCATTTTTTTAACTAAGTATTGTTCTGGCTCCTTTCCTTGATTGGCCCAGAAATAGCAATCAGCTGGGGAGCAGGATGACATGCCTCTTAGCGATCCCTTTTATCTTTGAGATGAGTATCAACATTGTATGCTTCCTAATGGAAGTGTAATTTAATGAAATCTATTGGGTAAACATACTTCAGATGTTCAAAGGAGGTGACAAAATTTTTGCTGGCAGCCAGGACCTGGCTGGTTTCCAGCTTGCCTTTAGCTGCTATGCATATAGCATTGAGAGAGGCACTTAAAATAGGAACACAAAGTATTGTTTCTATTGTGTTTTTGCTTGTGGATTTTTTTTTTCTCTCTTTTCCTTAATTTTATTTTTCTGGTATTTTTACTAGTGCCCTATGACTTCCAGGCTTTTCTAGTAAAATGCTGCGTGAGGTCAGGTTTCCCCTCTCCCCCGCAAAACATAGATGACAGTGTTAAACTCGGGGGAGATGGTTGGCACAGAATGTGCTGCATATTGGGGAGAGGGGTGAGTGATCCAGACTGCTGTTAGTCAGTAACTCTGTGAAAGAATAAGTTCCTCTCTAGACTGATAAAATGAAGTATCCTGTTTTAAAGATTGCGTCAGAGCACTTTTGTCTTGTCAATAATAATTACTGATGCAGAACTGTCCTCACTGAGGTTTTTAACAGATGGCTGGGAGTGGAAGGAAAGCTGCTCAGCCTTCCACCTCCTCAGCTAGAAACAAGACTGCTAAAAGGAGACAGTTGTCCCTCTTACCATTGCTCCCTCCTTGTTACAGAGCACAGTGATCCCAACACACACACACTTTGTGGTAGAAAACTTGGCAGACAGACTGGAAGGATCATATCAGCGCTGTTGTCCCTTTTAGTGGATGTTTGGCTGGACAGCTGATTGATTTTATTGCTCAGATCCTAATGGTTTGGTAAACTGTTGGATGGTGTTTGAGAGGAAATACATTAACATTTAGACACATTTGAATACAATGGATATGGCTGTGGAACATGGGGTTTTCTTCTTTACATGGAGCATCTAAAAGAGGTATTTTTACCTTGAAGACTTCCACAGTGGATGTAACTGGGGGACAAAGGATGTGTCCAGAGGAAGATAAATGCATCATTGACCTTTTGTTATCCTTTCAGGTGTTAGTGGCCAAATCTGAGCTTTTCACTGTGGCCCAGCTTCCCTGTAAAGAAGTCCCTTTCCCAAGTTTGTTGTTCCTCTCCTCTGAATGTTTGATGTGGTACATTTGAGCCTTGTGCTTTTACTCCAGTAACGAGCGAGTTCTCTGGACTGGTGGAAGTCATGGTCTACCAACAGGGAGCTTCTTTGGGTACAAAGGCAAGGTCAAGCAACTGTCTCTATTTGCACTGTTGTTAAACTTGTGTTCCATGTGGGGACAGTGAGTAAGGATCAGAAAGCAGTGAGATATAAAATGGAGTGAGGCATATTGCTTATTTACAAATATGGAACAAATGTGAAAGATTGAGGAAGAAAATTCAGTATATGTCAACATACCTGGTATTTCTATAACTGTAAGCTATTATAATGATACAAGAAAAATTGCAATTGTATTGAAGTGTCTTCATTCAAAGTGTCTTTGGTTCTTCAGCCAAACTGCACATTACTTTAATGCTGCTCTATTTTGCAAACTTTCTAGTGTTGCCCAAAGTCATTGCAAGATCTAGATGTATACTTTTTGTGTGTGTGTGGATGCATGTGCAGTATTTGCTGTATATGGAATACAGTGATCCTAGTTTAGCTTGCAGCAGCTGTGGGACAATTAAAACTATATGCAATTTAAAACTATTTAATATATAAACACATTTTATTTAATTTTGTCCTTGCATTGCTTCCTGGAGACTGGTAAGGAGAGGGGGAAATGGATAAAATGACAGGTAGCACCAAAGTTTGACTCTATGTTGTGAATCCAAAATAATTAAATGGTTCACGAGGTTTTCAGCTCAAGAAAATGAATAAAGCTTCAAAGCTTCGGACCAAAACATTTTCAAAAATATAAAGTTTGGTGAAATTGTAAAATGTTGTTTGAATCTTCTTCTTTGAAATCAACCTTCATATGAAGTACTGCTTTAAAGTGAAAAGTTTTTCTATACCTTTTGTGGGCCAGTTAGAACTATAAATTGGTATCTTGGTGATTTTTATTTCCTGTGTCTGTTTTGTGGTGAAATTGGGCTTGAGGAAGCCAGGCATTACTAGAACATTTAATTTTGTGCCCCTTCACAAAGTTATTAGTTGAGACTCCAAGGGAAGGGAGCTAAATGCAGTACGTTGGTAAGGTGGTATTTATCAGCTTCAAATCTTTTCTTTGCATTTAGGGGAAAGGTGCTGACTTAAAACTTTTCTCATCTCAATAATTCTCTGAGTTTCTCTTCCACCAAGGACATGATTAGGTGGTAGTCTGCTTTTTTGTTTTCCTTCATTTCATTCCTCCTGATTTGCTTCCTCCTTTACAGCAGTCTACAGTGCAGAGGCTTCATGCCCCAGTGCAGACGATTAAGCTGCTTCTGAGGCCACCATCAAAAGCAGCTTTCTCACTCGGTCTGCAGGAGCATGCAGAAGCATTACCTCCGACCACTGCCATTGCCATCTTTATCATCTTTTTTTCCCCATTGTCAAGCCATCGTTTGTACCTCCTATAAGCTTTTACCTGTGGCAGCTTAAAAGATATAGGTTGAGATTTTTTCAAAAAGGACCCCGAAGGAGTCAGTGCTCAATCCTCAATGGCTTTCAGTGCTGAGCAGCTTAGACCTCTTAAAAATTCTAGTCTTATGTCTTTTCAGGTGGGATTTTCAGATTCTCATGAGTAACCTGTGAAAAGAAGATACGTAGAAACCTGCACCTCATTTCATGGTTCAAGGAGGGCTTGTTTTTTCTCAGATTACATAAGTGCTTTTGAAATTTTATCTTTTGACATGATCTTGTCACAAGAAACGTGTTTCAGTCTTAGCAAGGTAGGGTTTGAACAACTGTGAATTCAGAGAAAATCACTTGCCATTTGGAGAATTTCATTGATATATTTTCTTTCATGTGAATTTCCAGTATGGTCAAGCAACCAGGATATCCAGAGGCCTTTTGGGTAGGTGAATATACCAGCTGAAGTAATGAAATCAGAAAACTTGTGTAGAGCAAAGCTAATCCTTAAGTCATTGAAGAAGGGGACAGAAGTACCTCAAAGATTTTGAAGTGTTGGTTGTTGCAAAGAAGAAATGTAAGAAATTCTGTAATGTTACATGGACAAAGTCTTTGAGGAGTGATCATCTTTTTCTGTAGCATGATGCAAGATGACTCTGCAATCCCTGAGAACATTTGTCCTTATAAAGCTTCTATTGGAAAAAAATTACTACTAAAACTCCACCTCTTATTCCATCTTTACTAAAAGGGATTTTTCCTCTTTAATAGTGTTACAGGGTAGACAGATAACAAGACTGAAGTGGAACTGAAGTTATAGCTGGGAGAAAGAATTATACAACATACTGTTGAGGATGATATTATCTATACTGCAGGTGATTCAGTTAGCAAAGAAGAGTTGTAAAATTTTCCTATAGGAATGTGTTGCTAAAAATGAGAGAGGTGGGGTAGCTTAGAGAAGTCAGTAGAGTTGTACATAATATTTGAAACCTCTGTCAAACGCTTCCCATTGGTGTATCCCCACCTGCCACAAGAATGAGTACATTAGGTTGGACCAAAACCCCAGATAGCTTCATGTTATTTCTCTGAGTGAGTAAAAGATCACTGCAGAAGGGTGCAGGGGCAAAGCAGGTGTGTGCTGTTGTTACTGCTATACTCTTCCAGCCTTTCTCAATTGGGACTGAGAGATTCCTGAGTGAGAAGTGGTGTTTCAACCTAGAACTGCATCATCAGAACAGGAATTGGTTATCAAAGTTGTGGCTCCAGATCAGGGAAACTAAAAATTCAAAGTAGAACTTTTGTGGAGGGTGAGTCAGTTGTACTGTTTTGCTCTAAACTCAAAGAATGATGAAGCAGGATGCAAATGTGGAAATGTTTTTTTTTTTATTGTTGTTTTGTCATTGCTCTAGTGTGAAAATGTAAGAACTGAACTTAAAACCAGTGGTGGCAAAAAAATATCCTTCACTTTGGACCTGTTCCCAGACTCCCTGTAAAGCCGTTGGAGGAGCGGGGGTGCACAGACCCTGGAAAATGATAGCGTGTTAAATAAATCTAAATAACATTGGTTATATGAAAAAATCCTTCACTTTCTTTAATTTGTTTCATCCTATGTAATTGGATGACTTTATCCTATGGGTAGAAGGAGGTCCTTCTCTAGTAGTCTTGGTGGCAAAGTGTGCTGTCTAGTAAGTTATCAGGGTTCTGAAGTTACAGAGTGTTTTCTCCATTGCATGGATTTTTATTTTTGTGTCTTAAGGCTATTATCTGCGAAGAGTTGAGCAGCTGTTAGAAATTATACAAATGAGAATATCTGTAGCCAAATATGTAATTTTAGGAAATGCTTCATTATGCTTGTAACTGGTGCTTCTGTTTACTTTGCAAGTGTGGGGATTTTAAGCATGTGAGTGCCACCTATTTTCTATCTGGATAAGCTTTTCATTTTGGGCTCTAAAATATCAGCTGTAGGGGCTCCACAAAGATGGTAAGAAGTGCAATTAATCATTTATCTGCTAGGTGTCAGCAAAGGTTCTCTTTAAGATAAATAAATTTAAAATTGTATGCGTTCATACACTAGATCTTGAGGCTGTGTGCCTCAAATCTGTTCGGAGGCTGAAAAGGAATTTGTAAGGAAATATTAATGGAAATAGATACTAGTCAGTGTCTAGAAGAGACAGCTGCACTTCATACCATTCATTTAATTAATTCAACCATTGCATTTTACTTGATGTGTGCAACTTTGAACCTCTCTTTAATTAAGCAAAATTAACAAGTTTATTTCATGTGGAGAAGATTTCACAGATTTCCATTCAGCAGATTTTTTTTTTTTTAAAATTAAGTTACTGTGTGGGGCATTAGGGAAGACCTTTCATAAAATAAGTAACAAAAGGGTAAGAAGAAATGGTCAATTTTCACAGTGGAGGAAGCTTATCAGTAGTGTCCCACAACTTCCTATTTGTGTTGTTCAGCATATTTTTAGGTGGCCTTAATATAAAAAAGGAAAGAATTGACGAAGCTACTGGTGGTACTAAAATATGCAGGACAGTAAAAGGAAGAGCTAAGTGAATTATTTCAGGATTAGTGTCCTGACTGGTTAAGCATTAAACTCAGAGGTGAAGCATATTGTTGATATATAGAAAGAAATGCACCTATCAGGAGAACAGTTCTGAGTTGATGTTCCCAATGACAGGCAAGTGGTACTGTTTGGGGAAAATACAGTAAGAAGTCCAAACTCAATGAATAGTGTTCGGAAAAGAAAATTGCACAGAAGGAATTACTAGGAAAGGAATAGAGATAGAGACAAACTATTTCTCCACCTATGTACCTTTATGACTTTTTGTGTGATTATAATTCCCTGTTCCCCAAAAATGCAGTAGCAGAACAAGCTCTGGAGCAGCTCAATGCAAGGAACTGGGTAATGGACAGAAATTTTTCAGCTAGGGTTAAGAGGGAAGGGCTATATAGAGAGATGATTATGTAAATGGAATGACATTTAGAGAAGGTGCAGTGTCAAGAAGTTTTTCACCACTGCTCATAATATGTGTCAGGTGGCATCAAATAAGTTTATTTAATCAGAGATTAAAATGCAAAAGAGGAGAGGGTGTCAGAGTTGGAAAGGGCCTGATTTGTAGTCCACTACAAGGTGAGTGAGGAAAGAGGGGGTACCAGACAGGGGTCACTTTGACCCCTTCTCTGGGTTTCTATTATTGGTACTTCCTGGGTACTGCGGGTTAGGCTGGATAGACCTTTGGTCTGAATTAGTATGGCTAAATCAGCTTTATAAATTTTATTTTTTCCTGACTGCATGTGACACAGAAGGGGATGCAGTCACTTTTATGGTGTTGTGTCCAGGTGAGGTATAAACAGTGTGTCTGAGCTTCCTGGCTCTCAGAACAGTGAAAGTTTTGCTTAGATAAGTGGTGCTTGTTATTCCAACCAAAAGTTTGGGAATATAGCAGGCATGTGTTGGTTTATTTGGAGTGGTAGATCAATATATTTAGCTTCAGCCTATGCAGAAAATAATAAGACTTCCTTTGTTCTGGTGTGATCCTAGTTCTGGAAATAGTATAACTTAAGTGGGGAAAATACCATAACTATTATTTGGGAATACAAACAAACTCCATCTGTTTCTATGTCTCTTCCTCATTCACTTAATAATAACATTCTCAGGAAAAGCTCTGTAAATGGAAATATTTTTAAGTTTGTACATTTTGGATTTAGATGCCTACTTAAAGATAGTGCAAATGCTAAGCTGTACATTTTTGAGTTACTGTTTCTACATAACTTATTCAGCTGGGAATCGGACCATTACCACTTCACATTTATTTTTAAAACATAGCACTTACAATATAAGCAACAGCCACCTAGAAAATTACCTGAAAATGAAGAGATTATGTTGAAAGAGGTATTTTGAAAAGTTTTTTAACCAGTTTGTGGAAGTTCGAAGACAAAACCTGAGTTTGAAATAGTTACGTGCTTCTCGGGCATTGTATAAAGTCTCATATTTGTCAGTAAATATTACACGCAATTTAAGAATTCATGTGAACCATTACTGCTTTTTAGATACAATTAGATACAATTTTTTAATAGAGTGCTCTGTTAGTAGTGCAGGGTTTTTTTGTGTGAAGCAGTATTTTGTGGTCTACTGAGTGTGACAATGCAGTTCACTCAGACTGCTAATTTTTTTTAGTATAGCTATGTAACTGCAGAGCAAGCCTACTATTTCCCCCTTAGCACTTCTGTTAATGAGAAACAGTGTTGTCTAATATTACTGTGTTACTGGTAATTCAGTAGGTCTCAAATAACTCCCTCAGGCCTGGTGGCCAGAGTCAGAAAGATGTCCTCTCTGCACAAAGAACTTCAGTATCTGACCTTTGCATTGGCTTTGCTAGTAAAGGATATGCCCACATTGATGATATCAGGTTTATGCAACAACACAGTTGTTGTACTTCTTTTAAAATAAGGCAGTATTTTATTTTACTATGTTATGCTCCTAATAATTAAATTTTAAAACTTTAAAACTGAAGTACTTGATCTTTAGACTTACAGCCACGTTCCACTATGAATTGCTGTGTCAAAGAGTGTATTGATGCAGCCACATAGCTGGTGTTCATATATTTCCTGCTCATTCAATAGGAAAATATGATAGGAATGCTGTCCCTGTGCAGTGAGAAAAGTTTGATATTTTCCCTAAATCAAGTCTCATTAGAAAGAACTTCAGCCACTGAGATTTGAAAGGGTTTGTATTATTAAGTTCTATCTTGCCAGGGAAGGAGCTTTCTTACATTTTCTGTTTAAAAAGTAATCAATTGATCAATCTCTTCCCATCTCCCTCATATATTTGTTCACCAAAGGGTTTCGTCCCATGCCAGTTTTACAAAATTCAAGTCAAAAGATGCAGGTAGATCTTGTGTACTTATGCTTCAGCTTCTGAATTTCACATAAAAGAGTCATAACCTCACAAAGAAAGTATTAAAACTTCAGATCTTAGCAGAATGGTATTTTTCCCAGTGTATGAGAAAAAGACAATGACCACAGGAAGCAGGTAGCCGTGTGCTTCTGTACATTGTATAGCTTCCATCAATACAGTTTATATAGTCTTCCACAACACACAGCTTCTACTCTAAAGACATGTTAGGGTTTTTTTAAGTTCATGTATTGATTGTGAATCAAACAGGTATAGATTGAATAGCAAATAATCCCCATCACCATCATAATTATAAATCAATTTTGTAACAATATGAAAAAAATTCTGCACTGCCAAATGTTTTATTTAATGTCATGAGAAATAATGAAATCATCATTCAAAATTACATTAGTTTTGCTTTCTTTCATTTTCTGTTTAGTAAGCAGGACTAGAATGACATGTACTTATCTGTGCAGGTATATTGTCTGTATTATGTATGTTGTCTCATTTTGATCTGTAAATATATAGTTCCCTTGCTAGACTTGTTCTCTAATGTGGTCATACCGAGAGTTGACTCGAATACAAGCAGGGACAAGGGCTGGCATCACCTCTGTGTGCTGCTCATCCCACTGATCTCTCAACATGTATGTAGGATTGAGTGAACAAAGGTCAGGAGTGGAACATCCTACATTTATACTTACTCCTGTAAGATAGGAAAGCAGCCATCAAGCTTTTAGGTTAATCATGGCACTATTCCACTAAACCCTTCTTGATTCTGTTGTCTTAGGGCCAAGGCTGAGATGCTGAGTATCTGTAGCTGCTCAAAGTTCAATGAAACCTGTTTATCCTTTCTCTGTTTTTAAAAGTAAACTGCAAAGTGGCTGCTGTGTATTTTCTACAAAACTAGGCTGTCACCATTTTAGTTAGTATTAATTATTTGACTAATGCCGTACATTTATATCATATGGAAATTACTTTATTTAGATAGAGGTTGGGTTATAGACCTTTATTGTTCCACTGGTAACTTTTTTATGCTGGTTTTGTGAAAAGTTTCTCTGAAATGTCTTAAAATGATGGGAAGGGGTGGTTTCCCTGTAGTTTCAAGATCACCATACACATGGTACAGATAATGGAATGATCCAACAGAAATTAAATTAAAATATTTTTCTGCTTGCGGCTTTATTTTTCTAATATTCTTTGTTTGCTAAAAGTGTATTATACAGGCATTTTTTATAAATTTTTCCAGGAGAAGGCTTTCAGAAGATAAATATTTCTTTTGCTTGCTTTTGTACATACTTTTCTCAGTGTACTTATTGGTGGTATTTTTTTTTTCATTAGGGTGCTGGGATTTTTATGTCATTTTATGCCTACCAGTGCTCAATGTTACATTATTATTTCACATTGCTTTTTTGGCATCATAATTTCTAAGGTAAGAAATTGCATTTGGAAAGACAAGACTGGAAATCATTTTATTTGTCAGAGTAGGAGATAGACTGAGTGAACATGCTGAGTTTTTCAACTGAGTTAAAAACCAAAAACAAACCCTCGAAAACATTGCAAACAGCAGAAAAAGAAACAGAAAAAAAATTAGACAAATTTGATTCCAATTAGCTTGTACATGAAGGCTTATTTTTTAAGAGCTATACTCCATAAAAGAAAAATAATTCCTAGTTCAAATGCTGAGGTCTGTGTAGTGTACTACCAAGTTTCAGAGGGAAAGTGTTTTCAAGGTCTTTTCATAAATGGTGTGTTATGGAATGGGGTCACTCGAAAAGGAATAATTACAGAGTGATCAGAAGATTTCTTTGAAAAGATTGTGCTAGACCTTCTGTGTGGTTTGTGGAAGAACAGAAATAAGTTTTGCTCCTAGGGTGGGCTAACAAAATGTATTGTGTTTTTGCAGCTACTTCTATCTTTGCCCGAAAAGATGCATGCATCACCTCGCAGTGCACTCAGCTCCGTAAGGTCATTGCCTCGAAAGCAGATCTGGGAGTTGTTAGAAGTACACCACACTGCTGCACTGTTTGACCAACTGCAAAAGTTTAGTTTTGAACTCTAATGAGTCTTTGCTCATCTCCTGTCTTTGCACTACCAGTTGTTAAATAATTAATTCCTCTTTGATTGTACCTCTTTATGTGCTTTTATAAACTTATTTATATTATTTTGCGTTGTATTTTTTTTTTTTGTGCTCAGCCTCTTTTTGTTTCAGAGCACAGAGTTACCAGAAAGAATTAATTTGAGGAACATTTTTCCATCCTTTGTGTAGTGCTCATACTGAGGATCTGTGATCTACAGTAATTCTTATTCATTTGGAATATAGTAATTTGTTCCTGTCAGCACAGGGGCTGGTTTGTTGTTTTAAATTGCTGACTTTTGTTTTTGCTGGCATGCTCCCCAATACAAATTGAACATCTGACAAAAATCTATTTGTATGACAATTCAGTCGAGATAGGTGCTCTGTGTTGCCTAACAGTACAATTTGGGGTCCCCAAGATAAAAGTTGACTGAATGCCAAGATTCTAGAGTGCTTGTTTGTGCAGATAACAGAAGTAATCCATGTTCCTCAGGTCTGTAAATCAAACAGACAAAGGAGAAATATGCATGCGCACCTTTCTCTTTGAGATAGTGGACTGGTAGTTTCTTCTTAATAACCATGGGGACTATCCAGCCCCTGAGAAAAACAGGACACTGACATCAGGGATGCCTCTATATGAAATGGGAGAGTGACTGGGAGAGGCTTAGAGTGCTTCCCCCCTCTAGCAGATAGTGTTAAATAAATTATTCCGTGGATCTGGTTTGTGGCTTTGTGGCGATTTCTGTCCTTTTGTGGTTTTGTCTGTTTAGTCAAAGTTGATCCATAATACACTGGAGGAGGAAATCCAGCCACAAGGTCTCGACTGTTTTTCCCAGAGTGATACAAACAAATGTGTCAGTTTTAGGGGCCATCTATTGAAATACTGTTTAGGAAAACACATACCGCTTCCTACTGATCCCCTGCAATGATTCTTTCAGGATGTAATAAATAACTGAAATAGCCTTTTTTGATGAGGTGTTTAGATCCAAAATGTGAAATACAAACTAGGAATCCCAATGGCCTAGCAAACACTTTCTGATAGAATACTTTTTAAGGTGCAATAATAATTTTTCATCCTTAAATAAAAATATTAGTCAGCTGTGTGCACTATGCTTCCCGTTTTCCTGCTTAACTGTGGAATCACTTATGTTTTGGAGTTAATGCTCAAGTATCAGTCTTGTGATTTACTGCAGGATCCTGTATTATCAGGTATATTCATCTTGTTTTAAGGGAAAATGTATAAGCTGTCACCCAACAATGTTCTAAACTTTTTATGTGAGGCCACTACTTCAGAAATCCTTGAAATCTATTGTGATCCTGTCATAAAGGTTGTCACTGTCCTGCAGAACCATAGAACTGCTCATAGTAGCAGTGGACAGTGGTAATGGACAAATGAGACTTCCAGGTGACCACTCCTGCTCATCGTGCAGTGTATGATGCTGTGGGGATTTGGAAGAGGGAATTTAGGAGAGGAACCAAATATCTGAGCAGAGGGAGGGAGCCAGTAGGAAATGGCAAAATGAGTGGTGGGAAAGGGAAGGAAATATGATCATTGACACTTTGTGCTAGAAGAGGGTAAGTATGATGTCACTGGAGCCAGCATGTGGTAAGTGGAGGTAAGAAGATACAAACTGTGAAAGGTGTGAGATGGAAAATTGTTGAACCATGGGGAGAGAATAGCAGGTCTAACATCTGAGACTTTAGTGGAATGGTTGTTATCAATCTCTAGCTTTGTGACAGTTCCTTTTGAGTTGAAATTTTAACCTGAGATGATTGCATAAATGAGTCTGTCCTTGAATACTCTGGAATCAGAAACCCAGAGATGTGCTACACAACGGGATTTTTTTCCCTTTAGTTCCTTGTATTCTTTCCGCATTGGTTTTGCATGTCTGGTTCATGAGTTGGTGTTGATGCTATTAGGTTTGCCATATGCTATCAAACTTTGTTTGGCTTTGTATCAGATCATCTGTGTTTGATGCTAACAGCTTTGTTATACCAGAAGTTTCTACAATGTGCCATGCAAGAACAGCTGCTGGGGTGGAGGGACAGATGTTTGGTCAAATGGTACTGGGCCTTTCTTGCACTTCAAAGGAGCTGAGCAGAAATATAATATGACTGTGGAGTATAGTTCTATTTTTCTAATATGAATAATTTGAATATTTGCCATAGCTTGTTAGGAGACTGGGAGAGCAACTGACTTGTATGGGCTGAAAGTGGGAAGTAATTCATTGGGTAATCTTTCTCTTACTCTGGAGTTCATCGTGTAAAGATGAGATCCTCAGGATTAAATTCTTATTGCCAAAATGTGCTCCATGGAAGAGATGTTGCAACACTCTGTGATACAAATTAATGGCTTTTGATACTTTAATTGTTAGCATTTTTGTTTGGAATTTCGCTCCAGTTTTTTCAAGTGAAAAGTGGGATAACTTTTGAATTTAATCTTTGTCCCAATACTGAGATCTGAACATCTTTCTTTTTGTGCATGAATGCTGTTCTTCAATTGCTATTTAAATAAAAGTATTATTTAAGCAGTAAGCACCAAGGTTTATTATTAAGTGTGAAGCTCTTAGCTACACCTCAAACTCCCTGAACTGCTGATTAACAGAAACAGGCAGCATTTACTGAAATGAGAATAATTCCATCTTTGCTCTGTTTCTTAAGATTTCCCCTTATTATCCATTAATGGCCACTATAGGAGGCAGTACAAGTTCTGGACTAATTGAAGCTTTGACTGTGATAACAGCCTTTATGCAGTCGTACATCAAGTGAGACTTTCCTTAAGGTTCACACTGCATTGTCTTGACAGAGAAAAATCTAGGCAGCTATAAACAAGATCAATAGAAATGTGTAAGCATTGTTGGTCACAACATAGTAACAAGGACAAAACAGAAATACTCAGTGAATTTTTAGAGTTTGGACATCAGTATTTAGTGTGAAATGAGCTGCTGCCAGTATTGGTGTTGCTCATTATTTTTCGTGTGGTATGCTGGTCCACTTGGAGGCAGAATTCCTGACTATGCCAGAGGTAACAGGAAAGAACAACAAGTTAGATCAAGCTTGTCTATCAGAGAGGTACTTTAAATAATAAATATGTGTAAATACCAATATTTTCTATAAGTAGACTGCCTTTGCCTTACGCTGTTTTATTAGGCTTAGGACTTGAGCTCTAAAGAAATAAACCAAGTAAGGAGTGGGTTGGTTTATTATTTTTCATATAGCTGTGTGTATTATTATAATATTTTTTTCATCTCCTTAGGAATGAATATTTTAATAATTTCACTGGATGGGGAGACTGAAAAATGGAGAGGCATTATAAAAAGGAGGAGGACTTTAGGTTGATAAATTAGTGGTAGTGGTTTTTCAATAAATTAGACGTAGTGGATTAGTAACTGACTTTTATCTCAGGTAGTGCAAAGCAAGAACTGCTCATCATCAGCTTGTGATAAAACTAGAAAATGCCATGTCTGAACATCGGGCTAGTATTTTGCCATATTAGCTATTGATTTAACACAGCATGAAACAACTGGTGCTATCCCAGTAGTGCCTGGTGGGGAGCAGTGAAAGTACAGATTTACTACCCCATCAATCTGCTGCAAACTTCAAAGCCAAATTGTGGCCACTTAACTACTAAAATTACTAAACTCAGACATTATTTATCTTTTTCAAGCAATGCAACATGTCTGTCTGCAAGTACCTATGTTCTGGAAGGAAGGAAAGGAATCTCAGCTAAATCATGTCCGTACAAAAATAATAAATTCAGGAAGCATGAACAGCAAGATCCAAAAATTAGTTTTGATAAGGCTATGTTATACACAAAGTATTTTTCATTTTCCTTTTCGTTAATCAATAATTTGAGCTAATGTGCTTATAGTTCAGAGTGTTTACAGTGAAGTACACAGAATGAGTGCCTCGTGGGTGTATTTGTATGCAAACCACCGTAATTACACAATGTGTCTATTTAATTGTTCTTTGCATCAAGCATTATTTTATTTAATGTTGAAGTCAGAAATTATCATATGCTACTCTCATGGAATAGGGTTCTTCACATTGTGATTAATATTCTTAGGGGTTAACTGAAAATTTCTTATTCTGTGTACTATTTTCAGAAATTAAAAAACATGGATACATGACTGGAAAGATGCTACTGAGAGTGTGTGTTCAGTAAAAAAAGGACAGTGTCCAAAAATATATTTTTATGGACTAAAAAGTATTTTTGGAAAGGTTTGGTGAAGTTTCTTTGATTTAAAATAGATCCTATCACAGTAGCACAAATGGAGGTGGGACAATTCAACTGCCTTAGAAACATCTCATTCTCCCTGCCCTCATTCTGGATGTCTGAAATGAGATCTGCCTTCATAGTTTCATTTTGGCTTTTACACTTACACTTCACAGTGGACAAAATGTATAATTTATTACGAGAACTGAGCTCTGTAGCACAATTGTACTTTTCATTGGAAAGCCTAAAAAATACCATCTTTCCTGGGCTTTGCCTACTGTTAGAAATCCAGGGAGTAGGAGAGCTGGAAGAGGTGATGGTAGTGTTCAAAAATGGCAACTGGTTCAGCCCATTTACAGTTAGGTACAGGCTGATAAAGGCAATTAAGTAGCAAATAGAGGAAGGAAGTGAAACTTGGAGATTTTTTTTTTTTTTTTTTTTTTTTTTTTTCTGGGAAAGGAAGGAGCTGGTGGAATGTTACCAGCAGGTGTCTTGTTACTGTTAGCAATGGGAACCTGGGCTCCAGATGGAGATACTGGCCAAAACAAAGGTATTTTAATGAACATTTAATGTTTTGGTTTATCTGAGATGTTTATCATCCTTCACCATGAGCTAATTAGTGTGAACTAATTAGTTAGAAAATATTGAGCCTCCTTAAGATTTTTTTCCTCCCTGATTTGCTATCTTTGAGAGCACTCTTTAAAAACTGGCATTCTTATTAAACTTCCTCCCTTGGAGGAAAATGGCTCCATATTTTTATTTTCTCAGCTCATCTGTCTGTTGGTCCAACACACTGGAGTTTATCTTCCATCTCCAAGGTTTAGAAAACATTTATGTTAATTACACGCAGTCTGAACTACACAATTGTGATGTGTGTTGCTCCTTGTCTTCTAAATAGCATTAGTTGGATAAATGAAGCTGTGTAGTAAAATAGACTTTTTTAATAAAGGCACAAAACCAAGCTCATAGTAATAAAAGAAACCACCTAACTATATGGCTTAGGTCATTACAGCAAGGAGATGAGTTGAGATGACCAATAAAGATTTCATAAAAGAAACATAAGCTTTGTAGTGTGCTTTTAAAAGGCACTGGGAGTTCTCTGTTCCACCATTATCTTTAACAATTTTCCCTAAAAGGTAGTTTTGCAGAGAAATTTGTAATTCTTACATGTATATGTTATATTTCAAAGACCTGCTGTAGTTAAACCGTTATCAAAATAAGCTTATTTTTGTAGCCTAGTTCTGTTGGTCTTTAAATTGAAATTATTCAGATCTCACAGAGGCTTCTGTAGAAAAACAGCAGCCTGTATGATATTAGTGACTGACTTCCAATGCCTCACATGACTTTTAAAATCTGTTTTAGGGGTGTGAGTCTTCTCGGATTTGACATAGTAAATTAATTTTTAAAGTGATCATATTGGCATCCTTAAATATTTCTGCAGGTTAGCCTGAACATGAATTAAGGATTAATTTATCAATCAAGAATACTGGCTTGTTTTTGGCTGTTCCTATTCTTTGCATGCAGATGGGGTTTTTTGAGGCCACAGTCTGGACGTGTCCTTTTTCACTTCAAGACCAATTATGAACCTATGCTCCAAAGAGCAGAATTTAGCCCACTTAGTCCCCCTACACCCAAATTGATTGTCAATGTGTAGATTACTTTGAACCTGCATCAGGTGTGGTCTTTCACCTGAGGTATCTTTGTTATCGAACTGTTGTCTGAGTTGGGAAGTGAGGATGTTCCCCCCTCTCCAGCCTTGCTCTTGCCTTTTATTCCAGCACTGATGACAGAAATGGCCATAGTAAAGAAGGGTCTGCAAGCTGCAAAACCTTTGTCAGCAAATTAGCCAATATATGTGTGCTATATGTATCAAACCAAAAGGCACAAGAACCAGCTTTTAATTCAACAATCTAAATTATCAGACTGGTCCTTGAACATGCACAAGGTGGTTACAAGGAAGCAACAGTCTTTTCAGGAAGGTGGATCTGAGAAGGAATGAATTTGTGTGATCTCATGCACAATTTAAAGGAATTTCCACTGACTGAATAGAGAAGTTGGTTAACTCAGCCAGCTAAGTAGATGTGAAAAGGTGGGCTTTGTAATGAAAGAAGATAGTTTAATAATGGTCATTTGAAGGAATCCATAGAAGGGGGTTGGACGAAATACTGAAATTAGAGTACTGAAAAGCACATTACAGGAGCAGACTGTGAGCTGTGGGTAACAGTGGACAGTGGAATAACTGCAAGTCAGCAGTGCAGAGGTCATGCATCACTGTTGGCCTATAGAGATGTTACAGTTAAATTTGCAGATATACCCAGTCTTCCTTCCTGCAGTAGCTGATGCCTAGCACATTTTGAGATTATGGCACATGAGTAAAAAGGCAGACAAACTGCTGTGCAGAACAGCCTAGCACTAAAGGCACCTTGGAGAAACTAAATTCTGATGAAAGTATAAAATACTATATGTGGAGGGACCAAGGTTTGCAATTAGTATGTGGTAATTCAAACAAGCAAAGATGAGTGGTTATAATAAAAAGAAAAATAAAATTGATTTACATGCCAGGCTAAGAGGAGTTATTCCTTTTTATGTTTGGAGAGTACTATTCAAGCCCAAGCAGTACTCACCTGAAATTTTCTATGCTTGGATTTATAAATGTTGTATTGCATTATATTACATTTCTTTAGATGTTTCCATAGATTTCCATAGTGATCATAGTGAATATTTGAGCATTCTCTAAAAACAGAATGAGGCAGAGGTCAGTTATTTCCAACCTTTTGAATTTTGAAAAATCTTTCTGTGTTATTAAGTTTAGAAGTTTGAGTTCAGGTTAATAAAAGCTGCTTTTCTAAATAGATCTGTCTTTTCCACAATAGGAATCGTCCTCTGTTACTCCATAAATCCACAAAACAGTGAATCTCAGTTCTCTTTCAGGTCACCTGTTTCCTTCTCTACCCACAGCAGGTGCAATATAGCAGTTTAAGCATCTGCCTTGTTGGTGACATACATGATCCACTGGTCATGAGTTTGAGGTGGAAGTAGTTTTGTGGGCAGAAGCTGCATTTTTCACCATCAACATAATAAAATGTGTTGTGTCCTCATGGGGGTTTGCTTGACCTTCCTCCCTGCCCTCACCCCGTAATGAAACTAAAAGTGTGTTTGATGAGGATTATTGAAAGGAAGATTTATAGACCTGTGACATCTATTTAAGATGGATGATAGTATCTCTGCATTAATTTCACATTAGCATTTGGTGTTTGATTTCTCTGTGCTGTTGCAGGAAGCTGCTGACATTTGGCAGAGTGGCAGAACACGGGGTTTGAGTTGTTTCTCTTTTGGAGTTGCCTGCAGCCTCTTCTCTGCGTGTGCAGGGAGGGAGGCAGCACTGGGGGTGGCTGAGACATTGACTTTTGCCAGCTGACATGTACTGTTAAATTGATTCTTTCAATCAGAAGTTTCAGTGAATTTGTGGAATAGTTTTTATTTACTTTCAGACAGGAATGTATTCATTTGGGTTTTGTTCTCAGTTTTTCTTAAGGAAATGCTTGGAAGTCCTGCATTGCATCAGGTTGTATACTAGCACAGTTTTCCTGCTTCACGCACCCAGTTGCTAAAAACTCAGCTACTCAGGAACAGGAAACCCCTTTGGAATTTCAGTCTGAAGTGTCTAGTCAATTGTTCCTCGATCACCTTTACAGAGAAATATCGTTTTGAAAATGGAAATTAAGTATAAGTTTTGAAAACTGAAGTTTGAACACAAGGTTTCAAATTGGAAAGAAATTCTAATTTCTCTTGTTTAGTAAGAAATCAGTTTGGGTTTCTGCTTTAATAGAAGAGATTGTTAAATAGGGCCACTTTTCCTCTAAATTTGTTCAACTGTATCTTTTCCATTTGTGCTCAGCAAAAAATACTTAAATACCTATTCCAAAAGGCAGAGATGAAAGAGTATATTCTGCAGTATTTAGCTGTCCATTTGGGGATCAGGTCACTTTTTTCACCTTGTTTTTAGTAAATGGCAGAAGTGACTACTGTCGAAGAACACAAAATGAAATCTAATATATCCCCACAAATTATTTCTGGTTATGTTAAACTCAAGTATTTATTTACATTTAGAGCAGGGCCAAACTGTGAAACAGGTGCCTGGAGATTTTTAAAAACATTTATATATACTTGGGAATTCTAATAGATTTTGCAAAGTATGAAAACAGATGTTTGTGGGTGAATAAACCTTTTTGTTGTTTACGCATATTTCACCAGAAAAAAATCTGTTTAATCTGTTCTTAAAATATTGAGCCTGAAAAATTGAAAGGTTGGGATAAAAGGATCTGTTGGGTCTTTTGTCTGAGATGCACCTACATTTGCTCATCTGTTCGGGGGCTGCTTAGCATTTAGGAGGGGGAAAGCTATTCTTTAGTTCATGTATGAAAATGTACAATACTTTATATCAATTATTTGGCTGATTGCTGGAAGTGCATTGGAGTGAGGGGGCACTGGCTAGTTCTGGCCTTCACTAATGGGAACATTTCAGAATGTGGATGGTAATTAAGGTATAGAATGCGGAAAATTAGGCCAAAATTGAATAGAAATGAATAAGTATGTGTTCTGTTGTGCAGATGTTGGAAATAGATTATTTTGGATACCTCTTTCTATCTACATCTTATTTGGTTACCGTGTAAAATTCGGTCATACACCATGTAGATTGTTTCTCTTCCCATTACCTTCTCTGTTTTTATGTTGTGATGTATCTGTATAGGTAGTAATTTAGCAAAATATCCTGTCTGCCAGGTGTGGGAACTAGCTGATTGTATTGTAATACCAGATCATTACTTAATTCATATGCAACCTAGCCTAGCACATGGAAAGCATTATAAATCTATTTACAGTGTGGCTGGTCTGATGATAACATTGTATTAAATTCCCAGGTGAGGCAATTTAAGCAATTGCTTTGCCATGTGTAGGCCATGGAAATTAACTTCTCATATGCTTTAGTAATAGAAGAACTTCATTGGTATGCTCAGATTAGTGGTACAGCAGAATTCTTACGGTGTGGTTACGTGTACCCTGCTTCACATGTAGAATCATACAGGGAGGTGGTACTGCAGATCACAGATCTTAATTAGTTTAAGCTGAGTTAATTCATTTCAATTCTAATTTAGCTGGGCTTGCCTATGAACACATTCAGTTCTATTGGGAAATGTTAAGGCTTGGGTCAAGTAGACAGATTGTTTAAAGCCAAATTGCCAGACAGAACTGAGCAAGTGTATCTGTTTGAACAGGGCTTTAAGGAAATCACCCAATCAGTATGCAAAAATCCTGTTCATAAACCAAGAGAGATCTGCCTGGAATCAGAAACTGTTCCTTGTCAGAAGGTCTGGGTACTGCAGTACATTTAAAACAGCCCCTGAAACTTTCTGAGTGCTGAAGTTCTTGGAGAAAGTAGCTTAACCCTTTTGTGTCTCTGTGTTTGGGCTATGCTCAACTGCAAACACATTCACTGAGCACACTTGTGTGCTTAGACTTTTTGTCTGGATATATACAAGAAATATAAAATACAAGGAAAACTTCTATATGTGACAGAGCTTTGCAGACAAAAAACTGCACACAGAACCTCTTAAACCTATGTTGAGCTGCCCAGAAATGCCTTGGATTACAAACTCTGTAAAGCTTCTGTCTTTTCTAGAAACATACATATAAAGTACCAGTAGACAGTGGTAACTGACAACTAAGACTAAAAATGTTGACAATTTCTTGATTTGCCTGGTTAGCTTATGTATAGAAGTCATTAACTATTTATAAAATGCATTATGAATTGGGTTCCTTCAAAATGTAGCAGTGTGTGACATTTCCAGCTCAAACTATCATTCTTGCATTTGGCTAAAGTAGATATTTATAAACAGCTGATGGTTATGAACTAAAAAAAAAAAAAAAAAAACTTAATTATTCAGACAAGCTGAACTTGTCTGGAGCTTTAAAGCCACATTTAAAAATGTTAGCCAATAATACTTTATTAAAAATAAGAATAGTATTTCAAGATATTGATATTTTGGACAAATCCTGAAAGAATAAATGAACACTTTACTTCAAAGACCTTTCCTTTTATATTATTGATTCATTTGGTAGTGAAACTGTGATCAAAAGTAGTATCAAATTATTTATTGATTATGGCAAAGAGTTCTACCTAATTGTAGCCAAAGCATTATTTCTTTTAATAAAATCTCTGATTTTCAGATCATGACAGATTATTGCAATAAAAGAACAATGATACAAATA
Organism: Anomalospiza imberbis; assembly: GCF_031753505.1. Taxonomy (NCBI): domain Eukaryota; kingdom Metazoa; phylum Chordata; class Aves; order Passeriformes; family Viduidae; genus Anomalospiza; species Anomalospiza imberbis. The sequence goes on from NC_089688.1 coordinate 26,576,491, forward strand.
TATTTATTAAGTTCACTGGCGATAATAATAAAGGATTATAAAGGGCCTCTAAAAATTATATTGCTATTAAGATTTATTTCTTTCCCATGAAGTGTATTCTTTTTCCTTTCTCCCATGCAGGCTCTTAAGAATGAGAATATTGTCCAGTTATATCTTTCAAATAAATGATGTGTGATCAAGGACCATTTCAGTCCCTACATATTATTAGGAAGCTTGTTCACTAAAGAACAAGCTCATGAAGCATCATGCTCCTCATCTCAGTCTAATAATGATAAATACACTCAACACTAACAGAATCAATGGGGCTGAGTCATTTTGTGAAATTGGGAGAAACTGTACAGTTGAACTACTAGACCTCAAATGAGATCTTAAGATTGAATTTTAATCAGAAAAGATGATTAGATATTTATTGGTATATATTTGTAATTTCCTTCCTTGATGTGTATCAAATGAAAATAGGAAAATAATGTAATTGAGCAATCTATGCCAATTTGTTGGCTTTTTGGTGAGAAAAGAGAAAAACAAAACCTATCTCCATATGATATTCTTGCATACTGTGGAGTGTTTTAGTCCCCCATAGTGATGAAATGAATAATTTAAACAGGCAGCTCTGATACCACAGCCTGTTTAAAGGTTCTCATTTCCTTTAATGCTGTAGACTACTTTAGCTTGGTTAGTATGAAACTGTGACAGCTGAGATCTCCAAAAGATTTGGCATAATTCACCTCTTGCTGTGGGTCCGTGGTCCAAGGCTTTGTCCTTCCTGCTTACATCTGTAGCTTTAGGATCTGATGGCAAGTGAATCACAAATGTGTAAACATTGCAGTGATCATGTTGGCAATAAAGGAGAGCTAAACAGCATAAAGAGCTAAAATGTTTTGCTCTGAGGTGACCCATACAAGGCTTACATCGCTGCTAGGTCCCTTGCACAAAGGGTGACCCACTTCCAAAACTCCTTGTTACTAAGATGAAGAATTTCCCTGTGCTCAGTATAATTTCTAGCAGCTTTTTCCGGTGCCTCAGTCCCAAGCACAAGTTTTGGCATGATGGCCCAAGCAGGGAAGGTTTGAAGAGGGATTAATTTTTTTCTGAGTTCCAACGGGTAGTCACTATCATGGCAGGATGTGAGGGAAGCCCCCATTAATAAAGGAAGGGCCCTACAGCTTAGTTTTTGTTACTCTTGGGTTTCTTCCTCTGATGAGGTGTAAAAATTACCATAACTACTCTCAAAAAGAAAAAAAAAATTAGGCAATATGTTCAAAATTCAATCCCTCCTTTAATGATAAGTGTGGGAATATTAACTGAGTAATAACCTGTTATTTGGCTAACAGAGAAATTGAAAGCTGGGCTGATGTTCTCATTGTGGACTTCCCTATTGCTCCGTTGAATCCTGTGCTACCTTGCTAATCATCACACATTTGCTTTCCAGTGCTTGGCGCTTGATCTGGTTTAGAATCAACATAATTATTAGTTCAAGAGCAAATCTGATGCTCATAAGCTGTGAGTTTACTTAATATCCTGTCTGTCATGACGATCCCATGGATGACTGTCTCAGTTTTGTGGTGTTTCCATGAACTGCTGAAAAATCAATGTTTCCTTGTGGTGTTTTTCTTTCCTTTCTTTTGCCCTTTAATTTCTGATCCTTTCCCAGCAACCTTAGCAGCATAGAAAATACTTGTTAATTTTTCACATCTTTAAATGTGATCAGATATGTCACATATGTGTTGTTCAAGTTTGGTTTTTGGGTTTTTTTTTAATATGGGAAAAGCTGAGTCTTCCTTTCCTGTCTAGTGGCATTGCTGCCATCGCTGTTACGTTGCGTTCTTTGACCTGCTTAAGTGTTATTCAGAAAAATGCATTTGGTTCCTGCACTGGCATTTTTTCAATGCTTCTGCTATTAGTGTGTATTGCCTCACATGTTACATATCTCGAGCTTCACAGAAGCTGCTTTCATTGCTGCAGTGTTGAGGGTGTAACTGTCTTAGAAATACTATAGTTTTGCCGTGCAGATTTGTTAAAGTACAGCAGTTGAAGAACTTTGTAATAACTTTCACTTGCAGATTTTTTTTTTAATCAAATAGGTATCCATTAGGGGGCTCTCGAGGTTTAAGATGATCAGCCTTGATACCAATGGCTTCGGAGCTTTACTTCCTAACCCTTTTTTCTTTTTGTTTTACAGAAAAGGTCACGAATCGCCTACAGTGATGAGGTGCGGAATGAACTCCTAGGGGATGACGGGAATTCCTCAGAGAACCAGGTAGGATGCTAATCAAGAAGCCCTAGTGGGTGGCTGGAGGGTGAAGGAGGTCACTGGCACACTGGGCTTCTCAAGCTGCTCCTTAACAGCATTAGCAACAACTCATGTGGAAGTGATACTGTTTAATGCAAAGCTGGGGTCTTAATCAACTTCAAAATGTTTCTTGGAGATCTTACATTTAACCCTTTAACTTGTGATCACTGTCTGCTATCTCAAAAAAAATCTTTTCTTCTCTTTTCTTTATTATTTAGTACTTAAGAAATAACTTGAAACACGCTGTTTGCCGACAAAGCCAAGGTCTTCACCTCAAACACATGTAAAAGGAATAAAAAAGTACATAATGCAGCTTTGATAATAATGCAGTATAATTAAATCAACACTGGCAGGCAAAACAAATGAAAGTGCGCTCTCAGAATTAGGCAGTATCCCACTCAGCTTCCTTGTGTGATTCCTCCTTTAACCAGATTTTCTCTCCTTGTACCAAAAACACAAGTTGTAGTAATAAGAGTGTGCTTTCATAATGCATGTTGTACTAGGATGCAGAGTGCTATCCACCTCTTTTAATGAATGAAAGCTTGATAATCCTGAGGCTTTTTTAAAATCTTGTACCCGTATTGTTGTTCTGTGTACTACAGTGAGGATCCCGATAGACTACCAAAAACTGTGAAGGCAATGCTTTATTTAGGAGTCTTTGACCCACCTGTTAACATTGCTTTTTGGGATGAAACTTATTTGACATTCTATCTGAAAGGAGAATATTTATTTTCTTTCTAAAATTTGTTGTCCAAGTCTTGTATTTTTTGAGTTAGATGTTAGCTGAAAGTTTTCCTATCGGTCATGTTTTCTCTTCTGGCCAGACAGAATCCAAACTATTTTGCTAATGAAAGAAAAAAGGGTTTAAATGTTTATTTGATAATTGTGTTACTAAATAAGGAAATGGATTAGAACAATGTTCTGATTTTTTTTTTTTGTGTCTTCCACACTCAGTATAGGCTCAGCTCCACTAAGGACAGAAAAAATAAAGACTTGGAGACTTACCTTGTACAAGGACTTTCAAAACACAGACCCCATAACCCCAATCTTATAGAGTATTTTAAACATGTTCAGTAAGTTTCAAACTCTGTAATAGACTTTAATTCATATGTGAAGGAAATTAGACACAGGATACGTTATCTGAAGACACAAGAATGGTGTATAACAGCTCTGATGTCTATGTGAAGACTTAAATTTAAAGGACATTAGTCTTCACATTTATATGTGATAGAAAGGGGAGATTCCAAAATAAGGGATTTTATACGTGAGTAATTAATTTATGGAGAAGATTATTTTCGGGAGAAGAGTTTCACAGTCTGTATGTCATGATTGTAAATGAAGTCCTGTGCAACTGTTAAGGTTCTCATTTTATTTCTCTTAAGGTGCTGCCACTTTTACATTTCAAGAAAAAAATGTGTGAATTCAGACATAAAAGGGCAGTTGTGATAAGAAGCTTTACTTATAACAGAATATCTTATGTGTAGGGATGAGATAAAATATTTTATTTTCACTTTTTAAAGAATGTTTAAATAACTGGTTCATGTGAGCACTTGCTGTGACTGATCTTTTTTCCAAACTTTGTGAAAGAGACATGTTCTCATCTCAAGGAGCTAAATGATACCTTCAACCATTTGTCAACTTTGGGCTTTTTCTTCCAAATGACCACTATTTAAATGGAAGAAAAACTTGTCTGCTGAAGGCCTCTTGTGTAGTTTTTTAGGTAATCAAAATCCTTTTCTGTAGTCCAACTTGAAATTATTACCTCTGTACCTTTTACAGTTCCTCATTCCTTTCTTGAAAAATATAAAGAAATAGCAACATAAAGGAGTCACCTAATTTCTTTTAAATAAGTGGATGCTAGGATTTTTAAAATACATTATTTATTGTGTTGTTTCAATAATAAATATCACATTCTCTTTTTCTCATTAAAAATCTTCATTTATACCTGTGCTTATATACATGTAGATACGGGTGCAAGCAGTGAGTGCAAAAGCTTTAGCTGGTATTGAGCTTCTTGGAATGTGCAGCTTTCAAAATCAACTGTAGGTTTGGGTACTTACCAGACACTGAACATGAGATATTGTTGTTTTTAACTCGGTAACCCCAGTTTTAATATGCTTTCACTCCTATACATTATTATATCAGTAGAAAACTTGGAGTAAATGACGAAAGGATGCTCAGGTGTAACTTAATGCCATGTAAAATATTTGAAGAGGTTTCAAATGCTTGCTTCTGTTTTGTCTGATGGAAATAAATATAGGTACGTGGACTGATCCTGACTAATACTGTAGGATTTTTACTTCTCAATCAGTTTGGATTAGGTTAAATTAGTTGAACTGAAAAATGGTGGGTTTGTTTTCCCCAGTTCAGTCACCTGTGACAGCTGTGAAAGGGGAGAGAAAGGATTCCTTTTCTGATAGAGGAGGTGTTGAAAAAACTTGCCAGCTCAGAATCACTCCTGTCCCAAACCACAAAAATTGGTAAAATCTGGCAATAGAAATACTGAATACCTTGGTAGTCGGGGTTGTTACCCAGAGGCAGATAAGAGATATGAGTTGTTGGTCTCTGTCATTGTGATAAACATATGCATGATGTTTTTGGTGGAGAGAGAAGACAAAAGGAACTTAATGCTTGCTGGCTATTATGACCATATCAAAAAGCTAGAAATAAAACAGATCACTATTGGAAAACTAAATTATCATGATCTTTTCCTCATTCACCTTCTCTTTTTTTAGTTGAGTTTCAAAGGTACCACAGAAGTACAGCAAACCACAGCCAAGTTATAATCTGTAATGAATAGGATGATAGGTATAAGTTTCCAGTTGTTCTCTCAGGAAGAAAAATTGAAGTACAAGGAAGAGATTAAAGAATAAGTAATGGTGATTTGTCTTTTGTCTTCTTCATTTTCCCAACATGGTCTCCCAAAAGTAGCAGCCATTGTGTCTAGATGACATTTAGAATAACTTGGAATACAATTTCCTTCTAATGATTATACCAAGATTTAACTGCTTTTACCAGATAGAGCGTATTGACATTTCCCATAAGAAGTTCTAAGAATTATATAATTCGACTCTTGAAACTCTCTTTTGAAATAAGTGCAGCTTGTTTTCATGAGACAGGTAGTGATATAGTGCTCTTAATGATCCTAGAATTCAGTAAAGTCATTGCTTAACATATGTGAACTTTTTCTTAATTTGAATCATGTGAATGTAGTCAGATGAGGCCTTCATAGGTTGAAAATCAAGAAATGTCCCTTCTTAAATCAAAAAAAAACCCACCTTACAAACCCAATCCCAAAAAACTACTGTATGCATTGGGTTGTTATTTATTTTCCAAGAGTGGTCTTAAACAGGCTGTTGCTTTCAAGACTTGTTTGTCATCCTGGCAACCAACATTTAGCAAAGCCCTTGAAAGTTTTGAGGTTTTTTTGGTGCAGCGATACACTCTCTGAAGTTGTAGATTCACTTTAATAATAATAAAAGTGTTTTATGTAGCAAGTCATATGTTTTTGAGGAAGTATATGTTGGGTTAAATCAGAAATCTCTCTCAACTGAAATTATGCAAGGTCCAGTATTATCAACATTTTTGAGGTGTAACAGTGTTCCTTTCTCTTTTGCAGCTATGTTCATTAAGTTTAAATAAATTCACATTGAGTTAAACTGCATATCCATATGCCCATACATTCTATACGTGATTCATAGTGAACAAATATTTTGTGTCTACTTAATTTCTGACTACAAAGTTGTGATAATATTAGATTTGGGCTTGCTGTGCATAAAGTGTGTCAAACTTCAGCTACAGACCAGGGGGTGAAGTTGGTCAATTTAATTCGCCAAGATCTAAAGAAGGTCGGTATCATTTCATATAGCCCTGGCAGAGCAGATCATTACCAGACACAAATCTGTTCGTTACATGCCGAGGGTTTATAGCAAAATAAATAGACTGTCATCATAAGTTCAGAAAATTGTGTGTTCGACCCACGATAATGTGTAAAGGGCGTTTAATAGAGTTCAGCATTTATTCGTTATCTATATGCGGACAGAGACGGCGGTGGCGTTATCAGCTTTTTTAAAAAAATTCGGCAGTTTTGTATCACGTGATGAGCCTCGCGGCCACACGCCTGCGTGCACACACACACACGCTCACACACATCCCATTCGCTCCCTCGCTCTCTGTGGTGCAGTTTTGATTTTAGTCACAGCAGAAGGCTTAGCCACAAGAGATTCCACTGGTTCAAACCAGTGTAAACCAGATTTTTTTTTTTAGCCTACAAAGGAACAGATTACCTCTTGTATCGAATTCTGTATTGCAAAAACAAAAAAAAAAGAAAAACATATCTTTGTTTCAAAAATATGCTGATTATTATAACCTAAAATGGTGGCTGTGCATGGCTTAACACTGTTTATAGTTCAGGAGTGAGCATAATAAAAATAATTTTTCAAAATAGAAATGTAAAGGTAACACATTTTCATCAAGAGCATTGTTAAATGGGGGAAAAATACATCTTTTGTTAATTTGAATGAATATCTTTCAGCCAATGTTAAAAAAAACCCAACCCTCTCCCATTACTTAGCTTAACTGCAAATCCCATGCGGAGCTTAAATTCAGCCATGCAGCACAAACAAGATAGAACATTTTTGTTTGGGACCTATTGAAAAAGCAAATGTGCAGCATTTTAAAACTCTCATTGATTATAGCAGGGTGGCATGCCTGGACGGGCTCTATTGCGGGAGAGTCGTTTTAAACTTTGGCCCTTTAAGTATCATAGTCAACTGAAGAATGGTGGCCTCAGAAAGAAAAGATAGCTATGTGATCAACTCCCAGATCGTCTCTTTCTAAAGAGCCTTAATGTTTGCCTTTTTGGGGGAAAAAGGGGGGGAAGAGCTGGAGAAAGAGACCAATTTATGATAGGCCAAGCACTTGAATTTAAGCACTGGTTTGGCCAGCAGTGCAGTTTTCTTTATACCAAATTGTAGCAAAGTTCCTTTAGCTTGGTGCAGAAGAGCTGGCCCTGTTCAAGTCGGGGCGGTGTAGGAGCCCCCCAGTTCCATCTCATTAGAGCTCTTGTCCCTTCTGGTAACGGGGTGAGGCGAAACTTCAATTTTAGACGAGCCATATGAGACAATAGAGAATAATGGAGGTTCTTTTTTTTCCTTCATGCTGGTGAGACTTTATTAGTAGTAAACATTCTCAGCTTACACGTGTTGAAAATTAATGTTATGAAACTGTAGGTGAAGTATCAGCATAAACTGAGATAATTGTGTAGCTGTTGTAATTTCGAACTGGAATTGATGAGAGAACTGTAATTTTTTTATAAAAGGCAATTCTTGTGCAGATATTTGTTGTGAGTAATTATACATTTTGTTCCAGTACAAATAATTTATCTGTCTCTCTAAGGGGCGAGTATATTACAACATAGCTTGATAATCAGGCTGGGGTTTTATTTACTGCCAGAGCTGCCAAAGCAATATTAGTGTTAGATTGTGTTGATTTACAAGCATAAATAAATAAATATAAATTTTTATACTATATAAGCATACACACACACTCTGTGTGTATATATATACACACATTGTATAGTGGTCTGGATCAAGAACCTGGAATGGGTCTTTTCTGAGGGAAATATGTTTCATGTTGTTCCCTATTCTTTTGTCTATTTTAAAATATGCTATTCAATAAATCATAGTTCTGAGCCATTTAACTAAGCTGCTTCATTTTTTTTACCTGGCAAGAACCCTCAGTATGAAGTTCAATAATAAAATTAAATAATACTGTTACAGTAGAACTCAGATATATAAAAATTGAAATACTGAAATACATGCTATAAAGATGCAGTCATCTATTAATAAGTTAGATCTGCTAGTAAAATAAGAAATCAGTTGTCACAACTAAAATATACAGAAAACATTCTGAAAACTTGTATATACAAAACCACTTCAGCTGTACAATCTTCGAAGAGAGGAATAGTAAACTTGTTTTTTTCTTTATAATATAGACTTCTATGAAGTCATTCCCCTTTATTTCATGATGGTGTCTTAGATGTGGTTTAAAAGAGAATTTCACACTATTCTCTTTGTTTAATGTGACAGTGTGAGAAAGTGATCTTTATTCGTTCAAAAAACTCTGCATGTAGTCTATGTTTAGGTTCTTTTAATGTGTTTGTCTGTGATTTTTAAATGCTAAACATGTAAACAGATAAATTGTCAATGTTAATTCTGTATCCTGTCACACAACTGATCTTTCTTTCCTGCCATTTCTTTCCTTTTTATCTTTTTTGTGCGTTCATGTTGCAGTTGATAAAATTACGTGAAGAGGTGAGTACTTTCTTGCTTTTTGTTGTCTAGCTTTCCCTTTAAAGCTGAGTTTCTAAATCTGAAGTAGATCTTTTTGTTCATTGTTGCAGGGAAATCTACACAAAGCAAAAATATTGATTACATTGCTTTAAAATATTCACTGTTGTGCCTCTTTTTCCCTAATAATTGTGTACTTGCATAGGAATCTCTAGATCAATCCTTAGAAATTAACATTCTTTGATAGTGGAATTTTTTTAAAAGGCACTAGAAAAAGAAGGGTGGGAAAAAAACTCTTATTATTTGATCTCTCCAAGAATACCATGATCAAATCAGGTACAGTAATAATCATGTTTGCATCACAAAATCTTTGATAGGGAAAGTACATTTATACACTGGTATTGAAAGTGAAAGCATCACTTTGGTATAAACCTCTGCTGAAACATTTTTAAAATTACACGGTATTTCACAGTGTTTTGAGTTTGGTGTGAGGTATTTAAATAGCTTATGTATTATACGGGATATTGTACATCCACTGAAAATACAGTAGAGGTAGAGAGATCTACACACATATCAATATTTATTATTTATTTGTGAGTGCTGTAGATCTGTAGGTGTAACACTAGAGATCAGTATTCCAGAACACCTTTCTTCCAGTTATAAAATGACTCATAAATATTTAGAAAGAAGCCTATTTTAATGGTCAATTCCTCAAATGTTTCAGTATATTTTCTGAAATTAATCTCTGCTTTTGCTTACTGTTGTAGCAAAGCAGGTATTTGAACTGCTATTTTATTATTTCTTAGTGGCCACTGAAAAGAAGGGCTGACTAAAGTCAAGTTTGCTTATAGGTCAGATTTCTGGAGGATTTCATATGGAAAGCTTGGACCAGTCAAGTATTTGAATAAATATATTTAGAAGCATTAGTATTTTAACATCACTTATTTGTCTGGTATCTTCTTTGTGGAACGTGTGTGCCCAGTAATGTATCAGTAATATATACTGAACTCTGCAGGAAAGGATTTGTGAGTTTTAGAAATGGTGATGACAAAGAATTGTAAAGTAACCAGATTAAGGACAATTACAGAGAATTCTTAAAACCAGGTAGCTATTTGTGACACAAAGATTCTTCACTAGTTCCCCGAATTCTTTATTTCCCCCCTCTTCTCATAGAGCTGATATTAATATGTAAAACTACAGAGTAAAAGCGTTAAGAAAAAAACTAAATAAAATAAACATGTAGCCACATGAAAGCCTTCCCACCACTGCTGAGCTCCCCTCCCCAATAGTCCCAGTATTTAAACAGATGACAGTATTGTTGCAAGGGTCTGTATAGCCTGATTTCTGAGGTTTTTCAGAAGAACAAGGTTCATTTTCTCATCCCTTTAACAGCACCTTCATGTCTGCTCCTGTGCTTTTGCAAAGAGTGCAGTAGGATCATTTTTGTTTGCAAACATAAGATTATAGTTTTATAAAGATTCCTAATTTTTGAAATTGCTCTGAAAATTTAATTATACAGAAAGAACAAAGCTGCTGATTATCTGCTTTTCTTTTTGAAATAGCTATGAAGACAAGTAAGAAAATTCAGGGTGTTATTGCAAAGGGCTGCAACTTGGGAGCTATACTGAACTCAGTTTTACCTTTTGGATTTTATGAATCCTCTGTGTTTGCCACCTAAAAAATGGACATTGCTTCTGGTAATTTTCTTTTTTTTTTTTTTTTTTTTTTCTTTTCTTTGCTAGCCTCATAAGTTAATTTTTCCTCTCTCTGCATATGGTGAAAGCAGCAGAAAATAAACTAAATAAGGGGATTTAGTACTTTGTCTTGAACACAATTGTGCTAGTAGAGAGAAAAATAATTTAAAACCCAATTGTTGGCATTCTGTTCTCTGCATGTAAGTACCCACTCTGTGTTGGATAGGTTGTAAATGCAATGGTGTTTTTATACCCAATGCAAAATGCACATTAAAGTTTAAATGAAGGTTGGTACAGTGACTCAGGCATAATTCTTAACTCATCACAGAGTGAAACATCAAGGCATCCCCAATTATAGTTCTCCTAAGGAGGTATGAACTGATCTCAAAAGAAATTGTGCTTTGCCATACTGTTTGTTAATAAAACCTGTGCTTCCTCTCATTACAAGGCTCTATTCTCGCACACTTGCCGTACACAGGCTTCCATGGAGGCTGTGTTGCTCTGTCTTTTGAGCTCCTGAGATCTCAGTTTGAATCCAGCCCACATGGAATGACTAAATCTCTAGTGATAGTGTGCCACTTTGCAAAACTTCCTTATATAACTCCAGATAGAAGCTGTTTCTGAAGCTACGAGACAGACAGAATCACCTCTCTACCCTCCTCAGAGTGCAGGGGATACTGTGGGAGAAGGAATTTGGGGAGGGGTGGGAAGCAGTTGAAAGCATCAGCTGCTGCTA